>NC_086319.1:109784834-110984834 GCF_036172605.1 Pelobates fuscus | reverse complement strand
TACAACTTGCCTAATAATTCTGCACTCCCTGTAGTTACTGATAAAGTACAATTCGGCAGCTCAACAACCAAGTCTGGTGTCTCTTTTCTTCCAGTTGGATAGAAAACAGATACAATGGGAAGGTGGGTGCAGCACCTTGTGAATCCTTAGGAGCTTATATAACGATACAAAAAGAGAGAACGAAAATGTATTGTGTAGTACTTTTGATGGTGAGGAATTAATTCCAATCAAAAGATCAAATGCACGTTCAGTTTTTGTTATCTCTGTTTGTATCATTATATAAGCTTCTAAGGACTCCCAAGGCATTGCACCCACCTTCCTGTTTTGTCTATTTTTACATTTTTGTTTAAAAAAAAAAAACCAAAAAACTTTGTATCCTTCCTCTCCCTTCTTCTCACCTTTGGCCATGCATCTGACATCACCAGAGCGACATCAAATTTGAGACACAGAAATTAAGCCAAACATGCATCGTTTTTGGCTACACATTTATCCAGGATAGACGCAGGATCAATGGAAGTTTGAGATATGGGATTGGAGTAAAATGTTACATTTGCATTGGAATGACACTGGGAGCAACCAGAAAATATGATGCCATCCTCGGTTACTCAACTTTCTGGGGCAGTTGTATAGCTTCTTCTCAAATGTTGCTTTAAATTTTGTTAAGGAAAACATAGTGGATCAATCAATTTTCCTGACATGTGTATCTGTCTATCTGAAGTCACTCTCTCCATGATAAGTATCTGTCTGCCTCAAGTCACCCTCTCTTTGACATGTATCTGTCTGACTCAGATTACGGTCTACCTGTATGTCTCTTAACACAAAAGAAAGAATGAGAAGGTAAAATTCCTTTAGAAGATTGCAAAAGAAAAGGTTAAATAAGCATCAAACATATAATAGGACACTTGTGAAAAAGCCCCTGTTGGTGGAACATGTTAAGTGTATTTTACTGCTTTATACTGCTTTTATTATTGTATTTACCAGAGCCGGCACGTCCATTGGTCCCAGTGGGATCATGGCTCCAGGCAGCACCTGTACAGTGGTGGCATTTCGCTGTCCCCATACACTTTAACCTGCTGCTAGTGCCCTGGCCGCCTTATTGCATACATATATAGCGATTACTGGGAGTCTGCAGCATCACGTCCTCTCTTCTTGCGAACCTTTAGAGAGTGAGCGCGGGTTGCCATGGCAACGCTCTTGTATGCATTGTGTACCGTGCAGAGCGTTGCCATAGCAACCTGTGGCCATGCTCTCGCGGCTTGCAAGTAGAGAAGAGGTGATGCTGCTCGAGGTTGAAACAGGCTCCCTATCAGATATCCAACACCGGGTCAACCTTTAACTGTACAACAGGGTGTGTCACCGGACCACCAGGGAATCCAGTGCCCCCCCTCCATGACCAAAAGTAGGAAGCAGGGAGATTGGAATAAACTTAATTAAACAAAAAAATTCAATACCACAAACAGACACTACATACACACTGCCTCCTCTACACAATGCATCCACTTTACAAATAATGCATCCATCACACAAACACACACTGCATCCACTACACACTCTACATCCACTACACAAACACACATTACATACACTATATACACACACATACTGCATACACACACAAACACAGACACGGTATTCACTATACACACTGCATAACATAATGGATGTTGGCGTGTTTTGGTGGTCTTTGTTTTGGTGAGGGGGAGGGAGGATTTCATTTTTGGACCCAGGAAGAGCAATGTCTAGGGCCAGCCCTTTATTTACCTTATATACTAGTTTATCTAATAAATTATGAGAGTTAGTCCAACCTCACACACACACACACCGGAACAGGGGGGCTAAGTCTCAAAAAGATACCACCTTAAGTAATCTCATTTGTTCATAGTGCTAGAATTAAAATTATAAATTGTCTTTATTGATATTAAGTAAGTCATAAAATAACAAAAAAAAAGTGATTACAAAAATTGTGAAGATAGTGATAATAAAAAGGGTAAAATAGACTGAAAGCCTCAGAATGCTTGTTCTCCTCACTGGTTACAAATTTGAGAATGTTAGCATTTGATACTGATACTAAAAAGTAAACATGTATGTCGTTAGAAGTTAGAAGTTACAACAACATATAGACAAAAGTTCACAGTGTATTAAGTCAGGAATGAGGGAATTATGTGTATAATAAACACTTCCCCTAGATTGGAGACCCAACAAATGTCCTGCTAATTTCCAATAGATATAGTATTTCTATATTAGAAGTCAGAGTAGGATTTTGAGTAAAAAAGAAGAAAAAGTTATTATATAATATAAGTACACAGGGCAAACATTCTACAGTGTAATCCAAATCAGTGCTAAGCCCAATACATCCTCATACTATGAATGGAGTACTAGCGGTGACAAAATGCCACAACTAAGGTATATAGAGAAACTCTTTTTACTCGAAATATTTAGGCCTGAACAAAGGAGAGGGCCTCCATACATGTAAACCGGCCAACCCTAAAGCCTGATGTGTGGAGAAACAAAAGCTGGTGATCTTAGAGACAAATAGATCGCTGAGAAGCAGTATACATTGTATCAATCATGATGAGAGAGTAGTGCACATCCCTAAACAGTAAGGTATACTACCTAAGCTAATGGTAAAGTTTCCTCCCACCAAACTGCTTCAAGGCAGTCCTGCTAACACTACATATAAGTAGATCTAATCGATATGGAGATATTAAATAGCGGTTAGGTGCAATCCCCAAACTTAGAAACACACAAGCATCAATCGTAACTCGGCGCGCGTTTCTACGCTAGATTACGCCTTTTTCAAGAGCAATTTTCTTTTTGTTAATCGTTAAACTTATTTAGGGTTAAGCCCATTACCCACTTAGCCCTATTTCGGCAGCAAGTCTAGCATTTTTGTCCTACTCCTGTAGCCCTTCTTTTTTGTTATTATTATTAGTAGTAGTTAACTTTATTACACACTTAGACTTCATCGTGATATTTCCATTGGAGCCTGGACACAATTCCTTTGGTGGGGAAATACCACTTGAGCACTGTTGATTGAGCAAAATCTCACTTATGAGTACCTCATCTATTGTTTTATTAGTGTACAGTAATATCAGTGAGCACTATATTTTTTATTTTTGTTCTTTTATACATACTACCAATTTATCTACAGGACTGTGAGACTTGTTGTGTTGTGTAACTCATCTTGATACACAATACCTGGTCGGAGGCCCCCAGCACAGAAGCATTATAAATATCCCTAGGCGGGGATTGTACCACTGGTGTACATTTAAATAGTGCTTTTTCACTTCTTATTTCACCACTGTATGCGGGACATACTACTACACTATATTCTGCTGTATATTTCTGTCTTCACATATCATACTACTTCTGAGAACGCATCTACCTCAGAAATATGTCAAGGCGCTACTCCCTCTTCTTCTTCTTCTATGTACCCTTTATTGGATCGAAAAGGAGAGACTTTGCTTTGGGTGTTTGAGCTGCCTATCCTTTTTCAACGGAATGCACTAGAAACCTAATTTTTTTTTTTTTTTTTTGCATTTTATAATGTCAACAGTACATACATAATATCACAAAGTATGAGTGAATAACATTACAGTATAATGCTTCGCAACATTCCTTTTGCGATTCGTACGTCACATTTATATGTTGACACGATTTTATATTACAACATTAACAATAACTAAAAGGGGATGGGGTAAGGGGGGGTAAGGGGGGTAGGAGGTCAGAGGAAAAATGGGTAATGAGGGAAGGATATGATGATCGTGGTTATTGCGGATCTAGAGCAGTTATATAACTTGTACAGAGGATTACAGGACTTATCCTTTCCCCTATAGGTGGGTGTTTACATTACGATGTCCCTTAACTTCCCTGTAGAGGCAACTGCCCTTCCAGTACCTCCTATTTTGGTCTTATTAGGTAGCACAAATCTCCTTTTTTGCGCTTATTGTGTACTCTTCCCATGTTTCCCAGGCGTTCTCTATTGCTTGCTTTGGTGGTGCATTTTTCCGCGCCATTGTTTCATATTGTTTTGTCATTTGTAATGCTGCAAGGGTTTGAGTCGCAGATGGTGACTTCGTGCCTGCTAATTGTTTGTAGGGCTGCCACTATAATGTGATATATGAGGTATACTTGGGATTTTGTGATGTCTGTGGGGAAAAGCTGTAATAGATATACCTCAGGTGTTAGGGGTAGGCAGATGCCTGTACTGTCTTGTATGATTTTATGTATGTCTTTCCAATACGTATCTAATTTTGGACATGACCACCATATATGTAGCATGGATCCTTTGTGCTGCATGCATCGCCAGCATGTGTCTGGTATACTTGGATTCCCCTTGTTGAGTCTGGTTGGAACCATGTACCATCTATACATAAGTTTGCGTGTTATTTCTGCATGGGAGGCACACAAGGAGAGATTTCTATGTCCCCTGAGTATTCGGGCCCATTGATCTCGAGTGATAGGGGTTTTTAGTTCCCGGTCCCATGCTTTTATGAATGTATGTTCATGAGAGTCACTCATGGAGTTATAGATTGTGTATATTAAGGATATTAGTTTTTTCTTTGGTTTTAGGTTGAGACAGATGGATTCTATCTCTGTTAGTTGCAGGCCTGATTGTGGATGGTATGAACAGATTGTTTGTGCCTTGTACCAGGACGTTAATTGCATGTAAGAAAAAAGAGCTATGGAGGGTATCCCGAAGTTTTTTTGGAGCTCTAGAAATGGTTTCAGTGCTGAACCTTGGCTTATTTGGTAGAGAGTGGTGATGCCATGGTTGTGCCACATCCGAACCGGGAATCCCGGTATTGCTATGGATAGTATCGCTAGTGGTGTCGCTAGGGATGTGTTCCCTTTTAATATATATGCCTCCCCGAATTTATCCCAAATTTGTAGTGTGAGTTTGGTGGATGGGAGCATAGTCTTATACTTAGGTCTGAGCTTTCTAGACATCCAAGCTAACGTAGATACTTTGAAGTTATTGGTGTAATATGCTTCTATATGGACCCATTGCGGGGGACTTGGCGTACCAGTGGCCGCCACAAGCGAACTTAATATTGCCGCTTTGTAGTAATTAGTTACATTCGGTAACCCCATGCCCCCTTTCCCCAATGGCTGATGTAGGGTGGTCTTCGCTATCCTAGGTTTAGCCTTATTCCATATGAACAAGGATATCATTCTTTGTACTTCATCTAGATAATGTTTTGGTAGTGCCAGCGGGATGTTTCGAAAGAGGTATTGCAGTCGTGGGAGAAGAAGCATCTTTACAGTGGCTATTCTGCCCATCCACGAGATAAACTTCCCCCTCCAACTGTGTATCTGATTTTTCAGTTCCGTCAAAAGTGGCACATAGTTGGCCCTATAGATTCCCGCTATTGTTTTAGTTAGAGCTATCCCTAAGAATTTAATCTTATCTTTGCACCAGTCGAATTTCAATTTCCCTTTGAGATCCTTCAACTGAGGTGGGGGTATATCAATGCTCATCGCCTGTGTTTTATTAATGTTCAATTTATAGTACGAGCATTGACCATATTGATGTATCAAATTTTGTAAAGCCGTTAGGGAAGCTTGTGGGCTTTGTAGGGTTAGGAGGATGTCATCCGCAAATAGTGTTATCTTATATTCTTCATTGTTTACTTTAATTCCTTGTATCAGGGGGTCATCCCTGATTAGGTTAGTGAGCGGTTCTAGGGCGAGTATATATAATATTGGTGACAGGGGGCAACCCTGCCTAGACCCATTTGAAATTTCAAAATTTTCCGAGAAAAAGCCCCCATTTACTACTTTTGCAGAGGGGCAGGAATACAATGCTTCCACCAATGATTTGAACCGTGGGGGGAATCCAAATCTCCCTAGGACCGCGCGGAGGAAGGGCCAGTGAAGCCGGTCGAAAGCCTTTTCTGCGTCTAACGACACAACCACACTCGGCTCACCCCCTCCCCGCAGTCCACCCAACAGGTCCAGCACCTTTCGTACCCCATCCGCCCCCTGTCTACCTCTCACAAATCCCACCTGGTCTGCATGTACCAGGGTGGGAACTATCGGCGCCAGTCTGTTAGCAAAAATTTTGGCCAAGATTTTTGTGTCTGTATCTAGGAGCGAGATTGGGCGTAAGTTTTGACACTTATTTGGGGGTTTCCCTGGTTTGGGAAGTGTAGCCACATGCGCCACCAGCATCTCCCTTGGCATGACCCCTGTAGTGGTGATGTTATTGTATAATGTCGTCAGGTGTGGTGCCAATATAGTAGCGAATGTCTTATAATAACAATTCGTAAAGCCGTCCGGGCCTGGAGATTTGCCAGACGGTAGTGATTTGATAGTGTTTAGTATTTCTTGGGTCGTTATGGGTGTTTGTAGTTGTTCTATTTGTATCTGAGTGAGTTCTGGTAATCGTGCACGATCCAGAAGTGTTTGGATTTCTTTGTCTGTGGGCTGATGGGTCTGATCGTCCCGTTTGAGGTTGTACAGCCTATAGTAAAATTTTGCCATCTCATTGTTAATGTCTTGGGGATTGTATATTTTTGTTCCTTTATTTGTTTGTATATATGGTATTTTAGATTGGGATTGTTTTTTCCTTAATAATGTCGCTAAAAGTTTCCCTGCTTTATTGCCCTGGGAGTATTGCCTCATTTTTAAACGTTGCATAGCGTAAGAAGATTTGGCTATGTGTATGTCATTTAACCTCTTAGTAGCTGACTCGATCAGAGAGAGATGGGCGGGGTCAGGGTGTACTGTGTGTGCTGCTGTGGCATCCCTGATTGTTCTTAATAGCTTTATATATTCCTCAGTGGATTTCCGTTTTAAATGTGCTGCCCTGCCAATCAGTAGACCCCGTATGGTTGCCTTGTGTGCCTGCCATAAAGTGCTAGGGGATAAGTCTGGCGTATCATTGGTATGAAAGTAGTTTTCTAACTCCTGTGAGATGTGCTTCTGGAATGTGGAGTCATTCAGTAGAGAGTCATTTAGGCGCCACGGCGCCCGTCCTCTATGTGGGAAGGAGCTTTGTATCTCGATTGTGACTGGAGCGTGGTCAGACCACACAATGTCCCCGATTCGGCATTTGTTTGTCCTCGTCATCAATGTTCCTGAGACTAGAATATTGTCTATTCTTGAGAATGATTTATGTACTTGTGAATAGTACGTAAACTCTCTGTCCTTAGGGTGTAGTGTGCGCCAAGCATCATACAGATTGTGTTCTATCAATAAACTATTGAGGGCTTTACTCTGTGTCTTAGTCGCTAAATGTCGCGGGGAGATGCCAGGGAGCGACGTGTCCACCTGCGAGTTTAATACATGATTGAGGTCACCACATACAATGACATCGCCCGTGGTCGTGGTGGGTAATTTATTCAAGACTTTCTGTAAAAATTGTTTTTGATTTGTATTTGGGCAGTACACCCCCACCAGGATATACTCAGTGTTGTTAATTATACAGTGAAGCGCTATGTATCTCCCCTGCGTATCCTTTCGTATGCACAATAAATGTTAGTGAGTGATGGATTAGGAAAGTCACCCCCTTAGATTTGGAAGTATTTGTTGTGTGGAACTGAGTCGGGAAATCTCTACGACCAAAGTTGGGGACTCTGTTTGTTACAAAATGAGTCTCTTGGACACATAGGATATCAATCTTATCTTTCTTCGCTTCCTCTATTAGTATGCGTCTTTTATGCGGGTGGTTCAGCCCTCTTGCATTATGAGAGCGTATTGTTATAGACATGGGTGCGGGCTAAATTTCTTAATTGGAATCCTTGTTTCTTATAATGGGAGTTGAGCTGTAGCATAATGTACTGGTAAGTTATATAGAAGGCAAACAGATTTTTGTCTAGACCTCTGTGTTGTGAGTAAGGAGGGGGGAGGGAAAAACATAACCGGGGAATTTGAACTTGGGGATAGTGATCATTAACACAATTCCCTCCTTTGAGGGCGTGGTGTGAATAGTCCACACCTCGGGGTCGGAGAATCCTCAGTTCTCCCGTGTTGTGGCTGTCGAACTCTATGAGATACGAATAATTTCAAATAAAGGCTAAGAATAAAAAATAACCTAAACGTTCATATGCGAGGCTCAAGTTCCAAATTTCACGCAATCTTTTTTAGTGTACTGGCATATGTTACCCGGGGTCAAAGTAACTATGCTGTGGAGTTTCATTCCCTCAATCCCATGCGGTCACCGTCTCCCGCACTCGTATTATTCCCACCTATTGAAGGCGCTCGACCTCTGCCCGGCCCACGACCAGTATGCACGGCACGATCACCGTGCATAGGGGTGGTGCTAGCCTGCTTCGTCAGCCGCGCACCTCTCAATCCGCCATTTCGTGGCTAGAAACCTAATTTTTAATGATTTTAACAAGCATTCATATAAACATAAAACAGGAGTGAGCTATAATAGCAAACTCTTTTTTTATCACATCTAGCAACAGCATTAGGAAAAAAAAGTGTTAAAAACTGAATGAAGTACGGAAAATGGATACGAGAACAATTTCTAAATAGGGCTGAGAAACATCAACTAATAAAATACTGTATTAGAAACTTAACATAACTCTTGGTTTTCTTCAGCAAAAAAGAATGTGAGATACAGTTTCTATTTTGTTTGGATGATCACAAATTATTATGTGCAACAATGTAGCTGCATAGTGGCCAAAATTATTTATGAGGAAATCTGCCATTAATCTATCCAGAACAATGGGTCTAAATATGTTTTTCATTAAAGGCATTAAAACACATACCGTTGTGCTCAAAAGTGTGCATACCCTTGGAGAATTGGTAATATATCTACCATTTTTAAAGAAAACATGAGTGAGCAGGCAAAACACATTTCTTTTATTTCTTATGGGATTCATATTCAACTGTAGGTTATCACAGAATGACGCAATCATAAAACAAAACATGGCAACAAAGAAAAAAAATGAAATGACCCTTAGTTGTTAAAACTGTGTATTGCCCCTTTTAGCATTAATGACAGCATGCAATTTTTTTGTAATAGTTGTCTATGAGGCCTCTAATTCTTGCAGGTGGTATAGCTGCCCATTCATCTTGTCAAAATGCCTCCAGGTCATGCAAAGTCCTTGGTCGTCTTGCACGAACCGCACATTTGATATCTCCCCAGAGTGGCTTGAGGATATTAAGGTCATGAGACTGTGATGGCCACCCAGAACCTTCACCTTTTTCTGCTGTAACCACTGGAGGGTCAACTTGGCCTCATGCTTAGGGTCATTGTCATGCTGGAAAGTCCAAGAGCATCCCATGCTCAGCCTTTGTGCTGAATACTGGCCTGCCATTATTTTCTGATAACATGCTGCATTCATCTTGCCATCAATTTTCACAATATTCACCATTAAGTAAGCCATAAAATAACATACACACAAAAATAAAGTGATTACAAAAATAGTAAAATAGACTGAAAGCCTCAGAATGCTTGTTCTCCTCACTGGTTACAAATTTGAGAATGTTAGCATTTGATACTGATACTACAAAGTAAACATGTATGTCGTTAGAAGTTAGAAGTTAGAAGTTACAACAATATATAGACACAAGTTCACAGTGTATTAAGTCAGGAAAGAGGGAATTATGTGTATAATAAACACTTCCCCTAGATTGGAGACCCAACAAATGTCCTGCTAATGTAGAGCCCCTCCACCCCCACCCCCCCCCCTACCCCAATACGTCAAGGAGCCACCATGCTTCACAGTGGAGATGGTGTTCTTTTTAGTTGACTCCTTAACAAACATAGCGCTTATGGTTGTAACCATAAAGCTTTATTTTGGTCTCGTCACTCCAAATTACAGTATGCCAGAAGCTGTGAGGAGTGTCAAGGTGTTGTTGGGCATTGTAACCGGGCTTTTTCGTGGTATTGGCGCGGTAAAGGCTTGTTTCTGGCAACTTGACCATGCAGCTCATTTTTGTTCAAGTACCATTGTATTGTGCTCCTTGAAACTAGACATGTGCGCCAGTGAAATTTTCATTTCATACGAATTATTTCATACTAAATACCCCATCCTCTAGAATGTAAGCTCATTGAGCAGGGCCCCTTCACCTCTCTGTTCCTGTACGTCCAGTTGTCTGGTTACAATTACATGTCTGTTAGTCACCCATTGTACAGCGCTACGGAATCTGATGGTGGTATATAAATAATAAAATAATAATAATAATATAAAAAAAATGTCCAACCAATCAGAGTGCTCTGTGTCATTGTTTTTCTGTGTCAAATTGAAAGCAACCAAGCACAGTGTTATAAGTCAAATTACACAACATGGGAACATTTCAAAGAACCTTTCCATGCTGTGTAAAATGACACAGAGCCCTCTGATTAGTTGGATGTCATCCAGTTGGATGCCACTGGTTACTCGCTGTTTTGGTGACATGCTTTACTTGCTGCGTAGGGGCATGCGGGAGGATTTAACCTCCCTTTTATTAATATGGGGGTCATAGTGACCCCCATAGGTTTTAATGCAGGGGGGTGGTAGGAGTTATTTATTACAAGGAAGGAGCTGGTAGCGTTTTGTTTCTTTTCACGCATGCGCACTGTGGTTTCTCCATGCTGTGGGGGTTAATTCCCCTGCAGCACGGAGTCTATTAACCCCTTAAGGACCAAACTTCAGGAATAAAAGGGAATCATGACATGTCACACATGTCATGTGTCCTTAAGGGGTTAAACAAACAAAACAAAATGAAAAGGTAATGCATTCAGCATTTACCCTTTCGTTTCATTTATATTTCATTTGTAGGGCTTTCGTTTACGTTTTAGTAAATGAATATGAAAAAAGACAGAATTTTCTAACTAAATCATATTCGTACGAAAACAAATGCACATATCTACTTGAAACAACCACACTGTCTTTTTCCAGCCAGCCTGTATTTCTCCTGAGGTTACCTTTGGGTTTTTCTTTGAATCTCGAACAATTATTCGAGCAGTTGAAGCTGAAATCGTTCTTGTAAACTTCACGACAAAACTGAATAGTATGAGGTGATAACATATATATGATAAAATAAAACTTATCTATAAGAAATAGCTTCCCTTAGATTACTTCACAGCTAGTAATCCTTGACAACCAGTATCTGTATACACAGAAAATGATATAATAATAAAATAAAATAATACTTATCTATAAGAAAGAGCTTCACGTAGCTTACTTCACAGCTAGTAATCCTTGACAACCAGTATATGTATACACAGAAAATGATATAATAATAAAATAAAATAATACTTATCTATAAGAAAGAGCTTCACGTAGCTTACTTCACAGCTAGTAATCCTTGACAACCAGTATATGTATACACAGAAAATAGGATACAACTGTTAACATCTAGAAATAAATAAATAATAAAAAAAACATAGTGTGATACAGTATAAATATGAACACTGTTTGAGCTGTGATAAAATGCATCTCTTCTGGATCTGTTCACTCTATGGCAAATCAGGACTCCGGGTAATAGGTGCTGTTTAGAGCATATATATTGCTACAAACCAGACCAAATATAAAAAAAAAAGATTTAAAATATTATAAAATTGCTTCATGTCCTACGTGTTTCGTCCCTGGCATATGGGACTTCCTCAGGGACCAATAAATCAGCAACAATCATAAGACATAACATCAGAAAAAAGCAGCCTAACAACCTACACTCACCAGTCCCTTTAAAAGGGCTAGCCTCAAAGTCCATTAATGATCCAGTGGGTGTCTTCCTTCTTCCGGAATCCAAATGGTCCAATCTAAAAGTGTAATCACCTTGAACATCAGATTCTTCAGCTGATACTCATTCTCCGATGAAATGAAATGGACATGTGTTTCAAAGGGTACTTCCGTGTATTCCAGTAACAACATTCCGCTTTCATCAGCATCCAAGATGGCTGTGTGTTACACTGCGAAACGCAATGGGCGATTACCCTCTGGTGTTCATCAGAATAATATATTAAAGAAAGGTTCATATGAACTCAGGAGCAATTAAAACTCTATGTACTAGGAAGAAGCTATAATTAGTGAAATATAATTTCTATTTAGCTAATACAATGTTTGTGGAAATTCATTCTGAGTGATCATTCTTAAATCTAATCATAGTTACATAGCTGAAAAGAGACTTGCGTCCATCAAGTTCAGCCTTCCTCACATTTGTTTTTGCTGTTGATCCAGAAGATGGCTAAAAATAGTTGTAGTTCAGCAACATCTGGAGAGCCGCAGGTTGGACAGCCCTGATCTAGTTGCTGTTTGAACATCTGTATGGACTCTGATAAAACCACTTCTTCAGGCAGAGAATTCCACATCCTTATTGTATTGAAAAACCTTTCCTTTGGGGGGGGCGGAGCCAAGCAGGCAAGCAGTTCAGACGTGCCTCGCCAGAGCTCCCGCGTCTGGAGGGGAAAACCGGGGTACAGCGCCCGAACGTGACACCCCACAGACTACTGCACACCGTACCTCGTATCAGGAGGGGATACCGCCTAAAACGGTTCCTCCCACGACCCCCTGCACAGCCGCCCTGACGCGAGGGGGCTTGCGGCCTACATGAGGACAGACCACGGAGAGACGTCCGCTCTCCGGGGCATTAGCTGTAACAGGTACCGAGGCAAGGAATTCTCTCCCCCCCCCCCCCCCCCCCGACCAGCGGTCATCCCGGTCATCAAGCAGCTCGACTCACCTGAACATCCCCACGGGACAGCTAACGCTGCACGCATTGCCAAGCTATGGATACCAAGATGGCGGCAGCTGCCCTTGAGCAGGAGACAGATGAGCGGCATAAATCGTTGGAACAGCGACTGGATGACCTGATCCAGAGATTCTGGCGCAAACTCACACACAAAGCCGACCACCACAAACAGGTACAGCGGAGACACACACCCACAGGGGGTGGCCATCAACAAGGGGAGCCCCCCGGGTCACAAAGAAAGCCAAGCACTAAACACGTGGCGGGGCCCGCCATTGCTACCAGGCGCGCCACGCCAAAGACCCCACGAGGCACCAGGAGGGCAGACAAGCCAGGTCAGCTGCGGGGACCCCACCACCCCCCAAGGGAGCGAACAGCCTTCCACAGCCAAGCACAGCACAAACGGCACATGCATGCCCTGAGAAAGGAAAAACCGAGGCGCCCACTGGGTGTAAAACACCGAGACCACCCACGACTCAAACCTAACCCAGCGACCAAACACTGGGACAGCAACACCGATCATCCTCACAAGCAAGCAGTCACCCACAACTGCTCCCCGCAGGCCGCAGCCCCGGGACGCATGGAAGCAAATCCCAGCGGCAACACCGGCGGACACGCTTGAACCGGCCTCACGCAAGGGCATCGGCTGAACGAACCTACCTGGACTATTCATACAGCCCCAGGCACACCATACGTGGACATAAGCACGCCTAAATGCCTGTACATGTGGCTGAATTTGAACACACGGACCTAAGGGGTTAGATAATAACTATTGAGCACCTGTTTCATGTCATATTCGTAATTTAACGTTTACCGCTATAGAGCCTTGTTTAACAGATTGTTTTAGTTTATTTTACTACGAAAGGGCCTTAGCTTAAATATCTCTGACATCTCTAGGCTATATGTATGGGCCATAACGCCCCCAGTGGCAGTTTTTGTACCGCACTGTTGTAAATACGTTGAGGAGAGCTTAAACTACCTAAATGTACCCTAAATCTCAAATTGGAAACCACTATCCAGAAAGTTACAAGCGATATTATTTTTTGTCATGTACTGAAATGCAACACTATGCTGAGCCACTAGGGAGCTCCACTGTAACTGAACTAAACTCTGGCTCAACATGTTTAACTTTTATTATTTTTAAGTTCTAGCGTTTTGTTTATAATTTGCTCGCTAAACTTACTTTTATAGCTAAATACAAATATTATTTCTGGTTAGAGAAATATATGGGTGGATTGGCGCTATTAGAAAATAATGGGAACAGCAACAACCCCCAAGTGCCAAACAAATCACCCAAAGGCACTATACAAATACAAATAGTGAAAAAGAATAAAAAGAGGAGGGGGGTGCTATATATATGAAACCACAGTGTTATACTTATATCTGTACACAGGTGGTCCTGTCAAAGATCTGCCGAATCGATCTAAAAACAAATTTTGTACATAGCATAATACTGTATAACACAAATGGTGAATGAATATGGTTTGGTATTGGGTCACTCACGATCTCCAAAGCCTATTGTAGCAGGCTTAGACTGTAACAGCTCTTCATAAGGTCATGCAGACTATGATTTTCAAGATGTTCCACTTTTTTGATTTCTCCCCGATCACATCAAAAGTTCCAATAGCCAAATGGATACGATTAAAGGGATTTATTCAATAAAATAACAAATTCACAAAGTGATAAAAAAGTATAAAAGTACAGGGCACAACGCGTTTCGACTCTAGGTCTTCTTCCAAGGTGCATATGGTCCGGACAGTTTCAAACTCTTTAAATAAGTCCGGTGTTGCCGGTTTTCCCGGGCAAATTTTCAATTCACTTCCGTGTTGTGACGTCACTTCCGGGTTCCTCCGACGTGACTTGCGTCGGTGACGTCATCGCGGATAAGTTCGTATTCAGTCCTTGACCCGGATACTGCTTTACTTTGACGCCATCTTTAAAGGTGGCAACTTATTTTATAAAGTCCACTCTTCGGTAAGGGAATTAGAGCCATTAAGAATAGCTAATCCACATCTTACTGTGCAAATATACAAATCAGATTCTGATTAACAAAATACACTTTTAGTTCTAAAGGTAGTATCTATTTATTCTACAACATAAGTAGAGAACACAGGTGTGGAAACGGTTTTGTCCAAAAGATCCTAATAGGTAAAAACATATATATGTATATATAGTAAAAAAAAAAAAATATTTTTATATAAAATTAGAATAATAAAAAATATATTTTTGAATAATAAAAGAATTTTTGAATAATACAAAAAATTGTTTTATAAAAATACAAAGGGAAAGAGTTGTCCAAAAGGGCAAACTTATATATAGAGGCTGGTTGTTGCTGTTCCCATTATTTTCTAATAGCGCCAATCCACCCATATATTTCTCTAACCAGAAATAATATTTGAATTTCGCTATTGTCTAAATCACCAGGGTGTGGGCAGCTAGACCATCATGGACATCTTTGAAAAAAGAGCAAAGATGCAAAGATGGACAGATGAAATTTTTCAAGAAATAGAGGTTGAAACCCCAGAAAAATATAAAATAACTGATAATCTGAAGGAAATGAGTATATTATTGGAAAAACTGCTAACTAAAGAGTTAAAAATTAAGTGGGAGGTATTCACGATGGAAAAATATTTGAGTGACCGAATAACCCCTAGAGGTCTCCGCTTCACTAAATACCCCACGTTTGATCGGGATGACAAAAGATTCATGGACATATGGGAAAAAGCTTTGGAGTCTTTTTCAATAACCATGATGCAGATTATAGTAGACCAAAGGAAAAGGAATTTAGACGTTTTAGACAAAATCATTAAAGAAATTCGTGAAAAACTGGAACCATATATTGGAACCAGGGACTTTGAATTAATCTCCGATCCGATTATGGGAAAATTAGATAAGTTGGAATCAATCATTATTACTAATAAAAAGAAAAAATACCAACGAGATATTAATGATTATGCCACTAATAATGTCAGAAAAAAACCTAAAGACAATTTTAATCAAGGGAATTTTAGAGTAAGAGAAAACAACCAACAAAGGGAAAGAAAACACTACACAAACAACTATGTCCCTAATCAAACATATAATAGACCACCAAAGACATATAACCCCACGTCAGAATGGACAGAGGTTAGGAGACAGAAACCAAGGGAAGGAGCCCACCGATATGGTAAACATCAAAGTCACAATTCTCAAATGGCCCCCCCAAACTATGGTGTCAAAAAGAGGTATCCATATAACCATAGGAATAGAGACTCTGACTCGAGTCAGAGGTCCCCAATTAGAGAAAGGCGAGATATCCCTATATCTAACCGGTTTGAACCCCTGAGCCAGTTAGAAAAAAAGAGGAGTGAACCTTTTTTAGAGGAGCGTTGGGACGAGTTGAGAGAAAAAACTCCGGTCCCTACCAAAAGAAGGTACAGAGAGGTAGAAGAAGGGGAAATAGGGGAGGAAAAAGATTGGAGAGACCCAAGAGGGAAAATGATGAGAAGATAAAGATCTTTAACCTTTCTAAAAAAAATTTGAATAATGACCAAATAAAAATCTTGGGAAAGGGTTTCAAATTTGTCCCGAGCTGTAATGTTGATCAATTTGATGCATATACAGATATCAATCGATTTATGAGAAAGCTATGCATAAAAAAGTTTTTCGATAAAAAAATCAATACGGGAAACCCCAGCACTACAGAAACAGGGGAATTTGTACATACAGGCCTAAAAGCCCCCTCTACCTTTTACCCCATCCATCTAAAATCCAACCCAATGAAGGTCTTCGAAAAAGCATGTGTCAAAGACTTAAAAAAGATAAAAGCCAATAAAAAGAATAATCTTACCAAACTAGAGTTATTGGCAATACAAAATTTACGGAAAGACCCTGAAATAGTGATTAAACCCGCGGACAAGGGTGGTGGGGTAGTGGTGATGGATAGGGATAAATATGTGGCAGAAATTAATCGTCAACTTGAAGACAAAGATACTTATGCCAAATTAAACAATAATCCCCAGCAAGATATTCAAAAAACATTTGTAAATTATTTAGATCAAGGCCTTCTAAAGGGAATCCTTAACAAAAAAGAGTATGACTTTTTGAATATTAGGTCCCCAAAAATTCCAGTGATCTATGTATTACCGAAACTTCACAAAGACGATAGGAATCCCCCGGGAAGACCAATAGTCTCTGGAGTGGGCTCCCTTTTGTCCAACTTATCGAAATACATATATACCCTCCTCCAACCTCTAGTAAAAGAAAACCCCTCATATTTAAAGGACTCTATGAGCCTGTTGAAAATATTAAAAAATTTTAGATGGGAAAGTGACTTTGCACTCATTACTTGTGATGTCACGAGTCTTTACACCTGTATTGACCATGACATTGGGTGCAAGGCAAATTATTCATTTCTAGAAATATCTGGTCTGTACCCTAAAGACCAAATAGATTTCGTTATGGAGGGAATTTCCCTAATTCTCAGGAATAATTTTTTCTGGTTCGAGGGGGACTTCTATCTGCAACGCCGAGGGACCGCTATGGGGACCAGGTTCGCACCCAGTTATGCTAATTTATTTATGGCCTATTGGGAAAAACTTTTTGTGTATTCCCAGCATGACTGGAGTGCGAACCTGGTCCTTTATAGACGATATATAGACGACATTTTTATTATTTGGAGAGGAGGCTACTCTACCTTTTTGGAATTTTTTAATTTTCTTAATTCAAATGAGTGGAATATAAAGCTGACCCAAGAATATAGTCAACAAAAAATTAATTTTCTGGATTTGGAGATTTTTGTTAAAAATGACACCATAGAAACCTGCACCTTCTTCAAACCAGTAGACGTTAATGGATATATTCATAAAGAGAGCTGTCATTTTCGCCCATGGCTAGACAATATACCAAGAGGCCAGTTTCTACGCATGAGGCGAAACTGTACAGAAATAGGAAATTTTGACTCTCAAACCCAAATTTTAAAAAAACAGTTTGTAAGTAGGGGATACTGTGACAGTCTTCTAGATCAGGAGATAAAACAAGTTAGAGATATGGAAAGAGACACCTTATTAGAATATAAATCCAAAACAACACTAGAGAAGAAGGATGATAAAATACCCATCATATGCAATTATAATCAAGACCACGGGAAATTAAGAAGAATTTTCAACAAACATTGGCACATCCTGCAACAGGATGAGGAAATTCTACCCTACCTCAATGAGAGACCCAAATTAATTTTTAGAGGAGCCTGTAATCTAAAGCAGAAATTAACTTCGAGTCATTTAGAATTATTGAAACCTAAAGAGAATTTCTTAACTTCGCATAAAGCCCTACAGAAAGGTTTCCATTATTG
This sequence comes from Pelobates fuscus, assembly GCF_036172605.1. NCBI lineage: Eukaryota > Metazoa > Chordata > Amphibia > Anura > Pelobatidae > Pelobates > Pelobates fuscus. The sequence goes on along the minus strand of NC_086319.1, from coordinate 110,966,875 downwards.
TGGGGAATGTATGGGCTGTAAAAATATTGGAAAGATACCCAAAAGAATAGAAGTTTTTAAATCAAGGATTGGCTCTGTTAATTTCAAAATCAACTCCTTTATCACTTGTCACACTAAAAATGTAGTGTATTTGCTCACGTGTCCTTGTGGACTCCAATATGTGGGGAAAACAGCAAGGAATTTAAAAATAAGGATACGTGAGCACATCTACAACATAAGGAGAGGTTTTTTAAAACACAGTGTTTCCTCACATTTTTTGAATGTCCATGGTGGGAATCCGGCAGGGCTTAATTTCTATGGGATCCAGTCCATTAAATCCCTCGCGTGCCTCAGAGTGAGGCTGGGAGCCGGAATATGACATCATATTCCGGCTCCGCCTCCCAGCCTCACTCTGCGGCTGGCGAGGGAACTGAGCAGACAGCTCAGGGGAAGTGCTCCCTCGCCGGCCACCCGCCCGCTAGCCAGTGCCGCCCGATCGCCCAGCAGCCCATCCGGCATGTCTGTTAGCCGCAAGGCTAACAAGACATTTGCCTTGGGCATTTGGGGGGCGGCTATTTTTGCCGCCCCCTGGAAAATGCCGCCCAAGGCAAATGCCTTGTTTGCCTCGCGGCTAATACGCCCCTGGTCTAGGGATATCCCACGGCGTTTTAACCTTTTACTATATATATATTAATGTGCTTCTTAATCTGTGCTTTTTAATCTGACTCACAGACTAGCTAGCCAGACTTACTCAGGGACACATTATAATGCTTAAGCTAGACATACAACTGGATTATTTTAATGTCTGCGAATGTGCAGCCCAGTACGCAAAGCTAGGCTATCATTATGAGCAAGCTCTCTTATAATCAGTTCATTTTGGCATACATTATAGAGGAAGCCATGTTATCATATCATATACTATACCTGTTCTTGCTTTTTGTTGAAACGCTATGCTGCTCACTATACATTGTATAACTCAGCTGCTGAATATTACTACACAGTGACAGTGACTTGATTTACAAGCTACTTTATTAACCTGTACACCATGTCTAAGACTTGACACAGTCGTGTACCTCTTTTTTAATAGTTTTTCTAGACATGCACTGCTTAGCCTGTTCTTTTCATTATATTTCAAAAATTGTGCAGTATAATCTAATGCCTTGTAAACTGTATGTTTTGTCTGACTAACTATCTTGCCAATGCTACCGAGGCATGGTTCGACTGTCTGTTACCCACTTGCACGCAAAAATAAAGAATTAAAAGAAAAAAAAAAAAAAAAACCTTTCCTTTGCCTTAGATGAAATCTTCTTTCTTCCGGTCTAAACGCATGACCTTGTGTCCTATGTAAAGTCCGGTTTGTGAATAGATTTCCTCACAATGGTTTTTATTGGCCCTGAATATATTTGTATAATGTTATCATATCCATTCTCAGGCAATGTTTTTCTAAACTAAAGAGGTTTAAATTTGTTAACCTTTCTTGATAGCTGATATGTTCCATTCCTTTTATTAATTTTGTAGCCCGCCTCTGCACTTTTTCTAGTGCCATAATATCCTTCTTTAGAACAGGTGCCCCAAATTGCACAGCATATTCAATAGGTGGTATTACCTGTGATTTATAAAGAGGCTAAATTATATTCTCATCCCAAGAATGAATGCCCTTTTTCATGCATGACAATACCTTACTGGCCTTGGCCACTGCTGATTGACATTGCACATTGTTGCATAATGTGTTGTCTATAACAATTCCCAAGTCCTTTTTGTGTGTTGTTATCACTAATTCGCTTCCATTAAGGGTATACGTTGCTTGTGCATTCTTCACGCCGAAGTGCATAACTTTGCACAATATGCTGACCAAATTTCACTCAATCTTACCTATGAGACCATGGCACATAGACAGATACAAATTAGGAAACACACTGCAGACGCCAAAGCCATATGGTTAGACCACATGATGCACACAAATGTGCAATCTACTACACAAATATAACCTGACTCTCAAAAGACGCTGTTGGGGGTTAGGGGCTTTAGTTTCCGGGGATAGGGTCATTACTGTGGCAGAACAGGGTGAATATTATAGGGAATAAAAGCCCTTTAGTGTCTAAGGATACAAAGTGGCTTTGGTATGTGGGGGTGCATTAATGTGGGTGATAGCAGCTTTAGTGTGGGTGATGTGGACAGCGTGGCGGACCACCTGGCACCCCGACTGGGTGCCTCCACCAATTGTTGCTTTCTAGTAATCCTTGAGTACTATAAGCACCGCACCAGACACCATAACCACCGTAATCCCCACAGCCAGCGTTTACAGCTTGGTTGGGGTCTCGCTCTACCTACCCTGGACCCAAGACTAGGATTCAGCTTCCAGTGGGTAGACCTCTCCTAGTCCACAGAGTAAAGTCTTACTCCTAGTCTTACAAGAGCAAGTGTTGTGATCCTATAGTGATTATAGCAACCCCCAGAGTGAATATACCTGTCCCCTCCACACATGAGACAAGTATAATTGGTGTGGGAAGGTAGGGTTAGTGTTGTGGGGGATAGGTGCTTTAGTGTTTGGACGCATACACACAAACAGTCAGACAAACTCAAACACACTGTTAGACACACAACCGAAGACACAAATTCACACACTCACAGACATGTACACACACATACACATTCTCACATACACACTCAAAACCAGATTTTTAGTAACAGTTTTCAGTGGTTTAGATCCACCCATTCTCCCTTCCTTTAGGAGAACTAGAGTTGTTCCTCTGCCTGGGCTCCAGTGTGGACTGCTCTGCATGAGTGACGTCAGATACCCTTAATAGGGTGCAAGTGAGCAGATGAATATATTAGAGAGAATTAATATTTTCTGTAGTTTTAAGCACTGGCAATTTATTCTCTCCATTCTCCAACATTTTAATTTTTAGCTTTTTTTTTTTACTTTATTTTTGTTTTCTTTAGTTGCAGAGAAGGCAGCCCAGTTAGAGCTAGTTTTGGGTAACAGATGTAGCCCTAAAAAAAGAACTGCATTTTAGCTATTTTACATGGACATAAAAAGTTAAACAAATAAATAAATAATGTTTCAAAGAAAACGTATACAAAAAAGTTGGGGTGGTTTTCTAGAAAAATAGTGAAAGGATATTTCAGTTAGTTCATTGCACCCACTTTTTCTTTCTGTTTAAGTAAGTTGTCTTGTATTGTGTGTGTAAAATACAAAATTTCCCATGTCAATCTTTTCTAAATTTAAAACTTAGCACTACAAGAATGCGGCCATATGTTTTTAGGAAGGCTATAAGGAAGACTGATGATAAGCCAGAGTCAATAACATCCACCTCTGCAGTGTCTTTAGCGGTAGGCTGACTCAGCAGTGACAACAGTGGAGAGAAATGTCTGGCTCACCAACTTGTAAGAAAATGTCTATAATGTAATCTTCAAAAGCAGTGGAAAAGTATTGTCATTGCATTCTCCCAAATCCCTATGCATATACTAATAACCTCCAGTTATTCAAACGTTCATAGGGATTTGGGATAGTGCGCAAGTAACTATTTTCTTCGTTTTTATTGTATGTGTTGCAGCTGATATGTACTATGGTCATTCCTGCTGCCCATGAGTAGTGGGAGTTTGAGCGCACGGCTTATTTGTATAGAGTGGCAGTGCATTCTATTATAAAACAGTTGAAGAAGACGTTAGATCTTGCAAAATGTAGTCGTCGAATTTTTCCTTAAGCAACTGAGAGTAGTAACGGCACCTTCACAAGTACTAGGAGCAGTGTAGCCAGAACCAATAGTGCCCCAAAAGACAGCAAGAGACCCATTTTGCAAATTAGTACTACTATTTAGTACTACACATATTCATTGAAGAATGGTAGCAGCAGCAACAAGTGCCAGTATGAGAGATGTAGAGTAGTGTTAGTCAATTTTCCCACGCTGTGTAATTTGACTCATAACTCTCTGATTGGTTACTTAATCCACCAATCAGAGTGTTATGAGTCAAATTACACAGCGTGGGAAAATTCCACAGAACTTTCCCACGCTGTGTAAAATGACACAGAGCACTCTGATTGGTGGATTTCAAACCAACCAATCAGAGTGCTGTGACAGGTAAATGTAGAGACTTACCTGTCAGTCTCTTCATTTACCTGTCAGAGCATTCTGATTGGATGGCTTAAACCCACCAATCAGAGTGCTCTGAACCTAATTGCAGGGCGGGGCAAGGCTTTATAAGCCTTCCTCCGCCCTGCAGAGCTCAGTCTGCGCGGAGCCCTCGCCGGGTGAAGATGGATTATTTTTTTTTGCGCTCGTTTATTTGGGTTTTTTTTTAATTGCGTCGGTTATTATGGATATTTATTTGGCCTTTTTTGGGGCTGAAAAAAGAAGACTTTAGAAGAAAGAAAACATCCAATGGTAAGCTATTTCTTTTTTACAGGTTCTTAGTTAAATGTCCCCCCCTAATTATTTTTAGGGTGAGGGGGGTAGGTATGGGGATCATTTTTTTTTGGGGGGGGGAGGGGGTGACTAGGGGTTGGGGACCCCTAGTCACCTGGGGGGACATTTTTTTTAGGGCCCCCACCCGCCGCTCAGGGGTGGGGGCCAGGGGGGAGGACAATAGGTCTCCCCCAATTTGTGTTTAGGGCCCCCACCCACCGCTCAGGGGTGGGGGCCAGGGGGAGGACATTAGGTCCCCCCCCAATTTGTGTTTAGGGCCCCCACCCACCGCTCAGGGGTGGGGGCCAGGGGGGAGGACAGTAGGTCCTTCCCCCTTACTTTTGTTTAGGGCCCCCACCCACCGCTCAGGGGTGGGGGTCAGGGGGGAGGACAGTAGGTCCTCCCCCTTACTTTTGTTTAGGGCCCCCACCCACCGCTCAGGGGTGGGGGCCAGGGGGAGGACATTAGGTCCCCCCCAATTTGTATTTAGGGCCCCCACCCACCGCTCAGGGGTGGGGGCCAGGGGGAGGACATTAGGTCCCTCCCAATTTGTGTTTAGGGCCCCCACCCACCGCTCAGGGGTGGGGGCCAGGGGGGAGGACAGTAGGTCCTCCCCTCCTTACTTTTGTTTAGGGCCCCCACCCACTGCTCAGGGGTGGGGGTCAGGGGGGGAGGACAGTAGGTCCTCCCCCCTTTACTTCTGTTTAGGGCCCCCACCCACCGCTCAGGGGTGGGGGCTGGGGGGAGGACATTAGGTCCCCCCCCAATTTGTGTTTAGGGCCCCCACCCACCGCTCAGGGGTGGGGGCCAGGAGGAGGACATTAGGTCCCCCCCCCAATTTGTATTTAGGGCCCCCACCCACCGTTCAGGGGTGGGGGCCAGGGGGGAGGACATTAGGTCCCCCCCTTATTCTTGTTTAGGGCCCCCACCCACCGCTCAGGTGGGTGGGGGCCCATCACTATTGTGGCCAGAAAGAGTCCCTGCGGGTTTTAAAATTCACCTGCCTATTGAAGTCTATGGCGGTTCGACGGGTTCGCCCGTTTGCGAACATTTGCGGAAATTTCATGTTCGCGACATCACTACTGGCGTGGCGACCTTTAACAAACCCTATTTGGTCTATATGTATCAATTCAGGAAGTAATAAATTAAGTCTTTTGGCTAGTACTGCGGCATATAATTTGACATCTATATTTATTAAAGAAATAGGCCTATAATTTGTTATTTCTGTTGAAACTTTGTTTGGTTTCAAAATAGGCTTTATATTGGCCCTTAATAATTCTCGTGCTATTTTGCCTGACGAGGCAATTTCGTTGAATGTTGCAGTTATATTAGGTATAATAATTTCTTTTGAATATTTTAAAGAATAAATCAGAAAAAACATCTGGCCCAGGCATTTTTTGATGATTGTAAATTATTTATGGTTTCTTCTACTTCTATCTGTGATATTTTGTTATTTAAATTCTCTCTTTGGAGTGAGGTAATTTTAGGAATTCACGAGACCATCTATCAAAACCCTACCAAATGGGTTAACCCTAAATATAGACAGTAAACTCAAACTTCCAAAAATGTTCCCCCAAAAATTGAAAGGAACTCCATTAACTTGTAGGATTTGACATTAAAAGAAAAATTGTTTATTGAAATGAATCAGAAAGGTAGGAAACAAAATACAGCAAAGAAAAAGTGAACATAAAGTGTATCTACTATAAACAAAGTGCTAAATAAGTGATACTTAATAACTCTCATTGGGGCTGAACATAAAAAAAAGTCAAAATTAGTTTGATATCCTGAATCTATAATGTACAGGCTGCTGAATATACTTCGATGCACACAAATGTATCAAAACATACCAGATTATAAGAGCTCTATATATGCTTAAAACCTAGGCTTTAAACAGCCAAAGAATGTCTATAGTTGGATATAGATAAACAAAAAGGGATATCTACTAGATGTTGTTTCGTGAAAAAAAGCAAATATAGATGGTAGCTACCAAAGCCTGTATCATGATATAGAATACTAACTTTTCAAATAAATAAGTACATGTTTAGATTCCAAGCTTACTGGCAGGGCCCTCTCTACCTTTGTATTTGTCTGTGTATATTGTATGTTCTCCTCTTATTGTACAGCGCTGCTGAATTTGTCCCTTTGTAAATACCAGTAATAAATAAATAAAACAATATATGTATAAGGGCAACATAGATAATGCTGGCATAAATTCAAGGTTTAGAATCAAATCTTATCCTAGTAAGAACCTTAGATATCATAAATTGATAGCCCAGGGCATACAGTCATTCAATTTAAGTGATAAAAAAAAAAGCATTCGTTCACAGCCCACATGCCATCAAAGCTAAAGCAACCCTAGTGTAAACATTAGTGTCCCATAAAAACAAATAGTTTGTAAGCAGGTCCGACGCACTCCAGCTCCCTAGCGGCACCCCCGTCAAGTACCAACAAACCCGCTTACAAAATATCTGTTTAAAACTTGTTTAAACTTAAAACCAAATTACTAAATTGAGGCTAAAATAGCCAAGCAGTGTTTATAGTTGGAGAATTTGCTCAAATTGTTTATTTTCATCTGAATAGTTAACAATTAGCAGCATTACACATTAACTCATGAATTATCAGAATATCAACGAGGAGTGAACACTGTAGCCCAAAAACAATGACCTGGAAAGTCACAGCCAACTTGACCTAATATTTGCAATTTCTGACAATTAACAGGTTTTATAATTGACTCTTATGCAAATTTACTAGTTCCTTTTGGACTGTTGGTACATTTGAGCGGAGCCTTCCTTTCCACTTCTTTTACACCGAATCATTAAATACCAAATTCCATGTTTTGTTTGCCCATTACGTGGAATAAAGAGAGAAAAATGAAAAAGGGATAAAAGAGGTTAACATAGCTAAACAATAAAATACTACATGTGCCTTTAATGATCCGAGGCTTGGTCCCGTTTTATTATGTTTAAAGATGAGAAAGCAAAAGGAAAATAAAAATCCCAAGGGTCAACAGAACATGTAATGTCACCACTTAGAGCCTGTTAAACAGCAGTCATATTAAAAGCAAGCTATGCTGATAAAAAACACTAAGATTGGTTAGATTCCAGCCCTTAAATCAGCTTGGGGGGAACCTCCAGTTTAAGTCCTGTAAAGATACTTCGGAATCCAATTGTAGCTGAATTAGTGTTTTAATGTCTTTGAAAGAACATATCCTAGCATGAGGTAATGTTAGATCTTGCAGTAACATGCTATGAAACGGAGCCAGCATTCATCTCCCCTTACAGCGTACCGAGGTTTCCCTATTTAAAGTCAGTTACATGCACATGTCTTGCAGGAAAATTGCTTTGCCACGAATATAAACTTCATCCATATTGCAGTTTTTGAACCTGTTCCAATTATGACTTAAACTTGGCTGTTGAGAAGGTCTAACAGAGAATTTCAATGGAAATGTCTGCAAAAAAAACTATAATAGCCGTAAAATTAAGAGCTTGGAGCTTTTACAAAAAAATGACTTCAATGGGTAAAATGTAAGAGTACTCTGTCTTGGCTCCCTGGCTTTTACTAGACTAGAATATAACATCTATCATCCACAGAGTCTATTATATGGTATATTTATTCCTCGGTGAACAGCAAAAATATTTATTTTCAGTAAAAAGTGGAAAACGGCAATGTAAAATACACTATACTTGTGGTAGCCAAATGGTGACTCATTTGTTTTTTGTTGGACAAGTCTGATGACTTTCAACCAGAACAGATTTCAGATGGATAATGGGTGTTGTAGTCTTATGACGGTTAAAGTGCTACTTGCAGGCCTCCTCTATTCTAAACATATGGATGAAAACGATTTCACAGCTTAGTTTTTTGTGGGATACATTTTTTTTTTTTTAAGTATTTTACAGTTTCTTTATAGTTTATTGGACATTTACTGTGCCTGTTAAGCCACCACTACCCTGAATAAATTTATTTGGTTTAAGAAATGATACTCTTTTATCTGTTCTATTTCCTTTATATAGAAAATCAAAATGTGGTATTAAATATCCAGATTTGTAATATAGGAAGCTGTGAAATGTGCATAGCAAATGTGGAATCATCTATAAAGAGGTTAAAGGGACAGTTAAATTACCAACGTTTTTTCATCTCAACCCCTTAAGGACCAAACTTCTGGAATTAAAGGGAATCATGACATGTCATGACATGTCATGTGTCTTAAAGAAACACTCAACTGCCGCTCAGGGGTGGGGGCCAGGGGGAAGGTCATTAGGTCCCCCCCTTATTAGTATTTAGGGCCCCCACCCGCTGCTCAGGGGTGGGGGCCAGGGTGGAGGACTTTAGGTCCCCCCTTATTCCAATTGAGGGCCCCCACCCACCGCTCAGGTGTGGGGGCCAAAAGGGAGGACAATAGGTCCCCCCATCATTTTACTTTAGGGCCCCCACCCGCCGCTCAGGGGTGGGGCCAGGGGGGGCAATAGGTCCCTCCTTTAGTTTAAAAGCCCACCCTCGCGCGTCGTGGGTGGGGCTCGGGAGGGGGGACCCTATTTATTTACTTTTTTAAACAGTGAGCAGTAATTTTTACTTAGCATTAGTAAATTTGGCTGAAAGACCAATTTAGGTCTTTCAGCCTTTTGGTAGATAACTCCCTAATACCGTGGGAATTAGGGAGTTATCTACTAAGCGGCTGCAAGAGAAGTTCCGAAGTATCTGAAGTGTCCGAAGTGTCGAAGTTCCAAAGTGTTGAAGTCCCAAATTGCGAAAGTCATGAATTTTGGAATGCCGAACCGAAAATTTTCCCCATGCACATGCCTAATATCTATCAAAAGGCAATATGCTTTTCAGCAGTAACGTCCAAGCCTTGTTAACAGCCTTAAAATATGACAATAGAAACTAGACGAGAAACCTGTTCTCTTGATGTGGTCACATCACTATTATTAAATTGAACATTCTTCCAATCCTCTTGTACATTCAGGCAGTTCCAATTCTTTTTTTCAGTAAACTATGTCAGGTGATAGTCTGATTTATCTGCTTCAATACGCCCAGTAAAATCAACTTTAGATTCCTTATAGCAAACATGAATGATGGCAGACTAAGTCTTCGTGTCCTAGAAAATGCAGATATTTTGGTGAGCCTGATGGACTAGACGAGAATGTTCTTTGAGACTTTGTGGTTAAGGGTGAAACAGAAACTCATTGAATCCTCCTCCTTGACGTTTGATATTTTTTAACTTTTTATTTGCTGGTGGTGGGAGAAGGGCATAGGAACACTTTAGTGTTATGGATACATCTTTTCATTCCTAACACTAAAGTGTTCCATAATGGCAATGAGTGGAGCAATGAGGGTCAGAAATTTTGTTTAATCTCCCTACCAGCCCATGGAGTTGGAGTGCATCCCCTCTGCTACAAATGCATTAAGGTAGACCTGTGCACACCTGGCACACCCTGTGTAGGTGATCTACTTAAACAAGCAAGGAGATCAAGGTGGTATTAACATAATATGAGAATTTCTACTCATCCGAGAAGACAGTGCTGAAGGCCCTTGACTGTTTCATTCTTCTAAGATGATATTTCTACTACAGCCATGAAGGAGGAAAACACAAAGCTTTTGAGACATATAAACATCTAAATTTTATTTGTGATTTAAATTATTGTAATAGTGGTCATTTAAAGAGAAGTATTAAAAAATACTGGTCCATTCTGAGAAATGATACAGTCCTCAATACTTTACTTCTGGAAAAACCAACCATAACATATAGGGGCATACAAAATCTACAAAGTAACCTAGTGCATGATCATATACCCCCAAAGAGATTAACGAATCATTTTTTTTTCTTTAATTAATACAGCGTAATCTATGGTTGTGGTATATGTGGGGCATGTAAAAACTCAACAAATAAAAAAAGATTAATAAAGGAGTTTAGTCACCCACATGACAATAGAAAATCCTTTCAAATCAAATAAACCATTACATTACATTCCACTAGAGTTATATATATGATCACCTGCCCTTGTGGGTTGGCATATGTAGGTAGGACCATTAGGGCACTGAACACTAGAATCCAGGAACATGTGATGAACATTAAAAGGGGTTCAAAAAGCATAGCGTCTCTTCACATTTTAAAAACAAGCATAATAGTGATCCCCGCCATATGTAATTTCTGGGAATTCAAAGGATAACCATGAACTGGAGAGGGGGAGATCTGATTAAAAATATTAGACAAACAGATATGCAATGGATTTTTAACCGTAATACTATGCAACTACATGGGGTTAATGATAATATAAAATTATGTAACTTTTACAATATTTGTTTTATAATATTCTATAATATATCCCCTAAATATTAATATTAAGCAATCAGAAGGGCAGTATGTGGATTTTGTATAATGTAATTTTTTTTTTTACCAATATTGCCATCTCTTTAATATTTATAACATTTTAAAATGTGTAAATGAAAAATGAAAAATGCATTTTCATTTTTTTAAACAGTGTTTTAAATCATCACAAAGTACTATAATGGACACTTGCAAAGGTGTTTTCAGCTATACAGATGTGATTGTTTACATTTATTGTCATTTAGTTATTTTTATAATATCTGATCCCTATTACTCATATGTTACTGTTTATTTTGTGATTTTCTTTACATGTTCTTAATGAGCATAATATTCTAGGAAACCTCAAACATATTATCTGAAGGACTATTTAGGTGGACTTATACCAGTACATTGCCAGTAACTAAGATAGCTGACGGAACTATTATGAAGAGGTGGAACTAATTTAACAAACATCTATCAACCCCTCCTATTATGAAGGATGGGAGACTAAGGGGGGATCTTCCCATCACGTCATTACCGAGACATGAGGAGCATCGAAACAGCTATATATGGACACAGAGCGTAGTGACGTCACTATCAAGGGACAGAATATCAACACCAAACAGCTGTCAAGGCCCACTCCCCCTCAAAATAACGCTTGTGATTAGTAGTATCACAAGCGTTATCCACCAATTGACTGGCACTTGGGGTTATTTAATTTTTAAGCGGCAGCAGCATTAAAACCAGTTGAGAAAGCAGAATTTTATTGGCGAAACGTGTTTTGGACGGTGTACTACCAGGACCTTTTTGTATGTTCTTTATTTGTTTTATTTTATTAATAAAGTGTACCATATATTCTTACATACAGTCTGGTGAATCATCACTGCTGCTGCCAAAAAAGGGTTGTGTCACCCTTAATAGACACATTCATCATTATACTTAGAGCCAAGTCAGGGTCTCTTAACAAGGTGAGAAGCAAACTACAATTTGTTACTATATTTACCTATTGAGGATTTCAACACTAGGGTTGGCTGTGCTTCCCTGTTTTCTCTTTTTATCTCCTTTTTGAGGATACCGTATACTACGAGTGAATAGGGTGTGTGTCACCTAAGTACACAAAAGTGGATGCGATTTAAGACGATTCTTAACAGGCTCTTAACCATGTGAGTGCTTCCTAAGAGTAATCTTTTCTGTGCAATATTTAAAGCTATATTACACTATATTTGTTTCATTTAATTTTTCTAGCTATATACGATTGTCTTAACCTTGAGGGGTAAGTGTTACATTGATTTTAGCACTACACACTTTACACTATTGGTAATTATTTACCATATAGTATTGGTTCTTATTGTATTGGAGTAGGATGGGGATTTCCTACTATTGTGTGAATGCTGCTTCTGCTAGATTGTACGCACTTTGAATATCTTTAAGCGCCTTAAAGCACAGAGCACTAGATTTGTTTTTTTGAGATATATCCGTAAAATTTTTCATCCTGATCTCACAGTAGTATGTGAAGATATCCACTGCTAACATTAAAGCTTTAGGAGACTCCGATGATATTCAAATTGTTTTGCTAGGCAAGCGGACAGATAAGGAGCAGACTCATGGGGTTTGAGAGGACAAGGATCATTAGGTTAGTATTAGGTTTGTTTATTAGGAGCTGCGCGTGCCGGGGGTTAAGCGCAGGTCAGCGTGTGCTGCTAGTCTAGCGTGACGATCGTGCTGAGCGGTGGGTGGGGGCGCTAAACACAAATTGGGGGGGGGGACCTAATGTCCTCCCACCTGGCCCCCACCCCTGAGCGGCGGGTGGGGGCCCTAAATACCAATAGGGGGGGGACCTATTGTCCCCTGGCCCCCACCCCTGAGCGGCGGGTGGGGGCCCTAAATACCAATAGGGGGAAAAATGAACATAAATTAAATTAAAATACAAATGACAATAAAAAATAAAAATGTGATGGAAATAAGAATAAAAATACAAATAAACATAAAAGTAAAAAATAATAATAAAAAAAAAAATAATAAAAAAAAATAGAAGTGTGATAGTAATAAAAATAAACAGAAAAATAAAATCAATTAGTTAAACAGGTGAATGAAAATTTATTAAAACATGGGAGTATGGGTTACAAAATGAAAAAATAAAAAAAAATACAAAATTAGAAATAAATGTAAATATATATATATATATATATATATATATATAATTTTTAAAATAAAAGATACAGAAATAACAGTAAAATAAAAAAAAAAGAATGATGGAAAGGGCAGATAATATTAAACATTACAAAAAAGGTGAAAATATCAAATTCTGCATTTAGACCATTTGGAGAGAGAGTTTTTAACTGAAAGACCCAATTCATTTATTTTTTACCCCAAATTTTTCTAATGTCTCCACCTCTCCAGGGGATATAGCATTTCTCGATTCCAGTGCATTTTAGTAGTTTTGGATTTTTATTGTGTTTAATAAAATGTTTAGACACTGAGTGGTTTTCGAACCCTTTGATGATGTTTAAACAGCTAGTGGTCATACCTATATATTGTAATCCACATGGGCACTCCAACATATATATTAATTTTTTTGTGTTACACCCAATAAAATCCTTGATAGGATATGATTTACCTGTATTAGTGAAGAAAAATTGGGTTGTTTTAGATTTTTCTGATTTTGAACATTTGCCCACTGACAAAGAAATTATCAGTCTATAATTCTAATGGTAGGTGTATTTTACCAGTGAGAGACAGAATAACAAAAAATAATCCAGAAAAACGCATGTCAAAAAAGTTATAAATTGATATGCATGTCAATGAGTGAAACAAGTATTTGACCCCTTCGACTTCGTACTTGGTGGCAATCACAGAGGTCAGATGTTTCTTGTAGTTGGCCACCAGGTTTGCACACATCTATGGAGGTATTTTGTCCCACTCCTCTTTGCAGATCCTCTCCAAGTCATTAAGGTTTCGAGGCTGATGCTTGGCAACTTGAACCTTCAGCTCACTCCACAGATTTTCTATGGTATTAAGGTCTGGAGACTGGCTAGGCCACTCCAGGGCCCTAATGTGGTTCTTCTTGAGCCACTTCTTTGTTACCTTGGCTGTATGTTTTGGGTCATTATCATGCTGGAATACCCATCCACGACCCATTTTCAATGCCCTGGCTGAGGGTTCTCGCCCAAAATTTGATGGTACATGGCTCCGTCCATCGTCATTTTGATGCAGTGCAGTTGTCCTGTCCCCTTAGCAGAAAAACACCCCCGAAGCATAACGGTTCCACCTCAATGTTTAACGGTGGTGTTCTTGGGGTCATAGGCAGCATACCTCCTCCTCTAAACACGGCGAATTGAGTTGATGCCAAAGAACTCAGTTTTGGTCTCCTCTGACACAACACTTTAACCCAGTTCTCCTCTGAATCATTCAGATGTTCGCTCATTGGCAAACTTCAGACAGGCCTGTACATGTGCTTTCTTGAGCAGGCGGACCTTGCGAGCGCTGCAGGATTTCAGTCCTTCACGGCGTGTGTTACCAATAGTTTTCTTGGTGACTATGGTTCCAGCTGCCTTGAGATCAATAACAAGATCCTCCTGTGTAGTTCTAGGCTGAATCATCACCATTCTCATGATCATTGAAACTCCATGAGGTGAGATCTTGCATGGAGCACCATGCTGCCTTGAGATCAATAACAAGATCCTCCTGTGTAGTTCTAGGCTGAATCATCACCATTCTCATGATCATTGAAACTCCATGAGGTGAGATCTTGCATGGAGCACCAGACCAAGGGAGACTGATAGTTATTTTGTTTTTCTTCAATTTGCGACTAATCACACCAACTGTTGTCACCTTCTGACCAAGCTGTTTGGCGATGGTTTTGTAGTCCATTCCAGCCTTGTGTTGGTCTACAATCTTGTCCCTGACATCATTGGACAGTTATTTTGTCTTGGCCATGGTGAAGAGTTTGGAATCTGATTGATTGATTGCTTCTGTGGACAGGTGTCTTTTATACAGGTAACGAGCTAATCTCAGCTTGTTACCTATATAAAAGACACCTCAAAGACCAAAATCTTGCTGATTGATAGGGGATCAAATACTTATTTCACGGATTGCCACCTGATCCTCCCGTGAGACAGGTCCCTAACGAGCTGCTGTCCGCTGCGGTACCCTTTTTAATAATAAAATACAAAGTACCCACAGAAACGATGGTGCCGGCCTGCGTGTGACATAACGCTGTCGACGCACATGCATGTTTTAGGGTCAAAGGACACGTACTGACCAATCACAGCACTTAGAGGCATATCCTGTAATGCCTTTTCTCAGTGCCCTGTCGTGGTTTCCACTTGTTGGTTGTCAAAGAGAGCATTCTTGTTCATATTTTCTGGTATTTGATATTGGCTTGTATTTTGACTTTCCCTACTTCTGGTATCCTGACCTTTGGCTAGTATTTTACTTTTGTTTTATTCTGTATTTCTGACCTCGGCTTGTTTATTGACCTTTCTCTTTAATGTTAAGTCCCGGTAAACGTTGTTATTTGTGTCATCACAGTTTTGTGTGTTAGGTCATAGAGTAGTCGTGACAAGTGGTGGGGGTTTTGTGACAGGCTGGCAGTGCAATTCCACAAAAGGACACCAATTAGGGAGTCGTACCATTTATTTTTATTTTTTTAGCTAAATAGATGAGGACGGCCATCTATGAGGACTCGTCTCCTCTGCATGGAGACTCTGAACTTAAAAAAAAAAAAAAAAGTACTTGGAAATCAGAGAGCTCATACCAGTGTGCTGTGAAGTACAAATGAATTTGAAGGTCAAAGGGAAAAAAAGAAAGTGATGTAAAGAAAAAAGTCCCTACTTATCCCTTTGGAACGCAGGATGCCAAGCAATGAACTCCAAATCCTCATGAAGTAATGCAAATTAAAAACAATAACGCCAGAAAAACAAGTGGTCCGAATCCAAAAGGAAAGGTTTATTCCACAAGATACATAAACAAACTGGGGGAAATAAAAATCTTGTGTACATGTTTCAGATTAACTGGCCCTTAGACGATGAACTTTCCCCATAGTGATGCAGATTGGCCAGGCTGACATTTTGCCCCGCCCTGGCCTGCATCCTTGATGATCTCAGACAAGCCAATGCTTTTTCTTTTGGAGATTATCAATTATGATAATGTCAGCCAAGGAGGAGGATCGGGGGCAGTGCATGGCAGCGCCGGCCAACCCATGCGCTGCTGGAAATATGGTACGTTTTCCTGGGGGACAGGAACCCTAAATAGTGTCTAGAATTAGGAATACATGTTTTTGTTTTTGACAATATTGTGTTCCTTTAAGTCCTTTATTCCTCTAGAAAAAGAAGGTCATGCTTAAAACTGCTTAAAACTCAAGCCTGCAAAAAAAAATGGGTATCAATGGTATACTGATGGCAGTAGCAGATTGTCCTTTCTGGTTGGCAATCGAAAGGGAGGGTGCACATGGCACCCACCTCTCACCAATGCAGGTGGGTGTCTGGCACTGAGGGGGCTGTTGGAATCTGTACTGATGCTGGAGCCAGAATGTGATGTCATCCCAGCCTTCGGCATTATTACAGATCAGCTGGGAATTGGACCATCAGTACAGAGACTGATCACAACAGCTCCGCACAGGACATCAGGGATTTAGTTTCCACTCCAGTTGTCCCTTTAAGGGTAACAAAGGTTAGAAAAGAAAGTGTGGGAGTGTGTAAAATAAATAGAAAATTAAAGGTGTGTGTATGGATGTAAATATATGTGTGTGTGTATGAGTTAGTGTGTATGTGTGTGTGTATGAGTCTGTATACTTGAATGTGTTTTGTACATGGATGTATGTGTATAAGCAGTGTGTGTATATGGGCCTGTGTGTGTATATGAATTTAAGTGTCGGTGCCTGTAAATCTATATAAATGAGTATATCCACAAGACCTCTGAAAATGTTGTGTGGTATCTGGCACCAAGTCATTAGCAGGTTTTGAGGTGGGGCCTCCATGGACTGGATTTGTTGCTCCAGCACATCCAACAGATGATCAATCGGATTTAGATCTGGGGAATTTGAAGGTCAAGGCAACACCTTGAACTCCTTGTGATGTTCCTCAAAGCATTCCTAAAGATTTTTATTTGCAGTGTGGCATGGTGCATTATTCTGCTGAAAGAGGCCACTAACTTCAGGAATACCATTGCCATGAAGAGATATACATGGTCTGCAATAATCTCTATGTAGGTGGTACATGTAAAAATAACATCCCTATGAATGCCAGGACCCAAGGATTCCCAGCAGAACATTGACCAGAGTGTAACACTGCCATTGCCTTCTTCTCAGTGCATTCTGCTCTCCTCTCTTTCCCAGGTAAACAAAGCACACACCTGACTATCCACCTGATCTAAAAGAAAACATGATTCATTAGACCATGCAACCTTTCTTCATTGCTCCATGTTCAGTTCTGATGCTTATGTCTCCACTGATGGACTGATCTAAAAGAAAACATGATTCATCAGACCATGCAACCTTCCTCCATTGCTCCATGTCCAGATCTGATGTTCATGTCTCCACTGAAGGCACCTTTGATGGTGGACAGGTGGTCATCATGGGCACTCTAACCGGTCTGTGGCTACACAGCCCCATACAGCAAACTGTGTTGCACTATGTGTTCTCACACCTTTCTATCATCTCCAGCATTATGTTTTTCAGCAATTTGAGCTATAGCAGATGTGTGATCAACCAGATGAGCTAGCCTTCGCTCCCCTCATGCATCAGTGAGCCTTGGGCACCCATGTACCTGACACCAGTTCACCCGTTGTCCTTCCATGCACCACTTTAGGTACTAACCACTGCATACCCCTCAAGAATTGACATTTTGAAGATGCTCTGATCCATCTAGCCATCACTATTTGGCTAGATAGTCACTCAGATCTTTTTCACTTGTCCATTTTTCCTGCTTCTAACACATGAAATGCAAGAACTGACTATTCACTTGCTGCCTAATATGTCCCACTCCTTGACAGGTGCCATTGTAACAAAATAATTAATGTTATTCACTTAACCGGTCAGTGGTGTTAATGTTATGACTGATCAGTGTATGTGTGTATATCAATGTGTGTATGTCTGTGTATATAAAATTTTTTTTACAGATCGGGAGGAAGATGGGGGAGGGGGAGAAAATGCATTTTTGCCCTGGTGCCATGTAACCTAGGTATGCCTCTGTACACAGTAAATAAACTCCCATAGCAAACATGCGCACACAAAAATATTTCAGTAATCACTGAAAATGGATTGCTCAGAGTCTTAAGGAGCAATGTGTCTCGTGTGCTCTAAAGGTTATATATGTGGATGTTGTCTTAATGTCAACTTCATTGCCAGTCTTGATTGATACCAGTGTTCAAGACTGCTTTATAATCGACAGAATTTACATGTTGAATACTCTCATGCTTTGTAGAACGATAAGGTGGACTGTAAAAAGTGATTTAACCCCTTAAGGACACACGACGTGTGTGACACGTCATGATTCCCTTTTATTCCAGAAGTTTGGTCCTTAAGGGGTTAAAGAGAGAACGTGACATGAAGCATGTACACTTCGTCCTTCCTCAATGGTTAGAATACAGATGTTATCCACATGGCTTTTCAGGAGACTTCAATTCACATATTTTTTCTTTGAGCCATAGGCTGATTTACACCAAACTGTCCACACAGCACACCACATGGTAGGAATTCTATTTCTGTCAACATCTGGAACAAAAGACACAAAATTTTACTTTGAGTGTTTAACAATCTTCCCATACATTATCTTTACTGTCTGAAGAATAAAATTGCTGCCTACATAAAAAAAAATATTATTTTCATGATCTCTATTTTCAAAAAAAATATGGCGACAAGACAAAAGATATATATATATTGAATATTTTAAAGCATGTACCTTACTCTTTCTGTACATGTTGGTTCATGCCCAAACTACAAAAAATAAATAATACCAAACCCAGTCAAAGGCTGCCTTCTCCTGGATACATACAGTGAACCCCAGCATCCATCACATATATAAATGATATTGATACAGATGTTGTCACTATTGCTAGTTACATTTTATTATATTACATTGAAAATACTAATTTACTTATTTGTGATTTTATTTACATGAAAGTAATACTCCAAGCACCATAACAACAACATATGATGTGGCTATGGTCCCAAGAGTTCCCGGGCACCCCCCCACCCCCCCCAGAACTGCAAGGCTAAGGTCAGGAGAGCTAATGGTGCTAGGAGTGCTCTTGCGCTACCCAAGTGTTTAGAATGGTTAGACACGTTACCTGGGATCTACCAGGAGCTGCTCCACTACAGCCGACAGCTTCTGTTCTGTAACCTCATTTGCCTAAGTCTTGCACCACTGTGCTTAGCTGAGATGGAGATTCTGGCTCTCTGTCAACTGTAGTGGAGACGGAAGCAATGTCTGGCAAAACCCACGTAAGGAAGAAAAACTGTTCTAAAACAATTTGACTATTTAGAGATTGCCCCTGTGCAAAAATTATTTTGGAATGTTTGAATGGAAGTGTGTTTTTGTATGGAGTATGTAATTTACATTGTAGCAGAGTGTAATTTCTTCAGTGTTGTCACATGAAAAGATAGAATAAAATATTCACAAAAAGGTGAGGGGTGTACTCACTTTTGTGAGATACTGTATGTAGGGGTGTGTTTGCATGTAGTGTTAACGTTTTAATCAACAGCAAAAACATGTGAGAAAGGCTGAACTTGGTGGACACAAGTCTCTTTTCAGATATGTAACTATGTAACTATGTAATGTAAAGTGTATTTTTGTAAAGTGTTTGAGTGTGTTTGAATGCTGAGATGTATGCTGACACACAAACAGATATACAGACACACAAAAATACATGCAGATACACATACTGATGCACATGCAGTTACACAGGCACACAGAAACACACACTGACATACGTGCAGATACACAGGCACACAGAAACACACACTGACATACGTGCAGATACACAGACACACAGATACACACACTGACATACATGCAGATACACAGATACACACTGACACGCATACAGACTCACAGAAACACAAAATGACACACATAAAACACAAAGACACACTGACATACATACAAATACACAGATACACACACAGACACAGATGCAGATACACAGACATACAGAAGCACACACTGACACACATACACCTGTCCTCTCTGCATTCTTCTTTCCCTCCCTTGCAGCTGTCATACCTCCAGCAGCTGCCACAGCACTTGAAGGCTTCAGTGGCAGACACACGGTAGCCTTGATGTTCTGGTTCCTGTGCCGCTCTGGTCGGGTTGAGCACCATGCACTTGGTCACCTCCAATCTGGACGCCACACGGCGCTCTTCTGTTCTTCACATGAATGATCTTGCAAGGTTGATGGATCACCATAGCAACTTTGCGCCACCTACAGAAGTCCTTGAAGTTACAGGACTCTGTAATTCTAAGTACATTTTGGTCATATTAGTGTGGCACATCATCTAACCTTCTTATGTCACCCATCTGTGTGATTTGGCACAGGGTGATGATGCTGTATTATAGTATTGGGATTATCGCTATAAATACTTTCCTCTTTCTTAGGCTTATTGCCCTGTTGTGGTTTATTATTGCCAGGGAGTGCGTTCTGATTTTTTGGTGGTATTGTTCATATTGGCCAATCTGCTTTTATGTATCCTTTACCCTGGCTTGTTTAATGGTTTTTTTTGAGTAATTCTGGAATCCTTGACCTTGGCTTACATTCAGACACTGTATTTTCACCTATCTTGGGCGCACATTAAGCCCGGACACTTTAAGGTCCGGAATACGTATCTCTTTCTATTAATTTATACTAGCTACTGTTCCCCTATTATCTGTGTGTAGGGGTTATCCCATTCTGCCAGAAGCTGTTATCTGGGAGGAAGTGACAGCCTCTCATTTTCTCCCAGCACAGGCTGCAGATAAGAGAGGGGCCCGGTCACGCTATCAAAAGGGCCGCAAGGCACGACCAAGCCCTAAGTGCATGGGCCAGCCAATAGGCCCCCTTAGCATGCGGGCCCTGGGGCAGCAGCACAAGTTGCATTGGCAGTAGATCCGCCACTGCTTGGAGTGTTCCTTTAAAAGGGAAAATTAAGATTTTGGTATTTAAGAAAAGCTAGCAAACTGGTATTCATCCACATTGTACAGATACCTTTGCTGTGTACCACTGACAATAATGGTTAAATCGGGAACTGGACTTGTCATGAATTCAACATGAATTTAAAATTTTAATTCTAGATATCAAAAGTACAAAGTAGATATTCTATGTTGTGTTAGAGCTGATGGCTGAATAAAAATCTAAAGTTAGTGGAGGTACAGCGACATCTAGTGGTACGTTAGATGTGTTGTTCCTGGTCTACAGCCATTACAAACAATGACTATTTATTAAACACCATAGTAAAAATAGAAAATGAATCCAGGCACTCCAAATGAATTCCAAGAAAAAGGCAATTTATTGGAACCAGCAGCTAAAAAGCGACGTTTCAACCCCTAAGGGTCTTGATAACACACACCGCAACCGTACACACAAACACATACACTGCACCCCTCACTGCAGTGTGTGTGTATTCAGCAGTCTCTGTGTGTGTTCAGCCGTCTGTGTATGTATTCAGCCGTCTGTGTATGTATTCAGCCGTCTGTGTGTATGTTTGTGTATGTTTGCATTCAGCAGACTGTGTATGTATTCAGCACTCTCTATGTGTACTCAGCAGTCTGTGTGTGTGTGTGTGTGTCTATTCGTCAGTCTGTATGCGTGTATTCATCAGTCATCGTGTGTATGCATTCAGCAGTCGGTGTGTGACTGCATTCAGCAGTCTGTGTGTATGTATTGAATGTATGCATTGCATTTGTTGGAGGTACTTCTAAATATAATCTTCGTTGTATCTATCATTTACATTTTTATTCCTTAAAGTTGTGTAGGCAGGGCCCCAGTGCACTGCTTTGCCCGGGGGCCCATAATGTTGTTAAGATGGCACTGGTGTCAGTGTGTGTGTGTGTCAGCAAGTGTGTCTGTCAAGTAAGTGTCTGTCAGTGAATGTGTGTGTGTGTCTGCCTGTCAGTGTGTGTGTGTATGTGTCTGCCTGTCAGTGAGTGTTTGTCAGGGTTTGTGTGTGTATGTTATTGAGAGTGAGTGCCAATGTGTCTGTCAGCAGGGCCAGCCTTTGAGGTATGCAAGCTGTGGGGTCATGAGGGGCGCAATAACAACAGAGGCGCCTGGCGGCCAACACAGCTCACAAGTTTTGGACACCAGCATATTTAATTTAAACGATTCCCTGGTGGTCCATTGGTGCGCACCAGCAGTAGGTGCAGTCAGATCATATCCCTTGTGGTTCCGGTGCTCAGTTAGTGAGTCAGAGCACAGGCTCAGAGATTCTCAGCCTTTGCTCTAACAACATTGAAAGTCGGAGCCGCGAAGGAGTGGGTATGGCAAAGAGCTACTAATTAGCATAATATCAATATCCGTTATAAAACCAGGAAAAGGTGGCCATGGATGGTGAGCTGTGATCAGGGGTGCAATGGGCCACTTGACTGGATTTGCCCCCCCGGCCTGAGGCTGCCAGCCCTCCCCTGCCTCCTCTAGTCAAACTCTTGACTCTTGCTCACGGTTTCAATTTAACAACATGACAGGAGGATTCAGATTTTGCATCACTCTCTTTACTCAACTCTACAGCAGCAAATAAAGTATTGAACAATAACCTTGGATTAACAAGTGAGGTGTCGGGATCCCGCGGGCGGCTGCGAGGGGATGCTGCACCCTCCAGCCGTCCACGGTTCCCTCCTCCTCCTGGGCTCGGCGAGCGGCATCCTTCCAGTCTCGGATGCCGCCCGCGTCTTCCTCCACGTCCCCCAGCGGCAGCATGCATGACGCTGCACGCTGGGAGACCGCCCAATATATTACACGCCGGGGTCAGTCACCTGACCCGGTGTTAAAGGCACAGTGCCTCAATCACAGTGGGAGGTTTAGATATCTCCCACGTATGATTGTTAATTCTGATTGAAAATTATCCAATCAGAATTAACCTTATGGTTTAAATACTTACCTTTCCTGTTCCTCCCTGCCCTGTTGTGTTCTTTGCTTGCTAGTAGTGTTGTCGCGAACCCGAAATTTTCGGTTCGCGAACGGCGAACGCGAACTTCCGCAAATGTTCGCGAACCGGCGAACCGCGCGAACCGCCATTGACTTCAATGGGCAGGCGAATTTTTAAAACAACAGGGACTCTTTCTGGCCACAATAGTGATGGAAAAGTTGTTTCAAGGGGACTAACACCTGGACTGTGGCATGCCAGAGGGGGATCCATGGCAAAACTCCCATGGAAAATTGCACAGTTGATGCAGAGTCTGCTTTTAATCCATAAAGGGCAGAAATCACCTAACATTGGCACCTGTCCTCAAAGCCCAGCCCTGATACACACTGACACAGAGCAGAATAGAGACTGTTCCCCCTACATAGGGTCACTTGGCAGATATGGATTGACACCTGTCCTCAAAACCCCTGATACACACTGACACAGAGCAGAATAGGGACTGTTCCCCCTACATAGGGTCACTTGGCAGATATGGATTGACACCTGTCCTCAAAACCCCTGATACACACTGACACAGAGCAGAATAGAGACTGTTCCCTGTCCACAGAGACCATGATACACACTGACACAGAGCAGAATAGAGACTGTTCACCGTCCACAGAGACCATGATACACACTGACACAGAGCAGAATAGAGACTGTTCCCCCTACATAGGGTCACTTGGCAGATATGGATTGACACCTGTCCTCAAAACCCCTGATACACACTGACACAGAGCAGAATAGGGACTGTTCCCCCTACATAGGGTCATTTGGCAGATATGGATTGACACCTGTCCTCAAAATCCCTGATACACACTGACACAGAGCAGAATAGAGACTGTTCCCTGTCCACAGAGACCATGATACACACTGACACAGAGCAGAATAGAGACTGTTCACCGTCCACAGAGACCATGATACACACTGACACAGAGCAGAATAGAGACTGTTCCCCCTACATAGGGTCACTTGGCAGATATGGATTGACACCTGTCATCAAAACCCCTGATACACACTGACACAGAGCAGAATAGAGACTGTTCCCCCTACATAGGGTCACTTGGCAGATATGGATTGACACCTGTCCTCAAAACCCCTGATACACACTGACACAGAGCAGAATAGGGACTGTTCCCCCTACATAGGGTCACTTGGCAGATATGGATTGACACCTGTCCTCAAAACCCCTGATACACACTGACACAGAGCAGAATAGAGACTGTTCCCCCTACATAGGGTCACTTGGCAGATATGGATTGACACCTGTCCTCAAAACCCCTGATACACACTGACACAGAGCAGAATAGGGACTGTTCCCCCTACATAGGGTCACTTGGCAGATATGGATTGACACCTATCCTAATGATCCCTGATACACACTGACACAGAGCAGAATAGAGACTGTTCCCCCTACATAGGGTCACTTGGCAGGTATGGATTGACAAAACAGGGTAGTACTAGTGCTAATTTGCAAAGTGTAAACAACGAATGAGCAGCTTTAACACCAAGTTCTTATCTTTAAGAGTAAGTCCAGTGGTAGTGTGCTGGTGAAGCGCTATAAAATATTTAATTATAACAGTTGTGAATTTTTATTATAATATTAACAATTTGTGAATAGACTTTAAAGTGTAAGTATATGTATAAACAGTACCTTTTAGGTATACACAAAGGTGTCCTAAGTTGGTAATCAATACCTTAAAAAAAAACAGAATATACCAAACATAGTGTAAACTGTGACAAAATAAAAATAAATTTAAATTAAGAGGGAAAATTCCCACTCACACTTTGGAGAGCTAATAGTGTATAGCTCAATTTGATCGCCCGTGGGGTCCGTGAAGGCGACCCTATCCCTTCTTTTTGCTGGATATTGCTGTCTTGAAACTCTGAAATGTTGAAACATATATATGGTGCAGTACCGTATGGTTCCAAATACGTATGAAAAAGAACAGGTTTGTACTCACAGACACAGAGCCATCCACATCGGCTCTGATCAAGGGTATATGTGGTTAAGGACCACACACCTTCTTTAAAAGAGCAGGAACAATGCCAACAGTGTTATAAAAATATAAGTATATTTATGACATAAAACTATTTGTAACAGTATAAAAAACTATATATAGCAATATAAAAACACTGAATAGGCATATAAAAAAGTCCAAATAAATAAAGACCGGTATTCTCCAAGTTCCAGGACGCGTTTCGCTTTAACAGCTTCTTCAACTGGATAAAAAAGTCTCTATTTCTTCTTTGGGACCTGTTCCTGCTTTTATACATCTTTAAAAGTCCAATCCTTAATTCTGAGTCCGTGATTCCGCGGGCTTTCTCCATGGAAACGGTGACGCCCTGCGATTCACGTCTCGTTTTCATGTATTTCCGGGTTTCCGCATCACTTCCGGTCACGTGTCTCTCGGCCGATACGTCATGCGTTCCACCTTGCGGTTCACTCGGCCGGTACCCGGAAGTGTGTGGTATCATTATACAACAATGGGAGATAGATGTAGGATAAAAATTAAACATATAAATTCATAATAGTAGAATTCATGTATTCTTATCCCTCTCAATAAGGGGAATGTTGATTGCTTATTGAATCTTATCATGAAAAACGGAATAAGTATATTTGATTTCTGTCTTTCTAATGAATAGGGCCATAAATCTATTACAGAAAAATCGATTGTCATATAGAGAAAAATTCAGCAAAATTCACAGGAGATCTAATGTGGCAACTGGGAAAATGAATCATAAAAATATATAAGTAACCAGGACCATAAGGTGCATAAATATTTTCATAGGGGATCCTAGCTATAAGCAGCAAAAAGGGGCATATATAAAGAGATCTAATGTGGCAACTGGGAAAATGAATCATAAAAATATATAAATAACCAGGACCATAAGGTGCATAAATATTATCATAGGGGATCCTAGCTATAAGCAGCAAAAAGGGGCATATGTAAAGATATCTAATGAGTAAAATGTACAATATCAAAACTTAAAAAAAGGCATACAAAGACCAAGTGAAAATACATCATAAGAACGATAACCCCATAAATTTGAAATAAAACATATATTTATCTTAAAAAATGGCACATCTCAAAGTCCGTGTTAAGACCATACGGGATGAGCGTGTTTAACTTAAAAATCCATTCCATCTCGTTCTTACTCATTCTTGTATCGAAATTTCCTCCTCTCCAATCTCTTTCTAGTTTTTTAATCGCAAAAAATTGGGTACCGGCTGTTTCACAATTATGGTGGATTTTGTAGTGGGCCGAGACGCTATGGTTCTCAAACCCTTTAGATATGTTCCTTCCATGTTCTTCAATTCTTATATGTAATGCCCTTGTGGTTTTACCTATATATTGTAAACCACAAGGGCATACCACGCAATAGATGAGATTGTTGGAATGGCAAGTCAGGAGTTCTTTAATTTTATATTTAGTTCCGTCTTTGCTAAAAAAATAATTTATGTGTCTCTTTTTGCTGGTAGTTCTTTTACATGCTAAACAGCTTCCACATCCAAAAAAACCCTTATCTAAATTTAAAAATGTGTCATTAGTTTTTCTTTCTTTTAGGAAGCTGGATGTAAGTGCCGTGCGTAAATTGTTCACTCCTCTGTGTATGAATCTGGGTCTTTCAGGAAGGAAGGTTTTTGCTACCGGGTCTTGAAGGAGAATGGGCCAGAATTTGGAAACAATATTTCTGACTTTGTGATTTTGCGTGCTATAGTTGCATATAAAGGGAATTTCTTTGAGTTCATTATCCTTTTTCTCTTTGTATTTTAAAAGCTTCTCCCTCTCCATTGTTTTTACTTCTTTTCTAGCATCCTCCAATTTCGTTTCCTCATAGCCTTTCTCTATAAATTCTTGTTTAATCTTATTTGATTGGGTCTCAAAGGTGGTAAGATCAGTGCAATTCCTGCGGATACGTAGGAATTGCCCTCTAGGGGCATTCTCGAGCCAGGGGGCAAAATGACAGCTTTCCCTACTTATGAAACTATTAGCTTCTACAGTTTTAAAGTGATTTCTGGTCTTAATGCTTCCATCTTCTATGTATATCTGTAGATCCAGAAATATAATTTCCGATTTGCTCCAGTTGTTGGTGAGTGTTATCCCCCATGTGTTGTTATTAAGATAGTTTAAAAATGTCATTAAATCTCCTTCCTCTCCTTCCCAAATAAAAAAAATGTCATCAATGTACCGGCCATAGGTGACCAAGTTTTGCCTCCAGCCATGCTGGCCATAGATAAACTCTTCCTCCCAATGAGCCATAAATAAATTCGCATAGCTGGGGGCAAACTGAAAAGGAGAGAACCCCTACCCACACACAACAGATTCCTAACCCTAGATGAATTTGAGGATCAGGATTTTTGGAGGAGCAGGGGAAAAGAAAGGCACAAAAGGGAAGATACCTCAAACATCACAACACCCTACAAAAGACAAAGAAATTCGAGTGTAGAGGAACTAGAGGAGGAAAACATCCAAAAAGGAAAAACGAGAGAGGCCACAAAGAAATCAGATCCCATAAAGGGGATCTTTAATCTAAGCCAAAAAATTCTAACAGAACACCATAAAAAAGTGCTAACGAAAGGCCTAAAATTTGCCCCTAATAAACCTCTGAACCAGTTTGAATTTTACATAGACCTAAATAAATTTAAAAGAAATGTATGTCTAAAAAAATACTTTGCTAAAAATCCTATAGAACGACAATATAATCAAGAGGAGGAAACAAGACACACTAGACTAAAAGAAAAATCTACATTTTATCCAAAACAAATGATTTCTGAAAAAATGATTACATTTGAAACCATGGTAATGACGGAAATCAAAAAATTGGAGAAAAAAGATAATTTTAATTATAATCTTACTATGCAAGAGAGACAAGCCTTGAAAGATTTAAAATCAGATACTGACCTGGTTATTAAGCCGGCAGATAAGGGAGGGGGGATAGTCTTAATGTCGAAAGAGCTATACTGCAAAGAGGCCGAAAGACTACTACTAGATGCACATACATATCAAAAACTTAATTATAACCCCAGTAAAAATATGAATCAAAACTTTTAAAAAAAAATTTAATGAGGGAAAAGAGTTACAAATACTAAATGAAAAAGAATTCGACTTTTTAAATATTAAATATCCAAAAATTCCTGTATTTTATTTTTTACCAAAAATTCATAAAGATGTAAATAATCCTCCAGGGAGACCCATTGTAGCAGGAATAGACTCAATATCAAATAGATTATCCCAATATGTAGACATTCACCTTCAACCCCTCGTTAAGAAAACTACCTCATACATTAAAGACACCATTTCTATTTTAAATATTTTAAAAGAATGTTCTTGGAACCCGAATTGTTTTTTAGTCACTAGTGATGTTACGGCCCTTTACAGTAATATCCCACATAGTTACGGGTGTAATGCAACTAAATTTTTTTTAACCAATACCTCAGATCTAACAAGCATCAAAATAGATTACATTTTAGAAGGTATGGATCTAATCCTAAAGAATAACTTTTTCTGGTATGGAGAAGAATTTTATCTCCAGATCAATGGTACGGCCATGGGGACCAAGTTTGCCCCCAGCTATGCGAATTTATTTATGGCTCATTGGGAGGAAGAGTTTATCTATGGCCAGCATGGCTGGAGGCAAAACTTGGTCACCTATGGCCGGTACATTGATGACATTTTTTTTATTTGGGAAGGAGAGGAAGGAGATTTAATGACATTTTTAAACTATCTTAATAACAACACATGGGGGATAACACTCACCAACAACTGGAGCAAATCGGAAATTATATTTCTGGATCTACAGATATACATAGAAGATGGAAGCATTAAGACCAGAAATCACTTTAAAACTGTAGAAGCTAATAGTTTCATAAGTAGGGAAAGCTGTCATTTTGCCCCCTGGCTCGAGAATGCCCCTAGAGGGCAATTCCTACGTATCCGCAGGAATTGCACTGATCTTACCACCTTTGAGACCCAATCAAATAAGATTAAACAAGAATTTATAGAGAAAGGCTATGAGGAAACGAAATTGGAGGATGCTAGAAAAGAAGTAAAAACAATGGAGAGGGAGAAGCTTTTAAAATACAAAGAGAAAAAGGATAATGAACTCAAAGAAATTCCCTTTATATGCAACTATAGCACGCAAAATCACAAAGTCAGAAATATTATTTCCAAATTCTGGCCCATTCTCCTTCAAGACCCGGTAGCAAAAACCTTCCTTCCTGAAAGACCCAGATTCATACACAGAGGAGTGAACAATTTACGCACGGCACTTACATCCAGCTTCCTAAAAGAAAGAAAAACTAATGACACATTTTTAAATTTAGATAAGGGTTTTTTTGGATGTGGAAGCTGTTTAGCATGTAAAAGAACTACCAGCAAAAAGAGACACATAAATTATTTTTTTAGCAAAGACGGAACTAAATATAAAATTAAAGAACTCCTGACTTGCCATTCCAACAATCTCATCTATTGCGTGGTATGCCCTTGTGGTTTACAATATATAGGTAAAACCACAAGGGCATTACATATAAGAATTGAAGAACATGGAAGGAACATATCTAAAGGGTTTGAGAACCATAGCGTCTCGGCCCACTACAAAATCCACCATAATTGTGAAACAGCCGGTACCCAATTTTTTGCGATTAAAAAACTAGAAAGAGATTGGAGAGGAGGAAATTTCGATACAAGAATGAGTAAGAACGAGATGGAATGGATTTTTAAGTTAAACACGCTCATCCCGTATGGTCTTAACACGGACTTTGAGATGTGCCATTTTTTAAGATAAATATATGTTTTATTTCAAATTTATGGGGTTATCGTTCTTATGATGTATTTTCACTTGGTCTTTGTATGCCTTTTTTAAGTTTTGATATTGTACATTTTACTCATTAGATATCTTTACATATGCCCCTTTTTGCTGCTTATAGCTAGGATCCCCTATGATAATATTTATGCACCTTATGGTCCTGGTTATTTATATATTTTTATGATTCATTTTCCCAGTTGCCACATTAGATCTCTTTATATATGCCCCTTTTTGCTGCTTATAGCTAGGATCCCCTATGAAAATATTTATGCACCTTATGGTCCTGGTTATTTATATATTTTTATGATTCATTTTCCCAGTTGCCACATTAGATCTCCTGTGAATTTTGCTGAATTTTTCTCTATATGACAATCGATTTTTCTGTAATAGATTTATGGCCCTATTCATTAGAAAGACAGAAATCAAATATACTTATTCCGTTTTTCATGATAAGATTCAATAAGCAATCAACATTCCCCTTATTGAGAGGGATAAGAATACATGAATTCTACTATTATGAATTTATATGTTTAATTTTTATCCTACATCTATCTCCCATTGTTGTATAATGATACCACACACTTCCGGGTACCGGCCGAGTGAACCGCAAGGTGGAACGCATGACGTATCGGCCGAGAGACACGTGACCGGAAGTGATGCGGAAACCCGGAAATACATGAAAACGAGACGTGAATCGCAGGGCGTCACCGTTTCCATGGAGAAAGCCCGCGGAATCACGGACTCAGAATTAAGGATTGGACTTTTAAAGATGTATAAAAGCAGGAACAGGTCCCAAAGAAGAAATAGAGACTTTTTTATCCAGTTGAAGAAGCTGTTAAAGCGAAACGCGTCCTGGAACTTGGAGAATACCGGTCTTTATTTATTTGGACTTTTTTATATGCCTATTCAGTGTTTTTATATTGCTATATATAGTTTTTTATACTGTTACAAATAGTTTTATGTAATAAATATACTTATATTTTTATAACACTGTTGGCATTGTTCCTGCTCTTTTAAAGAAGGTGTGTGGTCCTTAACCACATATACCCTTGATCAGAGCCGATGTGGATGGCTCTGTGTCTGTGAGTACAAACCTGTTCTTTTTCATACGTATTTGGAACCATACGGTACTGCACCATATATATGTTTCAACATTTCAGAGTTTCAAGACAGCAATATCCAGCAAAAAGAAGGGATAGGGTCGCCTTCACGGACCCCACGGGCGATCAAATTGAGCTATACACTATTAGCTCTCCAAAGTGTGAGTGGGAATTTTCCCTCTTAATTTAAATTTATTTTTATTTTGTCACAGTTTACACTATGTTTGGTATATTCTGTTTTTTTTTTAAGGTATTGATTACCAACTTAGGACACCTTTGTGTATACCTAAAAGGTACTGTTTATACATATACTTACACTTTAAAGTCTATTCACAAATTGTTAATATTATAATAAAAATTCACAACAGGTATGGATTGACACCTGTCCTCAAAACCCCTGATACACACTGACACAGAGCAGAATAGAGACTGTTCCCCCTACATAGGGTCACTTGGCAGATATGGATTGACACCTATCCTAATGATCCCTGATACACACTGACACAGAGCAGAATAGAGACTGTTCCCCCTACATCGGGTCACTTGGCAGATATGGATTGACACCTATCCTAATGATCCCTGATACACACTGACACAGAGCAGAATAGAGACTGTTCCCCCTACATCGGGTCACTTGGCAGATATGGATTGACACCTGTCCTCAAAACCCCTGATACAGGGGGGCCGGGCCGGGCCGCCGAGCTGAGCGGTCGCAGGACAGCTCGGCTCCTGCACATAGGGCCACATATAGCCCATAAATAGCAACAAAACACATTTTTAAGGGGAAATCCCGGCAACTACCTACCTGCGACCCTCGATGTAACCGGGTTGCCGAGCCGAGGTGAGGCTTGCTCTCGCAGTTCTAGTCCCTCGGAGGATGGGGCCCGCTGCACCAGACGAGACCCATGCTGGCGGTGAGTGACGCGGACGGCCGCCGCAGCACTATCCTGCCCGACGGAGCCCGACCAGCGTGAAGAGCCGGCGGACCCGGTCCTGCTCCCCCCCCACCGGACCGGGGGGGTGATCCCGGTCCAAACAAATCCGAGCCAGACTCCTCTACCTTCGGAGACACGGATAACGGGTAACCCGCGACCAGCACACAAGATGGCGGTGGCCATGAGAGCACAGCAAGCTACCTCGAGCACAGGCCGACCAACAGCCTTCCTGTTTTCCTGCATGAGGGGTAATGCCACACGGGGTCCCAAACACCCAGTGATGCCCCTGACTTATGTCACCCTCCAACTACCACACCTATGCATGCCACCGTTTAGAGGCCTGCTCACTCTTCTTCTGAGCCGGGCGCTCACAGGGGAGGAATTTTCCCCCCACAGCCTGCCATACACCCAGGGAGAAGCCGGGGAACCCCCTGCTGTTTCGGCACTGATACCTTTTGCCGAACAACTGACCGACTACTGTACCGACCCGGCGGAAGCCTGGGCCCACGGACCTGGTGATGGGCCCAATGGCAAAAGGCAAGAGCACCCACACAGGCCTCAGGCCGAAGACCAGCGGCCCTAGACAGCAGGGCAGCCACCAAAGGGAACGTGGCGCAGCGGCGCCAGCCCACAGCGACCACCAGCGGACCCGGGGCGCACACCAGCGGACCGACACCTAAGACCTACAAGCCAGGAACCGGCATGGGCCAAATGGGACTGTTCTGTGGACTAGTAACATCTGTTCTCTCTACGTCCCCCTGCAGGAACTCTCACCAACTCACGCTTTGGGTAACCAGTCATGCCACTCCTCACTGATTCTGGATGGGCTACCATACAGAAGCCCGCTACCACTTCAGCCTCCCTGCTAACCACATGGTATAATGTTATCTGGGCTACAGAGATGCTTGTGACCGCTAGCGTAACGTGATCTTCCATATAAGCATGTCTTTAATCTGCATGTAACTTATGGTGTAGTTTTACCGTGTTTTTTAGTAGCCAACATTGCAGAATCTTATGTGCCCTACTATGCCTCTTGCTGTAATACCCATAGTGTGACATCAATACATACAATAGCAACCGTAGTAAAGCATGTGCACCCATCTACAGCGAGGACACTCAACGTAAATGTTAAATTAATGCTCTTACCTGACTGATATTTTCTTGTTATTAAGCATGGCACTAATACCCAGCCTGTTTACACCCGTGTTTAACTTACGTAAAACTGTGACTGTAACTACAAAGAGTCTGCCTTATTAAGTAATGGATGTCATACGATGTTTTTTTCTGCCTAGCGTTGTCTCCTTTACTTTAACTCTGTCGAAGATTCCATTTAAAGTATAGGCATAAGCATTATCACATCTTAGACCAACTTTACACATCCTGTTTAGCTATGAACACCAACTTGTATGTGAAACCTGTCTACACTACATTGATTACTCTTGTTTCTTATCCAAGCTTGTATCACTCTGTTTACTTGTATACTTCACAAAAAAAAAATGGCAATCTTTCTTTGAGGTGCATTGTACACCATCTTGATATTATTGTCTCCTGTTATCCCTCAATGCCTCCTCTTTCTCTTATGTACCCCATGACGTGTATGCCATAATAAAAGAAAGATTTACAAAAAAAAACAAAAAACCCTGATACACACTGACACAGAGCAGAATAGAGACTCTTCCCTGTCCACAGAGACCATGATACACACTGACACAGAGCAGAATAGAGACTGTTCACCGTCCACAGAGACCATGATACACACTGACACAGAGCAGAATAGAGACTGTTCCCCCTACATAGGGTCACTTAGCAGGTATGGATTGACACCTGTCCTCAAAGCCCCTGATACACACTGGGGGG
Organism: Pelobates fuscus; assembly: GCF_036172605.1. Taxonomy (NCBI): domain Eukaryota; kingdom Metazoa; phylum Chordata; class Amphibia; order Anura; family Pelobatidae; genus Pelobates; species Pelobates fuscus. The sequence goes on along the minus strand of NC_086319.1, from coordinate 110,933,396 downwards.
AGCTACTGTCCTCCCCAACCCCTGCGCGGTGGGTGGGGGCCATAAATCACAATGGGGTGACCTACTGTCCTCCCCCCCTCGGCCCCCACCCCTGCGCGGTGGGTGGGGGGCATAAATCACAATGGGGGGGCCTACTTTCCTCCCCCCGGCCCCCATCCCTGCGCGGTGGGTGGGGGGCATAAATCACAATGGGACGGACCTACTGATAGGAGTGGAGTATTGTTCATATCAGTTTAATACCTTCCGCGTCTCCTATCAGTGGACGTGTAAATGGCAGAGATTTTTAATTGTTGAATCACCTCCCCTTTTTAGGCCAAGGTGGGAAGATGCTTAGACCACTGGTATATTGGTGCCATCTTGGAGGATTTTAATTTTTGGTTTGGTTTTTGAAGCCACAGTGCTGCACCAGTGGGCCTAAAAATTAGGCATGTGCACATGCCTGAAAAATTTGGTATTGTTGCAGCCGCTGCTGTAGCAGCGGCCAGAAAAATTGATGTTTGTTTCACAGGCAGAAAGTGCCCTAAAACATGGCGGCTTGAACCCTAGTTGGTGGCGGATAAGTCACGCAAGTCAAACGTCATTCAGAGCTAAAATACAGCAGCGTGTGGACCATTTTGAGCCCAAGGCAGCTCATCTCATCAGGCCTTTTTTAAGCGAATGTATCGCCCAGTGTCAGTCCCTTCGGGATCCATCCCTCATTCATCTTAATAAAGGTGAGGTAATCTAGACTTTCTTGACCTAGGCGACTTCTCTTCTCAGTGACAATACCTCCTGCTGCACTGAAGGTCCTTTCTGACAGGACACTTGAAGCGGGGCAGGCCAGAAGTTCTATCGCAAATTGGGATAGCTCAGGCCACAGGTCAAGCCTGCACACCCAGTAGTCAAGGGGTTCATCGCTCCTCAGAGTGTCGATATCTGCAGTTAAGGCAAGGTAGTCTGCTACCTGTCGGTCGAGTCGCTCTCTGAGGGTGGATCCCGAAGGGCTGTGGCGATGCATAGGACTTAAAAAGGTCCACATGTCCTCCATCAACAACACGTCTTTAAAGCGTCCTGTCCTTGCCGGCGTGGTCGTGGGAGGAGGAGGAGGAGGATGACTTCCACCTCTCCCCCTGTTAGATTCCCGTTGTGCTTTGACATCACCCTTATACGCTGTGTAAAGCATACTTTTTAATTTATTTTGCAAATGCTGCATCCTTTCCGACTTGTTGTAATTGGGTAACATTTCCGCCACTTTCTGCTTATACCGGGGGTCTAGTAGCGTGGACACCCAGTACAGGTAATTCTCCTTCAGCCTTTTGATACGAGGGTCCCTCAACAGGCAGGACAGCATGAAAGACCCCATTTGCACAAGGTTGGATGCCGAGCTACTCATTTCCCGTTCCTCCTCCTCACTGATGTCATTGAAGGTATGTTCTTCCCCCCAGCCACGTACAACACCACGGGTACCAGATAGGTGACAACGAGCACCCTGGGATGCCTGTTGTGTTTGGTCTTGCTCCTCCTCCTCCTCCTCAAAGCTACAATCCTCCTCTGACTCCTCTTCCTCACAATCCTCTTCCAGCGTTGCCGCAGGTCCAGCAAGCGATGCTGATAAGGCTGTTTCTGGTGGTGATGGTGACCACAACTCTTCCTCTTCCTCTTCACGCTCATCTACAGCCTGATCCAGCACTCTTCGCAGGGCACGCTCCATGAAGAAAACAAATGGTATGATGTCGCTTATGGTGCCTTCGTTGCGACTGACTAGGTTTGTCACCTCCTCAAAAGGACGCATGAGCCTACAGGCATTGCGCATGAGCGTCCAGTAACGTGGCAAAAAAATTCCCAGCTCCCCAGAGGCTGTCCTAGCACCCCGGTCATACAAATATTCATTAACAGCTTTTTCTTGTTGGAGCAGGCGGTCGAACATTAGGAGTGTTGAATTCCAACGTGTAGGGCTGTCGCAAATCAAGCGCCTCACTGGCATGTTGTTTCGCCGCTGGATATCGGCAAAGTGAGCCATGGCCGTGTAGGAACGCCTGAAATGGCCACACACCTTCCTGGCCTGCTTCAGGACATCCTGTAAGCCTGTGTACTTATGCACAAAGCGTTGTACGATCAGATTACACACATGTGCCATGCACGGCACATGTGTCAACTTGCCCAACTTCAATGCCGCTATCAATTTTTTTCCGTTGTCACACACCACTTTGCCGATATCCAGTTGCTGCGGAGTCAGCCACTTTTCCACCTGTGCGTTCAGGGCAGACAGGAGTGCTTGTCCGGTGTGACTCTCTGCTTTCAAGCAAGTTAAACCCAAGACGGCGTGACACTGCCGTATCCGGGATGTGGAATAGTACCTGGGGAGCTGGGGGGGTGCCGTTGATGTGGAGCAAGAAGCAGCGGCACAAGAGGACTCAGCCGAGGAGGTTATGGAAGAGGATGGAGTAGGAGGAGTAGAGGAGGTGGCAGCAGGACTGCCTGCAATTCGTGGCGGTGTCACCAACTCCTCTGCAATGCCACGCATTCCTTGCTTGTCAGCCGTCAGCAGGTTTACCCAATGCGCAGTGTAGGTGATATACCTGCCCTGACCATGCTTTGCAGACCAGGTATCAGTGGTCAGATGGACCCTTGCCCCAACACTGTGTGCCAGACATGCCATGACTTCCTTTTGCACAATCGAGTACAAGTTGGGGATTGCCTTTTGTGAAAAGAAAATCCGGCCGGGTACCTTCCACTGCGGTGTCCCAATAGCTACAAATTTTTTGAACGCCTCAGACTCAACCAGATTGTATGGTAAAAGCTGGCGGGCTAATAGTTCGGACAAGCCAGCTGTCAGACGCTAGGCAAGGGGGTGACTTGGTGACATTGGCTTCTTACGCTCAAACATGTCCTTGACAGACACATGACTGTGGGCAGATGAGCGGGAACTGCTCAAGGCGGGAGACGGAGTGGCGGATGGTTGAGAGGGGGCAAGAAGGACAGCAGTGGTTGACGTGGCTGAAGATGCTGGACCAGGAGGAGGATGGCGGCTTAGAGTAGGCGTGCTGCTTGTACTCATCCCATAGGCGTTTGTGATGTGAGATCATGTGCCTACGCAAAGCAGTTGTACCTAGGTGGGTGTTGGACCTCCCACAACTCAGTTTCCTTTGGCACAGGTTGCAAATGGCATCGCTGTTGTCAGAGGCAGACACACAAAAAAAATGCCACACTGCTGAGCTCTGCAATGACGGCATTCTGGTGGTGGACACAGCATGCGTTGATTGGCGTGCTGTCGGGCTGACCCCGGGTGCCGATGCATTCTGTCTGACTGTGCCACTAGCTCCTTGCGACGACCCCCCCCTGCTTCCAACTCGTCTCCTCCTCCTCCTCTCTGTCTCCCCATCTGAACTTTCGCCCTGTTCTTCTTCTTGCCGAGCGGGCACCCACGTGACATCCATGGACGCATCGTCATCATCAACCGCTTCGCTTGTATCTGACAACTCAGAAAAGGAAGCAGCAGCGGGTACAACATCATCATCATCACACCGTACCTCCATGTGTTTAATGCTGCCTGCCTGAGACATATCCCTGTTATCTACATCCTCTAGCAATAATGGTTGCGCATCACTCATTTCTTCAAACGGGTGTGTGAATAACTCCTCTGACATACCAAGTAAAGCGGCTGTGGTGCTAGTTTTGGTGGTGGCGGCAGGCGGGTGAGTGCTATCTTGAGAGGTGCCTGAAGCTAAGCTGGAGGAGGATGGTGCGTCAAGGTTCCGAGCGGAGGCTGTACAAGATTGGGTGTCCTGTGTTAGCCAGTCAACTATGTCCTCAGAACTTTTCAAGTTCAGGGTACGTGGCTTCTGAAAACTGGGCATTATTCTAGGGCAAAAGGGAATCACAGCACCACGACCACGACGGCCCCTGCGGGGTGGCCTGCCTCTGCCTGTCATTTTTGGGGGATTAGTGGTACTATGCGTGCAAGCTACTGTGAGACCAGATATGATTGGCAATGTGCACTGGAACAGTTCTGCAGAGCACACGCTGAAGGAAGGACTGACAGAGCCGCTTGAAGACAAGTAACTGCTATTCAATCTATAACAGTGAAAAACAAATTTTGGTTTTAAAAGCACGCTATAGAGACACCAGATATGATTGGCAATGTGCACTGGAACAGTTCTGCAGAGCACACACTGTAGGCCTGAGACACCCGCTTGAAGACAAGTAACTGCTATTCAATCTATAACAGTGAAAAACAAATTTTGGTTTTAAAAGCACGCTATAGAGACACCAAATATGATTGGCAACTGTCAAAGCACGCTGGAACAGGTCTACAGAGCACACGCTGAAGTAGGCCTGACACCCAGACGCTTGCAGACAACTAACTGATCTTCTATTACATTGAAAAAAAATGATTTCTTTAAAATCTAAAGCTTAAGCTATTGTTGAAACAGATATGAGTGGTGGCACTGACTGTGCAAATGGGCAAGGCATCCAACCTGACACAGAAGCTGGCAGGCAGGCAACTGCTCTTCTATTACAGTGAAAACAAATTATTTATTTTAAATGTAAAGCTTAACCAATTGTTAAAACAGATATGAGTGGTGGCACTGGGCAAGTAGGCACAGTATCCAATGTGAACCTCACACAGAAGCTGGCAGGCAGGCAACTGCTCTTCTATTACAGTGGAAACAAAATTTTGGTTGTAAAAGCACGCTATAGAGACACAAGATATGAGTGGCAACTGTCAAAGCACGCTGGCAGGGTTGTGCAGGGCACACGCTGAAGGAAGGCCTGACAGAGCCGCTTGAAGGACACTGACTGTCTGCTATTAGCTTACACTGGAAACCTTTTTTCTTTGTAAAAGCACGCTAAAGAGACACCAGATATGATTGGCAACTGTCAAAGCACGCTGGCACAGGTCTGCAGAGCACACGCTGAAGTAGGCCTGACACCCAGATGCTTGCAGACAACTAACTGATCTTCTATTACAGTGAAAAAAAATGATTTCTTTAAAATCTAAAGCTTAAGCTATTGTTAAAACAGATATGAGTGGTGGCACTGACTGTGCAAATGGGCAAGGCATCCAACCTGACACAGAAGCTGGCAGGCAGGCAACTGCTCTTCTATTACAGTGAAAAAAAATTATTTATTTTAAATCTAAAGCTTAACCAATTGTTAAAACAGATATGAGTGGTGGCACTGGGCTAGTGGGCACAGTATCCAATGTGAACCTCACACAGAAGCTGGTAGGTTGACCCTCAATGGGTAAAGTCACTGTGGCAAGTGGCCCTCCCTTATCCCCTGTAGACACTGCCATGACAGGGGTTAATGACACAGGCTTGCCAATTTCCTAATCATCAGGTTCCTCAACTATTGGAACCGTTGTTGTGGCCTTGGGGCCTGGGGCAGGCTTGGGCATCTTTTTGGGCTCTCTCTTAGGTTCTGGGCAATCATTTTTAAAATGTCCTTTAGCCTTGCAATTAAAGCAATATCCATCCTCTGGTTTGGTGCCTTTGGGAACAGGGGTGGTGCGGGACACCATGAGAGGAGCTGAATTGGGCCTTCTGGGGGTCTGGGCAGATTCCAGACCTCTAGCAACTAAGAGTAAAGTATCCAGAGGAACAACCTTATATTCAGGGCGTGCAGCAATGATTCCCTTGCGTATGGAGTCTTTAACACCTTGGACAAATGCACCAGACAGCATTTGTGAATGAATCTTATCAGTAAGATCAAACCCCAAATCTGTAAACATTTGATACAGTCTTGCATGAAACCTTTCCACTGATTCTCCTTTATCTTGTATAACATCAGTGAGGCCAGCAGCCTGATCTGCAAGTTTGTCCTTAGCCCAGTCTTTCAATTGGTTGCAAAAAGTTACTCCGGAGGGGTAATCAACATCACTTACAAGCAGATCTGTACTGAGGTGGCGGGCCATGCTGGGCCAATATGCATCCCCGGCTTTAATAGCACAAATGCTTAGTAAATCACGCCATGCTGCGGAATAAGTCTTTTGAATTTGAACTATCCCTCGGTAAAAAGGCATAGGCTGCTTTTCAGGGTCAGGGAGTGACTTCATTAAAGCACTAGCTTGAGTGGGGTTAAAGGCAACATATTTAGGAGGGGCCCGTTCTCCCCGACCCTTGTGTCCAAAAGGATCATCGATGGAACGGTGGGCTGAGGCTCCCGCAGCCTCCAATCAGTCCTGGGATACCCTGTCATCCTCTTCCTCCTCTATTTCTACGATCTGGGCCCTTCTGCGTGAGGGGACCGCCTGAGGTGACAGAACCGGGGGATGGGAGGGAGTCCCAGATGCGGGGGTGGCTAGTGGGTCATAGTCTTGGGATAAGTAGTCCCCCGGAAGCACCGGCATCAGGGGTGCTGAATGACTGGGGGCCGCCATATTGGAGGCGTGAAAGGAAGCCGCATTGGGGTTAAGGGAAGAAGTGGCGGCCATGTTGGATGTGGGCACAACCGGGGCAGACTGTGCCGGACTGGGCATGACCGGAACCTGGGGAGTGGCTTGGGGAAGGGGGTATGGATAATTTGGATAGGGCAGGGCCATGGGGTATGGGAAAGGGTATGGCCAGGCTGGGGAGGGCAGGAGAGTTGGGTGGGGATTAGGGAAGGAGGTGGAAACTTGGGCCGTGGTAGGGGCGGGTAAGGGAGAGGACAGAGAGGGATTAGTAGAGGTGGGTGTAGAAGGAGGAGCCGGAGCGGGTGTAGTAGGATTGGCAGCAGCAAGGGAGGAGGGGTTAATTAGTTGGGCGGATGCAGATGGGAAGGTAGGATTATCAACGGAGAGAGAGTGTAGAGAAGAAATGGCAGATGAAATATTAAGATTAGGTACAGAAGGTAGTGTGGGGATGGATGAGGATGATGGGAATGTTAGGGACGGGGAAGGGGAAAAGAAAGATCCATCAGAATTCAGGACCGGGCAGACAGGGGAGGTGACGGGATGGGCATCGGGAGGATTGGGAGTGGGGAACATAGTCAGCTGGCTATCACCTATTGCTGACTGAACCTTGGGGATAGACATCCCCTGGGCGCCATTTTGGGGCGCTGGCTGAGGGAATACCCCAGCAACACAGTTATTATGATACACAAACAATTTCACACCTTTGTGATTTATTTCTTCCTCAACCCAACCTTCCTGCTGAATAGCCTTCGCTACTCTGTACCACGCTTCAGCAGTCTTCAATAGATCGTTATCTGTAAGCTTGCCTTTCTTCTCTGTCAGTAATCTACGCCAGCTTTCTGGCTGCAATCTACCACATGAAGGCACAGCAATTTTACACACTTTAGCAATCTTTTCAACACCTTTAACCATCTCCTCTCCCTCTCTGTCTTCAACTAAATCACATGCGAGCCAGCCCCTACCGGGCTTACTCAATTCCTGTCCCATATTCCCCCCTATACAGGCGTCCCAGATATAGGGAAAGAAAAATGAAACAGAACGACTACAATGCTCGACTGCCACTCAAGAAGGGTGGGTCCCCCTCAAGTGCGTCTTCCCAAAACGTAGACCAGTCACTGAATCCGCCTACCCGGGGTGGTAGACACGGATTGGAGCGAGGTGAGAAGTGTGTGACCAATCACTTCTCTATCAAGAGAAATAGGAGTGGATAGAGTAATAATACAGGAAGTGTAGGAAAAGTAAAAAGTACGGAGAAATTTCAGAGACAGACACAGGAGTTTGGATGACTCCTAATTAAACAAACAAGACAACAATACAATTGAAATACAGTGCATGCAACACAGTTCAAATAAAATCAACAGTAATCCCTTTCCTTTACTCGTGTGACCAAAGTCACCTCCCTCAATCTCGTAGTGTCCCCGCTCGGAGAATGACTTCCTCAAGTCTCACTACCAGCGGCCAAGGATAACAGCTAACACCGGTCCGAAATCCATATGCCTCCCTCGTCACAGCAGTCCACTAAGAGTGGCCACCTCTATCCTCACCCTCGTAGTGCCAGCGCGTAGTGCGTAGTGGATTTCAAGCCACCCAATCAGAGTGCTCTGTGTCATTTTACACAGCGTGGGAAAGTTCTGTGGAATTTTCTAATGCTGTGTAATTTGACTCATAACACTGATTGGTGGATTAAGTAACCAATAGGTCCCCCCCTATTGGTATTTAGGGCCCCCACCCACCGCTCAGGGGTGGGGCCCGGGGGGGGGGGGGACAATAAGTCCTCCCCCTTTTTTTTACTTTAGGGCCTCCACCCGCTCAGGGAGGGGGACCCTTTTATTTTTATTTTTTTTATTTTTTTAACAGTGGTGGGTGGGGGCCCTTAAGTAAAAAAAAAGGGGGAGGACTTATTGTTTAATAGACATGCCCTTACTCGTGGTATTGCGAGTAGGGGCACAATTTACTAATACTAAGTCATTTTTACTTAGAATTAGTAAATTTGTCTGAAAGACCACAAAAAAATAAACCACGCTATGTTCGCCAGGAAATATTAGCCAGAATATCAATTTTGTGTTAAAATCCTTTCCCCTTCATACATTATAGGTAGGAGGTTATAACATGCCGTTAAGCTGAATGTATCTAATATTTTATATAATTAAGTTCTATGTATCTCCTTATCTAATGATTAATACCTAAGTTTTATGATTGTTTTGATATATATTATATCTATGCTTAGTTAAATGTCTGATGGTGAGGTATAGTTGCACAGTTGCCAGGAACTGTACTCATTAAAAATATCCAGATCAGGACTTTTAAAGATGGTGAAATATGCCTTGTGGACTGAGAGCATCAATATCCGATATCAACAGTAGCCGATGATGTCAGACACAAGAACGTCATGACGCAAACGGAAATACACCATCACACTCGGACGGACGTCAGAAAAGAGGAGGAGACGCCGGAATTTGAGTTCCCGTCGGATATAAAAGCCTGGTTGTTGGACATGAGAATATGCACCTTGAGGAAGACCGAGCAGGTCGAAACGCGTCGTGCTTTATACCTTATGGACTTTTATGATTGAATTTTTTTACAGAATCGTTTTACTCTGTTTTGGTTATTGAAGTATTTTTCAAATTATCGCCATCTGAATTTCTGCTGAAATCTTGCTGAATTCCTGGTACCAGTGGCTGCATTAAAAGTGGAGGAGAGGAGACAACCAGAACAAATTTTCCTGAAAATCTTATATAGTCAGAGCCTGCTATATGTGGCTCTACAAAGTGAGAGTTAATAATTGTCACCTAAAACACGGTTTATACGCACATACAGTATTATACTATGGAATATTTTATACTTTAAGGTTGACTTTATACTCACTGAGGATCAAGTGTGAATAAGTATTGTTTTTAATTCCTTATTGCTCTTATTTTTGCGCCCCATATCTGTATTTTTAGCTGTTTCTATTTGGAATTGTGTGTCTTGTGAGTGGTTTCAAACACTGGGGAAGTCGCACTTTTTCTATCAATAAGCGCCACTTTTTGCACCTTGTCACTTGCACTTTGTGTAAAGTAATTCTCTGTTGTGTTACCCCGATTGACTGTTTTGTGTGCTGCCCATGAAGTGATCGGTGAGGAGACCAAAGGTTCATTTAAAATTAAGTATTACTTAAGATCCTTTGCTATGGTGTCTGTGATTAATTTATCATGGAGTAGGTGTGGGTTCAGTCTTAATGTCCAGGATCTCGTCATGTCGGAAATAGTTAGTGTTAGAGAGATTTCGGCGTGGTCGAACCATGTTATGTTACCTATAGAGGTGTGTGTCATTCTGGATTTGTCTCCACTGGACCATGTATCTGGCACATACAGTTGCATGCTTTTAAAAACAGCCAGTGTTGGATATGTTAGTTCCACTAATTAAAATATAGAGAAATGCAGAGCCATTCTTTCTAAAATTGAGCCAAAGCTCACCAACATAGTTACATAGTTACATAGCTGAAAAGAGACTTGCGTCCATCAAATTCAGCCTTCCTCACATATGTTTTTTCTGTTGATCCAAAAGAAGGCAGAAAAAACTAGTCTGAAGCGCTTCCAATTTTGTAACAAACTAGTTAAAAAAAATAATTCTTGACCCCAAAATAGCAGTCAGATGTTTCCTTGGATCAAGCAGCTATTACCCCACTAATTAGAAATTATATCCCTGTGTGTTATATTTTTGCAAGTATTTATCCAATTGCAGTTTAAACATCTGTATGGACTCTGATAAAACCACCTCTTCAGGCAGAGAATTCCATATTCTTATTGCTCTTACTGTAAAAAAAAAAAAATTTTCTTTGCCTTAGATGAAATCTCCTTTCTTCCAGCCTAAATGTGTGACCTTGTGTCCTATGAATAGCCCTGTTTATGAATAGATTTCCATATAATGGTTTGTACTAGCCCCGAATATATTTGTATAATGTTATCATATCCCCTTTGAGGTGCCGTTTTTCCAAACATGCCTGTAAATGAACAAGATCCTGAGGCAAGTCTCCTTTTTTGGGAAATGGGTACATTCATGGGTATAATTTCTGCAAGACTCAATCATCAATAAAGAAATTCTTAAATAGTAAGGTGTGACAAACTCCCCTTTCCAAGTGAGTTTGCCACGAGTTCCTGGAGGAGTCTGCTTGCTGCCCACAGACTATGGACCCTGTAAAATGTGATGTAAAAGTCTCTGTTCATGTATTCGGACTTTACGGTTCGGGAAAGGAACAGCCGCAAGAACCAGAGACCACCCTGGAGCTTGTTAAGCCTAATTGATACTTTGTAGCGATTTCCACCGCAGTGTACTAAGTGTTCGTCTGGGTGGCCGCAATTCATATGGACGACCACAAGGTGGCGGACATCTTGTTCGAGATGCTCCAGGGTAAGAACATTGACTATGTTCGGTAGTTTGTTCCGTTTTTAAACTACCGAAGTAGACTTCAAATTATGACTTCCAGGAAATTCCTGAGCCCCTGAACCAATCAGGGTGATTTTTTGATATGTTGGTCACCCAGATCGGGGCTATCAGGGGATGTAACTTTTATGGGGGTTTTGGAAAATGTGTGTCTTTTGTACCTGGAGATTTTTGAGTTTAATACAGTGCTTGACTCAATTATCTCCCAGGCACAGGGGAGGGATTATCTTGTTTTGTATGGGAGTGTCCTGGGCCTGAGAGCCTATGTAATTGTGTGTATGATTTTACTGTAGTCTACTCTCGGGTTCAGGAGGGAGTGCCCCTTGCATGGGGACCTGTATATGGGGCCAGTTGTGGCTGCCAATAAATGTATTCCAGCTTGTACTCCCAAAACTATGTGTCATCTGGTTACTGGGAGGGGAAAGGGCTATTCTTTGATTACTGTTCCAATGTGGAGGATTCAACAGGGAAAGTCATTGTAAGGACTAGAGCTCACAGGACTGATTGTCATCCAGTGCCTTGGGGTGTCTAGATTCGTATTCCCCATTCGACTGCAGGAAGGAACGGTTCCAGGACCTCAGTCAAGCCACGGCGACTGTGGGCAAAAGTGCTGTGGTTTATCCCTGTTCCAGCTCTGAAGCGGTCCTTGGTAGAGGTACCCAGCCAGGGGTACAGGGAACTCTGTTACATAAAGTTTTTAACAGGACCAACAGAGGAAGGGGACATCTGCTTGGTTTATCATCATAAGGTTCGTTCGAACAGAAAGAACCTTATGATGAGGTTCCTTCCTGTTTAAGACTCCGATTCGAGACCAGAATCTCCTTTTTTTCCAACTTGAAGGTGAGGACAAGGACAAGGATCCAAGATCTAAAACCTGTCCTGCCATCAGCCATTTCCTATCACTCATAGTAGAGAGTGATAGAGAGTGGACCTGAAAGTGCAAGATGGGCATTGTTAGGGGCATTCCAAGGCTCTGTTAGGGGTATTGAAAAGGTCTGTTAGGTAGGGACATTGAAATTCCCTGTTAGGGACATTGAAAGGCTCTGTTAGGTAGGGATATTGAAATTTTCTGTTAGGGACATTGAAAGGCTCTGTTAGGTAGGGGCATTGAAAGGCCCTGTTAGCAGTGGTGTATCCTGGTTTTGTGCTGCCCTAGGCATGACAAAACTCAGAGTGGATTTCTAATTTCCCTGGGATCCAGGGGGGGCTGCTGGGCTGCTGGGCGGCTGGCCAGTGACTGCAGGCGGCGAGGGAGCACTGATTCACCTGTTCATATTCCAGCTCCCGGCATCACTCTGCGGCGCGCGAGGTGCTGAGCAGAGAGCTTACTAAGCAGAGAGCTTTTTTTGCCGCTCCTGGAAAGTGCCGCCCAAGGCAAATGCCTTGTTTGCCTCGTGGCTAATATGTCCCTGCCTGTTAGTGTCATCCAGACGGCCAGACGTGGTCGCCCCAGAAGTGCCCAACAGTATTCTGCTTACTATCTTTCTAAATGAGTTTTATACACACTAAAAAACATTGTTTTTGATACAAAAATCAGAGCGGTTAATAACCACCAATTGTTTTTTTTTTTTATTCTCTTTTTATTATTGAATTTATCACCATAATTCCATTATACAAAAAAGTATTTAAAAACATTCATATTCATACACATAAGCACTTAGACAAAAAAAGACAAAGACAAAAAACAAAAACAACCCACCCCCCCACGAGAGCTCTACATACTTCCAACTTCTATTTCTTATTTCAAATTGTATCAATATTACATTTGTAGTAGTTTTTTTTTCCCAGTTTGCCCATAGGCCCCAACTATCTTTCATAAACTTGCAGTGATCCTTCTCCATTTTATCCATAAAACATGTCCAAAATAGTTGAATCTACTGTTCCTCAAATAGCACAAGTGACCAGTCAAAGAAAAAAAAGAAAAGCACATAATGCTACCCAATCTTCTTCTCAAACAAAGAAAAGAAAATATGATGACAGTTACTTGTCATTTGGATCCACAAGTGCCAAAAAGGAAGATTGTCCTGAAGCACAATGCTTACTTTGCAAGAAAATATTGCCAAACAGTTCATTTGCAAAACCATGCAGAGTACAAAGATAAAGACATTGCCTTTTTTAAGCGAAAGCTTCAGGAGTATCAGAAGACTAAACAGTTTATGAGCAAATAATTAAAAAAATCATAATGAAAAAGCCACAGAGGCTTATTACAAAATGAGTTACCGCATAGCACTTACCGGAGAAGCACACTCAATTGGTGAATCACTAATAAAGCCATGTGCAAAAGAAATAGTGTCATGTATTTTATAAATTCTTTATTTTGAAATATTTTTGTTTTTAAAGGGGGAAGGGTACAGAAGAAAAAACTGGGGGTTAACATTCCTGTTACATAGTGCATATAACATGTGTAAACACGTACTGATGTGCTCATGGTAGGTTTCTTTGTAAGTCTGGGTTGGGTGGGTGTTGGAGCTGGCAGTCTCGCTTCTTTTATCGTCTTGAATTATACTATTTTGCTGCTCCAGGACTAGGGGGGGGGGGGGGGAGGGTACAGAACTCAAAGGGGTGGGGTACAGGAGGCCTTAGTGTGCTAGTCCTCTATCTTGTGTCTCATTTGGCCTAGTTTCTGCGTCTGTTACCTTGTGATGTTCTGGTGAGTCTTTGTGGTGGTCTGTGGGCGCTGTTGGTGTAGGGTAGCGGAGTGTAGGGTGGTGGTTCCTTTCCCCCTTTCAGGGGTCGGTGGTGAAGGAGCTGTAGTGCTTGGTGGTCTTCGGCGGGGGTTGTGGTTTGGTGGTGGAGTTAAGGTGTTTGAGTGCTAGTGATCGTGGTCGGTCGCCTGGGGTAGGAGGGGTTTATGTCTTTGGTTGTATTCTTTCTTTGGGAGTGGTTATAGGGGGTTTAGGCTTGGTGGAGGAGGGAGGAGTGAGTGGGCTGGGTGACAGAGAAAGAGAGAAAGAGAAGAAGAGAAAAAAAAAAAAAAGAGGGGGGGGAGGAGGGTGGGTTTCTTCTCTCCCTTTCCTTTCTTTCCCCTTTCCCTTCCCTTCCCTTTTCTTTCTTTTTTTTTTTTTGGGGGGGGGTCGTTGCCCCGAAGTAGGTGAGGGGTGGGCTGTCTACGGCCTTCTTGGGGTGCTGGAGTGTCTTATCTTGGTGTGGGGAATTCATATAGCCAAGGGTCCCATATTTTGTTGAAATTCGTGATGGAGTCGTGTACTATGGCAGATAGTTTGTCCATGTGTCTGGCTTCTTCGATTTTGCGTAGGACCGTTTGCGGTGTTGGTACCTCGGGTTTGTTCCATACTTCCGCAATCGCCCTTCTCGTCGCCAGAGCGATACGGGCGATCAGCTTGTTCTGGCATCGGGGGGTGTGCTGTAGTGGCCTGGATAGCAGCCAGGTCCATGGGTCTAGCGGGATTGAGGTATGTAGGACTCGGGAGGTGATTTGGGCCATGTGGTCCCACAGTGGTGTAATTTTGGGGCACTCCCACCATACGTGGAGGTAGGTGCCTTTGACTCCACACTGTTTCCAGCAGTGGTCCGAGTTTATGATCCCCATTTGTTTGAGTCTGAGGGGGGTGAGGTACCATCTCATGAGGGTCTTATATGCCTGTTCTTTGTGATTTACACAGATGGATACCGTAGCAGTGGCCTCCCATATTGCCCCCCAGTCGGAAGGTGAGTCCGGGGGCCCGAGGTCCCTCTCCCAAGCCGACACATATGTTAGAGAGTGTTCTTTTTGGTTTGTAATTATGGTCGTGTACAGGGTAGAAATTTGGCTTTTATGGATTGGGTTTATCATACAGGTTTTCTCGAGTGCCGTCAGCTGTGTGGTGCCTGCTTTTTTGTTTATCGGTGTCTCCAGGAAGCTACGGATTTGTAGGTAGCGGAATTGGTCGAATGTGTTTAGTGGTGTGTTTTGTGGGAGCTCGGAGAACTGAAGCAGTGTTCGGCCTTGGTAGAAGTTGTAGTAGCGGGTGAGGTTGTTGTCTTCGAATCTGGAGAAGTGTTGCGGTGTCATGCCTGGGGCGAATTGCGTGTTTCGTAGGATTGGTGTTAACGGGGAGGGGTTTGTTATAAGCGAGCATTTGGTCGTGATTTTGTCCCAGATTTTGATGGAGTTCGTGATCGCTGGGGAGGTGTTCCGGATTTGAGGCCTGGCTTGTTTGGGTAGCCAAATGTGTAGTGAGGGGAAGTCCCTTCCAAAGATCGTGTGCTCTAGGTCTACCCAGCGTTTTATACCGTAAGGGGCGTGTAGGTGTTGCACCTGAGCTATTTGGGTTGCGTGGTAGTAGTGCATGAAGTGAGGGAGGCCGAGTCCCCCAGCCCTATTCGGGACGTACAGCGTTGCCCGTTTAATCCTGGCCCTCTTATTGGCCCATATGAATCGATCTATTTTAGTTTGCAGGGTTTTGAAGTCTTTGGTGATGAGTGGAATAGGTAGTGCCTGGAAGAGATATAGAAATCTGGGGAGTAAATTCATTTTTACGGAAGCTAGTCTACCCAGCCAGGAGATAGATAGGTTTGCCCAGGAACCTAGGTCTTGAGTGGCTGTCTGTATTAGCGGAGTGTAGTTCAGGTGGTATGTTAGGGATAGGTCCTTGGGTAGGCGGGTGCCTAGGTATTTTATGGTTGTGCTAGAAAGGTCGAATGGGTAGGTGTTTGTTAAGTGTTGAAGATGCTGGGGTTGTATGTGAATTGGCAGGGTTTCGGTTTTGTCTATGTTGAGTTTATATCCCGATACTCTTGCGTAGTCGTCTAGTGCAGTCAATAAAGGTGGTAAGGATTCGGTTGGATTGGTGATTGTTAAGAGGATGTCGTCGGCGTATGCGGCTGTTTTGAATTCTTCCGTGCGGATCGAAATTCCAGTTATTTGGGGGGTTTGTCTTATCGTTTGTAGGAGAGGTTCTAGGGAGAGGGCGAATAGTATGGGGGAGAGTGGACAACCCTGTCTGGTTCCGTTTTGAATTTTAACTAATGGGGGAGGGGTGAGTGGTAGGAGGAGATTGGCCGTTGGGGTTGCGTACATAGATTGTAGGGCGTTGAAGAAGGGGCGTGGGAAGCCGAATTTATGTAGCGTGGCGAATAGGAATGGCCATAGCAAGCGGTCGAACGCCTTTTCGGCGTCGAGTGATAAAATTAGGGTGGGAATCTGTCGTGCTGTCACCGTCCAAATTAAGTCATATGTTCGTCTAATGTTATCGCCTGCTTGTCTGTTGGGTATAAAACCAACTTGGTCTGGGTGGATTAACTTGTGCAGGTGTGGGTTCAGACGGTTGGCGAGGATTTTGGTGAATAGTTTGATATCCACGTTCAAGAGGGAGATCGGGCGGAAGTGGCCTGGTTCGAGATGGGATTTCTGTGGTTTCGGGAGTAAGCATATGTTTGCTTGTAACATTTCTGGCGGTAGCGGGTCTCCCTCCATAATCTTGTTGTATAGATTGCAGAGGCGGGGGGTCAATGTGTTTGCGAATGTTTTATAATATAAGCCTGTGTAACCGTCTGGGCCTGGGCATTTATTTGGTTTGTGACCTTTGATCGCCTTCGCTACTTCCTCCTCCGTGATTGGGGATGCGATTTGGTTAGCTGCTGTTTGTGAGAGAGATGGCAGTGTAGTCGAGTGTAGGTATCTATCTATCAGGTCCCTGAGGGCTTGTGGTTCTAAGCGTGCTTGTGGGTTATGATCGTATAACTTGGTGAAGTACGTATGGAAAACTTCTGCTATTTGCTGTGGGAGTGTTCGCAGTTGTCCGTCGGGGGTGAGGATTTGGTGGATTTGGTTATGTGCGGTGCGTTGGCGTAGTCTGCGTGCTAGTAGGGTGTCAGCTTTATTAGACTTTTCATAAAATAGTTGCTTGGTCCATTGTAGGGCCTTGGTTGCGTCTTTTGCCATGAAGCTTTTCAGCTCAGTTTGACATGTTGTGATTTGTTTTTGTGTTTCCGTGGTTGGGTCTTGTTTGAATTTGTATTCTAGTGTTCGTAATCGGGTAAGTGTTTGTTCTAGGCTACGTAGTTGTTGTTTTTTCCGGATGGAGGCGAGGTTGATGAGCGTACCTCGAATAACCGTTTTGTGTGCCGCCCAGAGGACCCCCTCCGTTGTGGCTGAGGGTGTGTTGATTTCAAAGTATTCGGAGAGTGCCATCTGGACAGCCTCCACGGTACCAGGGTCATGGAGGAGTGTAGGGTTCAAACGCCACAACCATGGTTTTGTTATGTGTGGTAGTTCAATAGTGAGAGTGATGTCGGCATGGTCCGACCAAGTTATTGATCCGATGTTGGTGTTTTTTGTATGTGGGAGGAGGGAAGGGGATACCAGGAACATGTCTATTCTTGAGTGTGATCGGTGGGGGTGTGAAAAAAATGTATAGTCCTTCGTTGTGGGGTGTTGGGTCCTCCAAATGTCTATTAAGCGGGAGTTGGTAACGAATGAGAGTAGGAGTTTGTCCGTTTTAGTTGTAGGGGGTAGATCGCGGGTTGTCGGGCCTGCTCTATGTCTATCTTCAGTTGGGTGGAGAGTGGCGTTGAAGTCTCCGCCAATGATTAGGTGATGTGATGGGAATAGTTTAAGGTGGGCCTTTTGGTGCGTAGAGGGAGGTAAAGGCATATTTTTGCGGACCTATGAGTCCCGCTATCGTAAGGTAACGACCCTGTGGGTCCTGGTGTGTTTGTTGGATCACTAGGGGGCATGATTTGCGAATCATGATAGCGACTCCGCCTTGCTTGCCCGTCGGGGCGCTTGCTGTGTAGTATTTGCTGTAGTGTCGGCTCAGGAGAGGGAGCGGTTTGGATTGGGGAAAGTGGGTTTCCTGGAGGAACAATATGTCTGCCTTGGATCTGTTGGCCCAGCGGAGAACTTGGTGGCGTTTAGTGGGGCTATTAAGGCCTTTGCAGTTTATGGACGTGCATGTCAGAAGGCTAGATTTGGGTTGACCCTTTGGTCCTAAGTGTGGTGATTCGGGGCGGGTGGCCCCTGTGGCCATTGCGTGGGGCGGTGGGGAAGGAGAAGGGAGATAAGTGAAAAAAAAAAAAAAGGAGAGAGGAGGGGGGAGTTTGGTTTTAGGGAGGGTGAGGAAGACCAAGTGTCTGTCGTAATTACCTGGTCTTAATTGTGGTGTGCCAGGTGTTGTAGGGGTGGAGTGACTCCGGACTCGTTGTGTGAGGAACGGTGTGTCCGGGTGTTATGGGGGGGTGGGTTATGACTGTAAAGTGTGTATTCGATTGGGTTATGGTGGTAGATGGTTCAAAGGGGAGTTGGGCCTCCATGTGAGTCGGGGCCCCTCCCCCTGGGCTTTGCGTTCGTGTTAGATGGTGTATTGCTGTTGGGCGGCGTTTAGCCGGTTGGGTTGTGTTTAGTGTCAGGTTGGTATGGTTGTGTTTGTGGTGTGGTCGTCTAGTACGTGTTGGTGTGTGTTGTGAGGAGGGACGTGTCTGTATTGTTCCCTTTCGTATGTGTAGGGGTTGTTGGAGAGGTATGTCCGTGGTCTTGTAAGGATGTCAGTGTGATGTCATGGGGCGAGAGCTTATGTCGCCTCCGCGTTGTTTGTCTTTGAAGAGTTCGTAGAGAAGCATACCATACAATTCAACATTTATTAAACATTTAAACTATATACAGGATTCTTGAACTTTAGTTGCCTTAGTAGGCCTTGCGTATGACTTAGTAGGTATCTACCTTGTTCCCCTGGTCTGGTGTTGTCCATTGGGCTAGTTGTGGCAAGGGGTGCTGGTGGTCGGGGTGGGCGTGGGGGTGCCTAACCTGTCAGTAATTCGTGTGGTGAGCTTTTGTCGCCCTATCTGGTGGTTTATTTGGCTTAGGTCCGTCAGTTTGCCTTGGGTCTGGGTGGGGTAGGTCCAGGTTTATCAATTTTCTCCCTAAGTCTCCCCCTAACTGTCCTTGGTGGTGTGGACCATCTGTTGGAAACTGGTGTGTCCCCTGCTAGGTGGTTCGGGGCCGTATTTGGGCTCTGGTTAAAGGGGTGTGGGGACGGTCTGGCTGCTGTCATAAAGGTGTCTTGGCTGTCCCTAGTCTTCCGTCTCCTCTCCCCCGCCCTCCCGGCCCCTACTAGTTGTCTGTCTCAGTCCTACCAGTGGGTAGGTTCCTTGCTTAGAGGACGATCTTTAACGGCTGTGACCATTTTAGATACGAGCCTGTTGCCTCACAGTAATAAAAGAAGAAAAAAAGAAAAAAGAAAAAAAAGAGGAAAGCAGTGCCTGGTACTTGCGATTAATGTCTTTACATCCCTGTTCCTCGCTGACTGGGCCAATTGGGATGCCTTTGTGCGAATTGGGTCGCCTGGGGAAGGCTGCGGGGGGGTGGGACGGGATCAGCAGTCCGGTATTTTTTGAGTGGTCAGTTCCAAGTCCATGCCCGGTTGGGATCTTCATGGTCTCCCTGTGTTCTTTTATGTAGTCTTGGTTGTGGCTTCCGAGAAGGGGGGTGCGATGGATCTTGCTTCCTAGATTGGAATCCGTGGGTTGGCCCCTTAAGGATGGATAGGTATGGTATCATTGCTGTGTGTTTCTTAGAGAGGCTCTTTCTGTGTGGCCCTTTCCCGTTGTCTGCCGCTGCCGGGTGCTTTGTGTCCGTCTGGCATGCTATAGATGGGGTGGAAGCACTGAGGGCAGACCTGCCGAGAGAGTGGAGCAGAGAGGTACACATAGTGGGGGGTCTGTGGGCTGTTGCGGAGCCCCTTGTCTTGGTGCCCTGGGTTGCCCCTGGTGGTTTCGGGTTTATACCCAGGTCTCGTGGTGGGGGACCCGGGGTTCTGACCTGGAATGGGGGTCTTTCGGTGGCAGGGGGAGCATCGTGGGTTTCGGGCCTAGTTGTCGGGGGAATAGGTGGATGCAGAGGGTACCTGTGTCTGAGGTTTTGGGTCTTCAGGTTGTCTGTTGTAGTTGAGCCCTGTTGTTTGATGTTTGGCGTTTCCTGCCCTGTTGGCGTGGTGGTAGTGGGTTAGAGTCCCACGCGTGAGTGTGCCCGGGGATGGTGTCTTCTGTGTCCTCTTCGGAATGGAGGGTGAGTCCCAGGTCTTTGGCGAAATTGATCATGTCGGCGACTCGAAACAGCGTGCAGGTGTGGTTGCCTTTTTTTGCCATTAATCTGAAGGGGTGCCCCCACATGTATTTCCAGCCCTGTTGGGTGAGGGCTGCGGTTAGCGGTTTCAGTTCCCTGCGTTTTCGTAGGGTAGAGGGGGCTAGGTCCTGGTAGAATTGGACCGTTTGGCCTTGTACTTGGGGGGGACTTGTCCTCGCTTTACCCATGAGTTGCTCTTTGATGTTGAAGTGCAGCATTTTGAGGATGACATCTCTAGGGGCTTGGGGGTTAAAGGCGGGGGGACGCAGTGCTCTGTGAATGCGTTCGATTGTGAGCTCAAATTCTGAGGCCTCTGGTAACATGGTCACAAAGAGATCCTGTATGGTCGGGCGTAGGGCCTCTGCCGTTATAGCTTCTGGTAGGCCGCGCAGCCGTATGTTATTCCGACGGGACCGGTTATTCAAATCTTCCACGCCGTCCTCCAACTGTTGAATTTTGTCGTGTAGGTGGGTCATTTCCTGGTCATGGAATCGAGACCTGGAGGTGATTTCTGCTAAACCGGTCTCTGTTTTGTGAGTCCTGGCTGCCAGCGCCTCTATGTCTGTTTTCAGGCCGGTAATGTGTTTGTCTAATTCCGCCGCTGTGTATGCTTTGATCTCGTTTGTTGCTTCTTGCAACATTTGGCGGAGGTCTCCTTTGGTGAGTGGGGTGTGGGGGTTTGTGTGCCCGTCTTCTCCCCCGCTATCGGAGTCAGAGTCCGTGTGGCCTCGTGGGGAAGATGGCCGCTGGCGTTCTCTGGGAGTTTGAAAGAGTGTGGCGACCGAGGGTGTTTGGTCCTTCTTTTTCTTTGTGCCGCCCATCTCGGGTGTCGTGGGGGGAATGTCTGTGAGTAAGGGGGTATTTTAACGCCGGGTGTCAGTGGTGTGTAGGCGAATGAAAGCGGATGGTAGCCCAGGGGCGAGGGAGCTCAGGCTTCACACGTCTGGCGCCATTGACGGTCAGGCTCCGCCCCCAGTGTCATGTATTTTAATTGAGAAGTTGAGTAAAAAAAAAATTGAAGCTGTGCCACTTTCCAACAACACAGTTTTCCGCCGTATTCATGATCTTGCTGATGACATCCATACTGAACTAATTTCTTGACTGCATCAATGTGATGGGTACTCACTCCAA
Source organism: Pelobates fuscus (assembly GCF_036172605.1). NCBI lineage: Eukaryota > Metazoa > Chordata > Amphibia > Anura > Pelobatidae > Pelobates > Pelobates fuscus. The sequence goes on along the minus strand of NC_086319.1, from coordinate 110,912,406 downwards.
TTAGACGAGTCGACACATGTTGCAGGACTTTCAGTTTTGTTGGTTTTTGTTAGATATAATTTTGACAAACGGATTGAAGACTTGCTTCTGTGTGAAACTTTTCAAACTCATACCACTGGTGACAACATCTTTAACTGTATCCAGAAGTTCTTGAACACACACAGTATAAATTGGGACAAATGTGTAGATGTGTGCAGTGATGGTGCCAAAGCAATGGTTGGGAAAGTGGCAGGCGCTTTGACACGAATAAGAAATGTAGCAAAAAGCAGCACTAATTCTCACTGTGTTCTTCACAGACATGCACTGGTAGCTAAATATTTTTCAATCTCACTTAAAACTGTGTTAGACGAATCGGTCCAGATTATTAATTTTATAAAAAGTCGACCATTACAGTCACGACTATTTAACATTATATGTGAAGATATGGGTAGTCACCATTCTGCTCTGCTTTTGCATTCAGACGTCCGTTGGCTATCACGAGGTAAAGTCCTTGTTAGAATGTTTGAATTGCGTCAAAAGTTGTTTCCATATTTCCAGAATCATAAGTTTGGATTATCGATTAACAAACATTTTGTGGTTATCCAAAGTAGCATATCTTGCAGATATATTCATAAAATGAAATGCTGTATGTTTATTACTCCAAGGAACAAACTTTAAAATTGTTATTACAAGAGATAAAATATTTTCACTGTCTCATAAGTTTTGGAGCTCATCTGTTGAGCTAAATAATTGTAACTCTTTTCCAACACTTATGGATTTTCTTGAAGAATCAAAAATTGAACTTGAAGATGAAATTCACAATTGTAGATCATCTTCACAATTTCTATTAATCAGCACTTTCCATTTTTGAATGAAAAAAATAATAACTGGGCTCGAAATCCATTCATGAAAGACAAGCCAGCCAATTTTTCAAATGTAGATTTTGAGAATCTGATCGATATAACTTTTGTCAGTCAACTAACCCAAAAATTTCAAGACGTTTCTCTTATTGCTTTTTGGGGTGATTTACACGAAGAATAGCCAGAATTTTCCCAGTGGACAATCAAAGTTCTATTACCATTCACCATCATGTACTTATGTGAAACTGTATTCTCGCTTTACTCTGCAACAAAAACAAAGTATCAAAATCGACTTGATGCAACTGGCACTTTCTCTCCAAAAAGCATTCTCTTAGTGGATTTCAAAGTGGTTCAAAACCGTGAACCAAGTTGTCTGGGAACCGCACGGTTACCTCATGCCAAAAACAGTTCCATACCATTTGTGGCTAAGTTCCGCTGAGGTGACCTGGAACCCATAAAGTCCTCATGCCGAAATTAGTTCCATAGCGATCGCGGCTAAGTACCACTGAGGATTTGGTTCATGAGAATGGCCGCCAGAGAGCTAGCATTCGGTTTCATTCGCATGAAGGGAAAGTGCCGAACCAGGGGCACCCAGGAAAAGCTGCTAATGGTGGCTGGGCAGCGTAACTCCGAAACGGTGTCCCAGACCTGGAGCATAGTCGGTGTGCAGGAGGCCGGCTTCCGCACTCCTCCAGGAGTCCGTGGCAAACATTTGTGGGAAGGAGCATTTGTCACAGTCCCTACAGGTAAGAATGTACAGGTGGGTAGATTGCTTAAAGGTATTAGACTTTCCAGACCCCCAAAGCGTAAATATGGCTTTACATGGGATGTTAATACCGTTTTGCATTTCATAGACAGTTTGCCTAACAACACTCATTCATCTATTTGTCAATTATCAGCTAAATTAGCTATACTTTTGTACCTTTTGTCTTTTCATCTTCCAGATAACCCAGTGTCTTCTACTACATTAGTAAGAGCATGTCAAACTCAAAGGCTAACATGAGCCAAATAAACAAGGTTTAAGTTGATGTGGGCCACAAAAACATAAAAACTTCAGTTTTCATAGAAACATAGGTTTATTTAGACAAGTACAGTATAAAAATGTTGCCTAACTGACACTGGACGTACTCACGCTCATAGGGCTTCAAAGTAAACAAAAGATCGAATTTATGTTATGAAGACGTGCATGTGCATATAACCAATGTTTCAGTCCAACTACCTTGAAAATTTTAAGAAAAGTTTGGTAATGGGACTGAAATGGTAATCGAAAAACAAATGACGTTATCTTGTTAAATTTGAAGTCTTATGAGTATGTTCTTCAGTTTGGCTGAGATCATCAAACCCATTGGAAAGCATTGGGAGGCTATTGTGCATGTGTGGCAAGAAGCATCTCCATGGGGAGCGTTCATCGTCTCCATGCAGACCCAATCTAATACACTGCCCCCTCCCCCCATTCTAATACACTGCCCACAAATCCCATACACTGCCCCCTCTCCCTTTTAATTCACTTCCCATAAATCCATTACATTGCCCACAAATCTAATACACTGCCCCTTAATCTAATACACTGCCCCTCCTCCCTCCACTCTAATTGAATATACTGCCCTCCCTCCTCAATTGAATGCCCTCCCCTCCCCCCAATTTAACACACTTCCGTGGACATTTCTTTCCTGTCTTGCAGCTGGTTGCAGCCACAACACAAAGTGGCCCCAGGGCATGTGGCCCGCAAATATATCCATTGTGGGCCGCATGCTTGGCTTAGAGTATTAGCTGATGCACTAAGCCAATTAGTGGCACCCCTGTCTGAGGCTTCCTGTTTGAAGAATCTGGGCTGGACAGAGCCAAACAACAGAAGACTTTGGGGTTAAAGGAGAAATAGATAGTGTTTCAGTTCTCATCGTTTCTATAAGAGTTGTACATTTATAAATTTAATTTAATGTTTCACTTCTCACAAATAGATATTTATCTAATACAGGGATAAGTTAATATAATACCAAAAGTCCTGGGAAGTAACAGTATTGGACGGTGTCACATTTTCATGCTTTTATTGTTTTGAATTGTCCCAATAAGAATCAGTAATAATCACTGTACAGTAAGTGACTGATTAACTATATGTATATTTATTCAAAACCTCTGGGACATACCTCAGTGTTATTTTTAATAAATAGTCATCTGGTAATGATCCAGTATATCAGCTAATTAAGAACTGTCTCCCAGGCCAGTATTCATCACTGTTGAGATGAACTTGGGCATCCTTGGGGCTTTATTTAAACACCATATTTGTTATGCTGCAGTTGCAAACATGTCCCTACAGATGGCACTATTATACAGGCTATCATTGAATACTCGTCTGAATATCAGGAAGAACATTTTACTCATGTAGCACTAACAAGTTTATATATCCTATAGTTCAAGTTAAAATGCTTTACATATTTATCTAGATATTAGTGTTTAATTTCAATCAGGAATTGATGTACATTCATACTACTATATTTTAATGCTTAATAAATATTGTGATGACTGATATTTAAAGATATGCAGAAAATAGATTTCAGTAGTTTGATCGTGTCTCCAAATGGTTATGCTCTGAGCTGTAAACCTTTGGAAGCATGATGATTGCACCTACTTGCCGCTGCTCGGAGAATAACGTGAGACACACAACCTTGAAACACATTGAGACTGGAACTGCGCTATACTGATGGCATCTAGTATTCTTTAAAGTTTTAAAGTTTTAAGTGCCCGGGGGATTTGCTTTTTGTTTTAATCAATTTTATAATAACTATATGGAATCCCCTTGTTTCTCTTTGCGCTTTTAGGTATAACTGCTAGATGGCATAAGCAGCATCAAGAGTTTGAGCTAGGCATAGGATTTCCTGACTATTATCACTATCGGTGTATTATTTTATTACCGTTTCATTTATTTATTATTTGGATTGGTCTATCGTGATTATTGTTTGCTTATATATATTATACATTTTTATATGACATATTAGCGCGGTTTGGTTTTTACTAAGCACTTGCAGTTTGGGTTTTTTTTTCTGGGCAGTCTGCAATAAAAAGATTGATTATACTGTTTTTTACCTTCACAGATTTAGAAACAAATTATGAGAAGGAAATAAAAAATGGTTTGATCTCATTGCATTAGAAAATTATGCAAAACATGAAATCATTCCTAGAGGCTTAAGGGTTAACAAGAAGCCTATCTTCGTGATAGATTAAGCAGACTAACAAACTGAGTGGGATGAATCACTTGTAACAGGCTCCAAAACCTTCTTGTTAACTTATCCTTATCCTTATAAAATATAGGGAAAGTAAAGTTGTCACGTTTCAAAAACAGAGGCACTACAAAAAAATGTGAAAAATGTAAGGATGTTTCCAGAAGTATTCAAATTAAAGATTATGTTAATCTAACAATGAATTAACTTGAATTATAAGCATTTTAACCACAATAACTGAAACAAACATTTTGAAATTGGAACATTTATAAATTGCAATACAACATATGTAATGTATCTGTTAGAACACCTGTGCAACTCGTTCTCATTTTAACCCCTTAAGGACACATGACATGTGTGACATGTCATTATTCCCTTTTATTCCAGAAGTTTGGTCCTTAAGGGGGTCCTGCGTGACCTAAAAATGGTTGTTGACTTGGACCTGCGTGTTCTCTGGTGCTATACTTCATGCTTTGTTGTACAACCAATAAAAACCTTATTTACAAAAAAAAAAAAAAGAATACCTGTGCAGTAAACAATATGTGGACCGCACATGTAGAAAACTCTAATCAAGAATAGGAGAATATTGAGGAACAATAAAAAAAAAAAAATAACAGTGGGGTACCCATTCACTTTTGGGTGAAAGATGGTGGAAAAACAATGGGCCTTCGTAGTAAAGGGTATCGTTTTTAAACCCACAAAAAGACTTGGAGATAGACTGAGGGTTCTGAGACATAGGAAATCATGTTGGGGGAACTCAGCTTTTTGATTGGCCACTAAAAATGTAACAAAGTGGTTTAGGTGAATAGCTCTTGCCCCTGCAGTCTCACTGCTTAATTATCTGTCAATTCTTATCTACTTTATGTATTTTTATTAAGGAGACATATGAGTTAGTGTATTGTTTGTTTTTTACTACTCTGCAGTTTACTTTTAATAGATACAAATAATCCAATCTGAAAGATACTAAATAGCTACATTTAGCAATAAGTATATACTTAGTAATCATTATTTTCATTTTGTTTCAGTTTATGCCAGTAGTGACTGAAACCATATATACACGAATTTGTTGACATTAGGGTTAAAATAGAGATGAAGGGTGCAGGGCCTGATTGCCATGACAGATAGACAGATCTTAAGTGAGCTACGAAACATCTCAAACTTCATTATGGTTATTTCACAGATTATTTCCCCATCTGCTATCCCATCTACCTTCAAATAGCTCATATCATGAACAGGGCTATATTAGAGAGGGCTCTGCTTCCTTTCAACCAAAATGCTGTCGGAAACCTGCTGGCTTACTTTGAGGACCTGATGCACCCAGAGAAGTGGAGAAGTAGCCTATCTCTACTCCCAAACCAATCTGTTGGCTGGTGCCCTATTCCTCTCTGGACCAGTGGGAATAATTCAGGTCCACACCTAGGAGGCTCCCCTGATGCACTGTGGCTATGTGGTACTACCACTAGAATTAGTCATAAGCCACAGCATCACATATAACATGGCAGAAACTGCGTGCTTCTCCGATCCCTGTGGAGAGAAACCTTCTATGGTGTCCAAACTAGACAGACTCTTTGATTTCTTTTGGGTAAACCTGAAAGCTCGAATGTGACATGCTGCTCTGGTGACTGACCAACAACTTACCTCAGAGTCCACCATCTAAGATTAAACAGATGGCCGTGGCTTCATCTCTTGAACAGGCCCGACCAGAGAGAAGGCAATTAATAAGGCCCATAATGGAAAAGGCTGTGTACAGGCCTCAATAAGGCAGTAAGTGGAGGCCATGCTTTAATATTCCCTGGGAATTGTAAGCTTCAAGTGGGACTTTGCCGACATCACCAGTCTATCCTGTCACAACAATAGGATCCTGCACCTACTTACATATGTGCTATTATGCCTGAAACAAAACTTTCCATTGCGGGACTTTGATAGGCCCCTGCAACTTGCTGCAAGGCATCGGTTAAACTGCGTTCCAGGACTGTCACTACCTTCCACAAAGAAGCATTTAGTTACTGATTCAATGCTTATCTTATTGTTTTCTATAATCCTTGTGTAGGGAATTCACAGTTTCACTCGTTGTTTTGCAGTTGGTCCTCTATTTAGAGTTACTAACTGTTAAATAATCACATCCTCACATATGTCTATCTCACATGATCCTGTAATAACATCTGGGGGGGGGGGGAGGATTTATTGATTTTTAATAAAGATACAATACACTATGCATTAAACACAAATACGAATCAGTCAGGATAGAATATAAAATACAAAACTCACAATAAAATACAAACATGTTTGATGCTTGTATAATAAGATTATTTTTTAAATAATAAAAAAGACCTTTTCAAATTCTTTCCTTTAACACATTTTTCATTTCTGTTAGCGTGAACTATTTACAACAGCTGAGCCTGTAAAGTGCCAACTACGGTACTTAGGAAACCCAAGTGTTTGGTGATGGATGAAAATGTGCACATTTTACAATACTAAAAATATTGTGTTAGCAGTTAGATTATCAGGGTTATTTACTAAAGTTAGAAATTTCAGATATTTAAAGTGAATTTAAAATTTAGACCAAAGTATTCGAATTGGAAACATTCTCCAATTTAGCTATGCTTACCTTTCATCTACTTTGGCTTTAAATTTGAAATTCACTTTGAAATGTCTAGCTTTTCTCCCACTAGTAAATAACTCTGGTTATTTTGTTGTTAAAGGGATGCTCCAAGCACCATCGCAAATTCTGTTATGTGCAAAGGTTACGGTGTGCCCCCCAAGAAAGAGACTTATTCTAAATCAGGGCTGCCCGAAAGGTAGATCCCCAGATGTTGTAGAACTACAACTCCCATGAGGCTTTGTATGCCTTTGGAATGCCTTCAGAATGGCAAAGCATCATAGAGACTGTAGTTTAAAAACATCTGGGGATCTACCTTTTGGGCACCCCAGTTCAAATATTTATTCTAAATTGTGGCAGCTATCATTAAAGGATCACTATAGGGTCAGGAACACAAACATGTATTCCTGACTCTATAGTGTTAAAACCACCATCTAGCCCCCTGGGCGCCTCATGCCTCTATAAATATAATAAAAATGAAGCTGTAACACTGCATGCTGTTAGACTCAGAAAAACAAGCAGTCTGCTGACATCATCAGAAGTGGAAGCCTGATCCAATCACAATGCTTCCCCATAGGATTGGCTGAGACTGACAAGGAGGCAGATCAGGGGCAGAGCCAGCATGATTCAAACACAGCCCTGGCCAATCAGCATCTCCTCATAGAGATGAATAGAATCAATGAATCTCTATGAGGAAAGTTCAGTGTCTGCATGCAGAGGGAGGAGATACTGAATGCTTGGATGCATTTTAGGCAGCCATGACCCAGGAAGGATCTCTAACAGTTAACTGAGGAGTGGCCAGTGAAGTTATCACTAGGCTGTAATGTAAACACTGCATTTTCTCTGAAAAGACAGGGTTTACAGCAAAAGGCCTGCAGTTAATGATTCTACTCACCAGAACAAATTCAATAAGCTGTAGTTGTTCTGGTGTCTATAGTGTCCCCTTAAGCAAATAAAAGGAGACGGGTTCTAGTGAGTTCCTGTGCATTTTAAGAACTCCCTTTTCATTTTCAAGTGTAGGATTAAGATGGTACCAATTATTTTCAGATTAAAAATAGTGTGATTGTTTTTATCAATTGGCTATCCTGTAGCTGGTTGTACAATTGGCAATATACATTACAACATTGGAATATTTGTGACATGCACTTTATATGTTAATGCACCTTTACTATTTATATCTAAAATATTATTGATTTGTATTTTATATGCTACAAAAGATTGAATTTTATACATTATATTCATTTAACCTGCTAAGCCACACTTAAAGGGACACTAAAGTTACCCAGACCACTTCATCTTATTGAAGTGGTCTGGGTGCAGTGTCCATGTCCCACTAAGTCCTGTAATGTTATGTAAATCATTGCACTTTTGGAGAAACTGCAATAATTACATTGCAGAACTAAAACTGCCTCTAAAGGCAGTTCCTGGTGGCTAACTGACTTTTGGTTGTATAATTGACACAGGATGTGCTCACGCTCGGCATGAGGACATCAAGTATCAGTTATCCCTATAGGAAAGCATTGAAGCAATGCTTTCCTATGGGGAGGGTCTAATGCACTCGTTGCACATGCACATTAGCTTCCTTGTCAGGTGACGTTGGATGAAGCCGAGCGCCAACCCATCACCGAGGGAGATCGGTGCTGGGATTGGGTAAGTGTTAAAAAGGTAATTTGCCATAGATGTATGCGGGCATAGGGAAGTGTGACTTTTTGTTAGGTCACAGCTGTGTCTAACCATGGATGGCCATTTCAAAGAGAATACAAGGAATATGAGGGTACCAATTAGCAAAGCTAGATCAGGTGGTAGGGGAAAGGATACCAAAAGGCTATAGCTAGTTGTTGTGCTTCAGTGCTATAACACTACAGCATGACTTGGCAGTAAATCTAGTAGAGTTCCTAATAAGTTAATAAATACTTACTATGCAACTTACTATGCAAAGGTAAAATAACAGATGGACTATTCATTGAGTGCCTCTGGTTTACGGTGGTCTATCAGGACCTGCAACCCCCAAACAGTTGTAAAACTCATAGCGAATAGCTTTACAGCTTACATTGGGGAGAGGGGTGCCAGTGCCAGTACGCTCCAGGCACAAAAACCATTCCATAACTCTGTAGTGGCTATGCATCTTGGAGTTTTCTGTTAACACCCAATAGCAGCACGTTGAAAACTAAAATAGCCAAGCTTTAACTACAATCAAGTTAGCTAATTTCTCCAAACAAGCTACTGTTGTCTTAATTTTCTTAATTTAGCTTTCAGTTTGCTGCAATTCATAGTTTAGTGAATAAACGCCTTATTGTACATAGGAGGAAGGGTGAATAAGCTTGGATAGACCAAGAATAGCAAAACAACACTAAACACATAATGTGCATTTGGGGATGGTTTTACATAGTACAAGCCTATCCAGTGTGCCTATATGAATGCAATTATACATTTATATGTGACCACAATTGAAAATGTATATGTGCCCTTGGGTATAGAATTATATGTCTGCAAAATCCAGTTGATATATATTGGTAATTAGATCCATCAAAACTTTTAGCTCCAGGCCCATGAGGCCCTTAATCCAGTACTGCATGCATTAGAATATTCTGCTGGGTTTTACACAAAAACAAAGCCTTACTGGTAACTGATTTATATAGATAATTGTAATTTTTTTTTTTTTTAATTTATTGCTTTATTTCACTGGTTTGTGTGTCCCTTTTTTTCTTTTTACTTGGGGTTTTGCAAGAAATATTTATGTATTGAATGTGTACCAACACGCATAGAAGTAATTTTTCCTTGCCATAGCCAAGAATGTCAAAATATCCACATGTTGGTTTTTATCTTATATAAAACTATTCTGAATGTTTCATTCTTCACTATTTTTGCAGACACATTATATAATGCTTAACCCCTTAAGGACATGACGTGTGTGACATGTCATGATTCCCTTTTATTCCAGAAGTTTGGTCCTTAAGGGGTTAAGGCTATGCAAGTAGCTTATTGTTTTTGTGGAATCATTTAGACAAGCAAACTGTGCAATTTTACATTTTGGCATAGGATTTATTGTGTCCCCCCAAAAAAACAATTAGGAAAACCATCATGCTTATGAAGAACAAAGATTTCGTTTTTGAAAATGTTCATGAATGGACACGCACTAACAGTCAAAATGGTTCAATTATTCAAGTGATTTATTGGGAGTAGCGTCTAAAGGCAAGTGGATGTTATGACAAAATATGTATTAGAAAAGGCTTTGGAATGTATACAGTAAAAACAAAGAGAACCTTACCTGCGCTCTGGCCTAAATCCCCATGCAGGGGCGGACTGAGCGGTCGGCACTTCGGACATGGTCTGAGGGCCCGACTGAGGTAGGGGGCCCGCCACCCAGCCACTTTGTGTCTGTGGTACAGAGTAAACGGGCCCAGCAGGTCTTACCAGAAGTGGAGCTAGAGCCCGGGGGAGCAGAGGAGTATGTGATCCCTGTGCGCATGGGCGAACAACGCCGACGTCACGCAGTTGCGTTGACTTGCGCCGCCTGCACGGGCCACCCGTTATTGAAGAGAATGCTTCAATAATCAGGAGCCCGGTCAGGACCCTTTACTGTATAATTCCCTCCCTGCTTACCAAGAAGCCGAGAGAGGAGGGAGCCAGACTCCCATCACACTCAGCCAGATGCCACCCTCCTGAACCAAAAAGGTATGTAAGCAGGGGGGTGGTTAAAATATGTAATGTGATCTGTGTGTGCATGTTATCTGTAAGTGTTAGTGTGTGTCTGTATCTGTATGTATGTTAGTGTGTATGTGTTAGTGTGTGTCTGTGTATCTGTATGTATGTTAGTGTGTGTATATCTGTATGTATGTTAGTGTGTGTCTGTATATGTATGTATGTTATTGTGTGTCTGTATCTGTATGTATGTTATTGTGTGTGTATATCTGTATGTATGTGTTAGAGTGTGTGTATATCTGTATGTATGTTAGTGTGTGTCTATGTATCTGCATGTATGTTAGTGTGTGTATATCTGTATGTTAGTGTAATGCGCTCTGGCCATTGGAATAAAAACTAAAGAGCTTCTATTTTGTTTAAATGTACATGGGGATTTAGGCCACAGCGCAGGTAACGTTCTCTTTGTTTTTACTATGTATTTTAAGCTGTTGGATACAAAGCTACTGCTGCTGTAAGCGCGGTGCTTTATCTTTGTGTTTGTGTTGGAATGTATATCACTAAAGCGTGAATTAGGATGAAGTAAAAAGCAAATTGCTAAAAAATAAATAAATTTAAGAGTAAAAATTATTTTTCTCTATATGAAGATGGATCATTTATGGTGCCATTAAAAGTACAATATAGGCACCCAGACAACTTCAGCTCATTGAAGTGGTCTGGGTGCACTGTCCCAAGTACCTTAACCCTGTCCCAAGTACCTTAAAAAAACTGCAATAATTACCTTCCGAGCTGTTAGGAAACTTTTGGTCGCCTTACTGATGCTGGGCGTCCTCACGCTATGCACTATTTAACTAATTTTATTGGCTACAATTTGAAGGCCAAACTTAGCTTTATATTTGTTTTTTTTGCATTTTTCACACACAAACAAATATGAATGCTGCTTTGGCCAGTGTTTGTGACTAAGTGGCTACTAAAAAAAGACTGCACATACCCCATTTGCAATACCTTGGGTTGTCTACTTTAGTAAATGGTATGCCATCATGGGGATAATTCTCATTCCTGGGCCGCTATACAGTCTTAAAGGCAAAATAACCTGTCTGGCAAATTTCAGTGTGTATAAACTGAAAAATGGAACATGCTATGTTTGATAGTGTAACTTTCCAAAACATCATAACACATGTATATGGGGGGTACTGTCGTATTCATTAGACATCCCTGAATATATATATATGTGCATTTTATTGTGTTTTATTGCAGTTTATTGCTAACAGTATTATGACATTCACAGTTAAAATGCCATTCAGAACTAAAAAAAGTAAATGTCTTAATGTCCCCCACTCCCCCCCAACCCTCCAGACCCTATGTGTTTCTCTTTCTCCCCCCCAGCCGCTCGGTATTGTTCTCCCAGAAACTCTGTGTCTCTTTTTCCCCCAAGCACCTCTGTGCATCCCTTCTCCCCCAATCCCCTCTGTGTCTTTTAATCCCCCCATACACTTTTGTGTGTCTCTTCCCCCAACCCCTCTCTGTGTCTTTTCTACCCAGCCCCTCTGTGTGTGTCCTCCCCACTGTGTGTCTCTTTCTTCCTACAGTTCCTCTGTGTGTCTCTTTTCCACTTCCCCAGCCCCTTTTGTGTATCTCTCCCCCATCCCTTTGTGTGTGTGTGTGTGTGTGTGTGTCTCTTTCACCCCTTTCCCAGACCCTCTGTGTGGTTTCCACCAACAACTCTTTGTGTCTCTTTTTTCCCATGATCTGCCCACTGACAAAAATAACAAATCAAGTAAGATATTGTTGGAGTTGGTATCTTATTATAGAAAATTAGGTGCTGATACACTTTCCTTGTCTTTTCAGATGAAATTTATGGAAATAGACAAGGCTTGCATTCTTCTGTGCCAATGGTAGGTTTAGTTCTAATGGATGACAATGCAGTGTAATAAAATGTAAGAGAGCTTGAACATACTTATAGGAAGCTATACAGTGGATCAAAGGATCTTATAGGAAGTTAAACAATGGATCAAAGGATCAAATCACTTGTGATGACTTTAAACAAAAATAACTTGTTCAATTATGTTGTAGAAAGACTGAAACCTAAAACAATGTATATCCTCTCCTTAATAAGACAGTTTCATTGGTAGTTTTACTTTAAACTCTCACAATCATATCACCATTGCAATAGCATATCCCCTTATGGTTGGCTCTGATATGTTTACAATTGTTGCTTATAATATCTATATATATGTGTGTGTAAGATATTATATTATGTAACATATAGCTACACACAAATATTACATTTACTACACTCATATACACTCAAACACAAATATAATATATACTACACTCATACTCACACGCACACACACACACACACACACACACACACTATATATACTAAACACACATATATAATATATTATGTAAGATTAACTGTATTGTAGCATACATTGTAACATATTGCTATACACACATATACATCATATACATGTCTGTCTCTATGTATTTATTTGTTCTTGAGTCACTGTAAATGCCCTGAGACAAAAGATCGACCAATATGCTCTCCCAAGGAATAAAAGTAATAGAGGATAGAGAAAGAGTACTATATATTTATTAAAAGACAAATAAAAATGGTCATATTTAATGGTATATTTGAAACCTATTTCTTGCTCCAGAGGTTTCAGCTATAAATAACAACAATCCATCTGTGAAACGATTTCCTTTATTTATTGCTTTAAAATATAGTCCTGTCTATTCCACTTTGGTTTCCCTTTTCACATTGCTGTTGTATTTGTTTTATGTAACTCTTTACATTCTCTCACCTTTTACATTTGGGTCTAGTTTATTTGTGTAACTCTGGATCCAGCTATGTAGCAAAACAGCTGTTGACACTTGACATGCCCAACATTACAGCATGCTACTGCCACAGGTATAATGCCTCTATCATAACTGCAGTAAGGCAATATGTTTTTTTTAATAGCGCCATCATTGATGGACTTGATGGAACAATATTTTTATCTGGAGTTATTTTAAATGTTATATTTCTTAGAAATTTTAAGGTTGGTTTTATACGTCACATTATTTAAAGGATGGTTAGTCCCATGAGCAGATATAATTTGACAACACTCAATTATATTTTTACAATAGAACACAGCGGTGGTGTTTGGCCACTCTGGCCGTATTAATAATACACTAATTTTCTACATTCTGTCACTCTATCTGCATTCTAAATTCGATTCTAATGGGAAACATGGGTGGAAAATTACTTTTTGGCAATGTATGAACTATCCAGCAGAGAGAATCTCTGCTAATCCTCTGTCTTGAGTGACCTTTTGTGTAAAGTTAAATAAAAATGTTGGCGTTACTAAATTAAAATTCTCATTATACTCCCATGATGCCTGCTTCTATTTGCTGCATTAGTAAGGAAAACATTTAGAGTAAAGTTTTTGTTAAAGGGATACTCTAAACATCAAAACAACTTCAGCTTAATGAAGCAGTAGAGATGGTCAATAGATCATGCCTCTGCATTTATTATCTGCTGTTTAGGAGTTAAAGTGACACTTAAACAGCACCCAAAGCACCTTAGCTTTCTGAAGTGAAAAGAGTGTTATCTTTTTTTTTATTCTACAAAAAGTGCAGATTTCAATAGAAACTGACACGTTTATAAATTAACCTGGTTACATGCCCCTGGCTGTCAAGCAGACGACAGGTAATGTTAATTCCTGGTTTGTTTAACTCAGTGCAACTAAACTCAAGAGACAGCAATTGCTCAGATCACCGGCCTTGCAAAGATTTTTCGTTGAGTAGCATTAGGAAACTTATGCTTGGACAGCCTTATAAAGTCTGGGTGGGGTTAGAAAGGGACGGCTTGCAAAAGCTGAAGACAAGAGATCTTTGCAAGCTGGTTTTAAATATGCTCACAATTTTAAAAATAAATGCATACTTAAATGCATATATGTTGCATTGGGGGTATATCTACTAAACAGTGAGGGATTTTTTTTTTGGGGGGGGGGGCAGTAAAGTGTTCCTTTAAATCCATTTTGTTTCTGTTAATGCAACACTAAACACACCTTCCCTGCCTGTGACTCCCACAGCCTGCATGAAAAATGTGGTTTTATTTGAATCTTGCAGCTTAGTTCATATCGCCCGCTCTATTTATTGTTCTGATAACTTGGTATAAATTAAACACAATGTGCAATAAGAGAAGCAATAATGTAAAACGTGTAATGCAAAATATAGGGTCCATGTCTGCTTGGAAACAAGGATCTATAGGTTGAAGTTGTCTTTTCAGTATATTTTTCCTCTCTCCATCTCTACGGTGCTTTGTAAATCTGTCCTTTTGTAATCTAATCTGCTGCTGCTGAGCACGGAAAAGCCTGTCAGAGCATCTTAGTCATGGTTTTGGCCAGATGTAGATAGTCAAGTAGTGGAAAATTGACGGTTATGCTTTAAGTGAATATAAAAACTAACACGTAGTTGATAAAAGGATGGATGTGTTTTGGTAATAAACCCACTTGATTTACCATCTGTTAACAAAAATACAGATGTGATATGAAAGACTATTTGTCACTTTTTATTTTTGTTACGAAATGCTTGTTTTAGTCACTTCAGCAAATACCATGTCTATTGCTAAGAAACAAGTAATGGCAGTAAGTAAAAACCTAACTATCTCTTACTGCATGTACTGGGTGGCGGGCACCATTTTGAAAGAGTATGTTTCCATGATATCCCCATGATGTCTCACACATGAACAAACATTGAATTCCCTGCAAATGGTGAACATTCACTCTTAAAGGGAATCCCATATTGTTAGTCAAGTAGTTGATATTGCAAATAAATTACTTATTATGCCTCTGGGCAAAGCATGTATTCCAGAAACTGTGTTCTTCTAGTAATGTTAAGTAGTTTCTTACTTCAATTGCCTATTTCACCCTTGCCACGCATGTACAGCAGCCACCCACTCCATGTTATTTGATAAAAAAGAATTAGGCTAGCTGAAATCCCCAGTAATGGTGATCTCAGTGAGGGATGTAGAGGCAGTGTTATGAGGGAGGTCTATATCTAACAATGCAGGAAGAAACTCTATTGCTAGAAATATAAGTCTGCATTTCTAATGTGACAGTTTCCCTTTAAAAGAGTTTAATTGTATTATTTATATTTCGCTTTGAACGTAGAGTGTGCCTTTAATACAATAAAGCAATAACTATTTCATACCTAATACCCACTTTTTACTTGAGACGTGATTTCATATTCCTTTGAAAGATTTGAAAATTTACATTTTGGGGTCAGTTTACTAAGTGACATAAAACCATGTATAACACATAAAATTTAAGTTCAGAAGTCTGAAAAAAAACGTATTGCTATTGACTTCTGAGTATAACTCAGCACTTGCTTTATTTGTTCTTTTTGCCCAGTGTTTGTGCTGGATTTATGTGATGTGAGGGACAAACTTGTACACTATGAATCTAAATGGCTGCATTTTAGTCCCCAGAAAAGTTGAAAGTATGGCTAAAAGAGAAAAATATAGGAACTGCATAAAAATAATGATACAATTTTTGTAGAGAAGGAAGGAAATTAATTTTTTCTTTTTTTTTAGATTTATTTATTTATTTTGGCTGCTGATTTTGAGTACGGCCCTTTTTTTTTTTTTTTTATTTTTTTTTTACTAGGGGAATATAATAAGAGGGATGCCTCACTGAGATTGGACAATTAGAATTTGATAGATAAAGTAGAGACATAATATAAATAGGAAAATTGCATGTAGAATCACTAAAGGAACACAGACATAAGACTAACTAGCATGGGCACTACAAAATGTTTATTTTCAATGTGTACTTTATTTCTAATTAATTTATTTGTACTTTTTTATTTTTTATTTTTTTAAATGCTTATTTCTCTCCCTTTCATAGAGAGGATTATAATAAGAAAGGAACCTCACTGAGGGTGGATAATATAAATGTGCAGGGTAAATAGGTGATAGTAATGTGAGCAGAAGGGAAAGAGGGAAGGGACAGACTGAAGAATTAATAATAGAAGACAAATAAACAAGTTTAAGATCATTGACAGGTGCACTATAAAGGAGGGAGGGGAAAGGATTAAGGTGGATCATTAAGGAAAACTCACAAGCAAACTGTATTATATTGTTTTTTGTTTTTTTTTATTTCTAAAGGTATGTAAGAGGCACACAAGACCAACAGAAAAATATAACGTAAAAATGTAGAAAAACATATTTTGTGGCAGTTTTTTTGTTTTCTCTCCCTTTTACTTGGGGAATACAACAAGAGGGATGCCTCACTGAGAGTGGACAATTAGAATGTAAGAGACAAAGTAGAGACACATAATATAAATAATAAAATAGCACGTAGAACCACCAAAGGAACACAATCATAAGATTCATTAACATGGGCACTACGAAATATATAATATTTTCTTTAAATTAAAAAAAAAATGGAAAATTCTTATTTCTCACTCTTTCACAGAGGGGATTATAAGAAGAAAGAATCCTCACTGAATGGATAATACAAATTTGACATAAGACATGCAGAAAAATATAATGTAAATATGCAGAAAAAGCATTTGGATGTGGCCGGTTTTCTTTTCTTTTCTGTTTCCCCCCCCCCCCTTTATTATTATTTATATATTTACTATTTTTATTTATTCATTTTTATTTACTTATTTTTCCTTCTTCCCTATTTTTGAACATGCCACCCACATCTCACTAGGCCCCAGGCTTCCTAGGCCATAGATATGGCATCTAATTTCCATGCTATTGGGAACTATACAAAAGCATGGAAGCCCACTTACTCCTATGGGGGGAGCTATGCGGATATGTTTTTGTTTTATATGTACATAGTACTTGGTGAACGGGGAGGTGAGGGAGACTGTGTTACCTAGGTTAGAATGATTGGATTTTGCATGTTAAATGCCCAAGGCTTGAATTCACTAGACATGTGCAATTTGTTTCGGTCCGAATATGTATTCAGACGAATTTCGTACAATTCGGACATTCGGGTACTTCCGAAGTTTCGAAGTGCCGAAGTTGCCGAAGTTCCGAAGTGTCGAAGTGTCAAAGTTCCGAAGTGCTGAAGTGCCGAAGTGTCAAAGTGCCGAAGTGCCGGAGTTGCGAAGCACAGTATTGCCTAAGTACTAATAAACATACCCAGTGAAAGAAGAAGAATGTTACATTGTAAATAATTGTAAATAAAAAGTATACAAACATAGCCAGGATTCAGCTGTAAGCATTTGCAACACTTACAACAATCAAGTAACACACATTCATATAAAATGTAAGTTACTTGGCCAGTCAATGTAATGACAGGAATGAATAAGTAGATAACTCCCTAATTCCCACGGTATTAGGGAGCTATCTACTAAAAGGCTGAAAGACCTAAATTGGTCTTTCAGCCAAATTTACTAATGCTAAGTAAAGATTACTTAGTATTAGTAAATTATGCCCCTACTCGCTATACCGCGAGTAGGGGCATGTCTATTAAACAGTGAACAGCCTGTGGCTGCTCACTGTAAAAAAAAAAAAAAAGTTACCCCCTCCCGAGCCCCTGGCCCCCACCCCTGAGCGGTGGGTGGGACCGTAATTTATAATAAGGGGGGACCTAATGTCCTCCCCCCTGGCCCCCACCCCTGAGCAGTGGGTGGGGGCCCTACAGTAACATAAGGGGGGGACCTAATGTCCTCCCCCGTGGCCCCCACCCCTGAGCGGCGGGTGGGGGGCCTAAATTGAAATAAGAGGGGGGGGCCTAGTTTCCTCCCCCCTGCCCCCACCCCTCAGCGGCGGGTGGGGGCCCTAAATACTAATAAGGGGGTGACCTAAGGTCCTCTCCCTGGCCCCCACCCCTGAGCGGCAGGTGGGATCCCTAAAAAAAATCCCCCCAGCTGACTAGGGGTCCCCAAACCCCTAGTCACCCCCTTCCCCCCCAAAAAATATCCCCCTACCTACCCCCCTTACCCTAAAAACTAATGAGGGGGGACCTTCAACTAAGTGCCTGTAAAAAAAAAAAACAACTTACCATTCGATGTTTTCTTTCTTCTAAAATCTTATTTTGTCAGCCCCCAAAAATGAAAATTAACAAGTCCCCTGGACCAGTTGACTTTAATGCCTTTTTTAATAAAACATTTAAAAACATGTTAGCACCCCACTTGATGAAAACATTCAATGAAATTGTAAATAAAGGGGAATTACCAGAAGAGATGTTAAAAGGGAACATAACCCCTATATTAAAATCAGGAAAGTATCCTACTGACATAGTAAACTACAGACCTATTTCACTATTGAATATAGATTCTAAGCTATATGCAGGCATAATTGCTGATAGGATCAAAAATAATATAAAAGACCTGGTTCATACTGACTAGGTAGGTTTTATTAATGGGAGAGCCTATTCAAACCATATTAGTAGTCTAATGCGCTTATACGAAGATGCAGAGAAAAGACAGATATCCCAGCTGACACTGTCATTAAATCCTGAAAAGGCATTTGAAAGGGTTAGCTTTCAAATAAGGGAGACATTGCAGGATTTTGGGATTAATGGCAGAATATTTCAGGTTATAATGGCCTTATATTCCATGCCAACAGGAAGAGTGGTAGGGTCAGGTGTTAAATCTGACTGGTTCCAAATTAAAAACGGAACAAGGCAGGGCGCCCTCTATCTCCCCTCCTGTATATTCTGTCGTTGGAACCACTAGTTAGGGAGATTAGAGCCAACAAGGATATTAAAGGACAAAGAGGCTCAGAACATCAAAAAATTAAACTTCACGCAGACCACATCTTTTTGATCCTGGAAGACCCTATAAATGCAACTCAAGAAACAATGAATATAATCACAAAATATAGCTACGTATCAAATTACAAGTTAAATATAGGAAAAACTGTTGCATTATCATGAAATTAAAACAAGAAGAAATAACAATTAAACAGGGTTTTATATGGGCAAAATCACATCTCAAGTATTTGGGAATAAACATTTCTTTAGATCCAAAAAACTGTCTGTAGATAAACATATTACCCCTAATTAAACAAATTAACAGATCATTAAAGATATGGAAAGGCCTATGTACATCATGGTGGGGGAGGATAAACATAGTAAAGGCATACGTACTCCCAAAGCTGACATATTTCATTAGAATGATACCCTTAATAGTACCGCCAGCTGGGCTAGACTTGATACAATCAGCTTTTAATTGTTTTATTTGGGCAGGAAAAAAAGCAAGATTAAGTTTTGGAATGAAACAAAGAAATAAAGTATATACACTAGGAAAATACACATATACTGAGATGGTTTCAGGTGAACTTCACAACCACCTGTGGAAATATGTAACAAGAGAACAAAAGTGGAAACCACCCAGAGTATGTATAGTGAACAAAATACAAAAGGACAACCTGATATAGGTCAAATATCCTCAAATGGAATCTGTGTAAGAATAGAAAGCACTTTCATAGCGTAAAAAAGTTAATCCAAGTAGTGTTTAAAGTGAGATAGAAATACACTCACAAACAAACGAATATTCAGGCCTTTCACCCTCTCAGGGGTAGTGTGATGAGCAAAGAAGTCCTCCAACACGATATATGTGGATGTAAAAAATGCAATATAGTGAAGTTTGTTATAAATATATAAATTCACATTTATTCATTGCACTTACAAATCAGCAGCATAAAACAGGCATCTCTCCATACATATATGGAACTCCTGGTGATGATAATCGAGTATCCACAGTCCAGAGACAGGGAGAAGATACAGCATTCAAATACAAATAAAAATAAATAAAAACAAATATAAGTTCGTAGAAGTAGAGTTATCCAACGCGTTTCGTCCTATTTGGATTTCGGACTTCTTCAGGGATAGTTGTGGATCCACTTCTACGGGTTTTTATACCCATCAGCAACCTCTTCTTAATCCGATACACATGTGAACAAACATGCGTTTCACTGTGGAACGCAGAAATCCAGCGTGGAGTGCAGAGAGCTTGTCAAACAGTTCCGGGTTGTAGTGCGCATGCGCGTGAAAATCGCGCATGCGTCAACTGAAAAGACCATTGCCTGCAGGGGACAAAAGGCATAGAAAGGCGAAAAACGCCTGAGAACAAAACCGATCATGTTTTGCTACAGATTTTAATAGAGTGGGAGAATTCCCAATAATATTACAGCAAATACTTTAGATATGTCTCCACATCCTAGTATGAATACACATATCTGTACATAGGCACAAAATTAACTCCATAATGTAAATTATACATATATATACACACAACCATATGCAAGTGTAAATTTATAGAAAAGAAAGGGATTAAAATCCAATTAATATGGATCAAATTAAGGGCATGTAGCCCCATTTATAAGAAATTGGTGTGCAGAAATATTAAATTATAAACTTATTATGCGTGAAAATAGAGAGTTAGACTTAATTAAAGGGTCATATATACCCATAATATATTTTATTTTATTGATGTGTATGGAACTGTAAGTGTCAATTAGTAAGTTAAAGAACTTCCTACAAATGAGTTGGGAAATAGAACTATAATAAGGGATAAAAATAAAATTAAAATTTAAGTATAAAAATAAAGACTATACAAGTTGAAAGGAGTTAAACTTAATTGAAGGGTCATGTGTACCCATCATATATTATATTATATGGAACTATAGGTGTCGATTGAATTGATTAAAGAGCTTCCTATAAATGAATTGATAAATTGAACCATAGTAAGGGGTCAAAAAAAATTCCTTTAAAATATAAAAATTATATATATAAAAGAATATATATATAAAAATATAATAACAAAATTATTATACACTTACATATAGGTTATATATACATGTGTAAACAAAGAAAAACCAAGGCATCCAATTACAGAGACTATGACAGCAAAGAGAACCTTTTAGAAGATGATTAGATGAGACCCTGTAGATCTATTTCTTGGTTGAGCCCCATATTCAAGGTATTTAGATTAAAAATCCACCAGGCCTCCTTCCTAATTAATTCCTGTAGTTTATCACCCCCTCTCCATCCTAGTTGGACCGAGTCTATTCCATAAACCTGCAGAGTGTTCCAGGTGAATGAGGGGCAGGAATTGCAGTGTCTTGGTACACTATGGTCAATTTTATTTTTGCGTATGTTGTTATGGTGTTCCAATGTTCTGGTGTGTAACTTTCTGGATGTACGTCCGACATATTGGGCACCACAGCCGCATTGCAATAAATAGATTACAAAAGTAGAAGAACAGTGGATATAGTTTTTTATTTTATATGTTTTTTTCGTGTATGTGCCAGTGAAATCTTGGATTTTCCTTTTGAGGTGTGTGCAAGTAGAACAATGGCCACAGCTGTAAAACCCTTGTACTTGGGTCTTGAAAAGGTTATTGTAAGAAGGAGTGATAGGTAATAGACTGGGTGCCAATTTGTTTTTTAAATTGCTGGATTTTTTGTAAATTACTGTGGGAAAGTCTGGTAACACATCTTTTAAGATCTCATCTCTCTTTAAGATGTACCAGTGCTTCCTGAGGATTTTTTCTACCTGTCTAGCTTGGGAATTATATTGAGTAACAAACGCAAATTCAAATTTGCTAATTTTATTGCTGTTATTTTTTCCCTTATCTGTATTATCACTTTTCTCCTTATTTTTATTTTTCCATCTGAATCTATTTTTTATTTTTTGCTCAGCTGTTAATAGTTCCAGACCCTCTTCACTTTTGTTAGTCAGTAACAATGATCTGTCAAAATTTAGTATTTCAGATTTCGATGTCTCCATTTTTTTCACATTATACCCTTTGTCAGTGTATCTTTGTTGTACAATCTTAGACTGTTCTAGGAACATATGGTCGTCTGTGCAGTTCCTTCTGAGTCGGGTGAATTGGCTCTTAGGAATGTTAGAGAGCCATGGAGGATAATGAGTACTGGAGTTATCGATGGCTGTATTACAGTCTGTGGGTTTAAAATACGTCTTGGTTTTTAATTTATTGTGTTCTACATATATAGTTAAATCCAAGAAATTAATACTGGAGTTACTGGATATCGAAGTGAATTTTAAATTATATTCATTGTCATTTACTTGACCCAAAAATAAATCAAGGTCTTCTGTGGACCCATCCCAGATAATCAGGACATCATCGATGAAGCGCCGCCACAGGACCAAACCACCCCCACCAGGGTCCGCCAACTTGATGTGTTGGCGCTCCCAATGGGACACATACAAGTTGGCAAAACTGGGGGCGAATTTTGTTCCCATGGCGACGCCACACCGCTGAAGAAAAAACTGACCATTGAACCAGAAGAAGTTTTTGGCGAGTACGAACTGAATACAGCTCACCAGAAACTCAATCTGGGCATCCTCTAAAACTTGTGGAGATCTAAGGGCATCTTGAATGCAAGTAATACCTTTCACGTGGGGTATGTTAGAGTATAGGGCTGTGATGTCTGCTGTCGCTAGAATGTAGGAGGACTTCCACTCCATAGATTGCAAATCTTGCAGAATATGCCTGGTGTCTTTAATAAAAGTATCATGTAATGGGACATACGGCTGTAAAAATAAATCCACATATTCTGATAATTTGCATGACAAGGAATTGATTCCACTTATGATGGGACGTCCTGGGGGTTTTTGGGTATTCTTGTGAATTTTTGGCAAAAAATAAAAAACTGCCACTTTGCAATTTGGATTAAAGATGTATTTGAACTCATCCTGGTTTATAATGTTATTATTTAAACCAGTGGTCAATAATGTATGTAATTCTGCCAAAAATTCAGAAGAAGGATTTTTGTCTAAAATTTGATAAGTGTTAACGTCATGTAAGATATTATAGGCTTCCTGTAAATAATAAGTTTTATTCATAATAACAATCCCCCCTCCCTTGTCAGCTTCTTTTATAACCAAATTGTGATTTTCTGTAAGTGTGGTTAGAGCTAGCTTTTCTTTTTTGGTAAGATTGGGTTTGAATTTACTGTCCACAATTTTATTTAAATCCTCCTGTACCAGGTCATTAAATACCTCCAGGAATTTCCCCTTAGCTGCCCATGGAAAAAAATTTGATTTAGGTTTTAAAGAGGTATGTATGATTTTCAATTCCGTATCAGGTGCCTCATTCTCTGGATTTGAGTCTAGTGGGATATTACTTGGACATGGCTCTGAATTGATCAAGTTCATTTCCTTATTTTTAAAGAATCTCTTTAATGTTAATTTCCTTAGGAATTTCTGGTTATCTAGAAAAAGGTTGAAAGGATTACAATTAGAGGACGGGGCAAAATTCAAGCCTTTCTTTAATAATGACAGTTCTTGCGGTGAAAGGGATATGTCAGAAAGATTAAAAATACCTTCAAATTGGTTTAATTTTGTCTGTGTGAGAGGTGGAGTGGAGGGTCCTCCTCCTCCACCTCCAGGTGTGGTCTTTTCTTTATGGGAGATTTTAAATGCTGGAATCTGTTTTGGGTGTGTATGGAAAACTGAGTTGGATTTAGTTTTTGGTTTGGCTCCTTGCCTAAAAAAACTTCCTGGTTGTTTTTAGAATATCTGGAGTAATTGGGAGAATAACTACCTGTTGTTCGTGTGGGGTATTTTTGATACTGTGTAGAATTGGCATTCTCATGTGAGTTTTTTCTAAATGGAGGCTTAGAAAATGGGTTGAAATTGGAATTAGAATTGGAAAAACGTCTAGTGTCTAATCTTTTTGGATGGGAGTCTTGAGATCTAGAGTTGAATTGATTTTTATGCGAGTATCTAGAGTGCCCCTGTTCAAGTTTTTGCCTGGGCCAATTTCTTTGATTGCCTTTTTGGTAATCCTCCTGATCCCTCCTGAACTTAGTGGACTTGGTGTTTGAAATTTTATCGTCAACAGCCTTTATTTTCTCTTTTAAAATTATGTAGTTGTTTTCTACTGCTTTTAGCTCTACATGCAAGGAGAGTTCATTCTCTAATTTATTGATTTCATCTTCTAGTGATTTCAAAGATCTTTTTTGGTAATTAATTAGACCAGTCATATATTTTTTTGAACATTCATCATTGGCATTATGCCAGTCTTGCATTAGTAATTTGTCCTCTAGGCCAAAAGCTGGCATTTTTGTTATTCTTAGACCACGTGGGATAATATCGTAAGCTAGATACTGTTCTAAGGATGTAATTTCCCACCATTTGCGAGTTTCTTTCTCTAATAGACGTTCTAATTGGATAAATTTGTGGTTTAGGGAACTATCTATAGATTTGTTCCCCCCTCTAAATAAGGTATCAATCCTCAATTTTCTATCATGTCTCATCTCATCATAAACATTCTGTACGGCCATAATAGTAGTGATATACAATAGTGAAGTGACCAAATAATGAAACAAAGAAATAAAGTATATACACTAGGAAAATACACATATACTGAGATGGTTTCAGGTGAACTTCACAACCACCTGTGGAAATATGTAACAAGAGAACAAAAGTGGAAACCACCCAGAGTATGTATAGTGAACAAAATACAAAAGGACAACCTGATATAGGTCAAATATCCTCAAATGGAATCTGTGTAAGAATAGAAAGCACTTTCATAGCGTAAAAAAGTTAATCCAAGTAGTGTTTAAAGTGAGATAGAAATACACTCACAAACAAACGAATATTCAGGCCTTTCACCCTCTCAGGGGTAGTGTGATGAGCAAAGAAGTCCTCCAACACGATATATGTGGATGTAAAAAATGCAATATAGTGAAGTTTGTTATAAATATATAAATTCACATTTATTCATTGCACTTACAAATTAGCAGCATAAAACAGGCATCTCTCCATACATATATGGAACTCCTGGTGATGATAATCGAGTATCCACAGTCCAGAGACAGGGAGAAGATACAGCATTCAAATACAAATAAAAATAAATAAAAACAAATATAAGTTCGTAGAAGTAGAGTTATCCAACGCGTTTCGTCCTATTTGGATGTCGGACTTCTTCAGGGATAGTTGTGGATCCACTTCTACGGGTTTTTATACCCATCAGCAACCTCTTCTTAATCCGATACACATGTGAACAAACATGCGTTTCACTGTGGAACGCAGAAATCCAGCGTGGAGTGCAGAGAGCTTGTCAAACAGTTCCGGGTTGTAGTGCGCATGCGCGTGAAAATCGCGCATGCGTCAACTGAAAAGACCATTGCCTGCAGGGGACAAAAGGCATAGAAAGGCGAAAAACGCCTGAGAACAAAACCGATCATGTTTTGCTACAGATTTTAATAGAGTGGGAGAATTCCCAATAATATTACAGCAAATACTTTAGATATGTCTCCACATCCTAGTATGAATACACATATCTGTACATAGGCACAAAATTAACTCCATAATGTAAATTATACATATATATACACACAACCATATGCAAGTGTAAATTTATAGAAAAGAAAGGGATTAAAATCCAATTAATATGGATCAAATTAAGGGCATGTGGCCCCATTTATAAGAAATTGGTGTTCAGAAATATTAAATTATAAACTTATTATGCGTGAAAATAGAGAGTTAGACTTAATTAAAGGGTCATATATACCCATAATATATTTTATTTTATTGATGTGTATGGAACTGTAAGTGTCAATTAGTAAGTTAAAGAACTTCCTACAAATGAGTTGGGAAATAGAACTATAATAAGGGATAAAAATAAAATTAAAATTTAAGTATAAAAATAAAGACTATACAAGTTGAAAGGAGTTAAACTTAATTGAAGGGTCATGTGTACCCATCATATATTATATTATATGGAACTATAGGTGTCGATTGAATTGATTAAAGAGCTTCCTATAAATGAATTGATAAATTGAACCATAGTAAGGGGTCAAAAAAAATTCCTTTAAAATATAAAAATTATATATATAAAAGAATATATATATAAAAATATAATAACAAAATTATTATACACTTACATATAGGTTATATATACATGTGTAAACAAAGAAAAACCAAGGCATCCAATTACAGAGACTATGACAGCAAAGAGAACCTTTTAGAAGATGATTAGATGAGACCCTGTAGATCTATTTCTTGGTTGAGCCCCATATTCAAGGTATTTAGATTAAAAATCCACCAGGCCTCCTTCCTAATTAATTCCTGTAGTTTATCACCCCCTCTCCATCCTAGTTGGACCGAGTCTATTCCATAAACCTGCAGAGTGTTCCAGGTGAATGAGGGGCAGGAATTGCAGTGTCTTGGTACACTATGGTCAATTTTATTTTTGCGTATGTTGTTATGGTGTTCCAATGTTCTGGTGTGTAACTTTCTGGATGTACGTCCGACATATTTTTTTTTAAAAGGTTTTGGAATACCTTTTAAAAAAAAAAAAAAAAAAGGAAGATTAGTGATACCGATTATAAAGGGATATGCTCAATCCGCATTACTAACACATGCAATAACAACAGAAAATAAAAAGTCTAAAACAGAAGCATGGTATGCATTAGAACAAGGGGCGGAAGGTATAGACAAGTTTATTTTGGGAACCTCATGAAAATAAAAAGGCTCTAAAAGGAGAAGGAAGTCTAGCTCTGCGTCACATTTTAGCTAACTGGAGGACAACCAGAAAGAAACTTGACATTCAAAGTTTGATTGTATCTTGCTTCCCAGTTAGCTACATCATTACCTACTTAACTGAAGACCTAGACCTGTTTTTATGGGAATTAAAAGGAGTAAAATACATAAGTGATCTCCTGGAAAACAAGGAAATAAAACCCTTGAACACTATACAGGGAAAATGTGGACACATTTACACTGAGGGACACATTTCAATATCTAAGAGTGAAGGTTAGAGATTGTAGCCGTATTAGTCCAGTGATGTAGATGTAAAAGAACAGATAAAATTCGTATCTTGTAATACCTTTTTTATTGGACTAACATAATTTTTTAATGACAAGCTTTCGGGAGAACCTGTCAGACCTTCCGGCATCCGTACTCCGGGGACTTCCGGGTAGACGGAGCGCGGCCACTCCCCCTCCTCTGACGCGGTCGCTCCCAGGATACAAAGGGAGACCGCGTCAACACCTCAGTGCTGGATCAATTTGAAAGCCTCCCGCGAAAACCTCAACGCTAAGTGCATCCGTGTTTACCTCTACTGTGTATCGTACCCGGACTGTTTATCGTTTACCTGCCTTCTCCTCTCCTCGACCACGGACTTGCCTTTGGATACTCTTTTTTGTCTGCAGCAACCTTAATCCTCTCTGAGAACATCTCTCACCGAACCGGATTACAACCCCTACAAGCTAAGTAGAACTCATCTGCCTAAATAGGAGTATAGTTATCCTGCATCTCTGCTTACCTTCTCTTGCTTCTCCCTAACTAATTGTTCTGCTGCCAATTAACAATTCTACATTGGACTCTCATCTCTGTTCGGACTAATAATTGCCTCAACCTAATCTTCTCTGCAAATCCTGCTGCTGCTTGAATTTCTGACAAGGAATTAAAGAGACAGCTCAACTTGAATTTTACTTTATTTCAATTATAACAATTTAATAAACAATTTCAGTTATCTACAGTTGTGATCCATATTGTCAATAAGTGAACATTACAGATTGATCCAGCCTCCTTAATGGATCCAGTAGATCTCACTTCTGAAATCACAAGATTGAACCAAAGAGTGGATACGCTTACTCAAGGCATGCAAGACCTACAGGTCACCAATGAACGAATCCTTACTTATGTAAGGGACTTACAAACACATACTCCTCATACCGTTACACACTCGGCCAGTGATCCTGCTGTTTCCAACCCCGAAAAGTTTTCTGGAGACAGGTCCCAATACCGAGAATTTATCAATTCTTGCAAATTGTTGATTGCCTTAAAACCTAGATCATATCCCACCGAAAGATCTAAGGTTTGTTCTGTTATTTCATTTTTAAGAGGCGAACCCATGGCCTGGGCTCATTCCTTCCTGGAAAATGATGACCCCATATTGGATTCTCTGGATGAATTCTTCGAAGCCATGTCTCTCCTTTACGAGGACCCTAATAAACAAGCAACTGCAGACTTAACCATTCGAACACTGCAGCAAAGAAACAGGCCTGTCGAAGATTATATTGCTGAATTCAAACGATGGGCACCAGAAACTCAGTGGAATGACATAACTCTACGTAACCAGTTCCGTATTGGGTTATCTGAAGCTGTCAAGGATGAGCTCTCCAGGACGGAACTACCTACTACACTGAATACTCTTATCCAATTGTCAATCAGCATTGACAGACGACTTAGGGAAAGAAAAGCTGAGAAATCACTCACTAGCTCCCTATGGAAAAAACCCTTCACTTCTTCACGAGCACCAGAGAAACCTGTAACTCCCACAGAACCTATGGAAATAGGGGTTTTGAGAAGTCCTCTTACTCCAGAAGAGAGAACCAGAAGAAGACAAATGAACCTCTGCATGTACTGTGCTTCACAAGAACATGTGGTCCCAGAATGTCCTCTATTGAAACGTCCTAGAGGCGGTAAGCATGGTTCTACTACGAATGTAATGAGTGTACTTCCTCCTAAAACTACTTCTCATCTCTCCTCTGTTTCTCTCATATTGCAGTGGGACAAAGAAAGGATTACCACTGATGCCATTGTTGATTCCGGTGCTAGTGGGGTGTTCCTGGACTCATCCTTTGTTACAAAAAATAAAATTCCTTGTGTTCAAAAACGTAATTCCGTCTCTGTCAGAGTTATTGATGGCTCCTTAATATCCTCGGGGCCCATTCGTTCTGAAACTATCCCTCTAAGAACTACTACCAATCATATCCATTCTGAATTTCTTGTTTTTGATGTTATAAACTCTCCTCTTTATCCAATCATATTAGGAATCGACTGGTTACGGACTCACAACCCATATATTACATGGGCTCCTTTCTCTCTCACCTTTAACTGTGCATATTGTAAGGAAACATGTCTACAACACATCCCCATTTTACAAGTTACTGAAGAAACCCCCATACCTTCCATCTATTCTGAGTTCGCCGATGTATTCAGTAAAAAGGAAGCGGAGACACTTCCTCCTCATCGACCCTATGATTGTCCGATTGACCTTGTTCCTGGTGCTCCTATCCCTTTTGGACACATTTACCCTCTCTCTGAATCAGAATTAAAAACCCTCAAAGAATATCTGGATGAGAATCTCCGTAAAGGGTTCATTAGACCTTCCTGTTCACCAGTCGCTTCCAGCATGTTTTTCGTAAGAAACAAGGACCAGACCATACGCCCAATCATCGACTACAGGTCATTAAATAAAATAACTATCAAGAATCGTTACCCTCTTCCCCTGATCAATGAGTTGATCGAAAGATTAAGAACAGCTACCATCTACACTAAACTTGACCTTCGTGGGGCATATAACCTTGTTAGAATCAAGGCCAATGATGAATGGAAAACGGCGTTCAGGACCCGATATGGCCTTTACGAATATCTTGTCATGCCCTTCGGGCTCTGTAACGCCCCTGCAACCTTTCAGCATTTCATAAACGATATCTTCAGAGATCTCCTAGATGTTTGTGTCATCATCTACTTAGATGATATTCTCATCTACTCCAACAACCTTGAGGAACACAGAAAACACGTGAGATGGGTATTATCCAGATTAAGAACACACAAATTATATGCAAAACCTGAAAAATGTATTTTTGAAGTCAATGAAATCACTTTTTTGGGATACGTTATCTCCCCTCATTCCATAAGTATGGATACCTCAAAAATAGATTGTATTGTCAATTGGTCTACTCCTGCTAATCTTAAGGACTTACAACGTTTTTTGGGATTTGCCAACTTCTACAGGAAGTTCATTAAAAATTACTCCAATGTAGCTCATCCGCTTAACCTGCTCAATAGCAGTAAACGTTCCTTTGCTTGGAACGAAGAGGCTCAAGCAGCCTTTGATGAATTAAAAAGGAGATTTACAAGTGCTCCCATTCTCCAACTCCCTAATCCTGATTTTCTCTACATCATGGAAACAGATGCTTCTGACGCAGCTATCGGGGCTGTCCTTTCTCAGCAACGATCGCCTCAAGATCCTCTCCATCCAGTGGCTTTTTTCTCACGATCTATGTCTCCTGCTGAACGAAATTATCCTATAGGAGAAAAAGAATTGTTAAGCATTAAAGCAGCATTCGAAAACTGGCGACACATACTTGAAGACACACGCACTCCTGTAATTGTTTACACTGACCACAGGAACCTTGAATATCTTCATTCAAACAAAACTCTCTCTGCCAGACAAGTAAGATGGAATCTTTTCTTTGCCCGATTCAATTTTCAAATTATTTACAGACCTGGATCCAGAAACAAAAAAGCAGACGCTCTGTCCAGAATTCAACAAGATCTTCTTGTGATTGGAACTCCCCCACCTAAAATCATAGGTATCATTTCGTCATTGATAGATGATATTAAACATCTCAAGGAAGAAGATCTTGAGCTCCCCAAACAAAAGAAACTATCAAAAAAGGACGGTCTCTACTACTTCAAAAACAGATTATACATTCCTCCCTTATTTAGGAATAAAATTCTCTCCTTAATACATGATTCCCCTCTGGCTGGTCATCCTGGTACAAGGAAAACACTGGAGCTGTCTAAAAGATATTACTGGTGGCCTCGCCAGGACAGAACCATAGAATCTTATGTCAAAACCTGTCCAACCTGTCTGAGATCAAAATCTGACCATCATCCACCATTCGGTCAACTATTAAGCCTACCAATCCCAGAAAGACCTTGGCAGTCCATTTCAATGGATTTCTTGGTAGAACTCCCTCCTTCGCAACATCATAACACCATTCTAGTAGTGGTAGACCGTTTCACCAAAATGTCCCATTTTATTCCTTTAAGGAAATGACCCTCTTCATCTGAACTTGCAAAAATATTCATCGACAACATAGTGAAACTCCATGGACTTCCTGAGGAAATCATTTCAGACAGGGGAACACAGTTCACCTCCAAATTCTGGAATGAGATGTGTTCCTCTCTCAGTATTCAACGTAAATTGTCTTCAGCCTATCATCCCCAAACCAACGGACAAACAGAGAGAGTTAACCAGTGTGTTGAACAATACTTACGGTGTTATTGCTCTCACTTACAAGACGATTGGATCACATGGTTACCAATGGCTGAATTCTCATACAACAACTCTGTACACGCTAGCAGTAAAATGACTCCATTCTTTTCAAATTTTGGATTCCATCCCTCTTCGATTCCTGATCAGGGACTCCCTTCTTCTAATCCATACGTCTCAAACCACAACGCTTTCATGTCTGCCCTCTTCCTCAAGTTACGTGATAACCTCAAAAATGCATCATCTGCTCAGAAAAAGTTTTTTGATACTGGCAGACGACCTTCCCCTGCTTACAACGTTGGTGATCTCGTATGGCTCTCTTCAAAGAACATTGTCACCAACCGTCCCTCAAAGAAACTGAGTTCTCTCTTCCTTGGCCCTTTTCGTATATTGTCTCTTATCAACGAAAACGTGGTCAGATTGAAACTTCCACCTACCATGAAAATTCATCCTGTCTTCCATGTGTCTCTGCTTAAACCACACCGCTCCGACCCTTTTCTAAGGGATACTCTTACCACTCCTGATCCCATTCTGGTACAAGGTGAAGAGGAATACGAGGTCCAGAGGATCCTGGATTCGCGAATCCATCGTGGTTCCTTACAGTATCTTGTCCGGTGGAAAGGCTACGGAGTTGACGAGGATTCCTGGGTGTCGTCCTCCGCGGTGCATGCTCGTCGACTCATCAACGCGTTCCATGCTCGCTACCCTTCCAGACCTCGTTGACAGCATCCGGTGGCTGCTTCTTATGGGGGGGGTTCTGTCAGACCTTCCGGCATCCGTACTCCGGGGACTTCCGGGTAGACGGAGCGCGGCCACTCCCCCTCCTCTGACGCGGTCGCTCCCAGGATACAAAGGGAGACCGCGTCAACACCTCAGTGCTGGATCAATTTGAAAGCCTCCCGCGAAAACCTCAACGCTAAGTGCATCCGTGTTTACCTCTACTGTGTATCGGACCCGGACTGTTTATCGTTTACCTGCCTTCTCCTCTCCTCGACCACGGACTTGCCTTTGGATACTCTTTTTTGTCTGCAGCAACCTTAATCCTCTCTGAGAACATCTCTCACCGAACCGGATTACAACCCCTACAAGCTAAGTAGAACTCATCTGCCTAAATAGGAGTATAGTTATCCTGCATCTCTGCTTACCTTCTCTTGCTTCTCCCTAACTAATTGTTCTGCTGCCAATTAACAATTCTACATTGGACTCTCATCTCTGTTCGGACTAATAATTGCCTCAACCTAATCTTCTCTGCAAATCCTGCTGCTGCTTGAATTTCTGACAAGGAATTAAAGAGACAGCTCAACTTGAATTTTACTTTATTTCAATTATAACAATTTAATAAACAATTTCAGTTATCTACAGTTGTGATCCATATTGTCAATAAGTGAACATTACAGAACCTCCCTCTCCCGAAAGCTTGTCATTTAAAAATTCTGTTAGTCCAATAAAAAAAGGTATTACAAGATACAAATTTTATCTGTTTGTTTACATCTAAGAGTGAAGGGTATAGTTAGAAACATGTAATTAGAGAGTACACTTCTAAAGAGCTCCAACTTTTGAGCAAACTAATCCAACAGAAAGACTATAAGCATTTAGTAACTAAGTGCTTAGAATTGAGAAGACTATTAAAAAAATAATCGATTTTTCGGCACTTAAAAAATGAGAGCAAGAACTACGATTGGTAATAACGATTGGTAATAACACTACCAGGTTGGAATAGATCCTTAAAAATACATATAGCAACATCCATTGTTTAAACTTAAACGAGTTACAATTTAAGCTGATGAGCAGATGGCACTTAGTACCATAAAGAATTGCTAAAATGTATGTAAATAATACAGATTTATGCTGGAGATGTGGCACTTTTAGAGGCGATCAGACTCATATTTGGTGGTAATGCCCTTTATTAAGACAACTATGGAAAAAGACAGAAGTATTCTGTCGCAACCTGGATCGGGCACAAATATGGGTTTTCGTCAAAGAGAGTGCTACTGCATATGTCTCTTAAAAATTTAAATAGAAATGAGACCAGAATATTCTTACATCGGCGGTAAAAATTTCCATCGCAAGAAATTGGAAGTCTTCAGTGGTAAGCAACTGGTCAGTTATAAAGGCACAAATGACATAACAATGTTGAATGGAAAGAGGTATAATTAATCGTATTAATAATATAAAAAATTAGCTCCTATTCTGGAATCAAATATTATTAGGAGAAGAAATATAATATGATCTGTATATATATATATATATACAGAATACTAATGCTGATGAGTAGAATCTGGAGCAAAGCAGAAAATAAAGAAAAGTTCTGACCAGTGTAGATATCTATATTTGTACTAGGGTATTGACATTGTTTACAGTAGCACCTACATACACCAAGTCATAGGTTATGTCTTGTTTGTAATTATGTTATGTGATATGTAATTATGTCATACATATTTACATATACAAAATAAGTGTATAAAGAAACTGAATCAAAAAAAATTTGTACACTCAAACAGCAAAACATGGACTTAACAATAACCGCAATATTAACACAAAAGAGTTCCACAGCACTCCTACTGCTAATCGGATCCTAATATTAAACAGGACTACTCCCTTCCACCAACCAATGCAGAGGATGGAGAGAAGATTTTTTATTTTTTTTTCAATTTGACAATTTTTATTTTGTCATAAAAGAAGCAAAGATGGGGTACAGAAGAAAAATGGACGGGGGGGAGTCATTATACAATAGGTTAAATAAGTTAGATAATCATTTTCCTGTTCAAAATTTTGTTGGACATGAAACCACTGGAGATACCAACAGCTTAGCTGCTTAAGTCCAAGTAGGGAGAGGGCGTGCCCAGTGTTTACCTGAGGGTGATGGATTGCTGGTAACCAGGCCCTAGTGACCGTCTCCCATTCCCTCTCCTGAATTCGCTCTGTGTCTGTAGTTTAACAGCTGTACAGTGGGGTGGCTTTCTGGCTTGCTAAACTACCCTGGGTAAATAACCACCTCTAGTGTGGGATCTAGGAGCAACACCAGGTTGTTTCACGTGTCTTGGCGGTGTTTGCTCCTGTGAGCCTTAGTGCTCTCACACTTTTTTTTTTTAATTGAATTCTTTGTTAAAATAAGCATAGGTTACATAAAAACAAGGTACATTTTAGTAAGTATCACATGTGCTAGACATTGTACACATTTAGTACCAGCAAGTACAATATTTAACAATATTAACAGTAGGTATATCAGGTAAAGCTGCGTTTTAGGTGTAGCTCCGTTTAGGACTACAATTTTAGGATTTCTGCCATGAAAGGCCTGCACAACCCTTCTTTCGTCCTTCTCCAAAGGAGGCGTAATTTGTACCTCAACTCTGGTTAACCACTAAGATAGAAAGGTTTAACAGAAACAAAACAGGGTATGAAGGGGGAAGATGGTAGCACTCCAGTGACTCACTTGAAGCTGTGAACTTATTTTGCATCTTACATATCTTCCCTGTGCACCCTCCGTCCAACCCCAGCCCTGGGTGGGTAAGTTTAGCATACCGGTTATAGAAAAGCAAAGAGCCTATTAGTGAGCATCTCATGTGCCAGACATCATACACCCTGGTGCCAGCATGCTCAAATTTTAACATGGTACAGGTATATCAAGGCTGCATGATATGACGTAATACAACTTGCAGTTCTCATTACAAGAATCACTTGCATAGAAATACGTTACATTGCATGATCCTTATACATGTAGAAGATACAGCAGGTAGAGCTACGTTATGGGTTTAGCATCGATTAATACTTCAACCGCAAAGGTTGTATCATGAGGAGCTTTTGTCGTCATCAGTAGGAGAGAAGATTTAACAGGTAGAGACTCAAAGAATATCCTCCACCAAATGTGGCTTCTACCAAGACTTCATCAGATACGTAGTTGTTAGATGGCTATGTCTTTGAGGATCGTTAGCCACTAATATGGGGGTGGGAGGATTGTTTTGCTTATGAGGCCAAAGGATTTGGGCACCTTTTGTCCCTATGGTTATTAGGACAGGGCAGTCTTTAATCGTGCAATAGCCAGTATCTTGACTATAATTACACTGGTGCGCCAAGCAAAGGCATTGTGGCAGGTGGTTCCATCTGTTGGAATAGGAAAAGATTCCCTGATTTTGTGAGCTGCAAACAGCTGTTGACTGTGAAATTAACAGACAAAATAAACTTCACATTCTCAGCACAATACATAAGATGGCATTAAGGGGTTTTGTATTAGGAAAGAGCCCAATTGCTCAAAACTAATATACTGCGGTGGTGTCAGGATCGGGACAGGGATCCAACACGCAAAGTACAAACAGGTACAGGGTACGTATACCGGTCCTTAGAATGGCCGGGCTAACGTACAGAGAGTATAGAGAATGGTCAGAGACAAGCCGAGGTCGAGGGAACGAGAAGACAGGTAAGCGAGGAACAAGCCGGGTCAAGGATAACGGAGGTAAACAGAGTAAGGAAACAAGCCGGGTCGAAACCAAAAGGATAACTGAGAAAACACCAGAGCACTGTGTGACTAGACAGGCTAGAACCACGACAGGGCAATGAGCAACAGGGCGAAGTATGTTTAAATACCCTGGCTAGAGAGGATAGACACGCCTCCGACGAAACCTGATTAGTCTGTCTCGGACTGAGTGACAGGTCGTTCCGGATTGGCGTGATGACGTCGGCCTCCGGGCACCATGCTACAAAAGGAAGAGACTCCCTCGCGGCCGGCGTTAGTGTGACCGGGTCGACCGCGAGGAACAGAGGAAACATGGCGTCCGGACGGATGAACGTCTAAGTCTCTACCTCTCTCGGAGGTAGAGACTTCAGGTACCCTGACAGTACCCCCCCCCTCAGATACGCCCACCGGGCGGAAAGAACCGGGACGAGATGGAAAGCGAGAGTGATACGCCCTGCGGAGACGAGGAGCATGAACATCCTCCTGAGGTACCCAACTCCTCTCCTCAGGACCGTATCCCTTCCAATCGACCAGATATTGTACCTTCCCCCGGGAGATACGAGAATCAATAATAGAGTTAACCTCATACTCCTCCTGACCCTCCACCTGAACAGGACAAGGAGGGGCTATTGTGGAGGAGAACCTGTTACAAATAAGAGGTTTCAGCAACGACACATGAAACGAGTTAGGGATGCGTAAGGTATCAGGGAGAGCTAGACGATACGCAACTGGATTGATGCGAGACAACACCCTGTAAGGTCCAATATAACGGGGAGCGAACTTCATGGAGGGCACCTTTAAACGGATGTTCCTCGTGCTCAACCATACCCTATCACCCGGAACAAAGAGCGGAGCCGCCCTTCTACGTTTATCAGCATGTTTTTTAACCAGCATAGAATTGTGCGTAAGGATTTGCCGAGTTTGATCCCACAACTTCCTCAAATTAGCAACATGAACATCAACCGACGGCACCCCCTGGGAAGGAGAAGCCGAAGGAAGAATAGACGGGTGAAAGCCATAATTCATGAAGAAGGGGCTTGAATGAGTAGAATCGCAAACGAGATTGTTGTGTGCAAACTCTGCCCAAGGAATCAAACCGACCCAATCATCCTGGTGTTCGGAAACAAAACATCGCAAATATTGTTCAATTTTCTGGTTGGTACGTTCAGCAGCTCCATTAGACTGAGGGTGATAGGCAGAAGAAAAGTTCAATTTGATACCAAGTTGCGAACAGAAGGACCTCCAAAAACGGGAAATAAATTGGGAACCTCTGTCAGACACAATTTGAGAGGGTATCCCATGTAGGCGAAAAATCTCCCTAGCGAATATCTCGGCCAATTCGGGAGAAGATGGAAGTTTAGGCAGAGGAATGAAGTGTGCCATCTTAGTGAATCTGTCAACCACAGTGAGGATAACAGTCTGTTTTTTAGAGATAGGTAGATCGACAATAAAGTCCATGGCCAAGCAGGACCACGGCTTCTCTGGAACTTCTAAGGGGTGCAGGAATCCACAAGGAAGCGTATGAGGTTGTTTGGTCTTAGTACAAACCTCACATGCAGCGATGAAATCTTTAGTATCCCTACGTAAAGCAGGCCACCAGAAATCCTTAGAGATCAACGCAAAAGTCTTGCGAATACCAGGATGTCCCGCCATCTTGCTGTTATGGAAACACTGCAACAGTTCCAGTTGAAGAGCAGGAGGAACGAAATGTCGACCCACAGGAGTCTGTCTAGGTGCTAAATGTTGTAGCTTAACGATCTCGGCCAGTAACGGAGAATGAATCCTGAGATTCGTATTAGCAACAATATTGCATTTCGGAACTATAGAGGAAAGGACCGGCTCAGGTACAGTAGAAGGTTCATACTGGCGAGATAAGGCATCGGCTTTAGAATTTTTTGAACCAGGTCTATAAGTCAGCACGTAGTTGAAGTGAGTCAGGAATAAGGACCAACGAGCCTGCCTAGAGGACAGGCGCTTAGCCTCCCCAATGTAGGACAAGTTCTTGTGGTCCGTCAGGATAGTAATAGGGTGTAAGGTTCCCTCTAATAAATGTCTCCATTCCTTTAAGGCTTTAATGACTGCTAAGAGTTCTCTGTCGCCGATGTCATATCTGCTCTCAGGGCCCGAAAGTTTCTTAGAAAAAAAACCACATGGGTGCAATGGTTTATCTACCCCCAATCTTTGTGACAGAACCGCCCCTACTCCTGTCTCAGAGGCATCGACCTCGAGCAGGAACGGTAAGGTCGTATCCGGATGGACTAGTATTGGAGCAGAAGCAAAAAGTTCTTTGAGACTCTTGAAAGCAGCTAGAGCATCAGTAGACCATGTCTTAGTATCCGCCCCTTGTTTGGTCATATTGGTGATGGGCGCAATAATAGACGAGTAGCCCTTAATGAAGCGTCTATAATAATTAGAGAAGCCAATAAATCTCTGAATAGCTTTGAGTCCCTGAGGCAATGGCCAATCTAAAATAGACTGGAGTTTGTCAGGATCCATCTTAAAGCCCTCCCCAGAAATCACGTATCCAAGAAAGTCTATCTGGGTCTGGTCAAAACTGCATTTCTCAAGTTTACAGTACAAACCATGTTGTAAAAGTTTGTGTAATACCTGTCTGACTTGTCGATGGTGGGTCTCAATCTCTTTAGAGTGTATGAGTATGTCATCCAGGTAGACAATAACACAATCATGTTGAAATTCCCTAAGAACTTCGTTAATCAAATCTTGGAAAACTGCAGGTGCGTTACAGAGACCAAAAGGCATGACCGTATACTCATAATGACCATAGCGGGTATTAAACGCTGTCTTCCACTCATGGCCTTGCTGAATTCTCACCAAGTTGTACGCCCCTCTGAGGTCCAACTTGGTGAAAATCTTAGAGCCCTTTAACCGATCAAAGAGTTCTGTAATCAAGGGGATAGGATAGGCATTCCTGATGGTTATTTTATTCAACCCACGATAATCGATACAAGGTCTGAGTGACCCATCCTTCTTCTTAACAAAAAAGAATCCAGCCCCGGCAGGAGATGAGGATCTCCTGATAAATCCCTTGTCTAAATTCTCCTGAATATACTCCTCTAAAACAGCATTCTCTTTAGTGGATAGAGGGTATACATTGCCCCTAGGAGGCATGGTACCAGGTAATAGGTTAATTTTACAATCAAAGGACCTGTGTGGAGGTAGAGTATCAGCGTTCTTTTTATCGAATACTGCCTTTAAGTCCATGTACAAAGGAGGTATCTGTCTCTCTTTAGGCTGGGTAGTAGTGTCAGGTGTGTAAATTACAGCCAAAGGGGATACCTTCTGTAAACACCTCTCCTGACAACCCTGACCCCACGAGAGTATCTCCCCTAACTCCCAATCGATAGTAGGGTTATGTCTCTTTAACCATGGATACCCCAGGACTATGGGAACGGAAGGGGACGAAATAAGCATAAGAGATATACTCTCCTTGTGTAAGATACCAACAGACAGGCTCATGGATATAGTCTCACGAGTAATAACAGGCTCGAGTAGTGGTCTACCATCAATGGCCTCAACGGCCAAGGGGGTCTCTCTTAACTGGGAAGGAATAGTGTGCTTAGTGGCAAAGGCTTGATCGATAAAATTCTCAGCAGCGCCGGAATCTATCAATGCCACGGTCTTAAGTACTTCCTTCTTCCATGTTAAAGAAACTGGTAGTAAAAGCCTGTGATTTTTGTAATTATGCGTAGAGGACAAAATAGAAACACCCAAGGCCTGTCCTCTAGAGAAACTTAGGTGCGGGCGTTTCCCGAGCGGACAGGACAATTCAGGCGTAAATGACCTCTGACTCCACAATACATACACAATCCCTCCCTTCTCCTGTACAGTCTCTCCTCTTCTGAGAGATGAGTATTGCCTATCTGCATAGGTTCAGGAATTAGTGAGGTATTGGACTCAGGACTTAGAAATGCAGGTGCTAATTTAAAGGCAGGTCTTAGGTTCCTCTCTCGAGTGTTCTGTCTTTCTCTTATACGTTCATCAATACGAGAAATGAACGAAATTAAGTCCTCTAAATTCTCTGGTAGCTCCCTAGTGGCAATTTCGTCAAGGATAACATCTGATAACCCGTTCAAGAATACATCCATATAAGCCTGTTCATTCCACTTAACTTCTGACGCCAGAGACCTGAACTCTAGTGCATAATCCACTAATGTTCGGTTCTCCTGTCTCAGGCGCAACAGTAATCTGGCTGCATTGACCTTTCTACCAGGGGGGTCAAAAGTTCTTCTAAAAGCAGCTACAAAGGCAGTATAATTGTATACCAACGGGTTATCGTTCTCCCATAATGGGTTAGCCCATCTCAGAGCTTTCTCAATGAGTAAGGTGATAATAAACCCAACCTTTGCCCTATCGGTAGGATAGGAGCGAGGTTGCAATTCAAAGTGAATGCTGATCTGGTTTAAAAAACCACGACACTTCTCAGGTGACCCACCATAACGTACAGGTGGAGTAACACGGGAAGAGGCACCTACAGTAGCTACCTCTAGGCCTGAACCTACAGAGGAAATAGGAGTAGGACGCGTCTCCTCTGGAGGATTATTAGCACGAGACAACAATGCCTGTAGTGCTAAGGCCATTTGGTCCATTCTGTGTTCCATGGCGTCAAACCTGGAATCAGAGGAACCAACCTGACTGTTTGTACCTGCAGGATCCATTGGCCCTGTCGTAATGTCAGGATCGGGACAGGGATCCAACACGCAAAGTACAAACAGGTACAGGGTACGTATACCGGTCCTTAGAATGGCCGGGCTAACGTACAGAGAGTATAGAGAATGGTCAGAGACAAGCCGAGGTCGAGGGAACGAGAAGACAGGTAAGCGAGGAACAAGCCGGGTCAAGGATAACGGAGGTAAACAGAGTAAGGAAACAAGCCGGGTCGAAACCAAAAGGATAACTGAGAAAACACCAGAGCACTGTGTGACTAGACAGGCTAGAACCACGACAGGGCAATGAGCAACAGGGCGAAGTATGTTTAAATACCCTGGCTAGAGAGGATAGACACGCCTCCGACGAAACCTGATTAGTCTGTCTCGGACTGAGTGACAGGTCGTTCCGGATTGGCGTGATGACGTCGGCCTCCGGGCACCATGCTACAAAAGGAAGAGACTCCCTCGCGGCCGGCGTTAGTGTGACCGGGTCGACCGCGAGGAACAGAGGAAACATGGCGTCCGGACGGATGAACGTCTAAGTCTCTACCTCTCTCGGAGGTAGAGACTTCAGGTACCCTGACAGGTGGTTGATAAAACTGACTAGATATGAGGATCTTATCATATTATCAATAACTTAAAAAGAAACTTGTGACCATATGAAGCAGTTGTGAATGATCAGTACATTTGCCATATATAACCAGACCAGTCTTGCCATATATAAACACACCAGCCTTGCCATATATAACCAGACCAACCTTTCCATATATAAACTGACCAGTCTTGCCATATATAATTGGCAATTTCCATTGGCCCAGCCAAAACAGTGGGGTGAGTGTAGAAGTGAATGGGTTAATTACACCAGACCCCTGGTTACCTGTTGCTAGTCCCAGCAACTAGTAAATTAACCCTTGCAATCCTTTCTACACTAGCACCATAGTACACACTTTACTGCCACCACCAAGTCTTTATATACCGGCGTCTTAGGTTCCTCAACACACAGTAGAATTATAGTATCACAACCTTACTTTACTGATCAGACATATATAATGAACCCTTTTGGTAACGTGTTTACCTGAACTTCCCTCAGGATAGTGAGCTCATAGAGAACTAAGACACAAGCTGATTAAGTAAACATATAATCTGACAAAAAGGATTCACAGTGCTGGGTACAAAAATACTGAAATAAATGACATACAGAAACACAGATAACAAATTGCAAAACAGTCCATAAAATAGGAGAAAACACAAGAAATCCTTATATATATTTACCGCTTATATATAATTCTTGTGGAAGATTCAGATAGTACAGGTCTCCAAGTAGTTGTTGAAAAAATAAATCTCCCTCTGAATAGTCCAACATCTTCAATATATATCTAAAACTATTTGTTTCTAAGTGGGCAGAGGGGTTTGGCCTGGCAGTTTATTGCCCACTCCATATTTTCTTAAATTATGTTATCCTTTGAAGAACCCAAAGTCAGAGCATATGCACCAATACCTTTTACGATGCCCTATGTCAAGCTCTAGTGATGGTTATCTAGTAGTGTTATGGCCTAGGCCTGGTGTAAGATCAAAGCCTACAATAAATGTTATCCCAACGTTTACAAAAACAACTCATAACATATATCAAATGCCAACTCATGCTTTGGCATAACAATCACCCTTGCCATATATAAACAGACCACCTTTGGGTAGTGTGGTAGTTATCTTTCATGAAATTCCAATGTATCAATGATAGAATCTCAGACAAGGGTGATCTATTGATTGAGGCTTTTAAAATGTTATGATAACAGCACTGTCTCTTTGCTGCTCTCTTGCCTCTACCTGGGGAAAAAGCAGACCCTCTAAAAAAAAAACGTGAACAATTTGTACATGTCACTATGCTGTTATTGTTGACTGTCTTGCCCCTCCAATCTAGTCCTACAAGTAAGTTAATTAAATATAATTAGTACATTTATTTAAAAGGGATATTCGGGGGGGCGTGGCTAGCCGAGCTACAGAGCGGTCGCATCTTCACAGAGCTCCTGCTCCATAGAGACATATAAAAGCCATTATACCACGAGAATACACAGCTTGGCAG
Source organism: Pelobates fuscus (assembly GCF_036172605.1). Classification (NCBI taxonomy): domain Eukaryota; kingdom Metazoa; phylum Chordata; class Amphibia; order Anura; family Pelobatidae; genus Pelobates; species Pelobates fuscus. The sequence continues at coordinate 110,869,917 of NC_086319.1, read as the reverse complement.
ATAAACTACACCCTGGAAACCCCCCCAAAGAGAGATGGGGCGCAAACACAAAAAATTTGCCCAGACAGAAGGCACAAACCACGCGGACATCCGTCTCTCCTTCCACAGACCGGCACCACAGACCCGACCCAATATGGCGCCTGCCGCACCGCGAGGCCCCAGCGAATCTGAGTCATCCCAAGACGAAGAGGGATCACAAGCACCCCGCACACAAGGAAAAGTCTATCGGAGGTCCGACTCCGATTCAGACGAATCCCCCTCCACTAAAGGGGACATCAAAAACCTCCTTCGGGATCTGCGTGAGGTCTGGAAATCGGACTTGGCGGGAGTGCAGGAGGAAATTGGCGGCCTAAACTGTCGTATAAATGCGGTCGAAACCAGGGAGGGAGAGAGGGGAAAAACATTGGAGGAAGCCACCTCCCGTATAGACTCACTTACCCAAGAAGTACTGCGCCTTTCCCGCGCGGTTACCTCCCTAGAGGCGCGGCACAGACAGAGAAATATACGGATCCGCAGGGCCCCTGAAACAATAGGACAAGAGGCCCTAATTAACTTTACCCACGATGTCCTACAAGCACTAGGGTTCCCACACAAAGGCGAAACACCACCCATATTGTCGGCCTTCAGAGTCCGGAAGGCTCCCGCGGCACCAGCAGACGCACCACGGGACATCATTGCGGTAACTCGAGATGTCACCGTGAAGGCCTCAATTATGACGCAATCCAGGCAACAGACAAACTTAATAGTCGCTAATAATAAGATCTCCATATTTGATGACTTACCTTTCTCCGTGCTCCTCGACCGGCGCAAATTTGTGCCCATTACCAGGATATTGCGAGACCGGGGTATCAAATACAGATGGGGGCTATCGGGGACCCTGGTGGTGTCACATGGGGACACTGTACAAGTTCTGTCGGCATCTGAGGACCACGCAGACTTCCTGAAGGGACTCAGCTCACTAACAGCACCTCCATGTGGACAACAGGCACCAGAGTCACGGAGGGCAGTGGCCACCAGTCTGAGACAGAGGCGAGATGCCCGACCGACTGGTGACACACATTGTTCGGGACGATTGGACCCCCGTGAAGCCCACAGGACCGGAGGCTCCCCGGCAGAGATGGAGTCGGGGGGGGAACACTCTGGCACCCATGGCAGGACAAACAGAGCCGACACATGGACTTGCAATACTTTGGATAACCGTCTACACAAAACACAAGGACTGCCTTACAAGACTCTCATGTACCTAACCAACCACCCAGTAAAACTTTTATGAAGCTTCCCGGTGAGCTAGTATCGAGAAACATAGTGAGGGTCACGCGAGGGCCCTATTTGCAATGTTCATCCCACTAAACTGCCCCTACTAAGAGCACACTACCAGGGAGAATCAAACATAGCAGCACCACGACATGCAGGTTACGTATCACTCACACAGACGTCTATGAAGCCCCCCCCCCCCGGTGACAAACAGACTCACAGGGATGTATGGCCAAACATACCGGGCGGCTAGGAGAGTGTAGGCATGGGGGGCACGGATCTAAGTCAGACGACCAGCGCCAACCCTAGCGATAACACCCTCACAGGGATATAGATGACCCACCCACACACCACAGGGGGAGAGGATAACCACCTCACTATCGCAGATACCCACAGTCACGACTGTGCCCACACATGGGCTGCAAGACACAACTGATACTGACCACTCACCCCACTCAGACGCACTAGGGTACACCTCAGACACCCACTTCACGCACAGTAGTCTAATACCGCCACCCATGCTTGACCGCTCCCCACACACCAAACGGAGACGAGCAAATTGCCGGGCCCCTCTCGGAGCCTAGCTGCCACCTCAAGCATACCATTAGACACAGGGATGCCGGTCACACAACGCTACTCTACCACGACTTACCATACTTCGTTATCACTCTTACAGTTCTACTATGTTACATTATGCTTCACTAAGTTCACAAGATATTACTATCCTAATTCAACAAACCAAAAGAACAGTCTACATAGACATCTCTTAAATACCTCTACCTGACCACCTACAGCCAGGAATAGCGATGTTTTGAACACTTATTATATAAAATGTGCAGTCTCATGTTATGTATTGCTCAGTCTGCAACTGCTACTGTGGCACTGCAGGCAAACTGTGACTTTAATTATGCACGCAAAAAAAAAGAATAAAAAAAAAGGGATATTCGCTATGGCTGTCTACGGCCTTTCGCTCTACAAAATCTGAATATTTTTCACATGATTTAACCGGATTTTCATTGTAGGCCGCAAATTAGACTAGCAGCCTGCAGGCAAATAGTTTTTAAAAAATCCTTGACAATGCAAGAGTCAACTATGTGGCAGCTAACCAGTCCAGATACCAAATACCGTCAAGTTATCTGCGCACAAGTTGCATCATTAATTTGACCTTTTTTGGGGTTGAGGTAAAAAAGATTTACAAGAAAGATTACTACAAAGGATAAGAATATATTTTACAGGTAATAATTTACCAGTCAGTCTTTGTCAGTCTCAGCCAATCCTATAGAGAAGCACTGTGATTGGATCAGGCCACCACTTCTGATGATGTCAGCAGACTGCTTGTTTTTCTGAGTCTAACACCATGCAGAGTTACAGCTTCAGGCTTGAATACAGTAAGATTTTTACTATATTTATGGAGGCATGAGGGGCCCAGATGGTGGCTTTAACACCATAGGATCAGTAATACATGTTTGTAAACACAATGTCTGAACACTACTTCAGACAACAGGGCGCCACAGCCACTATAAATATATATTACTGAAAATAGGAGATAGTGGCTGTGGCACCCTGTTGTCTGAAGTAGTGTTCAGACATTGTGTTTATTTTGTATAGAGGTTGGGAGTGACCTCATGACAGTGGCTTGCCTACACTAGATTTGCGACCTATTATCACCTTCACCACCTGCCCATTTATCTTTTGTTTTGTTTCTACTATACATGTTTGTGTTCCTGACTCTATAGTGATCCTTTAATCTTACCATTGTTGAGTGTTTTTAAACCATTTCCCTGCTGGCTGCTAGCACTGTCAGTGGGCAAAAGTACAGTTTTTTTTAAAAAAATCCAGTTTCCTCCGTCTTTTGGCATTTGGTCCAGCTAAAATATGGAATAAATTAAGGCTCATTCAGAACTTTCAACGCAAACTCATTGGTAATTTACATTATTAAATAGTGCGATCAATGTCTGGGTTTTGCAGTCCAACAGTTTTGCCCTGTTTGTTACGGGGCCATTTGGGCACTATTAAAAAACGACCTTGCCAACCATTTTTAAAAATTGGGATTGTCTGAAATAAAATAAACACTATAGTATTAATTATCTATACTAGTGCCCCCTCCCACCATGTGAGGGCTGAAAGGGGAAGTTTTACTTACCTTTCAGTCCTCCACGCGCTGTTCTCTGTGGGGAAGCTCTGCCTCCTTGGCTGAGATCATCGATGATGTCAGCCAATCCAGTACTTTCCCATAGAAAAGCATTGGAAGACTAGTGCACATGCACAGCAAAATGCCCCACTTTGCCAATCAGATGGTGTCTATGAGACCATCTGATTGAAATATCTGAGTTTTACTCTGCTATTTTGCCAGTAGTGCCATTTAAACTCTGCAATGTAAACATTGCGTTCTTGCAGAACGGCAATGTTTTAAGTTGCAGGATTAAAACAAGAGGGGCATCGTACCCAGGACACTTCTAAAAGATGAAGAGGTCTGGGTGTCTATAGAGTCTCTTTAAGAAACTGGGCAGGTACATGGCAGTTGTAAATGCAAAGTAATGCATTTTGGAACGAGGAACACTTAAATTACTTATATTTTGAATGGAATTAAAGGAACACTTTAGTTTCCTCTTCCTCCCACTCACCCTCTTTTGTCCAGGAAATGGTTAAAGAAAACTTGTGGAACCTTATGTGCATGCATGCAGGGTAGTGCGCACATTAGGCCTTCCCCATAGGAAAGCATTGACTAAATGCTTTCCTATAGGGTTTAGCTTGACACTGGATGTCCTCATGCAAAGTGTGTGGACATCTGTCACATCCTGCTCTGTTCTGTGGAGATGTCTGGCTTTGGTTTCTGTTTCAGTTCCCTTTAGCGCTTGTTGTGTTCAGTTGTGTTCCTTCGTACTTGACCTTGGCTTTGTTTCTGACTACGTTATCTCTTTATCCTTATCTGTTCTGTTTGCCGGCTTGCTGTTTACTGTGTACCAAACCCCGGGTAGTCCTAGTTTACACATATTTTAGTTACATAGGGCCATAGACCCCGCAGATTTAGCTCAGCAGATGGCTTCTCATGAGGCTAGATTTGTAGAGCAGGATCACCGTATGGATCAGATAGCCCAGGCTCACCAGATGCTCTTATCTAGAACTATTCCAGCAACCACACCTAACTCTCCTACACCTCTCCTTCCTGAAGTATCTACTTTGCCTAATACTTCGGCCCATTTACCACCTCCTCCCAGGTATGGAGGGGACTCTAAGACATGTAGAGGTTTCATTAATCAAATAGAATTCCACTTTGAGATGTACCCACATTCCTTTCCCACAGATAGGTCTAAAGTGGGGTTCCTTATGCACCAACTTACTGATAAAGCACTTGAGTGGGCAAATCCTATTTGGGAGGCTAATGGACCTATGGTGCATTTTCAATAGATTCCTTACGGGTTTTTGTATAACTTTTGACACAACTAAAAGGGCAAAGAATGCCGCTAGAACATTAATGAGAATTAAACAGGGTTCTAGGTCTGTTGCTGACTATGCCATTCAGTTTCGTACCCTTGCTTCACAGGTAGATTGGACCAACAATGGGCTAACTACTGCATTTATGGAAGGTTTATCTGACACTATATTGGATGAGGTAGCAGCTAGAGAGCTTCCTATTGCATTAGAGGACCTTATTGACTACCTCATTGATATAGATAACTCGATTCGTGACAGGCTCTATACTAAAAACAGGAATAGACGTTTGGTTACACCTATTAACCCCAGAGTTGATAAACCTGAGAGTGTCAACGTATCAGAGGAGGAACCCATGCAATTAGGGGTTGCCAAACTCTCTGATACTGAAAAATGCATAGGAGAAGGGACGGACTCTGTCTATACTGTGGTAGGAGAGACCATATGATAAAAGAATGTCCCATGCTTCAGGAAAACTCGCACCTAAGACCTTATAGGGGACTGGCCTTGGGTGTGATATCTAAGTCTCCTAAATTGCCTCCTAACCATTTGCTTCTCTCTGTTTCTTTGTATATGGGAGAGAGTTGCATAGCTGAGCACATACAAGCCCTGGTTGACTCCGGGGCAGCAGATAATTTCATGGACTCTGGTTTTGTTAAGAAAAACAACATTGCTATCAGAGAGAAGGAGATACCCTTGGCCGTTGAGGGCATAGATGGTAGACCATTAAGTTCTCCAGTTGTTACTCATGAAACTGTACCGTTACACATGTATACAGGGGTTTTGCACTTTGAAACCATTCGGTTCCAGGTCATCACATCTCCCTCTTCTCACATCGTGTTAGGGTACCCATGGTTACGTATGCACAATCCCATTTTCGATTGGGAGTCAGGGCAAATAAAATCATGGAGCAAAGCCTGCCATGAATCTTGTACTATTGAAGTCACCCCTTTGAATTCTATTAATGTTCCTACTACTCCTCCTTTGTCTACTGTTATACCCCCTCAGTACTTATTTCTCAAGACTGTCTTCGATAAAAGGGAAGCTGACAAATTACCGCCTCACAGACCCTACGATTGTGAACTTTATCTGCTCAAGAAAACCGTGTCATGGAGGAGTATACTAAGGAATCATTAGAAAAGGGATTTATTAGGAGATCCTCTTCTCCGGCTGGAGCGGGGTTCTTCTTTGTATCAAAGAAAGAATGTGATTTAAGACCATGTATCGATTATAGAGGTCTAAATAAAATCACCATCAAAAATGCATACCCTATACCTTTAATCACGGAATTATTTGACAGGCTCAAACATGCTACTGTATTCACTAAATTGGATCTTAGAGGTGCATACAATTTAATACGTATAAAGAAAGACCACGAATGGAAGACTGGCCATTACGAGTATACTGTTATGCCATTTGGTCTATGTAATGCCCCAGCGGTATTTCAAGAATTTATCAATGACGTCTTAAGAGACTTTATTCACACATTTGTAATTGTGTACTTGTGTACTTGGACGACATATTAATATACTCTACAGATTTACACACTCATCACAGGCATGTTACAACAGTTCTGAAGACCCTTCTTGCTAATGGTCTTTATTGTAAAGCTTTCTGCTGTCATGGAATGGCCTCTACCACAAGGTTTGAAAGCCATTCAGCGTTGTCTTGGTTTCTCTATTATAGACGCTTTATCAAAAGTTTTTCCTCTATTGTAGCGCCTATCACCCGTATGACAAAAAAGGATGGCAATACTCGTGTCTGGTCTCCCGAGGCACTACAGGCTTTTGAATTTCTTAAAACTACGTTCGCTTCTGCACCTATTTTACAGCATCCAGTCCCCACACTGCCCTATATTCTTGAAGTTGATGCTTCTGATATCGGGGTAGGTGCTGTCTTATCCCAAAGAGATTCGCCTGAAAAGCCATTGCATCCTTGTGGCTTCTTTTCCAAACAAATGTCCAAAGCAGAAAAGAATTATGATGTGGGTAATCGCGAACTCCTTGCTATTATTTTAGCACTTAAAGAATGGAGACATTTGTTAGAAGGAACTAAGGATCCTATCCTCATATTTACAGATCACAAGAACCCATCCTACCTTAGTGAGGCTAAAAGATTGTCTTCTAGGCAGGCTAGGTGGTCACTGTTTTTGTCTCATTTCAATTACATTATCACCTATAGGCCAGGTGATCGCAACGCTAAAGCAGACGCTCTGTCCAGACAGTTCGAAACTGCTGATAAACAGGAGATTGATGTTACTCCTGTCATTCCCCCAGACAGGATAATAGCTACTACTATTTTGTCTATTTCCTTGTCCCTCTTGCAGGCCATTCAAGCAAAACAAAGCATGGCACCTAGCGAGAGACCTACTGATAAACTGCTCGTTGATGTTCCCGAGAGACGGGAGATTCTGTTGTTGTATCATGACACTAAGACTGCTGGACATCCTGGTATTTCTAAAACGGTGTCAGCTATTTCTCAGTATTTTTGGTGGGATTCCTTACGCAAGGATGTCACCGACTATATTGGTGCTTGAACTACTTGTGCCTGTATCAAATCTTCTCGTAGAGTTCCTTGTGGGCTGTTGCATCCATTACCCAATCCCGAGAGACCTTGGATTTTATTGTTGAATTATCCCCTTCAAATGGTAACACTGTTATCCTAATGATAGTAGATCGGTTTTCCAAGATGGCTCACTTTGTGTCTCTTCGCAAGCTGCCCACGTCTAGGGAACTGGCACTTATCTTGCTAGAGAGGTTTTTCGGTTGCATGGCATTCCCGTTTCTATTGTGTCCGATAGGGGTAGCCAATTTATTTCCAGGTTCTGGAAAGCCTTTTGTTCGGAAATTGGTATTACTCTCTCATTTTCCTCCGCATACCACCCCCAGTCTAATGGAGCTGCTGAACGTGCCAATCAATCTCTAGAGCAGTACCTTCGTTGTTTCGTATCCCACCATCAGAACAATTGGTCTGACCTTCTTCCTTGGGCTGAGTTTGCTCGGAATACCGCTACTCATGATTCTTCCGGCAAGAGTCCTTTTTACATTGTCTATGGCCAACATCCCGTTGTTCTTCCGGCTGCTTTCTACTCACAGGGCATGCCAGTTCTGGATGAGCATTTGGCTGGTTTGCGTAATACTTGGGAGCAGGTTCAGCATTCTTTGGTGGATTCCGCTGCTCGCCAGAAGGTGCAGGCTGACAAGCATCGCAGGGCGGCTCCTTCTTATGTTGTGGGGGACAGGGTTCTGCTTTCCACGCAAAATATTCGCCTCCGAGTGCCTTCTATGAAATTGGCTCCCCGCTTTATTGGTCCTTATCGTATTTTGCATAAGGTTAATCCTGTTTCGTATGCCTTGGGTCTTCCTAAGAATCTGCGTATTCCTAATGTCTTTCACACCTCGTTGTTGAAGCCTTACGTACGCAACCGCTATACCCTCTGTGGAGGGTCATGAGGAGTTTGAAGTTTCTGCTGTTCTTGACTCTCGTTTCTTTAGAGGTCGTCTTCAGTACCTGGTGCATTGGAAGGGCTATGGGCCTGAGGAGCACAGTTGGATTTCCGCTGATGCTGTTCACGGTCCTCGTCTTGTGCGCTCTTTCCATTCTATTTTCCTGCCAGATATGGGGTACATTGGCGTTGTTGGCAGGCTTATGCAATGTATGATCATATAGTGTGACTAAATCCCCATAATTTCCATATGTAGTACTTAGTTATTTCTCCTCTTGTTTTGCCTATGTTATCTTGTCTTGTTTTAGTTTGTATACCCAGTCCATGTACAGTCCTGTCCAGTCATGCCCATGTTATGTTCATGTTTTCCTCATGTCTTGTGTATATGTTCTGGGTTTAGCTTTCTATCCTTCTCTGGTTCTGGGTTCTATTAGTTCTGTCTTGTTTTCATGTTTGGTGTCTATCTCTAGTCTTTTCTTGTTTCTAGTACTGGATACAATCTTGCTGCAGAGCCTCCCTATTCAGCTCCTGGGAGGTCTGCTTAATTTCCAAGCTCCTAGTTCCTGTTATCCGCTTAAGCTGAATCAGGGTCTTGGTAAGTGTCTGCACAAACGCTGGTGCTCAACACCAGGGGGCATGCGGTTACCCTGCAACAGACCCTGCTAATCCACCTCCACGCTGAAGACTCCCACTTAACATCAGGCATATTGGGTCCCGGTCCACGCGCCGCCGCCTGGACACTGTGTCTGGGTTCCGGGCACCGGACCACCACCCTGACAGTATGGCCATAGGCCCTTGGAGTTCGTGGAGTGGACCCTGCAGCTTTCCAGATCTGTTCTGTCTGTATCCTGTCCTGCCTGGATTATGCAGCATACAAGAGTACCTGTATCTGGACCAGTCTGCTGGAGATGGCTTCCTCATTCCTGTTCAGTCTGTCTGATTTCTGTCTTGGAGGGGGTCGATCTGCTAAGCAGTTTGGTGGTCTCTGCAGGTGTCATCTTGTTCTGCTTCTTGTTCTAGTTCCTGTTTCGGCATGTATCTGGACCAGTCTGCTGGAGATGGCTTCCTTATTTTTGTCGTGGAGGAGGTCGATCTGCTTAGCTGTACGGTGGTCGCTTCAGGTGTTCTCTTGTGATGCCTGGTTCCTGTTTCGTAGTAGTGCTCCTTTTCTGGTGGTTCCTATGCAGGAGGCCTTTCGTCCGGCGGGGGATCCTTGCCTTTGTGGAAGTCAAGAGGACTTTGTTGCAGGATCCGCTCGCCATTCCTGGTCTCTGCCTGGGAGCTGTTTGGGGCATCTGGAGTTCGCTCCTTAAGAGGGGTGTTAGGTCACAACCTGCTCTGATTCTGTTTCCTGGTAAAGCTTCTGTTTTTGAGTGGACCTTCTTTCGTTGCTGGTGGTTCCTATGCAGGAGGCCTTTCCGGTGGGGGATCCTTGCCTCCGTGGAAGTCAAGAGGACTTTGTTGCAGGATCCGCTCACCATTCCTGGTCTCTGCCTGGGAGCTGTTTGGAGCGTCCGGAGTTCGCTCCTTAAGAGGGGCATTATGTCACATTCTGCTCTGTTCATTGTTATGTCTGACTTTGGTTTCTGTTTCAGTTCCCTTTAGCGCTTGTTGTGTTCAGTTGTGTTCCTTCGTACTTGACCTTGGCTTTGTTTCTGACTACGTTATCTCTTTATCCTTATCTGTTCTGTTTGCCGGCTTGCTGTTTACTGTGTACCAGACCCCGGGTAGTCCTAGTTTACGCTGTCTCTTTATGTCCTTGACCTCGGATCGCTCCTGACTCTGTACTCCTCTCATATACGTCGAGTCCGGCCATTCTAAGGTCCGGTAGACGTTTCTCCCCTCTGTGTTGTCTTCTGTTGAGTTGAATCCTGCGTGTTGGGGTATATTTTCGTTACAACATCAAACCTCATTTTACTTCTCTTCTTTATAAATCAATGTTAACCTTGAATATGTGGAGCAATTTAAGGTACTGTAAATTTAAGAAGGATATTATAAAACTGGGAACATGTGAGAGGCTTGGCTACAAAATGAATAAGGGGAAAGGATGTTTTCAGATATAAACAAAAGCTAGGAAAACTAAAATTATTTACTTTGTAATTAGACGTGATAGCTCTACACAAATATTCACGTACATAATTAAATGAATGATAAGAGATGGGAGTCAGGCAGACAGGAGAAATCTGCTTGTCGAAATGGATTACTTTATATTTTTATGGCACAAATTGAAATCAAATCCTTTTTTTTTTTGTAATATATCTTTTGGATCTACAGCAGAAACAGATGGGTGGAAGTCTAACCTTCGTGGACTTTTGTAAGCCTACAGTATCTTTAGCTATGTAAGAAGAGTCATACTGCTTCTTTTATCTACGTGCATAATAGTTTTGTTCACGTCATTTTCGGAATAAGTGCTGTAGTGCCCAGCAGAGATTTTTGGGAAACACATAGCAATAACAATATCTCATAAACTTCCCGTTCTATTCACTAGCTGTGGACTTTCTGGACAGACTGTAAATTAAGTATCTCTGCTTCTATGTTTATTTGATACATTTATCATATCTTCATTAATGCATTATCTCTGTTCTGTACTTTTATGAAAAGGGATTTCCCAGTATTTTTGTTTAATAATGGCCTCATTATATGAATGTGCACAACACAATAGCTTGTCTTAGATTAGTAAAACAGAGACACATATCAAACATCTGTAGTAACAAAAATATAAAAATGGATTGGTTTTCTGTTTAGTGGGAAGGGGTATCAGATCCTTTTGTCTACAAGTACAAATATAATCTTGATGCAGCTGCAGTAGCTTCTTCTTTCAACTAATTAACAATGAAAGAAATTATTTTTGTAATGAGTCTGTTTAATAATCAGAATAGGGTGTTATAAGATATCCGCTATCTCCATGACTGCAAAACATAAGACTATCATTGTTTCTTGTATGTTAGTTTAACCAAGATATCTCAACGGAAAGATGATGTCAGACATAAAAACAGTTTAATATTTTCCATAGTCTAGAGTTTAAAAATATTTTAGTCCTCCCTGCCAGCTTATATATGCTATCCTCAGTTTGGGATCTACTTAGTAGTAGAATAAAGGCATTAAAGTGTGAAGCATTATACACTATCACAAATCAAGTAGCACAATTATTTAGCACCATTCTCAACTTTAAAGGAAACACGGGTCCTTACACACATTTAGGATGTTCCAAACTATGGTAAAAATACTACATTTAATGGATGGTAACTTTGAATGCCTCAGTCTTAAAATCGACTGCAAAATTCGAACCATGTACTAAAGACTTATCAATGTCTGGAGTTTGCAAGACATACTCTAAATGAGCCTGGATCAATTCTGGATTTCATATTGATTGAACAGTTGAATGTTACAAAGTAGGCCTGTATTAGTAAAACCCAGACCCGCACTCTATATTTGTCAGTGGGTAAATTGTTTTTTGTTTTTTAAAACAGCCCTCAGTGGGGAAGGTAATATTTGTCTGTCATAGCACTCTGATTGGCTGGGAACCCTGGCATTGAGAGCACTCTCATGGACAATTCAAGGTATGGCCATTATAAAGGTATTTCAACCATTTTCTTTTTGAAGAGGAAGTCAGTGCTTCAGAACCAGATTTATCCTGCAAAGGAAGCCACTAGGAATTAAGGATATATTTTTTTAAATGTTAAAAATATGTTTGAAAACCATCTCGGATTGTCCCATTAAATCTAACATTGTTAATGCATACTACATTTATGTTTTTCTCTGTGTGTTGGAGTTTTCTGAAAACCTTTTAAATTCAAAGGGTCAAATGCAAAGTTTGTCAACTATTGCTGGAAAAGTCCCAGCATCCACTGGGCACTGCCATCTATCAAGCGCTTGTAATTTGCCTTTTATTAAAATGCATGAGAATAAATCATGTATTTTCGCTATTATGTATCTACTTTTACAGAGTGACTAGAGGAAGTCTTACACTTCCATTAACGTGATTCATGCCCATGACATTGTCCACCTCGTATGTATATTATATTATCTATAGGAAATTAAATGCATGTGGCACAGTTACATTTGTCATTCAGTACACATTTGGAAATACCATTTTGCATATTAGTCTGTGGTGTTCTCAGATTTACAATGTGATTTTAGATCACTGTAGCCATTACATTTGGATGCTAATAAATTTGTGGACATGAATTTAAGGAGAAAAATATAAAACATTTTAAATATCTTCATGCTGCTGGACTATAAAAAATAAAGTTACAGCTGAGCAAACATTTTATTTTACATTAATGGTACCTAAGAGAGGAATATATATGCAGGCCTCAGTAGCACCTGGCCAAAGGTATTGCCTCCACAGAGGCTTTTGTCAGCAGTCATCTACCTAAAATGGACAAGGCACCTATTGTCTAAAGGCTCATATTTTTCAACTGGTTCTACTCTTTATAGAGACATGTTAGTTTGATCACTTTGTAAATGTGAGCATGTTTTGTAGTAGAATTCCTATTTATCTGGGGATGAATACCAGTTCTACTTTCTAAAAAGAGTAGACTGGTATGAATAAACCTGGCAAGAAAAAGGAAAAGGTGGAATAAATCCCACCTAATGGGGGCGCTGAGCGTAAGGAGATAACAGTGTCCTGCAGGGGAGAAATAATACTCTATAAAAAATAGAGGGATCTCTTAAAAAAGTGAAATTTATTCTGCGTCACAGTGCAGGTAATCCATATAAAAGTATAATATAAAAACAAGATAAATAACCTCCAGTGCAAAAGTAGATAACAATATACAGTCCTATTACAAGGCCTGGGAACAAATGCCCTGCATCAACCACTAAATCAACCAAAAGCTAAGTAAAAGATAGACTGGACAGCTCCTGGTCGCGACTTCCAGGGCTGAAAATACTTGCAACTCGGTCAGTGGTGATGATGTTATGGTCTCTGGACGTCGACTGGATGGTGTACTGGATGACAGACCCGGAAGGAACAGAGGTCATCCACAGCTCCTGAGGAAGTCCCGAACAAAGCGGGACGAAACGCGTTGAGCCTTATTCACCATCCAGTACACCATCCAGTGACCGAGTTGCAAGTATTTTCAGCCCTGGAAGTCGCGACCAGGTGCTGTCCAGTCTATCTTTTACTTAGCATTTAGTTGATTTAGTGGTTGATACAGGGCATTTGTTCCTAGGTCTTGTAATAGGACTGTATATTGTTATCTACTTTTGCACTGGAGGTTATTTATCTTGTTTTTATATTATACTTTTATATGGATTACCTGCACTGTGATGCAGAATAAATTTCACTTTTTTAAGAGATCCCTCTATTTTTTATAGAGTATTATTTCTCCCCTGCAGGACACTGTTATCTCCTTATGCTCAGCGCCCCATTAGGTGGGATTTATTCCACCTTTATCTTTTCCTTGTCTATTTTAGTATTTACAGGCTTTCAGAGTGTGCCTGGAGCGAGGCAGCTTTTCGTTTAAGGTTATCCTTTGTTTCTGGTTCTTTCTTTATTTTGTTTGAATAAACCTGGTACCCAGTTCATAATTATAAGTATATTTGAAAAAAAAACATTTATTTAATAATGTCATTTTTTTTTAGAGATGTGCACGGAAAACCTTTTGTTTCAGTTCAATCTAAATTTTGGGATTTTCAGTTTGGCAGAAATTCATTTAATTTTAAAATGTTCGAACTGAAATTCATAAAAAAGTTTCTTTAATGCAACAAATTTTGGAATAACCATCTCTAACGTCTTTGTACTTGAAGCCCAGCTCCTTTGTCAAAACTTTGCTGGCTTCCTGTATTATACGTGATTTTACTTCGAATTCCTTGACAGTGCTCATATACAAAGTTATCTATGATTGATTTATTGATTGATGATATGTAGTGCATATTGAGAAAGACAATTGCCTCAAAGAGTATATGATAACATTATACAAATATATCTGGAGCCATTACAAACCATTGTGTGGAGATCTTTTCACAAACAGGACTTTACATATGACACAAGGTCATGCGTTTAGACTGGAAGAAAGAAGATTTAGTCTAAGGCAAAGGAAAGGGTTCTTTACCGTAAGAACAACAAGGATGTGGAATTCTCTGCCTGAAGAAGTGGTTTTATCATAGTCCATTCAGATGTTCAAACAGCAACTAGATGCATACTTGCAAAAGCAGAATATTCAATTATATAATTTTTCCACTGTAGGGTAATAGTATCTTGATTTAAGCATAATCTAAATCTAAATGCCATTCAAGGGTCAAGAGTGAATCTTTTCCCCCTAGTTTGTTGCAAAATTGGAAGTGCTTCAAACGTTATTTTATTTTTATTTTTTTGCCTTCTTTTGGATCAACAGCAAAAAACAAATGTGAGGAAGGCTGAACTTGATGGACACGTCTCTTTTAAGCCTATGTAACTATGTAATCAGACAGAGCTTTGTATATGAGCACCATAAACTAATAGGAAGGAAATGTAATTAAATTTATATCAGGTGTAATACAGGAATCCAGGGAAAGCAGCATTGACGGTGAAGCTCATTCACTGAGAACAGTAGCAGCGTTCACTGAATACCACTGAACAAAATTTTGTCTTTCGTTAATTTTTAGATGATATTCGTTTTCGGACTAAATTAACGAAAAACATAATAATTATTAATTTTTTTTAATAAAAAAAATTCAAAAAAAATAAATGCACTTGTCTACTATATGTATCTTCAAACCAAAGCATGCAAGAGTGGAGAAAAGAGTATGGGCTTATCTTTGGACCATTAAGTCACTGGAGACAAGGTGTGGCCCTATTTTTAGTCATTAGTAATATTCGTTAAATCAGCAGTATCTCTTTAATAATGCATTGGCATGATTTTCACTAAGCTCAGAATATACTTGTCAAAAGTAGAGTTTACTGATGACCTGTGTGTATATACAGTATGAGTAAATTATGTCTCCATAATGTTTACTCGAAAGCTTTGCAGAATAAGAGCCATAAAACAAGATTTAGTTTTTGTTTTAGCTGAGTAAAGAGAACTACGGTAAAAAAGAAGCAACTGGTTAAATTAACATTATAGCAAGGAAAATACTTTGTTCCAAAATAAAACTATGATTGATTATATGCTTGGATTTTCTAAATATAAAACTGGACAGACAAAGACCATTTGTTTAAGTGTTTGACTCATTTCTAAAAACAAAAAGTGTCACGAGAGGTTCTGTATACATTAAATATGAACAATTGTGGGTAGAGCGTAGATAAATATTCCATTTGCTACATAAAAAAAGAAATATTTAATTCACCCCAAAATGTCTGTAATAAACTATATATGTGCATACATAGACCTATGTAAGGACCAAACTGCATCAGCACAGCCACTGCCCCTTGACATAAGTCAGAAATACTATACAAAAAAATAATAATAATGTTACTTGCACACTATTCCAAATACATGTGAACATTTAAATAACTAGAGTTTTTTTTAGTATCACAAAAAAAAAATCTCTTGTGTAGGAGGTGACTCCTACACTAACAACTCACCTTGCTTCTTTCAGCTAAAAGGCAAAATCTCTAATGAGACAGAAAGGGCTATTTTTCTAAACCTCTAGACACTGTGCGCTCAAACTCCCACTACTCCTGAGCGGCAGCAATAGCTCAGTGGCGGATCCAGAGCCTGACCTCGGGAGGGGCACTTGCAGAAATAATCCAGACACAATACCCACTACAGCTCAGTGTAGTGGTTATGGTGCCAGTAGTGCCGGGGCCCCCTCCCAGAGTAAGTAGTCAAACGTTTAAGAACAGTTTGACAGCTTACCTGAGGTCTGCTTGGAAATGGGGCTGTAGTAGGGCATAGGAGCAGAGGTGCAGTGTGTGTGTGTTTGTGTAAGAAGGACTGTGTGAGCAGTGTGTGTGTGTGTGTGTGTGTGTGTGTGAAACTTGCAGTGTGTACGTGAGGACGGCAGTGTGTGTTAGGGGGGCAGTGTGTGTGTGCGTTGCAATGTGAGTGGGGGGCAATGTATGTGTGTATGGGGGCAGTGTGTGTATGGGGGGAAGTTTGTGTGTATGGGGCAGTGTATGTGTGTGGGGGGCCAATGTGTGTGTAGGGTGTGTGTGTGTATTGGGGGCAGTGTATGTGGGCAATGTGTGTGTATGGGGGAAGTGTATGTATGTGAGGCAATGTGTGTGTATGGGGGCAGTGTATGTATGTGGGGGCAGTGGATGTATGTGTGGGCAGTGTGTGTGTATGGGGCAGTGTAGGTGTATGGGGCAGTGTATGTATGTGGGGGCAGTGTATGTGTATGGGGGAAGTGTATGTGTGTGGGGGCAATGTGTGTGTATGGGGGCAGTGTATGTATGTGGGGGTAGTGTATGTATGTGGGGGCAGTGTGTGTGTATGGGGGCAGTGTATGTGTATGGGGGAAGTGTATGTATGTGGGGGCAGTGTATGTGTATGGGGGCAGTGTATGTGTATGGGTGCAGTGTATGTATGTGGGGGCAGTGTATGTGTATGGGGGCAGTGTATGCCAAAATCTGTATGCACATTTAAGTAACTGGAGGTTTATTAGTATCACTCCAATGGCTATAAATCAATATATGGTGCTATGAATTATTTGGTAGTGAGGGCTGAAGGGGTTAAAAGCCCTTCAGCTACTTACCTTAATCCAGCGCTGACCTCCCTTGGCGCTGGTGACCTCTCCTCCCTCTGCCGACATCAGCTCCAAATGCGCATACACGGCAAGAGCCGCACGTGCATTCAAACCGCCCATAGGAAAGCATTACGCAATGTGTTATGGATAGAAATTAATGTTAGTAAAATATCTATTTACTTAAAATGGCTGCTAGAGCACCCCCTCCCATCCTGTGTTCATTAACTACTCAAAATGGCCGCTAGAGCACCCCCTCCCATCAACTAAGGAATGTAAAGAATGTCATGTATTAAGATGGCATCTCCCAGGGAGAGCTGCACCCAAAATGCTGATGACATCACACGTTGGAGGAAGTGCATTAGATAAGACACTTAGCATTTACCAATTAAAAACGTACTTTCCATGTTTTGCATATGATGTATTTCTGCCTTTATAAGGGGCTCTCAGCCCCCCTGATTAAACATTCAGAAGTTTTTCATTAACCTGAAACCCGTGTCTCAGTGTGATTTACATCAGAGCGTGCACACATTCTATTCAATCTGGACAGGGGGCAGATACTCAAGCAAACACTTGGTTTGATCTAAAACAAATGGGGGCAGGGAGGCAATTGCCCCCCAGGCCGCCCTAAATCCAGGGCTGTCTGTATCCAGCAAAAAGTGAGGGGGGAATACACTTTAGTTTTTTGTTTTGTTTTTTACCCCCTTTAGCCCCTGTCCCCCTTCCTCAGCTCCTATCCCCCTTGCTCAGCCCTGCCCCCTTCCCCTGTCCCCTTCCTCAGCCCCTGTCCCTTTCCTCAGACCCTGCCCCTTTCACCAGCCCCTGTCCCCCTACTCAGCTCCTGTCCCCTTTCCTCAGCCCCTATCCCCTTCCCTTTCTCAGCTCCTCAGCTCCTGCCCCCCCTATCAGCTTCTGTCCCACGTCCTGAGCCCCATGCCCCCCACCACTGCCCCCACTACAGCTCCCGGGTGCCCCGCCACCCATTATGCTTTCTTTGTTTTAAGCTCTCCGCTCACAAAATTTGCTCCACTCACAATATTTGGGGTCTCTGGTGCAGTGCTGAAGATTATAAAGTTAGCTTGCAGACAACATCCTCCTAACACTTAGCTTTCCTAAAACCTCCCTGCCGAATCTGCATCATTTTTTTACAAAAATAAATAAATAAAATATCAGTGGGAATACATAAATACTCAAACTAAGGGCACGAAGCAAGTTAAAGCAATACCATATACAGAAAGGATTTCCTTACTGAGAACATGATAATACACACATTCACTAAATAGCTCTTCAAAGTCAGTGGACTACACCCATTAACCCCTTAAGGACCAAACTTCTGGAATAAAAGGGAATCATGACGTGTCACACACGTCATGTGTCCTTAAGGGGTTAAAAACAAATATATATTTACATTCAGAGTCCTCCTTTATGCATAACCCACCATCTGATATAATGGTTTAATCAAATAAAATGGATATAAAATTGTTTACACATGGTATCTTTACATAATGCGACTGTATGATATTTATCCTAATGCCAGAAAGGTTATGGTCAAGGCAAGAGTTCTACGTTTCCTTATTTTCCAAAGAAATATTTTTTAATTCCCAAAAGATGTATTTCTGTTTGTACATTATACATTCAGAGCTTGAAGTTTCCTTTACCCTGGTTTGTTACTGTCACTAACATTCAAAGATTTTTTGAATGAAACAAATACCTTTTTTATTTGAGAGGGTTTCAGAAAAATAAGCTTTGGGGAAAGATTTAAAAAAAAAAAAAACAGAGCATATGATGTACAGACTTATGTCATAAAATTTAGACTTGAAAAGGGAAGTAAACGTTTGTAATTCTAAAATATTACTATTCCAATAAAAGAGTTATTACAAAGCACTTTACATCTGCATCCCTGGGCTAACATTGTTTTTACAGTCTTGTTTGATAAATGTTAATACAAAACCAAATATTAAACAGATGAGAATAAAAAGTGCTTTAAAACTCTCATTAGATACAAAATTGAGTGTAAGCTTTAAGATGCCTTGCCCAAATAATAATAGCCATTAAGGGGCACTCATGTCTATAAATGCCCTCTAAATTTAATGCATGTTTTCAATGATTAATTAAAACACAAGTTATATACACAAAATAATTGATTAATATAGATACTCACATTTGAAGTTGATGTTTTTTTGTGAAAATTCACAGACTATATATTATCACCATTTATGGAGCTCTATCCACAGCCCCACAAAGGCACCTATCACATAGCCCATGTAACAGCGCAGTTAGGGAAATGGGGCTTGATAGGGCCAGGAGGTAAGCCTAGTAACCAGTCTAAATTAATTGGTTGCAGGTTAGCGGGGAAGGGGCTTGTTATGGATATATATCGTCCATTTTCTGAAGTGCCCATTTTAACTACACCTATACTTACCTGTTAGTTGTCCCTCCCACGCTCCCCTTTGTTTGACAGTTGGGTGTTTTTTTTCTGTTTATTCACAGTAGTGGGGAATGACCAGGTTAAATTGTGGGGTAGATGGAGTAAGAAGTGGGCATGGTTAGGTTTAGTGTGGAATAGTCAGGAGTGTTACCGGTGGTTTGTAGGTTCAAGCTCATTGATGGCTCCGAACCTGGGGGTGCAGGTGTGTCGTGGTACACCCCTAGAGTGTAATCTGGAAATGGGGCCGTTTGGATGGCCGTGTTACGTGTTATCTGTTATCTGTTATTTATATTGTTATACATTGTTATTACCTGTGTTGGGTCATTGCCAGGGGTATTTTGTGTATGGGCGGGATGTTGATTTTATATGTTAAGGATTTGTTGGCAATTAATTGAGTTGTGTATGTATATTGACATGGAAACATCCAAGGCATGGACTCCTTTAAAGACTTTTTCTTCGGGACGTAGGCTGAGACACATGAGAGGAAGACGCCCAGCAGAAATACGTCACAGAAAGTTCCTGCTACGCCATTTTACACACTGGCGAAAATGCAGGAAGACAGACCAAGCATTCTGCCCTATGTATATTGTTTGTATGCATTCATATGTTTGGGTCATAGCTGGATGTTCTGCCATGTTAGAGGTAGCGGAAGGTACATTCGGCACGGACCATATATGGGAAGAAGGCGAGGGCTCTTATCCTACATGCACCTAGTTCTGGGGTAATTTAGAGGGAGTATATATTCTCCCAAATGACCGGACACACTTCATTACACCTGATGAATACCTACTGAGAGGTCGAAATGCGTTGTGTTTTAAGGAATCTGTGGCTGAAGGCTGTGAATTTCAATGTAAGATTTTACTATTCTTTTGTTAAATAAATGTTATGTTTGCATCTAATCCGGTACCTTGCCATTTACATATGTTGGGAGAGAGGCTTTTTTCTGGAGTGAACATTGGATAACCATCACCACTTCAAAAAATGCTTTTACCTGTGACAGTTTCTTACAGGCTCAAAAAATGTGAGTGGGATGTCAACATATAATATATACATAAGTATATAAAATATCAGCTGTTCCTTGACTATACTGCTCTATGTCAATTCATTTCTCACAGCTATTTAAACAAACCTGTACAGCAAAGAACTGTGTGATAAAGGCGCTTAAACAATAATAGCTTTGAATAAAGAGACGCTTCAACACTCTGATTAGGTATTAATTTATTCTGCACTTGCACTTTTGTTTGCATGTTGAGTGTGCCACCTATTGTCTTTTTGTGGCATTATTCTGTATTTGGGGAATTGGGTGATTAATTCCCACTTTGGTTTTTGGCGGCACCTTCATAGCGCTAATTTAATGCACATTCTTTGGGTTTTTTGTTGGCAATGACCCTATTTGTTATAATTTAAATTATAATGTAATAAAGCTGTGGACAAAGATTTTCCAACAGTAAAATCTGTGTGCGTGTTTTAATGGGGTTTTCAGGGTAGGTGTTAGCGACTATGCTAGAGAAGCGACTGTGCGCATGTCAGGAGCCATTGTTTGGAATGATACATTTCAATCTAAAGTAAATCCATTCAATTAGCCCTGTGGTCTACCTCTTTCAAGATCTAATAAGCATTCTGACAGATACATTCCATATGCCAGCCATTTTCTTTTCCCCATCATATCATTTCTGTGAGCTACACCAGAAGCAAATAATTCTGACTTTGAATAGGAAAGGAATGTAGTTACAGGATAAACATATTTTGCTAATCATACCTTATTATAATTACACAATAAGGCTTAACTTTGGTTTATGAAATCACTGCAAATAAATGAAGTGATAATTAGGCGAAACAAATGTCAGACTGGGAATGTTAACTCATACATAAATTAAAGCTTAATCTTTTGTTTTTGTATGTAACACTCATCACCATTTGGCAACTATGAGAAATAAGGCAAAGCCATAAGATTATTTAATTGCTTCAAAAAACATAATTGTGCCTTGGGCTTATAGCAGCTAACTAATACATTCTTCCTGTTACATATAGCATAATAAAACTATCTTTTATCTCATTTCCTTGTTAAGAGATTATAAAAAAAAAAAATACCTATTCCAGGAACAGACATGTATTTTCAAAATATTTTTTTTTCTCCAATTAAACCTCCAGTGCCTTTAATAAATTTTAGGAAAGCTAAATCAAGAACAATTTAAAGGCAACATTTTGGGGCATAAAGTAAGATTCTCTCAAATATTCTCTAACATTGATCCTGGAGCACTGTTAAAGCGGCACTGTCATGCCGAACTTACCTTTCTTTAATCGATTCCTCTTCTCTTCCTCTGTCAGGATCTGTTCTTCATTTCTTTCTGTCTGCTCTAGTTTTCTTTAAAACATAAGATAAAGTAGGCACTACTTTGTCTTAAGGAGGTTTCCTACGCCACACCATCTCTGACCAGCGGAGGAGCAAAATGTGCTTCATTTCCGGTGATCAAAGTAATTTTCCCAAAATTTTCACCTTTGGTCCGTGATCTCGCGATGCTTCCTGTCAGTATTCCCGAACGTCCTGTCACTTAGACAGAACGCCGACAAAACTACCGAATTTCGTCCAAACAGAATGAAAACAGTTTGTTCATTCATGTTAGGATGCAATTCGGGACTTTGTTCGGATCGGAATTTCATTCTAATGAATGAAACTCCGATCCTATTCGTGCTGCGGCTGAATCTTGCAGCCACTTAGTATATAACTCCCTAATTCCCACAGTATCAAGGAGCTATCTAGCAAAAGGCTGAAAGACCTAAATTGGTCTTTCAGCCAAATTTACTAATACTAAGTAAAGATTACTTCGTATTAGTAAATTCTGTCCCTACTCGCTATACCGCAAGTAGGGACATGTCTAGTAAACAGTAAGCAGCCTGGGGCTGCTCACTGTTAAAAAAAAAATACAAGTAAGATTTACTATATTTAGGGAGGCATGCGGGGATCATGGTGGCTAGATGGTGATTTTAACCCTATAGGGTCAGGAATACATGTTTGTGTTCCTGACCAAATAGTGCTCCTTTAAGGTATAACAGCACCAGGGACCTCCTAGCACCAGAGCAACTTCTTTGCCTTGAAGTTGTCATGGTTCCTGGGTTGGTCATTTAAGTCTCACAAATGAAACATTAGGAGTGCTCCTTTCTGACCTGTGGATCATAGCAAAGGGTCAGCAAAGGGGTAGACATTTAGCACTGTTTAATTGGGCATCCCCTGGTCTTGTAAGGGGCCCAGATTTTGTGCTAACAATCTTGAGAACTCCCTAGTTCCAATGAGATATACAGGAGAGGCATTTAAGATCACACCATTGCGCATCCTTTAGTCCTGTAATACTTAGAACAGGGATATTTGTTATGGTTATGCTCTGGTTAGAAAAAAAAGATCCTGGAACCCTTGGTTAATTTATCAGAGAAGCTGAAAATCTGTAAATTCTATTCGTCTCCTAACTTTCCATTCATGGAGTAGAGCTCTGGTCTTAACAGACGTAATGGGAGCCATGACCAGTGGTGTATCCTGGTTTTGTGCTGCCCTAGGCAGGAC
Organism: Pelobates fuscus; assembly: GCF_036172605.1. Classification (NCBI taxonomy): domain Eukaryota; kingdom Metazoa; phylum Chordata; class Amphibia; order Anura; family Pelobatidae; genus Pelobates; species Pelobates fuscus. The sequence continues at coordinate 110,847,189 of NC_086319.1, read as the reverse complement.
AAAACTCAGGCGCCCCCCCCCCCAGCGCGCGCCCCCCCACCCAACCCTTCCCCCCCCCGTCCCGCCTTCTAAATACACACACACACACAAATTCACTGACAGATACGCATACACTAGCTAACAGACACACACACACACTCACTAGCAGACACACACTCACTGTCAGACACATACACTCTCTGATATATAATATAATATATATATATAATATATACCGTATATACTCGAGTATAAGCCGAGTTTTTCAGCCCATTTTTTGGGCTGAAAAACCCCAACTCGGCTTATACTCGAGTCAAGGTCTGTATTATGGCAATTTGCATTGCCATAATACAGACTGGGGGGAGAGGGGGGCTGGCAGAGCTGTAACTTACCTGTTCTGCAGCTCCTGTCAGCTCTCTCCTCCTCTGCGCCGTCCGTTCTGCTCTTCTGTCAGCTCACACTGGAAGTCTCGCGAGAGCCGCGGCTCTCGCGAGACTTCCAGTGTAAGCTGACAGAAGAGCAGAACGGACGGCGCAGAGGAGGAGAGAGCTGACAGGAGCTGCAGAACAGGTAAGTTACAGCTCTGCCAGCCCCCCTCTCCCCCCCACTGAACTGCCACTGGACCACCAGGGAAGGAGAGCCCCCCTCCCTGCCATATATCAAGCAGGGAGGGGGGACGAAAAAAAAAATATATAAATAAAAAGAAATAATAAAAAAATAATAATACTAATAAAAAATTAATAATACAAAAAAAAAAGGGGTATAAGGACCACTATGGGGGGGGGTATAAGGACCACTATGGGAGGGAGAGGGGGTGTTAAGGACCACTATGGGAGGGAGGGGGGTATAAGGACCGCTATGGGAGGGAGGGGGGGTATAAGGACCACTATGGGAGGGAGGGGGGTATAAGGACCACTATGGGAGGGGGGGGGGATAAGGACCACTATGGGAGGGAGGGGTGGGATAAGGACCACTATGGTGTGGTGTAATCACGATTACCTTAGGCCCCTCCCATCTATTTCTCCAATTCTCTCCCATTACATTACTTCCATTAGCACTGTCCCTATTCCTATGGTCCCTCTGTGGATCTCTCCATCTTTTGTCAAAGTCCTGTTTTGGTCTCCAGTTCTCATTATCCCTCTTGTTCTGGGGTACATCCCACCTCTGGCTTCTCCATTTACCATTTATATCTCTACCAGAGTCAACCTTGAATGTTCTTATGGCTGAAACAGAGAAGGCCTGTTCTGAGGAAGGATGCTTGATCCACCAATTGTCAGCTCTAGTTAGTACCATTTCTAAGTCTGCTAATGTTGGATCAAAAAGCCTCACAAATTCTTGACACTCCCAGGGAAGGGCTTCCATTACTTTAGCAATGTGTTCTGGTGAGCCCAAGACCAGAGGCTGCTGAGGTTGGCATAGCATATACCAGAACAATATCCTTTGAGCTACCTCTCTAGGACCATCTGCTGGCCTCATCGTAATATTCGCAATTTCTTTCTCAATGCTGAGTAAATAGAAATTTGTTGCAGCAATTCTTCCTGCCTGATCAGACACACTGTTATTAAATCCAAATAGTCTGCTAGCCAAAGGACCCATAGCATATTCTAACAGTTCTGTCCATTCTTCTAAGTTAAGACCTCCTTTTTTCGCTCTATTTGCTCCCCTCATAAACCAATGTGTAAAGGTGTTAAAGTCGTCAGTTGGCATACTTCCCCACCATTTCTGGAAATTATCTTTGTCTGTGATTGACATAGTCCTTGTCTGTCTAGAGAAGCTAGTAGGCATTTCTCTTACATTAAAATGTTCAGTTATTATTATAGGGGCTTGTGGGACACAATTCACAATTGGCACATTTCCATTGTGTTTTGTTCCCACTACTGGTTCTTTAATAAAATACGACTGGCCTGGGCATACTCTAGGAATCTCCTTATCCCATTTATTTGTGTTTTCTTTAATTTTCATTTTATATTCCATGACTAGGTCTTGGAGTTCAGTGATCTTAGCACTATATGCATCTCTCTGTTGTTCTATTTCTCTTAACTCCTTTTCCAACCCCTCAATCATTTTGTTTGTTCTTAGGGCAGCTATTTTAAAACAATTTCTTTCATCAAGAGCATCTTCCATTTTATTAGTGGTTACTAAATTAGCTTGCTGCAATTCGAGTACCATGCTTGCCAAACCCCCTATTGCAGCAACAACCGCTTGTGCCACCAAGCTTTTCCTTTTCTTAATATTGCACTTTTTATTAGTAACAATCTGTGTCAAAACATCCATAAAACCTTTATATTTTCCACAATTGGGGCCTGCTGGTTCTGGAAGCTCATATGGTCCACCATGTTTGTCAATGTCATTCTTGAAGTACTCTAGTACTTCTACAGAAAAATACTTAGTACCCAGAAATGACATTTTAAAACTGAGCTCTCCCTGAGTCTTTAACAATGGGAATGACTTAAAGGAAGAGATGGGAACTGGAAAATACCTGACTGTAACTTCAGCACAATGATAATTCCCAACCATATAACAATCTAACATAGGCACCTTTACTTCATAATATTTACCTCAAATACAAACTGTTCATTTTCTATTAAACACACTCCAGTGTAAAAATGTAAATGTTAACCTGGCTAAACAGTAGCCAACACACTGTATTAGCCCCAATACCTTTATCATGTAAACACAATGCAAATTATATTTACCTTAGTATGGTGAAGGTAATACTTGCTAATTAACTTCAAAACCAGTAAATTAGCCCAAATTAGCATATTAAAATATAATAGCAAGGCTTGGAGGGTAGGAGTTATACCTAAACTAGATTATTCAAGACACACAAAAAAAGTATAAAGTATGGAAGCCTATAGTGTATTAAAATGCAGGCCTGAAAAAAAATGAAACATTTATTTTTTTTATTTTTTTTTAGGCCTGTACTATGATAGCCAAAACACAACAAAACTCAACCTTAAATATATGAAACACACAAAAAACAATAGTATGTTCAACATTGAGGCCTATGCTGGTAGTGTATTAAAATAAAATAAAATGAAGGCCTGAGAAAACACACAAAAAAACTAATCCGCATTCGAATACAAAAAGAAACCGCATGGAAGCCTACTATAGTGTGTTAAAATGCAGGGCTAGGCCTGTACTCTGATAATGAAGGCCTTAAAAACTACTAGGCCTGAACTATGGTAGTCTAAACACAACAAACTCAGATATTTGAAACACGCAAAAAGACTAATACTCTATTCAAAATTGAGGCCTGATGCCCAAGCTTGTATAAAGAATCAAATCAGCATTCAAATACAAAAAAGAAGCAGCATGGAAGCCTATTATAATGCAGGGCTAGGCCTGTACTCTGATAGCCAAAAACCCAATAAAACTCAACTCAGATATTTGAAACATATATTCAAAACTGAGGCCTGATGCCTAATCTGGTATATTAAAATGGAGGCCTGATGCCTAATCTGGTACATTAAAATGGAGGCCTGAACTAGACTCCAAACACAATCAGCCCTGGATTTCCCATGCAGAGGATAATTAAACAAAGTACTTTTTTTTTTTCCTCCCCAAAAAGTAAATCTGACTATCTATTAATGTGTTATTACCTCATAAATAACCTTTGTAGAAGTCTAAAATTCGTTGGTCGCCATATGTGGTGTAATCACCAAATTAATATAAATATTACACAAGGTTCGTCTACATTAAAAGGTATTTATTTAGAAGGCAACACACAATACTATAACACACAGCCCAGACCCACGGAGCAACAACCCTTTTAAATCTATCTATCTATATAGTAATCCCCTTCCCCACACGTTTGATCTCACCCACGGTTAGGCCTTCACCATCCACCAAGGAAGAAAAAGAAGCAACAGAGTATAACATGGTTCACCAAGATAGCACATGGCGTCTGCACATCTGCTCAGTAGAACAGCCAAGAAGGAACAGAGAGAAATGAAGATAGAGAGGAGTGGCTATCTCTCTCCTGACTTGTAAAGGTATTGAATTACCTACTTAACATATCAAAGGGTAAAGCTTATCCCCCTGTAAGAAAGATCTACATGAACTTGATCACATGACCCCTGGTCACCATGTTAGTTTGATGACAGAATGTCACCACATATGGGAGGGAGGGGGGGGGTATAAGGACCACTATGGGAGGGAGGGGGGGTATATGGACCACTATGAGAGGGAGGGGGTGGGATAAGGACCACTATTGGAGGGAGGGGGGGGATAAGGACCACTATGGGAGGGAGGGGTGGGATAAGGACCACTATGGGAGGGAGGGGGGGGGTATAAGGACCACTATGGGAGGGAGGGGGGGGTATATGGACCACTATGAGAGGGAGGGGGTGGGATAAGGACCACTATGGGAGGGGAGGGGAAGTAAGGACCACTAGGGGAGGGGAGGGTAAGGACCACTAGGGGAGGGGTGAGTCAGGACCACTGGGGGGGGGGTGAAGGAACACGGGGGTGGGGAGGTAAGGACCACTAAGGGAGGAGGAGGGGAAGTCAGGACATATGGGGGGGGAGGGGGCGGCAAATTTTTTTTTGCCTACGGCGGCAAATATCCTTGCACCGGCCCTGCACACACTGCATTCACACACTGCATTCATACACACACACGCTGCATTCATGCACACACACGCTGCATTCATGCACACACACGCTGCACTCATACACACACGCTGCACTCATACACACACGCTGCACTCATACACACACGCTGCACTCATACACACACGCTGCACTCATACACACACACATACGCACATACTGCATTCATTATACACACACTGTAAATAAATATTCAATTAATATATTTTTTTTAGGATCTAATTTTATTTAGAAATTTACCAGTAGCTGCTGCATTTCCCACCCTAGTCTTATACTCGAGTCAATCAGTTTTCCCAGTTTTTTGGGATAAAATTAGGGGCCTCGGCTTATATTCGGGTCGGCTTATACTCGAGTATATACGGTAATATAATATATAATATATATATAATATAATATATATAATATAATATATATATATAATATAATATATATAATATAATATATATAATAATAATATATATAATAAATATATAAAATATATATATAAAATATATATAATATAATATATATATATATATATATAATATATTATATAATATATATATATAATATATATAATATATATATAATATAATATATATATATAATATAATATTATATATATATATAATATATAATATTATATATATATAATATAATATATATATAATATAATATATAATATTATATATATATATAATATAATATATTATATAATATAATATATATATAATATAATATAAATATTATATATATATATAATATAATATATATATAATATAATATATATATAATATAATATAATATAATATATATATATAATATATATATATAATATAATATAATATATATATAATATAATATATATATATAATATATATATATAATATAATATAATATATATATAATATAATATATATATATACATATAATATAATATATAATATAATATATATATAATAATATAATATATATAATAATATATATATAATATATATAAATAAATAATAATTAATATAATATATATATATAATATATAAATAATATATATAAATAAATAATAATTAATATAATATAATATATATAATAATATATATATAATAATAATATATATATATATAATATATATATATAATAATATATTATATATATATATATATATATTATATATATATATATAATATATTATTAATTTAACCTACCCCCCCCAGCCTCCTTACCTTTGGGAATGCTGGGGGGGGTTTCTTTACCTCCCTGGGGTCTAGTGGGGCTGCCGGTCGGGCTGCTGGGCTGGTTGCTGGGCGGGCGGCTGGCGAGGGAGCTCTTCCTCTGAGCTGTCTGCTCAGCTCCCTAGCGCGCCGCAGAGTGAGGCTGGGAGCCGGAATATGACGTCATATTCCGGCTCCCAGCCTCACTCTGCGGCGCGCGAGGGAGCTGAGCAGAGAGCTCAGAGGAAGAGCTCCCTCGCCAGCCGCCCGCCCAGCAACCAGCCCAGCAGCCCGACCGGCAGCCCAGTTAGCCGCAAGGCTAACAAGGCATTTGCCCTGGGCATTTGGGGGCGGCGTTTTTTGCCGCCCCCTGGAAAATGCCGCCCAAGGCAAATGCCTTGTTTGCCTCGCGGCTAATACGCCCCTGGCCATGACATATCTTTATTTAATCATGTAGTTTATGTGGGTTAAGGGAGGGATTCATCTGATGACAAGTGATGTTGTCAGTCGGTCTTTATATAAAGTAAAGCAGAGAAGTTAACAAGGGTTTTAATAGTCAACTAACTTAATCATCTTTATCGCTTCTTCACAGTTGCAGATTTTTTTCACACAGAAAGCAGTTTATTAGTGTATTACATTATTGGACTAACTAGAATGAGTACTGTAACGGTACCCCAGGCATAAAAGGGGTTAACAGACATTTAGGAGATATTCCCTTCCAGATATACAGGCAGCTACTGTAGACACCAATCCACCGAACCGGAGAAGCATACGAATGCTCTCAAACATACGAATGCTGTAAACAGCCGAATAGGAAAAACCATATGAAAGGTTTACACTCCTAGCAGTCGAACTGGAACAGCATACAATAAATCCCCCCAAAAAACGAGACAAGTCTCCGTTTTGAGGGTCAAGCAGTGATCAGACACAGCTGTGGGCTTATTGTTTTTATATGCACACATTCTTACACATTAGTACCACCCACAGGATTTTGAAAAAAATAAATAAACACGTACAATACACTCAGACACTCCCACACAAAATCCTCCCCTGTGATACAATTACCTTACACAATGGGTTAATGTAATTAACACAGGCAGAGAAATACAGTTTTTCCACATTATTCATAACTTTAAAAGTATACATCACATTCACATAAAACACATTTTACATTTTAAATTACATTTTCAGAATCAGCATACTCCAAATACAAACATATGTCAAAATCATCCAAATTGGTCCATTGGTTCAAAAGATAGATCAAAGTCCTTTGTGACCAAATGAAGCATGGCTTTTCTGCCCAAAACCAGTTCCACAGAGTCTTCTATCCTGGAGATAATTGGGAGGTAATCCAGTTATCTCAAAGGACAGAGGCAAAACTCCATTGAACACATGGTAACAAAAGACAGTAAAATACATAAAAATATATAACTGTGCAGCTATTGCATAAAACAGGTACATTCAACATATCCCCAGATAGCTTAGATTTGAGAGCACATTATTACTGAATGGCGCTCAGATCTCATACATACAGTTTAATTGCCATGAAGCCAAAGTCTTTCACATAGTCTTTCGTTATACAAATGGGCTCCATGGCATAGCTATATGGGGTATCACTATTCAAATAGGGCAAGTACCGAATGACCCGGCTTTCGTGTCTTTGCAGGGGAGAATCAAGTGTTTCAACATGGGGCCATAGTCTAAAGGCAGCAGACGGGAAACCAGGCTCCTCCAATGCACAGTGGCGAGATTGGTCTTGTCACAAGTACTTAAAAGAACTTTCTTTCCAAGCTTATTAAATCAAGTCAGAGATGAGTCGTCCGTAAACTCTATAACTTTGTTGGAATTTGACTCTGGAGCTGCTTTGCAGAATGATGCCATGTACATTCTTAAGACAATCAAGGTTATTTACTAGTGAGAATTGTCAGGAAATAACAGTGTATTCTAAATTAAATTTCAAATTTAAGGTCCAATTAGCTAAACAAAATTATTGTAATAAGCTTGGCTTCCAGGGCAGCTACTTTGACCTTAAATTTGAAATAAACTTTCGATTAACTTTCAATTCCTGACAATTCTCAATTTGGTAAACAGCCCTGAATGTCTAACAAATTGACCTTAAATTTGAAATTCACTTTGGATTCACCTTGAATTCTCACTTTAGTGAATAACCATGTATATATGTATAATCAGGGTAATTTACTCTTTTCTTTGTGCGTGTGTTTAACTTTAATTCTGATGCCATATTTATGGTGCACTTTCAATGTGTGTACAGGGCCGTCTTTAATAGTGATTGGACCCTGGGCAAGCATTTGCTTGGGCCCCCTGAGCCTTGCTGCCCTCCCACTCCCTGGCATGCAATCATGCCTTAAACTCCAACCCAGTGGCGGAACTAATGCAGAGAAGCCCTGGTACAAGAAAGTTGTTTGGGCCTCCCCCTCTAGCACAAGAGTGGCGAAAAGATACATCCCCATCTTTAATACAACTCCCACGATGCTATGCCAGCTGGGGATCTATACTTTGCACATCCTTGTAGGGTTGTATTTGTATGCGGTGTTTGTGCATTTGAATGTAAGCCTGTTTTTGTATAGAGTATATGTGTGCATGTAGAGGTGTATTTGTATGTACTATTACAATTGGAATGCAGAGGTATACTTGTGTGTAGTGTTTGTGTTTGAATGCAATGGTGTGTATTTGTATGTATGGTTGACTTTTAAATGCAGGTGTGCAACTGTGAGTTGGTGTATGCATATCATTTTGGCATTTTAATACTGGGTTTTGTTTGTATGTAATATTTGCCTTCAGGGTTGTTATAGGATGTAGTGTTGTCTTCTAAACATTTGTGTATAGTATTGGTGTTTGAGTAAAGGGTGTGTTTTATATATAATTTTGGAGTTTGAAATCAGGGGTGTGTTTGTCTGTAATGTTTGTGTTATCAGGGATGTGTTTGCATGTTGTTTTTGATTGCTGGGATGTATACACATGCACAGTTACATACACATCAACACACATATAAACATACTGACACATGCACATACCTTGACACACAGATACACACACTGGCACATGCACACAAATTCTGATATGCACACTGGCACATAAACACTCAGATACACACCGACACAGTTACACACTGGCACACACATACACACAGATACACACACTCTGACATACATGTGATAACTTTTATGTTTGCAGCAGGGCAGAAGCAGAGAGTTGGAGGAGGCACAACGCTTGTAAATGCTGATGCTGCTGTGGCAAGGCAAGCTGGTACTGTTATATGTAATGCACAACAAAAAAAATAATTAAAACATAAAATAAACACTGTGCTTAAATGCAACTGTGCAATAATTAAACTCATCTAAACAGAAAAAAAGCAGTGAGTGGGGGCACATAGTAGAAAGGCAGTGAGGGGGGAAGGCAGGAGCAGTGAGTGGGGGCACCGAGAAGCAGTAAGTGGGGGAAAGCAGGGCAGGGGCAGAGAGTGGGGGCATAGAGAAGAGAAGAAGTGAGTGGGGGAAGGCAGGGCAGGGGCAGAGAGTGGGGGCACAGAGAAGAGAAGAAGTGAGTGGGGGAAGGCAGGGCAGGGGCAGAGAGTGGGGGCAGAGAGAAGAGAAGAAGTGAGTGGGGGAAGGCAGGGCAGGGGCAGAGAGTGGGGGCACAGAGAAGAGAAGAAGTGAGTGGGGGAAGGCAGGGCAGGGGCAGAGAGTGGGGGCATAGAGAAGAGAAGAAGTGAGTGGGGGAAGGCAGGGCAGGGGCATAGAGAAGAGAAGAAGTGAGTGGGAGAAGGCAGGGCAGGGGCAGAGAGTGGGGGCATAGAGAAGAGAAGCAGTGAGTGGGGGAAGGCAGGGCAGGGGCATAGAGAAGAGAAGAAGTGAGTGGGGGAAGGCAGGGCAGGGGCAGAGAGTGGGGGCACAGAGAAGAGAAGAAGTGAGTGGAGGAAGGCAGGGCAGGGCAGGGGCAGAGAGTGGGGGCACAGAGAAGAGAAGTAGTAAGTGGGGAAGGCAGGGCAGGGCCAGAGAGTGGGGGCACAGAGAAGAGAAGAAGTGAGTGGGGAAGGCAGGGCAGGGGCATTGAGTGGGGGCACAGAGAAGATAAGCAGTAAGTGGGGGCACAGAGAAGATAAGCAGTAAGTGGGGGAAAGCAGGGCAGAGGCATTGAGATTGTTTTTTCTAAAAAAAACTATCTTAGCTGCAGCCATTCACCCAGAAGGAGAGGATCAGGGACTGGATAAACTTACCTTCAACTCAGCTTAGTGCTGGCTGAGGCTGATGGGAGTGGGAATGAGCAGCAGCTCATTCCTGCCTCTCCTCCCCATGCTGCTACCTGATGCTGCCTCCTTCCTCCCGCGGTGCTCTCTTCTGAAGCTGGGAGGAAGTGATCGGCTTTCACTTCCTCCCAGCCAGCTAATACGACAGGGGCCCGGTCGGCTCTTAAAGGGCCATGGCACCCCACCGGGTCCCTGTTCAGAGATACCCATCGGGTGGCCCTAAATGCATGGGCCACCTGATAGGCCCCTCCAAATTGTTGTGGGCAATGTGGGCCCAGAGGGCAGCTGCTTTGGGCCCCCCAGGAGTAACTGGGCCCGGGGCAGCTGCCCCGTTTGCCCTGTGTTAAAGACGGCCCTGTGTGTGTAACTTATTATTACTGTGTAGTGTGTGTTGGGCATCCTTTTAAAACCTTTCTAGTGTGGGCCTCAGTGTTGAATATTCACTCTATCAGAAAATGTTCTCTGTATCAGATGAATGTTTGGTAAAGTAATTCTCAGCTATGGACATTTGGATTGTGACTTTGATTGCTAACTTGTACTCATTTCATTGGCTTCTGGGCTTTGGCTTTTGTGTAAGGAGCTGATTATTCTCTTGTATCTCAGTTGTTCATTTGTCTGGTAATAATCACAGGATTTGTATTATGGATAAACCGGTAATGAATTCATACTAGTTGGAAGAATTAACCATTCTGTCTTTTACCCATATTTGGATTACCTGTTACTGGATGTGCTTTCTAAGCAGGGCTTGATTAAAAGGAATCTATAGTGTCATAAAAACAAACTTGGGGGACACCAGGGAACTGTTCCCAGAAAGTGTAGCATTAGCACATCATTAGACAAATTTGCGCCAAGCTCAGTGTGCTGAAAAAGAGCTGCCTGCATAGATCACTCTTAGTTCGCTAACCTGCATAATTGGCGGGCCACCCGACAGGACTTCCAATTCTTTGCCCTTTCTGGGCAGGCCCTCCCTTTTGGGTGCTGCCAGAGACATGATTTGCATCACTGGCCCACCTCCTTTTACCCTGCTCACAGACATTCTGCTTTTACAGGATACCGTTTTTTGGAGGGAGGGGGTGTGTGGATTTGGTTTAGTGATAAAAGTAAAAGAGTAGCATAAGGGTATTACAGATAGAAGACACTTGGAAGTTATGAATGTTTTAGGGTTTTCTGTCAATAAGATTTTGTAATTGGCCCATCATAATTTTCAGCGCCAGACCCAATGGGCTCTTACTCCAGCACTGTTTCTAAGGATTTTTCCTTGCCTCTCATCGGAATTTATATGCCACCATGAACACAAGTATTGTGCCTTATTTTCAAGCTTCTTGCAACTGTATCCTATCGCTACCAATAACACAACTAACCTTCTCGAAAAGTTACTAATTGTGTATAATGGTTTTTATACATTTAACATTTAAATAAGCCTTTGATATAGAAATGTCATAAAATTAATTGCATTCTATGTATGATGATGTTAAATAGAATTTACAATACATTATAAACAATCATGTCCCATATCTTTTTTTTCTTCTAGTTTTGTAGTATTACTACTCTCATCAATTCAGCCATGCCAAAAGCCCATCAAGTATGCACACTCCCATAAAATAATAATAATAGATCAAATAAGCAAAATCTTTTGACACCAATTAACACATTTAGGTGAATATACTTTTTATGTAATAAAACCTAAAATAAATAAAAAATAACTAAACTAGCCTTTAATTAGGACTGGTATTTAAATTTGCCCACAACGTGCAGTAAGGGAGCTGCTGACTATAATCCAGAGCAGGTGATAATTCCAGATACAAAGGAAGAACAATAAAGCTTAATCTTGGCTCGATATCTTGGCTGAATAATCAGTTCAAGGGTAAATTTCTGATGAAAACCAAAGGGCTGGATCACAGACAATTATTTGTCAAAACATAAAGAATGCAGACTTCAGTTCCCAAAGCTTGTCTTTTATAAGCATATCATGTACGGTGACTCCCTAACGTTCTGCAATCTTTGTGAATCTCATAAACTGCAAATAATGTGAAGAAAAATGCTAGTTAATAAGTTTCTATGGTAATCCATCCCATAATATTTAGTATGTGAAGGTTCTCATGCCAAAACATTTAATATCATAAAACAGATAATTCTGGAAATATATCCCCATAAACTGTCAATCTGAAGAAATAGTAACAAACCAAACAAAAAGAGAAGACATTCTATCCTATTCTCAACACATCCAGAAGGTGTCAGTCTAATAAGCCTGAGAATCCACAGTTCTCAGTTCAAAGAGGAATTAATACTGTATAAGATTTGAGAGTTATTATTCAGTGCGTTTGGTAAAGTGTTCCTCAAGTAATTCATTTTTTTCATGGCTCTAGTTTGCACACCATTCCATTAGAGCAGGGGTTCCCAATTGATTTTTTCCCATGGAACCCTTTGATTTTTCCAGTGGAACACTTTTTTATAGTGCATAAACCTTTTTTTTTTCTTATGTGCCGGTGTGTGTGTCTGTGTGTCAAGGTGTGTGCATCTGTGTTTGTATGTGCCAGTTTTTGTATTTGCCAGTGTGTGTATCTGTGTGTCAATGTGTATCTGTGTGTGTATATGTATCTGACACACAGATACATTCATAGTTACATAGTTACATAGCTGAAAAGAGACTTGCGTCCATCAAGTTCAGCCTTCCTCATATTTGTTTTTTGCTGTTGATGCAAAAGAAGGCAAAAAAAAACAAACGTTTGAAGCACTTCCAATTTTGCAACAAGCTAGATACACACTAGCACTCAGTGGCACACAGATACACACACTGACACACTGACACACTGACACACAACTTGACACACAGATACACACACTCACATACACACACACTCAGATGCACACAGTGATGCATGCACACACTTGCACCCACAGATACATACACTCAGATACACACGTTGACACATACACACGGTGTCATATACACACACTGACACTCTCAGATACACACACACTGACATACACACACAAACACTGGCACACACAGTGATACATACACACACTGGCGCACACACACACACACACACTCTCACTGGCACGTACACACACACACACAATATGACATACATCAGAGCCAGCCTCCTGTTAACTTACCTTGTGTCCAGGAGGGTGGCTTGCTTGTGGTCCTGGTGATGTTTTTGAGCCATGAGTTCAAATGTTGACTCTCTAGCTCTCTCTGCAATGGAATAATTCTCCGTTATTATTTTGACCATTGAGCATTTATATTATATTATTCTTTAGGGTTGTGGCTAGGGGTATGGTTAGGGTAACATCTTGAAGCAAGTGCTGGTTAGGATTCCTATTATTAAAGCTCGGGTCAGAAATTTGTTTCCTGCTAATACACTGAAATTAAAGGCTGTGGATTTAGCAGTAGAATTCGTCCCCTGTGCTGAATGCTGTTTCAAACAAATATAAATATGACATAATCTGCCCATTATTTCAATGGGCAGATCATGTTTTAAATTTTTTATATGTACACCATAATGGAGATTTTTGTTATTGTTTAACAACGCTTTATTGGACTAATGGAATAATGTGTATATGTATATATATATTCAAATAAACTGCATATATGTATACAAGCATAAAAACTATATACTACTACATTTATCCGAACAGCAAGACATGTATGGGAAAGGAGCAATAAAGGCAAATAAATTCATAAAATACCATCATAAAAGCATTTCTAGTGTTTCAATTATTACACTTATTTTGTTTTTGTTTGTAGGGCTTCAATATAATTTGCAAAGTTATTACTATAACAAGGCATGATTAGTGTAAACATTAAGGCTACTGTGCACAAGAACTTACCCTTAAATGAGGATGTTCTCAAGCTAACCGTCTCCTGCCTCCTCCCTCCCTAGCACATGGCAGCACGGCATCAACTTTGTGATGCTGGGAGGAAGTGCCGATACTACAGGGCCCCTGATTTGTGATAAAATCTCGGCTGCCATTTTTTGGGGGAAATCACGGCGGAACACCATTTGTGTTCTCGCGGAACACCAATTGACATCTGCTGCATTCGAGGAACCCTAAATGACCAGACCTCCCTATTAATGTATTATAAATATTATGCAATTAGTAAAAAAATAAATAAATAAAAAAAAAAAGATATTCATCTCTCAATGATGTTCATTATCTACAAATCTGCACCAAAACCTGTGACATGGTAATGGTCTGTATCTAAATGTCATGCTTCCATAACCCTTTGCTTAAAGGGACACAATAGGCACCCGGACCACTTCATCTCATAGTCCCTGTCCCCTTAGCTCTGCAATGTAAACGTTGTTTTAACAGTGGTGCAAACACTGCCTCTAGTGGCTAACTAGAAGACTTCTGGTAGACATGCCCTGTAAACTGCAAAACAGTCCAATCGTTGGTTTCTCTATGAGAAGTTTATGATTGGAGCTTGCACGACTGCCCTGATGTCATGAAGAGGCGTGGAGAGTGGCACTGGTTTTCATATGAATAAAAACCTATTTTATAATAAATATAATGTAAATACTTTGCAACAAAGGGTTATAGTAACCATGTAATGAGCCAGTGATCTGTGCCTGTTTTTTAAAAAAATAATATGTGCCCAAATACATTTTCAAGTGACTTTGTTCTTGTGTGTGGAATCCAGGATAAGTTTCTGTCTTGCATAGACTGAAATAATTATATGAGCTTCTCCACTTCAGCTACCAGTGCTCTTGTTTTGTAGAGACTAGCAGTTTACAATACTAGGACAACTGCTGTACTCTCAGGTTAACTGGACCTGAGAGAGTTCCCTTACACTACTTAGATATACGATAAATGGAGTTGATGCAATGGGGGGGGGGGGGGGGGGGGCACTATAAGGAGGTATAGAGCTAGGAAAGCAACTTTGTTTTCCTAGCACTATAGGATTGTCCAAATAAACTTCTCTTGAACATGAATAAGAAACTCTATCAAAGCAATCCAAAGAACTCCATTACTCTTCAAATTCACCTAGTTAAGAGTTAATAGAAACCAACTGCACTTTATACTACCATTTATATTCTTAACACATCATTACGACATGAGTCATGCTCATATTTAAAGGGAATCTCCAGTGCCAGGAAAACAATCCGTTTTCCTGGCACTGGAGGGTCCCTCTCCCTCCCACCCACCAATCCCCGGTTACTGAATGGGTGAAAACCCCTTCAGTCACTTACCTGAGGCAGCGACGACATCCCTCGTCGCTGTCTCTTCCTCCGCGCCGCTCCTCCTCTGCATTGCGTCAGCCGGTGGGCGAGACTGATCTTGCCCACCGGCCGAGGAGACCTAATGCGCATGCGCATTAGCGCTCCCCATAGGAAAGCATTGAAACATAATTTCAATGCTTTCCTATGGGGAAATGAGCGACACTGGAGGTCCTCACACAGCGTGAGGACGTCCAGCGACGCTCTAGCACAGGTTTCCTGTGCTGTGAAGGAGGAAGTGACCTCTAGTGGCTCTCTAGTAGACAGCCACTAGAGGTGGAGTTAACCCTGCAAGGTAATTATTGCAGTTTATAAAAAACTGCAATAATTACACTTGCAGGGTTAGGAGTAGTGGGAGTTGGCACCCAGACCACTCCAATGGGCAGAAATGGTCTGGGTGCCTGGAGTGTCCCTTTAATAGACTTGTTGCTGGGTCAGTGATTGTATTCTCTGTAATAACGATGCTACAGATGTCTTGGGTAAACTATTGTCGAGGTATGCTGTCATGTCCCCCTATCTAGTTAGGGCCAACAGCCCAGAACCACCCCTTGACATAAAAAATGCCTCTCTTACTTTTTTAAGCTTGTAAAATAAAGTATCTGAAATAGTGTGCCCTCTATAAAGTCAATTTGCTATTAAATGTATTTACATATTTTTTTTAGGTTTTATCACAATGTTTTCTCTTACACTCATGTGAGAGGAGCTGATAATTCTCAAGCTGGTTGTTAATATCTACTACTTTTAGCTGAGCCTTGTTAAGCAGTAGAATTACACAAAGTCCCTTGGCATCTGAGACTCTGTTGATGTGAATGGCAACATATTTCAATACTGGTCCAAAATACCGGGCTTGCAAGGATTGTATTACCAACTTGGTTCAGCATCATAATTGAAGAATGGATTCACAAAATTAAACATCTGAGTATAATTTGTATGACATACTTTAATGGGAACATTCTAAGCCACAGGACCACTACAGCAAAGAGACTCTCCTTGCAATCTTTCATTTTTAAACCTAGTTTTTTTTTCTGTGACAGTGACGGTGTTCACATTGAGCTGCAAGGATTCCTCTGGTAGCTGTCACTTAGACAACAGTCCATGAATATACGCAGAACTGATGATCAGTGTCTTTGCGCCCAGCAAGAAGACCCAACACTTTCTCCATATTGCTGCATTAGTATGCAGATTCATGCAGCATGGCAATTGCCGCGCAAGTACACTAGGCCCCTAAAGCTTCTATATGGAGAAACATCGGATTGGCTGAGATCATCATTGTTTAAGATCTGTTTTATTTTACCACAATACGCTGCTCTTTAAATAAAATGTATTACTGATCCTTGGTGAAAATCAGTCCAGGTCTATAAATGAAGGTTATAACGTGTTTGGTACTGAGAGGGCTAAAAACAAATGTGATATGTTGAGGGTAATTATTGTCATTTGGATGAGAAATTACCTCCTTTTGTAGGTGTTAGCATTTCTGCAGATGATAAAAGTTCGACTTTTGCTCACATGACTAGTTTACACAGAAACGTATTTGTCAAGTCTGCTTCAGCTGTTTCTCACTGTTTAGGGACTAAGATTTTCTGTTGAATTCTTAGGCTTGAAAGGCTTGGCTTCTCTCAGCATTATTGAAAACCAAAGTATGGGATTACTGCAGATATTGTCACTCTCTACAGAAGTGCATACAGACATAAATCAGTTACCAACAATAAATGTTTGTCTATGTACTGAGGACCACAGACTGCACACAACTGGGGGAGATTAAGCTCTGCATTCCTAATTTATACAGGTCAGGGAGAGTTTTACTTTTATCATGCAAAAAGGGAAAGAGCTGTTAAAGCACAACTACTTCATTGACACATTTGAAATCAAAATAGCATTCCGACTGAATGCACAGAGATCTTTTTATTAAACATTTACAGGTTTATATACGAAAGTGATCATTGTTAGGAACATATAATAAATTCAAAGTGAATTCCATATTTAAGGTCAAAATAGCCAAACTGGAATAATTCTCTAAGTCAGCTATGGTTCCAGTTCAGCTACTTTGGCCTTAAATGTGAAATTCTCTTTGAATTTCCCACAATTCTCACTATAGTAAATAATCATGTACATGTTATACACTACACTCAGAATTTTGGCAAATGAAATCTGGATTGTAAATTTTGGAATAAAAACGTTAGAAAGATTTCCAGAGTTGCTATTTTAGCCTAGGTTTTTACAAAGGAAATCTAATTTGCTAATATTAGGGTTTAATGAAAAAAATGTAAAAGATTTTTAAAGAATTAAAAACAAGGTTGCAAAATGTAGCCAGATTTGAAAACAGTTGCATGATAAACTTATGGAGCAAACTTATAAGTTATAGGACACAATGGCTTCTAAAATAGAGCTAATTTTATAAGTTAAGATCTGGAATCTGGTAGAAATTATACCATATATAAAAAAAATGTGGAGCTGGGTATTTTTTTTCTAAAGAAACTGGAGAAGGTGTTGCGACTGAACTCTCTCGTGACTTTTTGAAAATACAAGGCAAGACATTTTTCCAGGTTTCTGTGGGCCTACTCAAAAATAGCTTCACATTTTCTTCTCTAGTAAAACATATTACATTATACAGGAAGAAACATCCACATTTAAAGGAAGAAGAAAAATGATTAGTCATGAAATGATTTCAGATTTGGGCAGGGTTTTTAGTAATTAGTTTCCCACATTAATGTACAGTATGCTCTTCAATTGTTACAGTTATTATAATTGATGTTTAAAATTTATCCAAATTCAACATGTCTTTGTAATTTACCAAATTGCTCTCCTCTGGGGATATCCTGTAAAACCAGACCAAAAAAAATGTAAATATCTTTTCTTGTATAATTTACTTATTTAACAATATTGCAGTTGGACTTTTTTTTTTTTTAATTATTTATTTTTGCAATGACAGAAATTGTGATATATGTTCAGTATGGAGGCTTGTGCAAAAGCCATTACATGTTTTATACAACATTATCCAGTGATACAGACATTGTAACTTTTTTTAAGATGGCAGAAGTTTTTATTAGAACAGTTTCTCTATATTAATATTTTATAACCCAAAATTAGAAGGGAAATTTTTTTAATGTAATACTTTATTATGAAAGGATACATCTATTGACGATACCTATAGCATAGCGACCCCACTATGCATGGTTTCTGGCACGGGTAAGAAGCCTTTATAGCCTTTCTGTGATAGAATAGTATATATCATAGATAGGAACCCGATTAAGGTCAATATTCCATGTGAAAAAATAGAGGCAGTGTATTTCTGCACCACAGGCTGAGGAGCCTTTAACACCAAAAAGTCATATAGAACCTTTTAGAGGAGAAAGATTGGACATCAAGGTTAATGTAATGATTACTGGAGTTTCTTCCAATATAGTATTAGTATTTAAATATTATGTCGCGCTATAATATAAAGTGCAGATGATGAATGATCCAAATAATCCAATATATATAACAATATGTAAAATGCAAGGAGGTGCCAACCTACGACAAATAGAAAGCCATTTTGTGCCCTGTCTCTTTGTATTAAATCCTCATTAGATAAAAGTCAAGTAAATCCAGGAACATCTTCTGGTCTAGACCAGAAAGGCTTAGGCTTAAGATGGCAGGAGAACGGGTGTTGGGATTTTTTTTTTTTTTTTTATTTAGCAAATTTAACTCACAATCACATGCTTAAATAGGTTCAGAGTAATAATCTGGCAATAACCGCCTGATGGCTCTGCCTGCCACAGAGTGGAAAGCAGGATAAAGTATCTACATTCAGAACACTAAACACCAGGACCTGTCATGGCTCTGGCCTCCTCTCCTCTGTCTAGAACCATCATAAATAAGCTGCATGACGGAGAGAGGGAGGTTTTGTCACCAAAAATGTGTGTACAGTGGTACTCGAACGGTCCTGTTCTTGAACAATTTGGAAGTCAAACTAAAATTTAGAGTAAAACGTGTTCGGTATGCGAACGTTCCTTGGTACCCAAACACATCACGTGGCATTCACCTCTATGGTAATCTCGTTGGTAAACTTGTTGGTACCTCGTTAGTATGACACATCGCCATTCCATTCTGTTAGGAAACAGCTCTATTCTCTAATCAAACAGCTCCATTCTGTCAGCAGCGCTCCGTTCTGTCATCAAACAACTTGATTCTGTCAGCAGAGCTCCATTATGCCAGCAAAAGCTCCATTCAGTCAGCAGAGCTCCATCCAGTCAGCAGAGCTCAATTCAGTCTTCAAATAGACTTCAATTAATTCTTCAAATAGAGTTCAATTCTGTCAGCAAACAGCTCCATTCTGCCAGCAAACAGCTCCATTATGTCAGCAGAGCTCCATTCTGCCAGCAAAAGCTGAATTCAGCCAGCAGAGCTCCTTCCAGTCAGCAGAGCTCCATTCAGTCAGCAGAGCTACATTCAGTTTTAAATTAGAGTTCAATTCTGTCTTCAAATAAAGTTGCAATCAGTCTTCAAATAAAGTTCAATTCAGTCTTCAAATAAGGTTCAATTCAGTCTTCAAATAGAGTTGCATTCAGTCTTCAAATAGAGTTCCATTCAGATTTTAAATAGAGCTCCACTAACTCTTAAATACATATATTCAATTTTTCATTGAATCTTTACATTCAGTCTGCGAAAACTCACCATTGGTCCAATGGATATTAGCCAACCCAAGAGGAAAATTCTGAGAAAGACAATAGAGTTGAAGAAAACATGAAAGCGGTGTCTGTGTCTCTGATCTAGCAACACAGTTTGGTATGGCAAAATCTACAATTTGTACCATATTAAAAAATAAAGACACCATCAAAGGAGCCAATGTTGCTAGAGGGGTAAAAGCATAGGCGTGCACAGCCTATTGCATTAGGGTGTGCACCCTAAAGCACAAACACACGCCGCATGTATATGTGTGTGTGTGTATATGTATATATACACACACACACACATACACTGCTGTGTGTGTGTGTGTGTGTGCAAGTGCTGTTAGTGTGATGTGTGTGTGAGGGTGCTGTTAGTGTAATGTGTGGGTGAGGGTGTTTGTGTGTGTGTGTTTGTGAGGGTGCTGTTTGTGTGTGAGGGTGTTTGTGTGTTTGTCCTGTGAGGGTGCTGTGTGTGTGAGGGTGCTGTTTGTGTGAGTGTTGTGTATTTGTGAGGGTGCAGTTTGTGTGTGTGTTTGTGAGGGTGCTGTTAGTGTGCTGTGTGTAAGGGTGGTGTGTGTTTGTAAAGGTGCTGTGTGTGTTTGTGAGGGTGCGGTTAGTGTACTGTGTGTGAGGGTGCTGTATGTGTACTGTATGTGTGAGTGTGCTGTGTGTGAGGGTGCTGTGTAGGTGCTGTATGTGTGTAGGTGCTGTATGTGTGTGTGTGCTGTATGTTTGGAGGGATTGTGGAGGTGGGGGCAGATTAGTAAATATCTCCCCTCCCTTCTGACCTTATGTAGGGAGGGGGGATCCTTGCTGCCATGTGCCATCCCTGGTGGTCCAGTGGAGAGTGAACTCTAGCCTGCGGGGCTAGAGTTAACTCTCGCAAGATCTGAGCGTTGCTGCGGCAACGCTCAGATATCGTGAGAGGAACCTAGCGGAGCTGCTGTCTAGAGCTCCCTGGGTCCTCTCCTGCCTCCCTCCATGCTGCTGTGGGCCGGTGAGGTAGATCTTTGATCTCCCTGCCGGCCCATGGAGGCTTAGAGCAGAGCCGGCACTCAGATAGCGCCGGCTCTGTGTGAGCCGACAGGGGAGATCGGGAGGGTACAAGTCCTGTGGAATAATGTGTGGGAACTCTCCCAAGATTCCCACCCCCCCAAAAAAATAATATACACTCGTGTGTGTGTGTGTGTATATATATATATATATACACATATATATACACATATATATACACATATATACACATACATATATACATACATGCGTACACACACACACAAACACAGACACACACTCATAAATTCACAGACACACATACACTGACACATACACACACAGACACACACACATTCACAGACACACACACACACACACATTCACAGACACACATACAGACACACACACACACTCACATACACACATTCACAGACACACACACACACACACACATTCACAGACACACTCACAAATTATTTTTTTTAATAAAAAAATGTCCACCCAGCCTCCTTACCTGGAGAGCTGGTGTGGACTTGTCCCTGGGGTGCAGTGGGGCGGATGCCTGTCTCCATATCAGCTGCGGCGAGGGAGCTGTGTGCTCTCTGCTCCCTCTCGCCGCGCGGGCTGTCTGCTGTAGCTGGGAGCCGGAATATGACGTCATATTCCAGCTCCCGGCATCTGCAGACAGCCCGCGCGGCGAGAGGGAGCAGAGAGCACACAGCTCCCTCGCCGCGGCTGATATAGAGAGAGGGGGGATCCATCACCTCTTGCGCCCCCATGACGGGGAACACGGGGAGGAAGGGGGCATTTGGGGCGCTGAGTGCCTGCAGGAACAGCGTTCCTGCTAAAAGAAAAGTGCAGGAACGCTGTTCCTGCAGGACTCAATCCATAGTGCGTGCCGCTGGGATTAGGGTGTGCCCAGGCACACCCGGCACACCCCGTGCGCACGCCTATGGGTAAAAGCGATTACAAAACAAAGAAGCCATACACTAGAAGAAGTAGAAAAATTGTTATTGATATGGATAAATGAAAAACACATAGCCGGTGATAGCATTTCAGAGGCAATAATTTGTGAAAAAGACATTTGCATGCTGATCTTGTAAAAACACCCCTGAAACGAGTGCTAAGAGAGAGGTTTTCAAGGCAAGTGGAGGGTGGTTTGAAAAGTTTAAAAGGAGAAGTGGCATACTGTCACGACTGCTAGTGTGGTCCAGGACGCAGAACTATGTAAAATCTACATAGACAGAAAATAAAATAATAGAACGTAAACCAGTCCTTAGAATGGCCGGACTAATACGTTAAAGACAGAGAATGGTCAAGGGATAGCCGAGGTCAAGGAAGCCAGAAATACACAATATCGTTAAACAAGCCAAGTCAGGGAAACCAGAAATCAGAATAGTCAGGAATAGTCAAGGTCAAAATACCGGGAATATCAAAAACAGGAGAAGAAAATTCACTCTCGTTACCCAACAAGTGTTGAGACTAGCCTGTTTGGGAAGAAAATGCCAAAGAGGACCTACAATAGAAAGGAGGAGAAATCATTGCCATTATATTCCTGCCCAATTATTACTCTGTACACCACCGCACACAGAATGGAGCTAACAAGTCTCTGTCAAGTTGTGATTTTATTTAATTTTGTATTTTCTTTAGCTACTGATTGTGTTTATGTTTTTGACATTTTTTTTTTTTTTTTACAGGAATTAGGCTAGCATTAAGCATAACATTATTGGTTAATCTGCCTCTCCATAGGAATTCATGATTTTAAAGTTAACCCCCACACGCCACTCATATTTATCATTTAAAGCAGAGTGTAATTGGTTTATTTCTTCTGCCAACATGTGAAAATATGTCACTTTCTAAAATTCAACAATATTAAAGTGATTGTCTAGTGAAAATGTAAAACAATTTTTTTTAATGTATTATATAGTTAATCTGCAAAAATTTAATTATAATAGAAAACTGAAAAAAAGTTACTCTCTGGGTGCACTCTGTAGTGGGTCTTTCCCCAGGATGAGATGTTCTAATCAGGATCGTATCATTGTGATCTATGGGGAGTGATCTTATCACATAATCCTCTGTCTAACAATGGATTATGGTAGTAGTAGAATATCCAAAAAAGAGCAACTCAAATAATTATATAGAATGATTGCAATTACTTCATACACGAATAGCAGTCAGATAGTTGCTGCTATCACCTGGTTCACTGAGTTTTTGTTTTATTTGGCGGAATCATAATACGCAGCTTGGCTCACATTCTGTTTCCTATTGCGTACAGTGTGCACATGCCAAGTGCACAATAGGGATGAAAATACCAGTTACTACCCAGAAACTGTCTGATTGACAGTCCTGGTGGGCGCAACTTCTATATGGTGGAGATGCTTATATTATTTGTTGGCTGCAGCACTTTTGTCACAATAAGCACACCTTTATTGCTATGTATTATTTACTTGCACTTTAAATGTATAGAAGGTTACATTGGTTTTCTTGTAATTTAATCTGCTTTGCACAAAATAGTTTGCGTTTTAAAGAGACATCCAAATAGTTTGCACTTAAAAGGGATATACAGCATACCAAATATTTATTTCACTGTGTATTTTTATTTTTAAACATTTGTGAGCGCCTGTTTGGGTGCACTTATTATTTTTGGTTGTTATTTAGTTTTTACAAATTGCTGCTGGTTTCAGTAATGAGAGTGGCATAAGGTGCTCTTAGCACACATTCTTTGCAGTGATGCAAAGTGGTTATAGTGCTAAGCCATAACATTTAGACATGCCTATAACAGGGTTATTTAAAGTACATATCAAATTTTATAAAAAATAGCGAAACTGGAAAAATATCTGCTATCCAGCTCTGTTTGTAGTTCTCTCTTTTTGACCTTAAATATTCACTTTTACAGACGGTCCAGTGGACTTTTTTTGTCTATGCTCACACAGTTAGGATTAGGAAGCTCTATTCCTATTACACTCTAATACCGGTCCACAACCAATAACCCTGTGACCCCCTCCAGCCCCCAGCACCCCCTCACTGAACTGGCTGAGGCTGACCGCAGGCCCCGCTGTAAAGGGTTACCTAGCAACCCTCTGGGTCGGCGTTCGAAGCTGCCTCCCCCCGCCCTCGTGACGTCACGGAGCATCCAGCAGTACCCAGAGCAGGAGGCTGAGCTGCTCAGTCCGGTGCCGGAGAAGTGCCCGGGGAAGCCGAGTGCGCAGAGCTGCCGTACTGGTCACACGTGCGAGAAGCGGGATATATCGCTTATACAGACAGAGAGCAGCATGGCACAGACAGTAACTCTCAATGGCCCTGCTCCCTGGGGGTTTAGGCTGGTAGGGGGCAAGGATTTTAGCACCCCACTGACTATCTCAAGGGTAAGTGTCTGCAAAGACTAAATAAACTATTGTGGGTTATTGTATTAGGTATTAGAGAGGCATCTAGTGAGTTAAAAGTGTGTGAGACTTTAATCCTCTATACTGGAACAATGGGAATTTTTGGATACTTCTCTGCAAGTGATGGCTTAGTTGTGGTACTCCTGCTGTGCTAGACTACATATCCCATCTTGCTAATTTTTAGCATTGTGAGTATGGTAGTCTTTAACAACGGAAGTGCCAACGATTAGCCAGTGACTTTTTTTCCCTCAGAATTTTACTGGCTTAGTTTGAGATGGGTTCTTTTTTTCCATTCAACGAATTCTAGATTTCTTTATTTAAGTCACTACCGGTTATTGCTATTATTACTCCATCAGCAGTCTTTTCATCATCCGAACTGGTTTGCTGAGATTGGTTGTTAGAAGAAGGCTCATGTTTCTTTCTGTGGAGTTTGATAATACATGCCCTTTAACCTTAATATTGCCTTTACGAAGCAAAAATAAACAGTTCACAGACTTAACATCAGTAATTACACTTGGCTAATCCAGGTTCAGATTCCTTACATTGCTTTAGAATACTAATAACAAACACGCTGGTTTGTGTGGGCATGTTGAATAATATAATAGCTTGTAAGTATACAAGACTGGTAGTTTATTGCTTTTTCTAACCCATGCTGAGAGTGTATACAACTAGTTGCTGACTGTGCTGTTGCTTATAAAACAATGGTCTTTGTTTAAGATTGGGGGCCTTTTACTCCTTCAGTTCCAGATTGGTCCCTGTGGAATGAGTTTACACTTTCACTTCATTGTGTTAGTGAGAGTCACTGCATTTACATCCCACTGGAGGTAAATGTACAGCTGTGTATCTTTCTGAGCTTTGCCACACCTAGCTGACAGATCCCCGTGAAATGTTTTCTTTACAGGTATTCTTGTTATCTTCCTGTTTGCAAAACATATGTACCTCTCTAAATACCATAGGGCATGATTGCTAATCTTTGGCACCGCATAATGTGTTTTACACCACACATCCTATAAACTGTAAGCTCTTGTGAGCAAGGTCCTCTTCAACTTATCGTTCCTGTAAGTTTTCTTGTAATTGTCCTATTTATAGTTAAATCTCCCCTCTTGTATTTTAAAACGATACAGAATCTGTTGGTGCTATATAAATGGCAATGATAATAACAATAGAGCCAACCAATAGCTGTGCATCATAGGAAGCATAGTCCACAGCTGCATTTGTGCCAGTGTTTACAATTCTTACCCACGTACCTATCAGATATAAAATAAGTCACATGACATTAAAGTTAAGTGTCTTAGCTGTAAATATGTCTACCCAAGGGGTGTTCGTGGCTTTTACTAATTGTCCCTATTGAAAAGCAACCCCGGGAGGGATTAGTAAATGCTTTGTTTACCCCACTGGATCTCGAATGGTTAACATGCATTTAACGTTTGGCAAGAAATAAACGAGACTCTGTGCAGTTTTAACAGGTCTGGGGACCCACCAGGCATTTCATTGTTTTTCTAACAGTTTGAATATCAGTAAGCAATATATTTATTTGGTTCTGTGAGCTTAGCCTTTTTCTGCAATTCCAGATAACTGCTGTGTAAATACATTTTTATTGCCTTATATAACAGCTTAATGTCCTTCTGAACAAGTTGAGAAAGGTTATATGTCTGTTAGGTAATTACTAACCAATCACTGCACTGTAAGGATCCTATGAATACAATTGTATTTATATTGAACACATTGTCATGATAGTAAAAAATCTTTTGTTTAATTTGGAATGAACGTAGATAAAAGGATGAAAAGCTGGAGTTTATTATACCCAAGTATCAGCAGGAGCCACAAGAATCTCTTTTGCAATTTGAGTCAGTGTTTCATGAATTCATTCTTTTCTGAGCAAAGTTTGCATTTTCTTAGTGTATCAACTGGGGACCTGGCTCGCATTCTAAACTTGAGTTTTTCTCAAATGCCTCGTTTCCACTGAGCGGATCGGTTCGGTACAGTTTGGAAGGTTTAGAATGGACCAGCCCATTCTGGTGAGCGTTTCCACTGCAAGTCAGACCTTTCAGGGCCATACGGGGTTTAGAAAAAATGCTCTTCCTGTCCACCAATCAATGGATTGTATAGTAGTTCCGCCCTAACCGAAACATTCCGTTTTCTATGGCCCTACATCTGAAGCAGGACCCTGAATGGATTGGTACGGTTCGCTTGTGACCACTTTCATAATGGAAACACCCAAAATAGCGAACCGTACCGAACTGAACCGAACCGATCCGCTCAGTGGAAACGATCCCTCAGTTTAGTAACTCATTAAAGCCTTCACAATATTTTACGTTGGCCTTAGCAGGGTCCAAGGTTTTGAGGGGACTCTCTGAGTATCCTCCAAAGATTGGCCTTAGTAAAAAGCTTTTAAGTTATGGGTCTGAGTTGTCATCATCAAAATTTGCACTTCTGTCCTTTGATCCGTTTGTGACATCTTGGGATTTAGCAAACATGTTGTTCTTGCTCTAATTATGGAATTACCATGAAGGTCTCTCAAATTATGGACTTAAAGGAACACTATAGTCATCTAAATTACTTTAGCTAAATAAAGCAGTTTTAGTGTATAGATCATTCCCCTGCAATTTCACTGTCATTTAGGAGTTAAATCACTTTGTTTCTCTTTATGCAGCCCTAGCCACACCTCCCCTGGCTATGATTGACAGAGCCTGCATGAAAAAATACTGGTTTCACTTTCAAACATATGTAATTTACCTTAAATAATTGTATCTCAATATCTAAATTGAACTTTAATCACATACAGGAGGCTCTTGCAGGGTCTAGCAAGCTATTAACATAACAGGGGATAAGAAAATCTTAATTAAACAGAACTTGCAATAAAGAAAGTCTAAATAGGGCTCTCTTTACAGGAAGTGTTTATGGAAGGCTGTGTAAGTCACATGCAGGGAGGTGTGACAAGGGTTCATAAACAAAGGGATTTAACTCCTAAATGGCAGAGGATTGAGCAGTGAGGCTGCAGGGGCATGTTCTATACACCAAAACTGCTTCATTAAGCTAAAGTTGTTCAGGTGACTATAGTGTCCAGGGGCGGGCTGGGAAGGGGGGCAGGGAGGCAATTGCCCCCCAGGCCGCCCTAAACCCAGGGCTGCCCACACCCAGCAAAAAAAGGAAAAATCTGAATCCCCTGCTTCTGGCTGAGGAGTCAGATTTTTCAACTTACCTCACTCTTCCTGCAGTCAGTGGAGTCGGCCGGCCTCTCCTAATGATGTCAGGAGGAGGGGGCGTGACTTCCACTGCTCTTCTCACAGGACCGCTGGGGAGTCTGGGAGAAGAGCAGAGGAAGTCACGGCCCCATCTCCTGACATCATCAGGAGAGGCCGACTTTACTGGCTGCTGCTGTTTGCTGCTCCTGTTGGCTGCTGTCTACCCCTCCCTGGCCTAAGGTAAGACTCAGGGAAGGGGGAAATACACTTTAGTGGTTTTTTTTTATTCCCCTCCTCAGCCCTGTCCCCTTAGTCAGCCCCTGCCCCCTCCTCAGCCCCAGTCCCCTCCTCAGCCCCTGTCACCCTTTCTTCAGCCCCTGTCACCCTTCCTCAGCCCCTGTCACCCTTCCTCAGCCCAGTCCCCTTAGTCAGCCCCTGTCCCCCCTCCTCAGCCCCTGTCCACTTAGTCAGCCCCTGCCCCCTCCACAGCCCCTGTCCCCTCCTCAGCCCCCGTCCCCTCCTCAGCCCCTGTCACCCTTCCTCAGCCCAGTCCCCTTAGTCAGCCCCTGTCCCCCCTCCTCAGCCCTGTCCCCTTAGTCAGCCCCTGCCCCTTCCTCAGCCCCTGTCCCCTCCTCAGCCCCTGACAACCTTTCTTCAGCCCCTGTCACCCTTCCTCAGCCCCTGTCACCCTTCTTCAGCCCTGTCCCCTTAGTCAGCCCCTGTCCCCCCTCCTCAGCCCCTGTCCCCTTAGTCAGCCCCTGTCCCCCCTCCTCAGCCCTGTCCCCTTAGTCAGCCCCTGCCCCCTCCTCAGCCCCTGTCCCCTCCTCAGCCCCTGCCCCCCTCCTCAGCCCCTGTCCCCCCTCTTCAGCCCCTGTCCCCCTCTTCAGCCCCTGTCCCCTTAGTCAGCCCCTGTCCCCACCTCAGCCTTAGTCAGCCCCTGTCCCCATCTCAGCCCCTGTCCCCACCTCAGCCCCTGTCCCCACCTCAGCCTTAGTCAGCCCCTGTCCCCACCTCAGCCCCTGTCCCCACCTCCCCTTCGTCAGCCCCTGTCCCCTTAGTCAGCTCCTACCTCAGCCCCTGTCCCCTACCTCAGCCCCTGTCCCCCCTCCTCAGCCCCTGTCCCCTTGGTCAGCCCATGTCCCACCCTTTCCCTGCTCCTTTCCCCCCTCTCAGCTCCTGCCCCCTTCCTCAGCCCCATGCCCCCCACCACAGCCCCATAACATCCCCACTACAGCTCCTCTCCCCCAATTGCAACCCATATTACCCACACCACAGCCCCTTTTCCAAATTGTAGCCATCAACTTGCTTCAGCCCCTATCCCCCCGTACATTTCCTAAACCCCCAATTACAGCTTATACCCTCCACTACCACCCCCTGTCCCCCACTACAGCCCTGGCCCCTTACTCAGCCCATGTCCACTGGTTTTAAAAGTGTAATGTTTGGGTGTGTGTGTATGAGTATGTCTGTGTGTATGAGTATGTCTGTGTGTGTCAGTATGTCTGTGTCAGTCCGTATGTCAGTGTGTGTGTGCGACAGTATGTGCCTGTCATTGATTGTCTGTTTAGGTGACTGCTCGCTCCCCCCACCCCCCCCTCCCAACCCCACACACACACTTTCAATCACATGGGAAAGGTGTTTTTACTCTCCTCTTGGTGCAATGGGCCACTTGACTGGATTTGCCCCCCAGGCCTAAGGCTGCCAGCCCTCCCCTGATAGTGTCCCTTTAACATAAAGATGCCTTCATCTAACCTTGCAATGGTTCTATAAAATCTAAATCTGTTTGAATCGGATTAATGCTGATGTAGTCTTGGGGTAAGAACATTTCAAATGTAGTATATTACAATTGTTAAATAGCATTTTTGCATATGGTTATAGGACAGGTAATAAGGCAGGTTTTGCTTTTTTTATTTTTATTTTTATGGGGTTTTTTTTTGTTCCAAGAGAGAGCCAAATATGCGTGCATTGTATGTGTATAATAATTTATATCGTACAGCTTGCCGAAGTGAAACAGCGCACAGAGTTTTCACTGTACTAGAACCAAATGATGCATGGTGCTTTTAAGTCATTATTTATTCCTCCCAACCAGTCTCATTTTTAAAGTTAAAGGGTAGATTTGTGACCGTCATTTAGTTTAAAAATTCCACAATTAGAGAAAATCCAGGGCTCATTATCATGCTGTAGGAAGGGATGCTGTTTTGTAGTCTGGTCTAATAGCTGATTGTTCCATCTGTTGTTTTCCTGATCGTCGATTTTAACATGAACTGAGAAAGGTTGCATGCCTCTGAAAACTTTTTCCAGATTCCACCCAAAAAGGAGTGTCTGTTTCAAGAGCGTTTCACAAAGATGAAATATAACAAAAGTCACATTATCCACTTGTTGACTCTGGTAATCTGTTTGGTCACAGGTGCTAGACTGCTACAGCAAATATGAACTTTTCCAGTTTAGCTGACTCAATCTATGAGTAAACTCGATTACATTTTTAGCTCAGTTTATTGAAAGCATTCATTTCTTTTTGTAAAAGAAGAAATTGTTTTATCACGTTCCTTTGCAGCAATTTGACGTCACAACAGTAGTAGAGAGGGGTGGCAGCTGAAATATAAAGTTGCTTGATTTTTTTCCATGAAGGTCTTGATGCAGGAAACATCACAGGGCACATCTGTGGATAATTACTGCACTTCAAGCTTAACTAGAGTTCAACACTGCAGAAAATCTTCACATTCACTTGCGGTGAGTGTGTGTATATATCTAAAACCAAGGCTGACTTACTTCCATATGTTTGGTAACATAGTTAATCCATACATATAAGAGAAAGGGAGGAGCACACAGAACTGCCTCCCAGCATAGGTGGTAATGAGATATACTGTATGTGATAGGCATTTTCAGACAGGTGTAATTTGAATAATGTTAAGATTATTAATAAGTAATACTTGCTGTGCTTAGGGGGGTGACATTAATAGGTTTTATTCTTCCTGAATCAACAACAATCTTTGAGATGCACTCTTACAGTTGTAGACTCTTACAAACAATCCTGGTAACAACACTCTATCCAGAAGGGCTCCTGTGAACTTTAGTTATCAAGACTGTGGCACCTAATGTTAAGCATTTCAGACAGCTCAAAGTACACCTGGGATTCTCCATCTGCTCATAGCCCCACCTATATCGAATGTATTTCCTTTTAGCCAATTGCTGTTTCTTCTGTTTTATATATATTTTTTGTACTAGAATTATATATTGTATGCTTGCAGATAGAATATTTCTCCCCTAGTATCTGTGTCATCAGGCCTATGTTTGTTGCTTGTCAACTCTATAGACCATTAATCCCAGACCCCGGTGCTTGCCTCTTCCTAAATGGCACATATTTCACCTTTTAATCTCATCTCTTTTACAGCCACAGTCTCTCGCAAACAGACCTGGCAACAATACACACTCTTCTGTCCCTCAACTCACCCACACACTCCAAGGTGCTGTTTTAATATAGTGACTCCCCTAACTACTCAATTATGGTCATTAGATGCTGGCTCCTCTCTGCATTCAGCACCTTTGCAATCTCCCTCATTTATTACTCTCCATCTTTCATTCTAACCTATGCCTGCCTTGCTGTCAGACTGCTACAACACCTAACACCTCCTTCCCCAGACTTTATAAAGCTGCATTTCTAATGTTCTCATTCTTATTCTTTTATCTTTTTTTCTCTTTTTCAAAAAGTTTACTTCCACCATCACCTCAAAGTAACTCAATCTGCATTGCTTCTTCTATACTTCCTTCACCCCTTGTTTCATTCCATGTCATACTTTCACACATCTGCTTGGCCTCTCCTCCCTCCTATAAAACCCATCGTCCATTACATACATTCAAGTCCCATTCCCGCCTTCTTTCTCTGGCCATCCTTTTACTTTTAGAAGTTGGGGATGTGTCTCCTAATCCGGGTCCTCGTGCTTCCCACCCTACCCACAGCTCCACCAGAACAACTGAAAACCATTTATAGATACCCTGTCACTCAACCTTATCTTATTCCTATCGTGGTTCCCTTTGGAATGCATGCTCAGACTTTAATGCTATGCTTACCCTGCACACACAGGCTGTAATACCCTTGACCTTATTTTCTTCAACCTTTGCTCTGTATCTAACTTAATACACATTTCCCTTGGTCAGACCACCATATTGCATGAATATTTTTTTTTATTTAACCGGTTTCATATATGCAAAGAAGTCTCAATATGCAAAGACGTCTGAAGCTCCATCTCTTTACCTTAATAAAGTTTATCCCTTAAGGACCCAAGTTAGATTTTGCTGCCATCACAATCTCATTTATAAAGACCGTATGCCAACGCTCATTGTCCTACGTGATGAGCTTTGGCATTTATAAAGTCATTAAAGGGACATTCTAAACATCAAAGCTATTACATCTTGATGTAGTAGTTTTGGTGCATAGATGAACCTCCTCTTGTTTGACAATCTGAAATTTTACATTTTGCCTACAACATGTTTATATTGGCTGCCAGACAAATAGCCACTACATGCATTTCCTCTTTAAAATCTTAAAAATGTTTTAAGGTCTTCACATTCATCATCACACACAGCATGATGACACCAAATGCTGCTAATGCATCTGATAGAATCAGAGATTGTCAATGTTGATGATCTCAGAGTGCTTTTTGTTTAAAACTAAGAATTAAAAAGGAAAATCATTCATTTTAAAAATAAATTAGTGTGAGGGGCAAAATAAGGCCGTATAAGAATTAAAGGGGAAATAAGTCGGTTGGGGTGTGTCGGAACCGACGTCGTGGTAGGCCTGTAATAAAAGAGGGCCCACCCATGAGGTGTAATGAAAGTATAGATAGAGGGAGTGGAGGGTGGGGACATGCGAGTCGCTGAAAAACGTACGGGACGGAGGAAGGTGAGTAGGGGGGTTTAAATAGGGTAACATGCCCCTCCCACAACTGCAGGCCAAGCCCTTTACATTTGTGTGAGGGGCAAAATAAGGCCGTATAAGAATTAAAGGGGAAATAAGTCGGTTGGGGTGTGCCGGAACCGACGTCGTGGTAGGCCTGTAATAAAAGAGGGCAAAAAATGGATACCTGTCAGAAACAAAAACAATCAACAAAACCTAATTGCCTAGCTATATGGTAAATGCCAAGCAAGGAAATAGTTGCCCGGCGCTTTAACCGGCACTCTTAATTGTGCAGGGGAAGTAAGGTATGGTAAACATGTTGGCCCTCTAGGGTAGACTAAGTGTGGGGGTAGAGAAAGTAAACGATAGACTGCATGAAATGGTGAGACTTCCTGAGATAATGCTACGTGAAGGACGAGGTGGCTGTGGGAAAGTATGAGATACCCAAAAGAAAAACAAAACTGAGGAAGCAGGTATAGCGGCTCAAAACCTAGATTACATAGTTGAAGTGACTAGTTCCCCCCAAGTACAGCCTTACTGACATTTGTGTGTAAAAAACGGTTGATCCAAAAGAAGGCGAAAAACCCAGTTTGAAGCGCTGCCAATTCTTTCAGGCTTATTTTTTAGTTTTTCATAAAACACTGGTTTTGTTTAGAATAACTCATTCAGAGGATGTCTCCCACACCCCCTCCACTCCCTACTTAAGATATATAAAAGAAATGCTCAAATTATCTCTATTGCATCACAGAGTTCTTTAACACGATCAACCTTGGTGGACATCACTCTCCATTCCCGGAGGAAGGAAGGGATGGGACATGTCCCTTTAAAGGAACATTGAAGTTGTTATAGTCCCTTAAATATTTCCCTCTTCTCAAGTCCTTCAATAATATGTAGTTCACTAGATTGAAGGCTCGAAAGAGCGGTCTCAAGCCATACCTCCAAGCCCCTTAACTCAAAGAGCAGGGACTGTTACTGGCTCTCATACCCATTCATACATGCACATGCGCAGTGTTGTCCATGGCTTGTCATAGAGAATCATTACATTTAGTGATTCTCTATGACTAGATTTTGCTTGAAAGAGTACAGCGCATGCGCCTACACTACACAATGCTTCTATTGAAAAGACATTGGATTGGCTACCTTTTTATGTTTTCTACTTCAAACAGGGTGGGGGTGCCTAAATATACACACTCACTGGAAGACAATAGTGTAAGGAATACCGGTTTACACTAATGTTATAGTATTACACTACATATGATCCTCTAGTTGAAGCCTCAATAGTGAAAACTGTAGCATAACTGTTTACATTCTTCAGACTATTTCAGGTTATTTCACTAAAGTGAGAATCCAAATGGAATTTCCAATTAAAGGCCAAAAGAGCCCAAACAGTAACATTCTGTAAGTCAGCCATGCTTTTTTTAAAAAAAAAATCTTTTTTCTGTGTTGGGAAGTCTAAGAAATGAAATGGAAAATGAAAGTTTAGCAATGATCTTTTTACAAATCTCTGTGGTTATTGTTACCTGTAATGTTGCTTGTTTCATGAGGGCAGTGTATCTGGGGAATTCCTTGGTCCATTTTCTTCAGAAGACACCCTTCTACAAATTTCCGAGAAATGTAATGGTCTGCTCATACCAGTATATTTACTAGTCGAAAATGTAGTATTTATATATAACAATGTGTGATTGGAATTTTAGTCTGTTAAAAAGGAAAGTCCCATTCCTAGCAATGAGCAAAGTAAAAAGAGATTAGCAATATAACTAGCAATCCCTGAGTCACATGCAAACGCTGTCGCAATCCCACTAAATTCAGCCTATTAATCGGGTCCTAGAATTCAGGCCTTGTTCACCATATTCTACTTTCCATTGGTGGTAAAATTCGTGCATGCTGAAATAAACTTTGCCCCACAAGTGAAATCTCCACTAGAATAGTGCCCCCTGGAGGAGAACAGAGAAAAGGAGATATACCTACCTGATACTCCCTCTGCAGATGAAGCTTGCGTAAACCATGTCCTCCCTGTACTCTGATGCCTTATAGATCTCCACACATACATGGCATCTATCGTACATTGAACAAGAAAATGCCTGTTCCAGAAAACTGATAAAAGGGACACTATAGTCACCCACACCACTTCAGCTCAATTAAGTGGTCTGGGTGCCAGGTCCCTCAGGGTTTAGCCCTTCAGATGCAAACATAGCAGTTTCAGAGAAATCTGAAATCTTAATCCATCCTCTAGTGGCTGTCTTCCAGACAGCCACTAAAGGCGCATCTGCGACGCTGGAGGCATATTAGCCTCCATCACGCAGAGTGTCCATAGGAAACCATTCAGAAATACCTTCCTATGCATGC
Organism: Pelobates fuscus; assembly: GCF_036172605.1. Lineage (NCBI taxonomy): Eukaryota > Metazoa > Chordata > Amphibia > Anura > Pelobatidae > Pelobates > Pelobates fuscus. The sequence goes on along the minus strand of NC_086319.1, from coordinate 110,812,467 downwards.
GCATTTGGCTCGGCTGACGTCGGACGGGGGAGCTGACGTCGGCGGGGGAGGAGAGGTCACCGGCGCCGAGGGAGCCCGGTGCTTGATTAAGGTAAGTTACTGAAGGGCGGGGGATCCTGATGGTGGGGGCACCCTCAGGGCACTAAAGGTGCCAGGAAAACCGCTATGTTTTCCTGTAGTGATCCTTTAAAGCTCAATTTTTCACTATATATTCAAATAACCAAGCAGCTATATAATACAATCTAGCCCATACTTTGTCTTATATATTTACTACTATGAAGATTCTATTTAAATAAAAAAAAGCCCTTAATTTCACAGAGAAGCTTTAAAATAAAATGACATCTTCACCAAGACATCTACTGCACTTATTTATGATGGAAATAGTCCTACATTCAGTAAGCATTCCATATTCTATACATACTGTATGTGTACATTTTGCCATAAACAAAAATGTATGCAAAAAAGAAAAACTAGAAGAACATTATATGTTGTACTTCGCTACCATCAGAGATCTAACCAATTCAGGTAGATCAAGATATAAGTAATGTTTACTGAAGACAAAATTTGAAGTAGTGAATTAAGTCAATACAAACTAGGTTCCCTGTATTTGCCCGAAATTTTTTTATTAAGGGGACACTCCAGTGATAACTATACAACTTTAGCTGTATGAAGCAGTTTAGTTTATAGATCATGCCTCTAAAGTTTTACTGCTCATTTCACTGCCATTTAGGAGTTAAACCACTTTTATTTCTGTTTAGGCATTCCTAATCACACCTCCCCTGGCTGTGACTAACATAGCCTGAGTGAAAAAAAAGGTTTACTTTTCAATCAGATGTAACTTACTTTAAAAGTGTTCATCTCCTGCTCTATAAATTAAACTTTAATGGCATACAGGAGGCTCCTGCATGGTCTAGCAAGTCATTAACAGAGCAGAAGATAAGAAATTCAAAATTAATTTGCAATAAAGGAAAAGTAAACCTTAGACTACTCTTTACAGGAAGTGTTTAGGAAGGCTGTGCAGGTCACATGAAGGGAGGTGTGACTAGGGCTGCACAAACAACATGATTTAACTCCTAAATTGCAGAAAATTGAGCAGTGAGACTGCATGGGCATGATCTATACACGAATACAGCTTCATTAAGCTAAATTTGTTTTGGTGACTATAGTGTCCCTTTAAATGACAAAAACCAAAATGGCAAGGAATTTAAGTAAAACAAATTAATCTTTTAAATACTGATAACATTTTGATATGTAAAATGTTCTAGACTGTATCCAAAACATATTTTCAAGTTAAATGGTAGAAACCTATATCTGATGTTTTGGGTAAATTATTTTATTTACCAATTAATATATTTATTATATTCATGTCTTCACCCATCACACGTACCTTGCTTTTTCACATTTAAAAAATGCAGCTGTGGCGAAACTTTCATGTCAGCCACACTTTTCAGAGAGAACAATAGCAGAGAGGTGTGTGTTCTATTACAAGAACACTATTTTGGCTGCGACCTCTGTATGCTACCAGACCTGTAATGAAATATATACAAGCAGCTGTGGCAGCAGAACAAACTCTGCCCTGGACTTTCGTTCGTCCACTTGGAAAAGCATTCAGAGAATTTGTATAGTACAGGTTTTAGTTACGGTCCTTTTGTTCTCTGTGTGCGAGTATGGAAAAAAAAAAGAAGAATGATAAATACATTAGAATCTTGAGCACATGCATAGTGTCTGATATGTACTAATCTGTTTATTATTTTCAAGTGTGATCACACCACCTGTACAAAGGCAGTGTTCAATGTTACTTGTCATTCCGGAGCACAAGTTTCACCCTCCATTTGAAAAAAAGAAACCAACAAAAAACGATGACATCCACAATATTTTGCATTGTCTTTCTTTATAACTTCCTTATAATGAATTAGGTGTGATAATATAAATTCCTTATAATCCAATGGGCATATACATTTCTTATAATGCAAGTGGGCATTAGAAATCTGTCAGGATACTGTAGATGCCCAACACGCAGAACTTAAGTAGAAAATACCTAAGACGTATTACCGGGCCTTAGAATGGCCGGATTTAACGCATAAAGGTAAATAGCCACAAGACAGGGAAAAGGCAAGACGTAGAAAAAACGCAAACGATGAACAAGCCACGGGTCAAGGAACGGAGAAATCAGAACAGTCAGGAGCCAGCCAAAGGTCAAGGAATACAGAGATCGGAATAGTCAAAAGGAAAACCAAGGTCAAATACACAAGAATCGAATACAAAGAACACACTCTCGGATAACCAAATGGAAACCACGACAGGGCACAGAGAAATGGACAAACTAGGCTTAAATAGCTTAAGATGTTCCCTGATAGGCGGTTGCACAGGGTGCCATGGCAGCAGTGGGGGCCATGTGACCGACACAGCTTGCACACTCTTTCCTCTACCCGGGCTTAGCAGATAGAGACTGTAGAAGGTGGAGCTAAGTGACAGGTGGGGCTGGGCTAACCGAGGCCCGAATCTGCTGCCTGATCTACCCCTATAGTGCCCCTGTTCCCCATCTACCCCTATAGTGTACCTGCTCCCTCCATCTACCCCTATAGTGCCCCTGCTTCCCATCTATCCCTATAGTGCCCCTGCTCTCCATATACCCCTATAGTGCCCTATCTACCCCTATATTGCCATTGTTCCCCGTCTACCCTAGTGCCACTGCTTCCCTTATCTACTGCTATAGTGCATTGTTCCTCTATCTACCCCAGTGCCCCTGCTCCCCCATCTACTGCTATAGTGCCCCATCTACCCCAGTGCACCTGCTCCCCCCCATATACTGCTATAGCGCCCCTGCTCCCCATCCACCCCAGTGCCCCTGCTCCCCCTATCTACTGCTATAGTGCACAAAAATCACACACGATCAATACACACACATATCAGACACAGTCAATACACCCATTACAAATATGGCACACAGCTAACACATCACACAATCACGTCTGACACACACACATGATAAATATAGCTGTCTTCCGAGTTCCGGCCAATGAGAACGTTGCCGCGGATTACCACAGGAAAGCCCTGATACTGTAAGTGCCTGAGCTCATGAGACAGTTACTGATGGTCTGCAGTCTGCACCCAGTGAAGGCACCGACCAGATTCCCAGCAAACTGGATCACCAGAGATCAGCATGCCCCCCTCCATGCAAGGTTATGACGGGGAAGATTTTACAATTTTCATCTAATAAATCCCCTATACACATGGAGGGGGGGAGGTGCTTTTAAAAAATTTCGCACAGGGCGCCTGAAGGCCTAAGGCCGGCCCTGGGATTGTGTGTAACACACCCACATGGTAATTAATGGTCTGGCCCTTTAAGGGTTAAACAGGAAACCCTTAAGTTATTAGCATTTACAGCGGCCGGCGCCTTTAACGATTACAGACCCGGCCGCTGAGAGGAGGAGCTACCACCATGGGTGAGTGCTTGGCGGCAATCCCATCACCATGTGGGAATGCTGCCGGACCGAGACGTGCCTGCCGGGTATGAGTGGACTCGACGGGTGAAGACCTAACAGGTAGGAGGTCGGCGGCATTCCCCTTAGTGTGTGGGAATGCGTCCGCAACTATGCGCGCCCGTCGGGACCGATGCCGCTCTCTGACAGGAGACAAAATCTTAGTGTGCCCACTGTATGCAGCCTTATTTGTCCTTAATCATCCAATTTTATATCTTTTTTTTTACAGTTGTTCCTGCAAGCCACGATGGTATGGCTATAGTATTATTAACATTAGTTGGAATTTAGGCTCTAGTCGGGAGAGCAAAACCATTGGTGAAGACCAACCCTTATGTTACCTTTTATGTATTAGTATGTTGTAAGTGAGATGCGGCACCTCCCCTGGCTATGACTGTCACAGTTTGCGTGAAAACTAAATGGTTTAATTTTCAATCAGATGTAACTTACTTTAAAGGTTATCTCCTGGTCTGTAAATTGAACATTAATTATATATGGGAAGCTCCTGCAGGGACTAGCAAACTATTAACAGAGCAGGAGATAAGAAATTCGAAATTGAACAGAATTTGCAATAAAGGAAGTGTAAGGATAAGATGACTCTTTACAGGAAGTGCTTAGGAAGGCTGTGTAAGTCACGAGCAGGGAGTTGTGGCTAGGGCTGCATAAACAAAGTGATTTATCTCCTAAATGGCAGAGAATTGAGCAGTGAGACTGCAGGGGCATGATCTGTACACCAAAACTGCTCCGTTGAGCTAAAGTTGTTTTGGTGACTATAGTGTTCCTTTAATATTACTTTTTTCGTTACCATGCATTTAGAAGTTTTGTTGAGAAGAAAAACAATCTTTTTTTTTCACACCACATAAAAAACCCAAACCATTTTCCGGTTCAGGCCTGGAACAGTTTGATTAATTTCTGCTGACTGAAGAAGCCCTGTGGAAAGCTGCTAATTAATTTGAGCTAGGATACTTGGGCTTGTGACTTGGACTTTTGGACAGAGTTATATTTCTCTATTTTTCCATTTATGTCACTGGCATTGATGGTTGTTGGAGGTTTCTGGCACTTCTTAGAAAACATCCATCATCTTTAACTTTCTCTATTAAAGTAACAACATAATTCCTGCTTTTGGATCCCAAGTAAAGTAGCCGAAATCTGCTGGGTTTCAACAAGATATTGAGCTGACATAAGAGAGCTGCTACTGCACAAAACCAGTCAGCAAAATGGATATGTAATCTTCAGCTGTGTTTTACACAGGAAACAAGCCAATTAATTCAACTTTATTGGGTTTGATGATGACGTCCACAGATGTGAGGTGGTTCTAGCAGGAAGAGAGAGAAAAGTCTAATGTATATTCGTTGAGAACTTGGGGCTGTGTGTCAATTTTGGGACATCAAATTACTAATTACTGCCAGAAATTGTTAAAGGAACACTCCAGACACTATAACTACCGCAATGCAGTACTGATGAAGATAAAAGGGAAAAAAAGTAGTTATGTTTTTGGAAGTAAAACCCTATGTCCTATGTCCCTATGTCCACATGTAAAAGAAAAAGAGTATTAATAATTTTGTTTAAGAATTAATACCATTGATGCATTTTTTATTGTATTCGCTCTATATTTGAACCTTTCATTAGAGACATAGACATTGACTGCATACTATCGATTTGGGTTTTGTTTTTGGATTTTGTTTGTTTTAAGCTGTATTGTTTATTTCTTCAGATGTGTTCGGCCGGGTCATTCACTAAAGTTGGTGGGCTGGAATGGGGCCTGTCAAATAAGCCCAAATGACATGTTACAAGGCCTCAGGAGATACTGTAAACAGAGCAGACATTTTAGCCAAGGGTGCCCCTTTCTGATTAATCATATCAACAGTTCTCTTTGGTGATCACTTTATTATGTTGTCATTTTTGCCCAACCTACTGAACTAGAAGTAGAGGTACAGAGTAAAAAGAATAAAAGAACACCCAAAAAACAATCAACAAGTACTAAAAAACATGTCTTAAGCAGACGCTTTCAGAGAGCATGTTGTCTCTCTTGGCTGCCAGGTGCTATATTATTTTTAATTATTTTGTGATTTATGTTGTTCCGATTTGTAGTATTTTGTGAGTGTTTGTTGGTCTTACACCATATATCTCATTGTAGTAAAACTCCCTGGGTGAAGTCGAAGTGATAACAGTAGCAGCAAAAAGTTCAATTTTATTTATTTTTTGGTTCATCACTATTTGTTGCAACAAGATATATTCAATTTCACTACACCAAGTATATATAAACCACCAGTACATTTTAAATGAGTCACTTTTCACTGTGTATTCATCATAATGACAGATAAAAATGGGAAGTCAGTAGCCATTGGCAGTATGCAAAATTGCTTAGACATTTTGTTGTAAAAATCATAAACTAGATATGCCCAGCGGGGAGAAGTAATTGTATTTTAAATATAAACATATGCTCCACATATGTCTTGAAAATGAAATGTTCCTTCATTACATTGATATGTTTAGTGCTGTTTAATCTCAGAACCATGTGTGTCACTGTAAACTATATCACTTTCTGACAGAGGTAGGTTGGCCTTAATTATAAAGATTGACATTCAATAAAAGACATGGTGGTATTCAACCATGGTGGCATTCTTTAAGAGGTTGCATTACTTTACAACTGACTGCTATTGATATATTCAACTTTTAGCATTTTGTTATTCTTGCATATCACAGCAAATGTGCCATCGTTTGTAACAGGGCTCATCATTTTAAGTCCTATGCTACTACCATTTTCTAAGCTCTATGTATTTTATAGATAACTGTCTGTTTTACCAGCTTGTTTTATTTTATGGTGACTGGGAAGTATCACATATAGCAAAATTAGAAAATATAGTTAGATTGACTATTTAAGTACATGCACAGAGACTTAATTGCATTTTGCATAGAACGAGCACATTTTTTGATGTGTTTGTGCTGTGTTGTTTGTGGTCATGGTTGGCTAGATGATCCTCAACAAGGTGAGAGTCAGCGACCTAACAAAGGCAAAGACATAGGGATAGGAAGAGTTGTATTACCGAACCTTAGAGTGGCCGTCCTAGAACTATGACATAACAAAACTAAACTGAGAGAAGACTACAAACCAAGACAGTAACAAAAAATAGAACAAAAAATATAAAAATACAAAATACATGGTTCCAGTCTCAGGCAGGTAACAGGTAAGTAAACAGGGCAGGTCAACTACACCAGGGCAGGGGAGCAGACGCGTAGTCAAGGCAAGCCGGGTCAAAAATAACAGAAACTCAAAGAACAGGTTTAAAAAAAATGGCACTAGGTGCTCTGGAACCACGAGAGGGCCTAGATGAGACCGGGGAGCGCTCTTTAAATACGGTGATCCTGACTAATTGATTCTGCTTCCTTGGAGTGATTAACACTGAAATGAAGCACATGTGCTCTGCAAAACATGTTTTTAATGTGATTAACCCCTTAAGACCGGAGGGCGTACAATTACGTCCTTTTTTAAGCGGCTCTAAACGTCGCAGAGCGTAATTGTACGCCCTCCGTTTTTTTTTACTTACCCGGTCGCTGGCGATCCCATGCCGGCGATCGCGGTTGGGGGGACTCCCAGGGAACCCCCCGTGGCACATCCGCCCTCTTCAGCCCCCCCCCCCCCCCCCCGGGCCATGTGAGAGTGAGGTCCTTGCGAGGACCTCACAATCACATGGCCGGTATAGCTGGCTGCAGCAATGCCAGCAGGGGGACTAACTGTAATGACAGGTAGTCCCCCTGCTGGCTGAAATGAAATAAAACAAAAGTTAAATAAGTGTAAAAAAAAATTTAAAAAAAATTCACGCACAAACAGCACTTACACGGACGATATTATTGTTGCAATACTTTTTACTGTTTTGAAACACAAATATTTGTGTTCAGCGAAGTCTTCCGAGTACAACAGTACCCCTCATGTACAGGTTTTATGGTGTTTTCAAAAGTTACGGCGTCAAATATAAGGCCTGTGTTTCATTTTTTTCACATTAAAATTCACCAGATTGCTTATGTTGCCTTTGTGACCCTATGGTAGCCCAAGAATGAAAATTACCCCTATGATGGCATACCATTTGCAATAGTAGACAACCCAAGGTATTGCAAATGGGGTATGTCCAGTCTTTTTTAGTAGCCACTTAGTCACAAACACTGGCCAAAATTGGAGTTTTTTGCATTTTTCACACACAAACATATACTAACGCTAAGTTTGGCCAGTGTTTGTGACCAAATGGCTACTAAAAAGACTGGACATACCCCATTTGCAATACCTTGGGTTGTCTACTATTGCAAATGATTTGCCATTATGGGTGTACATTTAATTCCTGGGCTACTATACAGTCTCAAAGGCAACGTAACCAATCTGGCGAATTTCAGTTTCAAATGTAACGTGCTATATTTGACCCTGTAACTTCCCAAAACACCATAACACCTGTACATAGGGGGTACTGTTTTACACGTGAGACTTTGCTGAATACAAATATGTGTATTTTATTGCAGTAAAAGCAAACAGTATTATGACATTGACTGTTAAAATGTCATGTAGAACTAAAAAAATAACAACATTTCTTATTTTCTCCCATTTTTTTCATATTAAATTATATTTCATAGCTAAATATTTGATATTAAATGAAAGCCCTGTTTCCCCTGAATAAAATGATATATAATAAGGGGGGGGGTGCATTTAATATGAAAGAGGTGAATTACGGTTGGACAGACATATAGCGCAAATGCCAGGTTTTGTTTACGTTTTGTTTTGTTCACAACTTGTACATTTGGCTCAGTCCTTGAGGGGTTAATCAACCCTCTGGAATCTTCCCAAGAAAGCAGGCTCCATACTGGCATTGTGAGCAGAGTGTATAGGCAGAAAGTGGGATGCAGGGGTTCTCAAATCTCACCAGAGTAGTCAGAGAGCAGTAGGTTACATGACAATTGTAAACATAGGCGTGCGCAGCCTATTGCATTAGGGTGTGCACCCTAAAGCACAAGCGGCGTATATATATATATATATATATATATATATATATATATACACACACACACACACACAAAGCTGTGTGTGTGCTGTGTGAGGGTGCTGTTAGTGTGATGTGTGTGTGAGGGTGCTGGTAGTGTACTATGTGGGTGAGGGTGTTTGTGTGTGCGTGCTTGTGAGGGTGCTGTGAATGTACTGTATGTCAGGGTGCTGTTTGTGTGTGTGTGTGTGCACTTGTGAGGGTGCTGTAAATGTACTGTGTGTGAGGGTGCTGTTTGTGTGTGAGGGTACTGGTAGTGTGCTGTGTGTGTGTTTGTTAGGGTCCTGTTTGTGTTTGTGAGGGTACTGTTAGTGTGCTGTGTGAGTGTGAGGGTGCTGTTTGTGTAATGAGTGTGAGAGTGCTGTGTGTTTGTGAGGGTGCTGTGTGTGTTGGTGCTGTGTATGTGTGTTGGTGCTGTGTATGTGTGTTGGTGCTGTGTATGTGTGTGGGTGCTGTATGTGTGTAGGTGCTGTATGTGTGTAGGTGCTGTGTATGTGTGTGGGTGCTGTGTATGTGTGTGGGTGCTGTATGTGTTTTGGTGCTGTGTATGTGTATAGGTGCTGTATGTGTGTGGGTGCTGTATGTGTGTGGGTGCTGTATGTGTGTGGGTGCTGTGTATGTGTGGGTGCTGTGTATGTCTGTGGGTGCTGTGTATGTCTGTGGGTGCTGTGTATATCTATGGGTGCTGTATGTGTGTTGGTGCTGTGTATGTGTGTGTGTGGGTGATTGTGGGGGGTGGAGGTGGGGGTACATTACTTAATATCCCCCCTCCCTTCTTACTTTATGTAGGGAGGGGGGATCTTTCCTTGCTGCCTTCCCTGGTGGTCCAGTGGAGGTGGGGGCAGATCAGTTATCCCCCCTCCCTTCTTACCTTATGCCTGAGAGGGGGGATCCTGCTGCTGCTGCCATCCATCCCTGGTGGTCCAGTGGAGAGTGAACTCTAGCCCCGCAGGGCTAGAGTTCACTCACGCGAGACCTGAGCGTTGCCGCGGGCTCCGCCGGTCCTCTCCTGCCTCCCTCACTGCCTGTGAGCCGGTGAGGGGAGGCTGAGAGCAGAGCCGGCGCTCGGATAGCGCCGGCTCTGCATGAGCCGGCAGGGGAGATCCTGAGATCTCCCCTGCCGGTCTCAATACATAGGCGGCCGCGGGGATTAGGGTGTGCCCAGGCACACCCGGCACACCCCGTGCGCACGCCTATGATTGTAAACACCAGGGAACCAAAGTGGAACAGGAGCCCAAATTTGGAATGGTCTCACTGAATGTCTCTATAATGAAAAATTGTTACATTATTATAACTCCGATACTATTGGTGGCTAGACAGTCACCTCTCATTTGGACTTCAGACTCATAAGTACATTTGCGAGGTAATCATAAAATTGCCATCCTATTCTTATTAAATCCCATAATAATTAAAGGATTATTCAACAAATGCTAATGCAAGCCATTGACTGAGAGATAAGAATCTGCTTTGTCAAATGAACACTTTGCGGACAAACAGTTTTAGCAGTGAAATAAACTTGCTGACATTTGAATCCAGGCATATACTTCACTTTTCTTGCATATTTTTCCCAAAACATTTTAATGGAATTTAGGCAAAATATCAAATGTATATGTTATGTAAACTATCTACTTTTAATATTACTAAAAAGCTCAATTGCTTCCAAATGGTACATTGTTTAGTAAATCGAGACCATAAATGTTCGCATGTGTTTATATGGATCATTCTAATTTAGATATAACAGCTCATTTCTCTAAGATTGCAGACTGGCAGGCATTCTGGTTTAAGCAGACTTTTTGTCTCAGGTGGAATTCCTATTCAGGCTAAAAAGATTAAATGATTTTCAATGGTATTTAAGAAATAAATTACAGAGGCCTTACTTCAATTGATATGGGATCTATCTCTGGTCTCAAATAGCATTAAATGGCTTAAGGTGTGGTTTATTCATCATTATGATTTGTCCTCCGAGAGTTGAATCTGTTTTGCAGGTGCAGCCATTCCAGCGAGTGTATGTATAATTGATTTGTAAGGTGTTTATTTCATGTCATTGTGTAACTAATCGCTTTTATTTTATTTTTTATTGTTTTCCTCCAAAGTGAAATGCAATATTAAAGGGACTCTATAGTCACCATATAAAAGCAAGAAAGACAGGTCCCCCAGCCTTCCTTCTTGCTTTTATATGAACTTTCATTCATTAAAAAAAAAAAAATCGGTGGTTTTATATTAAAAACTTACCTCCGTTCCAGCGCCGAGCTCCCCGCTAGGCCGCGCCCCCTTTTTCGTCAAAATGACGAAATCGCGGGGCCCAATGGGACGGCTTCGCGCTGGACCAATCGCGTTCTTCATAGAGCGGCATTGAATGCCGCCCTATGAAGAACCTGAGCGCTTTACCGCGCATGTGCGCGGAATGCGCGTTCGCGAGCTGAGCTGTCTGACTGACAGCTCAGCTCGCTTTCTAAAATTATCAATAATAATTTAGGGCCCCCACCCGCCCTGTGCGGCGGGTGGGGGCCCTAAAATTATCAATGAGGGGGGGACCTACTTTCCCCCCCCCGGCCCCCACCCCTGTGCGGCGGGTGGGGGCCCTAAAATTATCAATGAGGGGGGGACCTACTGTCCCCCCCCGGCCCCCACCCCTGTGCGGCGGGTGGGGGCCCTAAAATTATCAATGAGGGGGGGGACCTACTGTCCCCCCCCCGGCCCCCACCCCTGTGCGGCGGGTGGGGGCCCTAAAATTATCAATGAGGGGGGGGACCTACTGTCCCCCCCCCGGCCCCCACCCCTGAGCGGCGGGTGGGGGCCCTACAATTATCAATAAGGGGGGGGACCTACTGTCCCCCCCCGGCCCCCACCCCTGTGCGGCGGGTGGGGGCCCTAAAATTATCAATGAGGGGGGGGACCTACTGCCCCCCCCGGCCCCCACCCCTGAGCGGCGGGTGGGGGCCCTAAAATGATCAGTAAGGGGGGGGGGACCTACTGTCCCCCCCCCGGCCCCCACCCCTGTGCGGCGGGTGGGGGCCCTAAAATGATCAATAAGGGGGGGGACCTACTGTCCCCCCCCCCCGGCCCCCACCCCTGAGCGGCGGGTGGGGGCCCTAAAATTATCAATAAGGGGGGGGACCTATTGTCCCCCCCCGGCCCCCACCCCTGAGCGGTGGGTGGGGGCCCTAAATACAAAGGGGGGGGGGACCCTAGTTAACCCTCCCCCCCCCCCCAAAAAAATATCTCCCTACCTACCCCCCTCACCCTAAAAATAATGAGGGGGGACCATTAACTAAAAACCTGTAAAAAAAATGAGATAAAATCAACTTACCATTCGATGTTTTCTTTCTTCTAAAATCTTCTTTCTTCAGCCCCAAAAAAGGCCAAATAAAAATCCATAATAACCGACGCAATTAAAAAAAAAAAAAAAAAAAAACGAGCGCAAAAAAAAATAATCCATCTTCACCCATGGAGGGCTCCGCGCAGACTGAGCTCCGCAGGGCGGGGGAAGGCTTATAAAGCCTTGCCCCGCCCTGCAATTAGGCTAAGAACACTCTGATTGGTGGGTTTAAGCCAATCAGAGTGCTCTTTGTCATTTTACAAGCGTGGGAAAGTTCTTTGGAATTTTCCCACGCTTGTAAAATGACACAGAGCACTGTGATTGGATGGATTTCAAGCCATCCAATCACAGTGCTCTTTGTCATTTTACAAGCGTGGGAAAGTTCTTTGGAATTTTCCCACGCTTGTAAAATGACACAGAGCAATGTGATTGGATGGCTTGAAATCCATCCAATCACAGTGCTCTGTGTCATTTTACAAGCGTGGGAAAATTCCAAAGAACTTTCCCACGCTTGTAAAATGACAAAGAGCACTCTGATTGGCTTAAACCCACCAATCAGAGTGTTCTTAGCCTAATTGCAGGGCGGGGCAAGGCTTTATAAGCCTTCCCCCGCCCTGCGGAGCTCAGTCTGCGCGGAGCCCTCCATGGGTGAAGATGGATTATTTTTTTTGCGCTCGGGTTTTTTTTTTTTTTTTTTTATTGCGTCGGTTATTATGGATTTTTATTTGGCCTTTTTTGGGGCTGAAGAAAGAAGATTTTAGAAGAAAGAAAACATCGAATGGTAAGTTGATTTTATCTCATTTTTTTTTTCTTTACAGGTTTTTAGTTAAAGGGTCCCCCCTCATTATTTTTAGGGTGAGGGGGGTAGGTAGGGAGATAAGTTTTTTTTTTTTTGGGGGGGGGGGGGGGAGAGGGTTAACTAGGGTCCCCACCCCCTTTGTATTTAGGGCCCCCACCCACCGCTCAGGGGTGGGGGCCGGGGGGGGGACAATAGGTCCCCCCCTATTGATAATTTTAGGGCCCCCACCCACCGCTCAGGGGTGGGGGCCGGGGGGGGGGCAGTAGGTCCCCCCCCTTATTGTGAATTTTAGGGCCCCCACCCGCCGCACAGGGGTGGGGGCCGGGGGGGGACAGTAGGTCCCCCCCCTATTGTGAATTTTAGGGCCCCCACCCACCGCTCAGGGGTGGGGGCCGGGGGGGGGGCAGTAGGTCCCCCCCCTTATTGTGAATTTTAGGGCCCCCACCCGCCGCACAGGGGTGGGGGCCGGGGGGGGACAGTAGGTCCCCCCCCTATTGTTAATTTTAGGGCCCCCACCCACCGCTCAGGGGTGGGGGCCGGGGGGGGGGGCAGTAGCCCCCCCCCCCCTTATTGTGAATTTTAGGGCCCCCACCCGCCGCACAGGGGTGGGGGCCGGGGGGGGGCAGTATGTCCCCCCCTTATTTTTTATTTTAAGGCCCCCACCCACCGCACAGGGGTGGGGGGCCGGGGGGGGACAATAGGTCCCCCCTTATTGATAATTTTAGTGCCCCCACCCGCCGCACAGGGGTGGGGGCCGGGGGGGCAGTATGTGCCACCCTTATTTTTAGGGCCCCCACTCACCGCTCAGGGGTGGGGGCCGGGGGGGGGGGGAGGAGAGTAGGTCCGTCCCCCCCCCCCCTTCAACCACTATTGTGGCCAGACAGCATCCCTGTGGGTTCGGGCTTCAGCTGTCAGCTGAAGCCACGCCCACAGCAGTGCTGACAGGCTGTCAGCACACAAAGCGCGTTCACAGTGCTTTGTGTGCTGATAGCCCGTCTGATGCATTCACCCAGAATGCATCGGACGAGAGGCCTTTTTAGGGCCTCTGAACTCGGAAGTCCCTCTGGTGGCCGTCTGATTGACTGCAACAAGAGGTGTTCCAAGCTTCCAATGTAAACACTGCATTTTCTCAGAAAATACAGTGCTTACAAGAAAAAGGCTCCGGGTAGCTGTAGCACTCACCTAAACAACCTCATTAAGCTGAAGTTGTTCAGGTGACTATAGTGTCCCTTTAACCTTTATCTTGATGCTGAACTCGCCTGTTCTGCAGTGTTAGAGAAAGGAATATATTTGCTTTGTTCTTATGATCTTCCATTTTACCTGTAGTGCTTTAACTCGGTTGGCCATTGTTAACAACAATTTTGATAAATGTTCTATGTTGGAATCAGTCTGTAGAATTATTTCAATAATTAGTATTTTGCCCCACAAATCCTTCCATGATGTTTACACTTATTATAGGATGATAGAATTTGTAATCGGTATGTTAATGGAAAATAATCTATATATTTCACCTCATACTATGTAGACAATATATTTTGCAAACTGAAATTATTGTTAGACACAAATACTCGTGTGAGTATTGCTTTGTCTGAAAGAAGTGCCATAAACCTTTCAAGAACAATGTTTATTAGGGTTATATGAGGCAAAACACACAAAGCCGAAAACATGGACACTATTCCCAGAAGCCTTTTAAACCACTGGAGTTTGGAATATGTGCTAATGTGAGATTCTGCAGATATGCAAGCTATGCCCACAAATCTTTTTTTTTTTTTTGTAGACAACTGCATTTGTCAAATTGTCAAAAGGCGTGAAAATACTGCAATACTTATAAAGGAGGATATTTCAGACAATCTACAAATCTCTAGTGTTACTACAGAGTGCAAACCTCCTTTGAACCAGTTGTGTAATTATGCAATAGATCAGCCTGTAGATGATTTGTTGTCTTCTCGATGTACTTGTCATTGTACTAAATAGTACAGGCTAATTTTCTTCCTAGGTTGCATAATGATATCAATCTTTTGACTAAGGAACAATTGCTGAGCATCTTCAAGTATATTTTCTTAACTTTCGTTTTGGCATCCATTTTGAATTTCTGATTTTGCTGTTTTTTTTCCGCCAACTTCCCATATTGGCAACTATGTAGTACAATTGTCATTTCTCTTTAATTCTCTAAGTGAATGAATCAATTTTGTATTCCAAAGAACTAATAATAACAATAAATTCAAATTAGAATTGGAAAGATAGACCTTGTGTAGTGCCTTAAAGGACCACTCTAGGCACCCAGACCACTTCAGCTTAATGAAGTGGTCTGGGTGCCAGGTCCAGCTAGGGTTAACCCATTTATTTATAAACATAGCAGTTTCAGAGAAACTGCTATGTTTATTAATTGGTTAAGCCTTCCCCCAAATCCTCTAGAGGCTGTCTCATTGACAGCCGCTAGAGGCGCTTGCGTGATTCTCACTGTGAAAATCACAGTGAGAGCACGCAAGCGTCCATAGGAAAGCATTGTAAATGCTTTCCTATGCGACCGGCTGAATGCGCGCGCAGCTCTTGCCGCGCGTGCGCATTCAGCCGACGGGGCGGAACGGAGGAGGATCGGAGGCAGAGATCTCCCCGCCCAGCGCTGGAAAAAGGTAAGTTTTACCCCTTTTCCCCTTTCCAGAGCCGGGCGGGAGGGGGACCCTGAGGGTGGGGGCACCCTCAGGGCACTCTAGTGCCAGGAAAACAAGTATGTTTTCCTGGCACTAGAGTGGTCCTTTAAGCATTCTAATAAATGACAGTTTAGAAACATTTTTGGACGTTTTTAATGTACTTAAAAGCATGTGTGTGTTTTATTTGTTTGCTTTTTCATGGTTCATTGAGTTCTTACACCAGAGACAAACCCTAAGACTTGAGTTCAAGAACAGAAATAATAACTTTAAGCACAGCAGTCTTGTGTGATTCGTAGTGGATTTCACAGAAAGACTGACTAAATATCCGAATGCACCTCCGAGAGACATTTGCGGTCAATTTAGTTATTTTAGGTTTAGTAAATGTCTCAATTCTAGTGCTTTGTATGGAATACAATTTGTGTTTTTTTTTTTTCATTTATTTATTGCAGATTTCAAGTGACTCCATATTGAATTTGCACATTCATGATTAATATTTAACCCTTTAGTGACCAGACCTCTTTTCAACTTTCTTACTATTTGGGACCATGGCTGTTTTTACATTTCTGCTGTATTTATGTTTAGCTGTAATTTTCCTCTTATTCATTTACTGTACCCACACATATTATATAGCATTTTTCTCGCCAGTAAATGGTCTTTCTCGAGATACCATTATTTTCTTCATATCATATAATTAACTATAAAAAAATTATAAAATATGATGAAAAAATTTAAAAAACATACTTTTTCTAAATTTGACCCCCAAAATCTGTTACGCATCTACAACCGCCAAAAAACACCCATAATAAATAGTTTCTAAAATTTGTCCTGAGTTTAGAAATACCCAATGTTAACTGATATCTGTCAGGAATCCCTGAATAACCCTTCACATGTATATTTTTTAAAAAGATATACATATATATTTTGACTCTTTTCATGCTTTTTTCATGCAACCATTTTACCACCAATCTATGCCAAATGTAAAAATAAAAAAAAATAATTGCATGCCTTTAACTGTGTGTTCTGCATTGTGGGTTGGTTTGCATGCCAGTTCATTTTGACTTTTTTCTGACCTCTGGAACGGATTAATTGGTTTTCAATGCATTCCTATGGGAAACCACGTTTCAGTTTACGAATTTTTCCGCAGTAAGAAAAGTCCCAGAGAACATATTAAATTCTTAAACCGAGGTACCACTGTATATTATAACTAAAGCAATTTATAATATATTATACATATATAATGCATATATATGATTTCATTATAAGTGTATTTTGAGATATATGTGTATATATCTCAAAGGACACTTATAATGAAATCATATATATGCATTATATATGTATAATATATTATAAAATGCTTTAATTATTTTATAATATATTATACATATTTATGTACAGCAGCTAATTCTGCTCTTATGACCAAGTTTGACTTAGTTATGTGATGTTCAATTGCAAAAATCATCAAATACTGATCATAGGGAAGCATTGATTCATTGCTTTCATGTATATTGGTCAAGAGTGGCACTCGCCGTGTATACACTTCTCTTCCCCAATGCATGTGGTTGGTCAACAAGATGAAGATGAGACAGCCATTGGGACATTGTCACTGGAGTGGGGGAGATGGCTGCAAGAAGTGAATATTGGCAATGGACGAGATGCAAGTAAAACCCTTATTTTCCCCCTTTTTTTGGAATCTAAATCAAGAGTAGAACACCATAATGTTAGGAATACATATAGTGTCCCCTTAACCCCTTAAGGACCAAACTTCTGGAATAAAAGGGAATCATGACATGTCACACATGTCATGTGTCCTTAAGGGGTTAAAGGACCACTCTAGGCACCCAGACCACTTCAGCTTAATGAAGTGGTCTGGGTGCCAGGTCCAGCTAGGGTTAACCTATCTTTTTATAAACATAGTAGTTTCAGAGAAACTGCTATGTTTATAAATGGGTTAAGCCTTCCCCCAAATCCTCTAGTGGCTGTCTCATTGACAGCCGCTAGAGGCGCTTGCGTGATTCTCACTGTGAAAATCACAGTGAGAGCACGCAAGCGTCCATAGGAAAGCATTGTAAATGCTTTCCTATGCGACCGGCTGAATGCGCGCGCAGCTCTTGCCGTGCGTGCGCATTCAGCCGACGGGGCGGAACGGAGGAGGATCGGAGGCAGAGATCTCCCCGCCCAGCACTGGAAAAAGGTAGGTTTTACCCCTTTTCCCCTTTCCAGAGCCGGGCGGGAGGGGGACCCTGAGGAACGAGTATGTTTTCCTGGCACTATAGTGGTCCTTTAACTTTCATTTCTGCATTATCCATCCAAAGTTGTCCAATAATGAATGGCAATGATAGGTCCCAAGAGCAATGTAGCAAGTTGTAGACCTGTGTTTGGACAGCCTTGGATGGATAATATGGTAATAAAACATCTCTATTATCAGAGCTTCAGATGAGAGGTGGCCTTCGGATGTCAGGAAAGTTCTGCTTTTTGTCAAACCATTTAATAACTTACGGGGAACAAAGGATAGTGCACTCAAGAACACCCTGCACCATAACCACTACAATAAGCAACTTTAAAAAAATTTGTATAAACAATACTCAGTGGAAGACATTTTTTTATACAAATAAATTACCTGACAAGAATAAACAACAAATATAAACAAAAAAGACTTACGGTACATTAAAAATAAAACAGAAAATACAGTTTCTAATTATTACGGCACACAGAAGGCTTACAACTAGGGATTTAGTTAAAAATGACAGCTTGATGAAGGTCTACAATAATGCTATGAGTAGAACTCTATGCAGCCAATGGGATGACCTCACTGTATGCTGGTTGTACATTGTGTTCTAATTCAGAATATACAGATGCAATGCTTTGCGCTGTTATGTTTATTAAATGTATAATATCAATATATATCTTCGCTAAACCTTTTGGATAGCTGTCAAGTTTTTATTTTAAAGTTTCCCCAGTGTTCTGTTCTGCAATATATGTTTTTTTTTTTTTTTTTTTAAATAGGATGGAACCCATCCCAGTTATAAAAGCTGTGTCAATTGAAAGCCAGGCCAAACATATTTAAGCTGTTCATATGCCAAATAAGAATCCATCACTAAAACTGGACTCTATTGAATCTGGTTTACCTCAAACTGACTTTCTATGAATTTGTTTCCAAGCAGGTGCAGAATAGAATAACATGTTAAGAAAAAATATGGGTGCATGACCGCAAATACGTGCCATATCTAATTGGTCTTTCTTTACAGTGAAAGGTTTCAAAAACCAAAGTGATTTCTTTTGGGAAATGTGTTTCTATTAAATGTTAATTAATATTATAGAATTTGCTGCAATATCTTAACATTGCTATTAATTTAAGTAGTTCAAGAAGTTGTTCTTTGAGATATACTATAAGAGTTCCTACATGCCAGCTGTGATGAACGCAGAACAGTTTTCGTCACCCATAAACCTCTTCCTCAATATGAAGGTTCTTATCATTGAATAACTGTATTTGCTCCATAGAAAATAAGTAACGTTAGCTAGTTCACCGATTGAGTATTGTTGTATTTTTCACCATATTCTACATAATATGGGTGACCTGTGTTTTATGGCAGTTTGCAGTAGGATCGCACCATTTTGTGACCTACGGCAAATGATGTGTTACCAGTGTACACTTGTACTTCTTTATTTTCTATGCGATCATTGACTGCACTGTTCAGTAGATTAATAGGTCTGCAGGTATAGCTAGATGTATGGTATGGACTTCTGGTGGAATCCAATTTAGACACGTACTCTTACGCCCAACACAACATTGGAGCACCATATGGACAGGACTTTACTCTCCCATTGTGAATCTGTAATGATCAATATATAAGCTCATAGACTACTTGACTCAAGCGATAGGTGCTGCTAAAATATGCCAATGTTGCACCACTGAAATAAACATATAACAACAAACCATAATACATAGAATTTCATATTATATTTGTATTATTCTCATGTTGAAGACAGTGGGAAGACTACTATTGCTGTATGTGGTGGCTGCGTTGTTGGGACTCGTGGATTTTACTTCAATGGTAGAAGTCGTCCAACTCCCACCCCATAAGATTACAATTTAGTATCCAGGGTAATAATTGCAGATGTTTTTTTTTTTTTTGGATTTGATTTTTCTTTTTATTAAATTCTTTATTTTTCTAGTGCATATGAGATAACAACATGCATGGGGTACTCCGACAGCAATCCGCATGCTTTTTCAAACATTTATTACAATCAGGAGTATGTTAGTTCTTGCACAATTTTATAGTTAGTATGCAGTTAATCAAGAGTGTTCACGAGTGAGCTTCTTTTAAACGCAAAGTAATGGCTAAACATGTGTGATTTATAAAAACAAAACATTAATCGTGGTAAAACTGCTTAAGTGTTGCTTAGAGTTGAGTAAGAAGCTAGGCAGGACCCAGCTACATTCACTCGAGTCGTGACTAATCGGTTGCATGCTAGGTATAGCGCGGTTGGCGTTGTTTATTTATTAGTATGTGGATTATGTGCTGGTGAAGCAGGATGATTGGGTTGACCCCTGAGGTTGCGCCAACTGTAATGCCCTTAGGAGGCATGTAACATTAAGTGAAATGCAGTGTAGAATGAGACAGTAGGTAACAACCCTCGGGAAAAGGGCCTATAAACAAGTTGTAAGTTACATGTCTAAGCTGACTGGACTAGGCTAGTGGCACGACCTACACATAGGGGTGTGTATGAAATATCCTGCGTGTTGTATCCCTATGGTAGTGTGTATGCAGTAAGACTTTCAGTCCAATATGGTGTGGGCCCCAATCCGCGGGAGTCTTCTCCCTGAGCGTGTGGGCTAGGCCCTCTGCGGGCCCTGCTTCACCCTATGCCTCTTTTGCTAGGTTTCTGGTGCCAGCTGTGTGAGTCCAGTAGGCCACATGGTGGAGCCTCAACCTTGGAGCCTGGAGAGGCTGCCCCCTGTACCTCCAGTGCCGTGAGAGTCCTACTGTTGGCCAGCTGCGGCGCCCTCTTGCTTGTCGTCCTGCGTGGTTTGGGCCGGACTCCTCTGGGTTGAATGCGTCCCTCCAGGCACTTGTCTCGCTGTCGCAGCTTCCCTGCTTCGGATAGAGGGCAGCGGGGGGATGTCGTTGGTGTAGCGCGTTTTGTTTTGCACTGTCTAGGAGCCTCTCTGCTTGTGGGTATGTTGGCGAGTATGTTAGGTTGAGAGCCTGGTGCTTTCGTCTGACCTCTCCTCCGCTTGAGGGCCTGTTTACCCGCCGTGGTTTTCTCGTGTTTCGCGGCAGGAGAGTTTGCTTTGCGATGCCGCCGGCCTAGATCTGGCTGAGGCTGAGCTCTCGGTGGCCGCTCGCGTGAGGTGCCATGTGTCGGCCTGTGCGGGTTGGGTGCCTGCAGCAACTGGTTCAGTTTTGCCCAGAAGTCCTCAAAAGCTCTATCAAGCCTGGTCGCTGGTGAGGTTTGAGTTGTAATTTCATGCGTTGCGCACGTGGCGTTGAGTATGTCGTTGTGTTTCCCGCTTGTAGAGGCCGCCTCGCGTTGAGGCTGATCACCGCTGGGTTGCCTCTGGGACCGGGATGTCCCCCGCCGGTCCATAGGGGGGGGGCTGCGGGGCTCAGGGTGGTGTCGTCCGCTGCCGTCTGGGGGTTCCCCCGTGCCGGATCGGCCGCTGATCCATGGCTTGCCAGGCCGCAGGGCAGACATCCTCCTCTCCGGGCTGTCAGCCGTTTAGATTTTGGTGTGTCCGCTGGTGCCGGGCTCCGATACCGCTTGTGAGGGTAATCTGCCTTGTTGATTACGTTTCAGGACGATTTTTGAGCAGAAATCCTCGGTTTAATGCTGCAAATTCAGGAGCTCTTGCAGGACACGTCTGCCCTGCATGGCAGTCAGGCCCCGCCCCCAATTGCAGATGTTTTTGACAAACATCTGGGTTGCCAAAATTAACCAGAACTGCCTTCAAATTCAAACACATTTAGATGATTATGTTTCAAAAGGTTCCACCTTAGAACGTTCCACAAATAAATGGTCTTTTGTGAACAATTTTTAATTGCTTCTGATTCTAAGAGCTCTGAGGCAAATTTTTCAAGATATTAAAACTTTATTTTTTCTTTTCCCTTTTTAATCAAAAAAGCATATGCTATAGATTACATAAACAGCCATTCTTATCTTTGGGATTATCAAATACTGTACATCCTTTTCTTTTTCTTATTCATATCCCTGCTGGTTAACAGAATTCTATATTTAATTCAGAAGCATTTCTTCTTGCAGTTGGAAATCCAGTAAGTAAAGTAATAGAGTAGTTTATTATTTCTCCTGTCAAACAGTCCGAGATGTTGCAGACATAGCTAAGCTATTGCTAGCAAAACTGCCTAATTGTTTCAAAACCAAAAGTATAAATTGTTTTCAACTATGAAATGGATACTTAAAATATACCTGTATTCAGGGCCGGATTAACATAGGGGCTGATGGAGCTGGAGCTCCAGGACCATGGAATAGGCCCATTGTTTAAAAAATAAATAAATAAATAAATAAATAAATATAAAAATATATATATATATATTTTTTTTTTTACTACTCTTCACATGCTCTTGCTTGAGTATAGAAACCTAAGAGGGATGTAGGGGAACAAAACTTGTGTGGACTGGCTGACAATGAAATTAGTTAGGGTAAAGCTGACTTTGCACTATGCAAATGCTTTTGCTGCTTCGGTCTTTCTAACACTGTGGCATGTTCCCTTTCTTTTACACTCACTAGTTATACCTTTTCTCTGTCCCATACTGTATAACTGGAGCTTCTGCCTGCTAGTAAGAAGGTAAGGAGAGGAATGGACATATCAGTGATAGTGGACAGTCCGTGGCCCACTCGTGTCAGTGGCACACTGTTTTACCCCGCCCACCAACATTCTGCTTTACCGGACACTACTGTTAAGGTATATGTATTTATGTGAAAGATGAACGCGAGAGATTAGAATAGAGTATGTTTTTTCTTATAGCTACATCCTGTTAGTTTCCCTCCAGCACCACCTCCACTAGATACATGACACTTGGGAGGTGTGACTTGTAGTTTTTTCTGTCAGTAAGATTTTGTAATTAATTACAATGTGGAAGTGGTTGGTGGCCACCAATAATGAGACCTGTATTTGCAATACAAAACATAGGGTAGATAGATATTTTCTTCTTTCCTGGCTTATGTTATTCTAAATGCCTGTGAATACGTTTTAAAATGAAAATATTTATTTTTAAATAATAATTTTGTTGTGCTGCATGTCATTAGATTTTTAAAGGGTTCAATTCCTTTCCTATACTGTGAGTATGGTGAGGATGTCATATGAGGAGAGTGTTGTACCCCATGTACTGTGATGGTATGGAGGGTATTATTCCCCTTGTACTGTAATGGCATAACGGGTATCATTCCCCCTGTACTGTAATGGCATAACGGGTATCATTCCCCCTGTACTGTGATGGTATGGAGAGTATCATTCCCCCTGTACTGTGATGGCATGGAGGGTATCATTCCCCCTGTACTGTGATGGCATGGAGGGTATCATTCCCACTGTACTGTGATGGCATGGAGGGTATCATTCCAACTGTACCGTGAAGGTCAGTAATGATATTAATGGTTCCCTCTTCTTTATTATGAGATTTAGTAGTAGCCATGCAGATTGAAGTCAACTTTGCCCATGCTTGTCACATACAATGGATTTAATTGTTATCACCCTCAGCCGGACAAAAGCTGGATGAGAATAATGGTGGTTGTTGTCCACAGCATTTGTAATGCACCCTCCACGAAGCCTTGTCTGTGTGTGATGATGGCCTTTAAGTCCAGGAAATGTTTTATTAAGAAGTGAAAACACATGCAACCTTAATTTATTTCATAACAAATGAAATAAACTCATTAATAAGGTCTCTACAAAGAGGAAACAATCTCCAGGAAGATCTCCCTTTGTGGTTTATTGTGTATTTGTTCCTGCCATTACCAATTTTTTCTGTTATTTCATGTCAGGGCT
The DNA here is from genome assembly GCF_036172605.1 of Pelobates fuscus. NCBI lineage: Eukaryota > Metazoa > Chordata > Amphibia > Anura > Pelobatidae > Pelobates > Pelobates fuscus. The sequence goes on along the minus strand of NC_086319.1, from coordinate 110,789,196 downwards.
CCGCGGGCAGCGGTGAGGGGAGGCTGCAATCCTCTCGCAGCACTCACCCTCGGTCCGTCGCCGCCCGCGGTCCCCTCTCCCCTTACCGTTAAGCGAGCGGCGTCCTCTCCTCCTGACACGCCGCTCGCGTCCTCCTCTCCTCCTCCCAGCGGCAGCATGTCTAACGCTGCACGCTGGGAGCCGGCACTATTATCTAAGCGCCGGGGTCACTCACGTGACCCGGCGTTAAAGCTACAGTGCAACAAACACAGTGGGGGGTATAGATATCCCCCACGTGTGTTTGTTAATACTGATTGGTGGTTAGCCAATCAGGATTCAGGCTAGGATTTAAATACTTACCTTTCCTGTCTATCTGTGCCCTGTTGTGGTCTTTGCTTTATAGTATCGATTGTGAACGTGTGCTTTCTGGTTACGTACCCTCTGGCTTGTTATACTGACTTTGTGACTTTCTCCTACCCTTTGACCTCGGCTTGTTTTCTCGTTATTCTGTTTTCTGGTTCCCCTTACTCGGCTTGTCTCCTGACTATTCTTTGTGTGCTTAGCCCGGCCACTCTAAGGACCGGTACAGCACACTTTCTGTGTGTGTGTCTGTGTGTGTGTTAGCGTGTTGGGTTCCCCGGGATCGTGACATTACAACAGGGCCATAATGGAACCTGCTGACATACCACAGCTCCTAGTTAATCAGGAGGCCAGAATGGATGGCTTGGACCACCGTATGGATCAGTTTGCTCAAGCTTTGCAGACCATACTGGCTCGTACTGCACACCTGCAGCCTGCCGTCCAGGAGGCGGTTGCTGCTGTGTCCGAACCCATTGCCACTCCAGTACCCGTTCCTGCCCATGTAGTCCATATGACACCGCCACAGCGCTATAGTGGTGACCCAGCATTGTGTCGTGGTTTCCTCAATCAAATTGACATCCATCTGGTGATGAATCCACGTTCCTATCCCACCGACAGATCCAAAATTGCCTTTTTGATAAACCACCTGTCTGGGAGAGCTTTAGCATGGGCAAACCCCATGTGGGAAAATATGTCTCCTATGTCCTTTGCGGATTTTTTGTCCGCATTCAAACGCACGTTTGATCAACCCGGTAGGGTTGCCTCTGCTGGCAAAGCTCTGCTTAGGGTTCGACAGGGTAACAGATCTGTAGCGGATTATACTATCGAATTCCGCACTCTAGCAGCTGAAGTGGTTTGGAATAACGACGCCCTCGTAACAGCCTTTCAGGAGGGTTTGGCCGCTTACATACTGGATGAAATAGCATCCAGGGAACTGCCTGTCCTTCTAGATGATATTATAGACTATGTAATCCTTATTGATAACCGCATTAGAGAGAGACGTAGTCAAAGACGGCTGGATACACGGGTGTTACCTGCTCTACCCAGTACTGCATTACTAGCGTTACCCGCTCCTAGGCAACCATCCCCCGAACCCATGCAATTGGGTGCTACGGGGTTAACTGAGGCTGAAAGAACGTATCGTAGAAGGGAGGGGTTATGTCTCTATTGTGGAAAGAGGGGTCACCACTGTAATACATGCCCTAAATTACAGGGAAACTCCAGCACCTAAGGCCTAGAGAGGGGTCGGCCTCGGGTGTTATGACTTTGTCCCCTCATGTGTCCATCTCCAGACCATTTATTACGGTCTCTCTTTTGGTCAATAAAACCACCATAACAACTAAAGCCTTGATCGATTCAGGTGCGGCTGACAACCTTATGGATGAGACCTTTGCCAGAACCGCAGCCTTGACTTTGATCCAAAAGGCCACACCCTTGGCCGTTGAGGCCATAGATGGTAGACCCCTTGAGAGACCTCTGGTGACCCATGAGACCCAAGATATAGAGATGTGTGTGGGTGCTTTACACAAGGAAAGGTTAACCTTCCAAATAATTGACTCCCCTACTGCTTCCATAGTTCTGGGTTTTCCCTGGTTAGTGAAACACAACCCAGTACTTGATTGGGGTTGTTTAGACATACTCTCCTGGGGGGAATCCTGTCAACGAGACTGTATGGCCCAAGTACGTCCCATTTGTTTACTTAACGTGCCCACGGCTAAACCGCTTTCTGTTTCTGTCCCTTCTGTGTATGCAGACCTTGCTTTGGTTTTCGAAAAAAGGGAGGCAGATAAGCTACCCCCACACCGTGAGTATGACTGTGCCATAAACCTATTACCGGGTACTATACCTCCTAGGGGTAAGGTCTACCCTCTTTCTGAGAAAGAAAACCAGGTCATGGAGGAGTACATACGAGAGGCCTTAAGTAAAGGTTTTATTAGAAGGTCCTCCTCTCCTGCTGGTGCTGGTTTCTTTTTTGTGGCAAAAAAGGAGGGCGATTTGAGACCGTGTATAGACTACAGAGCCCTAAACAATATAACGATTAAAAATGCCTATCCGATTCCCCTCATTACCGAATTGTTTGATCGTGTCAAAGGTTCTAGATATTTTACTAAACTAGACCTCAGGGGGGCTTATAACCTTGTTCGTATTAAGGAGAATGATGAATGGAAAACGGCGTTCAATACGCGTAGTGGGCATTACGAGTATCTGGTCATGCCTTTTGGATTGTGTAATGCTCCTGCCGTTTTTCAGGACCTCATAAACGATGTCCTTAGAGATCTACTGCATGTCTGTGCTGTAGTCTACCTAGATGACATACTTGTATATTCTCCAGATTTGAAGACACATCATACTCATGTTAGGATGGTGCTTAAAAGGTTGTTGCAGAATGGTCTTTATTGTAAATTAGAGAAATGCTTATTCGACCAAACCTCTGTACAATTCCTGGGTTATGTTATTTCTGAACAAGGATTCAGCATGGATCCTTCAAAATTGGAAGCTATACTGTCCTGGCCCCTTCCCCAAGGACTTAAGGCAATACAGCGATTTATAGGGTTTGCCAATTATTATAGAAAGTTTGTTAAAAACTTCTCATCCATTATTTCCCCTATCACTAAACTGACAAAAAAGGGTTTACACCCCAGGGTTTGGAATCCTAATGCTATTGTGGCCTTCGAGACTCTAAAAAAGGCATTTGCCACTGCCCCTGTGTTACACCATCCTGATCCTTCCCTTCCCTTTGTACTGGAAGTAGACGCCTCTGAATCAGGTATAGGAGCAGTGTTGTCACAAAGACAATCGTATGACGAACCCCTCCTTCCCTGTGGTTACTTTTCAAAACGCTTGTCAGAGTCTGAAAAGAATTACGACGTTGGGAACAGGGAATTATTAGCTATAGTGATGGCATTTAAAGAATGGAGGTACTTGTTAGAGGGAGCTAGACACAAGATTTTGGTTATAACCAATCATAAAAATCTATCCTATATCGCAGATGCTAAGAGGTTATCCTCTCGTCAGGCTAGATGGTCTTTATTTCTCTCACGTTTTCAGTACATAATCACATACAGGCCTGGTTATCGAAATGTCAAGGCTGATGCCATCTCCCGCCAGTACGAACCTGTAGATTCTATTACCTCCACTCCTGAGCCCATTGTACCCACAACTAATATAATAGCTACTACCCGTTTGGTTATCTCGTCTCTTTTTCTTGATGGTATCAAGTCATACCAACCCCAAGCACCCTCTGAGACCCCTACTGGTAAGCTGTACGTGAAAGTAAAAGACAGAAAGAAGTTGTTGACTTTATTTCACACAGCCAAAACGGCTGGTCATCCAGGGGTTACCAAGACTTACAAGGGTCTTCTCCAACAGTTTTGGTGGCCCTCACTCAAAAAAGACGTGGTAGATTACGTGCAGGCTTGCCGTGTCTGTACACAGTGTAAGTCCCCTAATGTTAAACCCCTGGGACTCCTTATGCCCCTATCTGTACCCAAGAAACCGTGGACACACTTATCCATGGACTTTATTGTGGATCTTCCTTCATCTGATGGGCAGACAGTAATTTTGACTGTAACGGATAGGTTCTCCAAAATGGCGCACTTCATTCCGCTTAAGAAGCTACCTTCTGCGGTTCAGTTGGCTCAGGTGTTTGCCAAAGAAGTGTTCCGCTTGCATGGTATACCACAAGATATCGTATCTGACAGGGGCCCTCAGTTTGTCTCTCGGTTTTGGAGAGGCTTTTGTGCTGAGATGGGGGTCTCCTTATCGTTTACTTCCTCCTATCATCCGCAATCTAATGGAGCTGCCGAACGAGCAAATCAGTCTGTGGAGTTGTATTTACGCTGTTTCACGAATGCACACCAGGACAACTGGTCCCGTCTCCTTCCCTGGGCTGAGTTTGCCAGGAACACTGTGTCTCATTCTTCTACTGGCGCAAGTCCTTTTATGGTGGCTTATGGGTTCCAACCCGCTGTCCTTCCCGGTGTATTCTCCGACAAGGGAATGCCCGCTTTGGACGAGCACCTCGCCTCCTTACGGAAGATGTGGGATCAGGTCCATGCTGCTCTTTGTCGTGCTGCTGCTACTCAAAAGAGGTTTGCTGATCGTCGTAGGTGTGCGGCTCCTTCTTATGCTCCGGGTGATAGGGTTTGGTTGTCCTCTAGGAATCTCCGCCTTAGGGTTCCCTCGATGAAGTTCGCGCCCAAGTTCCTTGGTCCCTATAAGGTATTGCGTAGGGTGAATCCTGTATCCTACTCCCTGGCCTTGCCCCCTTCCATGCGCATACCTAACACCTTTCACACCTCCCTTTTGAAGCCCTTGCTCTGTAATCGGTTCTCTGGCTCTCTCAGGCGTTCCGATGCCCTCCGCGCGGTCTCTAGTGACGTATATGAGGTGGCTGCTCTCCTTGATTCTCGTTTCTCTCGAGGTCGGTTGCAGTATCTGGTTGATTGGAAGGGTTATGGCCCGGAGGAGCGGTCGTGGGTTTCTGTCTCTGACTTGGACGCCCCCTCCTTGATCCGCTCCTTTCATGCGCGGTTTCCTTTGAAGCCTTCGGCTTCCCGCCCCCTGGGCGGTCTTCGAGGGGGGGGTTATGTCAGGGCTCCGCGGGCAGCGGTGAGGGGAGGCTGCAATCCTCTCGCAGCACTCACCCTCGGTCCGTCGCCGCCCGCGGTCCCCTCTCCCCTTACCGTTAAGCGAGCGGCGTCCTCTCCTCCTGACACGCCGCTCGCGTCCTCCTCTCCTCCTCCCAGCGGCAGCATGTCTAACGCTGCACGCTGGGAGCCGGCACTATTATCTAAGCGCCGGGGTCACTCACGTGACCCGGCGTTAAAGCTACAGTGCAACAAACACAGTGGGGGGTATAGATATCCCCCACGTGTGTTTGTTAATACTGATTGGTGGTTAGCCAATCAGGATTCAGGCTAGGATTTAAATACTTACCTTTCCTGTCTATCTGTGCCCTGTTGTGGTCTTTGCTTTATAGTATCGATTGTGAACGTGTGCTTTCTGGTTACGTACCCTCTGGCTTGTTATACTGACTTTGTGACTTTCTCCTACCCTTTGACCTCGGCTTGTTTTCTCGTTATTCTGTTTTCTGGTTCCCCTTACTCGGCTTGTCTCCTGACTATTCTTTGTGTGCTTAGCCCGGCCACTCTAAGGACCGGTACAGCACACTTTCTGTGTGTGTGTCTGTGTGTGTGTTAGCGTGTTGGGTTCCCCGGGATCGTGACATTTCATTTGAATTACTAAATTTTTCTGTGAAACCACAGCTCATAACAGTTTGGTTTTAATAAGTGCTGATCGGTTTTGTTATTTTGACTGAACCTTCTTTTTTTTTTCTTTCTTTTCAATGTCCTTCCTTCCAAACACCAGAGGTAAAAATCAAACAGGTATAGGGATATTTGCTCATAGAAGATATGATGCTAGAAACCATGAATATTAACAAAAGAAAAAAGTCCCTAAATTTCCAGTTTACGTTTTATGCTTATTTGTAGTATTTCTTGTTCAGTAAGAATCTTTCAATTAAATGGGGAATTCAGGACAAGAAAACATTGCACTTTTTTGACCTCTTGTGTACGCTCTTGAATGGCAACTGGCATACTATGTAGTTAAAGAAATGGTACAAAGCAGTTATGTTTCTACTGAAAAGGCTCCCAGTACTTTGAGTTACCATATATTGTTTTGTAATTAACGTTGTTATAAAGATCAAAATACAGTGCAAGTTAACAACAAAGATTTTTTGCACTTTTTGCTTCTGTTAAAGAAATATTCCAAGCACCATAATTACTACAACTCACTGTAGTGGTTAGGGTGTTAGGAGTGCCCTGGCAATGGGGTTCCCACATTGTAAGGATTCAAACCATTTTAGATCGGTTTGATTTCTTTACTGGCAACCTCTGAGCGCCACCACTGAACGCCACTCCTCGCCTCCAAGTGCTATATTTGTTTCTGAATTGGCGCCTGAAAAGCTCTTTCCCTTTTAGGTAAATTGGCCAATATCCCATTCCTCTTCTGTTACCGACATGATAATGAGATTTAATTTCGTCAATATCCAACCCCGATATTAGTACAGGTTATTAGTGAATATCTTTTTTTATTTTTCCTATAAATTTAAAACAAAAATGTTTGGGTATATAATAAGTGTAGTATCTATTTAATGCATTAGAACAAACCAATCGGGAGTGTTCCTTTAATGCTATAATGGTCACATTTAAAGATTCTTGTAAACGGTGGAACAATCCCTTTCTTCTAATGAATATGAAATATAAGTGGATTAAGAAAGCACTACCTTAAAAGGCAATACATTTTTCTGGTCAGTGAAGAATGTGGTATTCAACCATAACCTGGCTGTTCAGTCGAGATGTGTTCATACAACATGCAATTTTGTCATGTGTGGAGTACCTAGAAGGAAAGTTATTCATTATGGCTGGGCGTATATAAATTGGGAGAAGTTCGCAGTACGAACATGAATCTTTCGACAGTTTTAATATAGTGAGACTGGCAAGTGTATGTCTGTTTATTGTATGGCTCTGTGTTAACATGTTCTGGTATGTAATTTTTTTATTTAAAAAGTTTTAAGAGTAAAACATTGGAATTTATCTAATTTCAAGTACCTCCTGAAATTACAAACAATACAATCATGTTACAAATTATACGTTTAACATATACCAAACATCGCTATAAATAACTATTAGAATTGAAAAAGATTTTGGTAGTTCTGGAGTAGCACAGGAGTAGTGGTTATGATGGTATGTGTAGTGTGTACATGTTTCTAGTTCCTTTAACTTGTCCCTATGATGAGTAATGTAATCACAGTGCAAGACTAATGGAAATTTTTTTGTGTAGATTTGCATACTACACTGCTATAATTGAGAAAAAAAATCACATTTATTAGCACTTTATTACTTATGTCCTGAGACAAACAAAATGTATAATAAAATATCCATAACCACCAATGGCTTTTAATGTAATTTTAATAAGACCTCTGGTTCCTTCTTACACCTTAAAGCAAGCATGTCAATCTCAAAGGCAAACACGGGCCAAATGAACAAGGTTTATGTTTATAGGGGCCACTGACAAATAAAAACTTCAGTTTTCTTAGAAAAAAAGTTGCCTAACTGATACTGGACGTCCTCACGCTCATGGGGCTTCAAAGTAAACAAAGGAGCAAATTTATGCTAAGGAGACGTGCATTTGCAAATAGCCAATGTTTCAGTCCAACTACCTTGACATATTAAGAAAAATTTGGTAATGGGACTGAAATGGTGAATGTATGCTGTTGCACAGCTGTAAAAAAACAAATTACGTTATCTTGATTTCATTTTGAAGTCCTATGAGTGTGTTGTGCACTAGATGATCTCAGCCAATCCCCATAGGAAAGCATTTGGAGGCTGTTGTGCATGTGTGGCAAAAAGTTGCGTGGCCAATCAGCATCTCCATGGGGAGCATTAAGCGTCTCCATGCCAACCCAATCTATTACACTGCCCCCCTATTCTAATACACTGCCCACACATCCAATATATTGCCCCGAAATCCAATACACTGCTCCCTCCACCGAATCTAATACACTGCCCCCTCCACCGAATCTAATGCACTGCCCCTTTATCTAATACACTGTCCCCCTCCACTTTAATACACTGCCCCCTCCACTCCTTAATCTAATGCACTGCCCCCTCCCTCCACTCTAATTCAATACACTGCCCCCACCCCACCACTCTAATTTAATACACTGTCCCTCCCCCACTCTAATACACTACACACCTCCACCAATTTAACACACTGCCTCCTCCCACCACTCTAATACACTGCCCCCCTTTCACCACTCTGATACACTGCCCCTCCGTCACCCAATTTAATATGTACACTGCCCCCCTCCCTCCCACAAATTAATACATTGCCCCCCTTCAAATGAATACACTGCCCTTCTCCCCAATTGAACACACTACACAGGAAGGCCCCACATGCCCCTCTTCTCCTACCTAAGATGAGTCGCCAGTCCTCCAGTTCCAGCCATGCTCTTCTCTGCTCAAGCAGGCAGGATGCTCCTCTGGCACTGCTAACAGGAGGGAAGGGGGAGGGGGAGTGGGACGCAAGTTTGATATGCTTGCACTAAAGGGACACTATAGTCACTAGAACAACTACAGATTAATGTATTTTTTCTGGTGTCTATAGTCAGTCCCTGCAGGAGAAAAGGCAGTGTTTACATTGCTCCCTATGGACACCTTCAGTGGCCACTCCTCAGATGGCCACTAGAGGTGCTTTCTGGGGCACTGCTGCACAGTGCGTAGCACTGACCTTCAGTGTCCACGCTCTGCATGGAAACATTGAACTTGTCCCATAGAGTTGCATTGATTCAATGCTTCTCTATGAGGAGATGCTGATTGGCCAAGCTGGCATTTTGCCCCACCCATACCTCTATGGGAACACATTGGATTGGATGAGATCATGAATTCTGATGATATCAGCCAAGGAGGCGGGTTGTGGCGGGGTTGCGTATGCAGACCTGCGCGACTCTGGAAATAAGGTACGTTTTCTTACCTTTTAAGGTGTTGAAGGGGGGGCAAGTCACCTAAAAGGTGGTTTTACCACAATAGGGTCAAGAATACATGTTTATGTTTCTGACTCTATAGTGTTCCTTTAAACTATATCTCATAGGACAAGGTATTAACCCATACTAAATATTGAAGAACTCTGTAAGCTAACCATATACTGTATCTACATTTCAACAGTTCAGAGGATTTTATAAATGAGATGATATCATATTATGATGTCATGCCTGTAATTAACAGGGCCATCCCCCCCAGTCAAGAGTTATTTATAATAAACTATATCAGGGCTCGACAAATCCCAGGAATCCTAGGAATTTTGCCTTGGCGCCTGGGATATGTGTCCTGTTATTTCGGAGGCGGGCAGCTGGCTGGGGGACTGTGGAGGCGGGCTGCAGGCTGGGGGACTGTGGAGGCGGGCAGCAGGCTGGGGGATCCTGGATGCGGATGTTGTATTGTTGCCAAGCTGTGAGGGAGCTGAGATGTCCCTGCTCTGCTCCCTCGCGTGCAGCTTAGTGAGGCGGGGGCAGGGGTCTCACTAAGCAGTTGGTGTGGGAGCAGAGCAGGGAGATCACAGCTCCCTCACAGCCCGGCAACAATACAACGTCCGCATCCAGGATCCCTGCCGCCAGCCTCCTCAACCCCTCAGCATGCCGCCCGCCTCCACGACCTCCCAGCATGTCCCTCCGCCTCCACAGTCTCCCAGCCTGCCGTCAACTGAACCCAAGGGTAAGCTGATTTTGTCATGGTGAGTGTGTCTGGCTGCCTGCCAGTCAGGGTGTGTGTGTGCCTGTCTGGCATAGTGTGTGTGTGTCTGGCATGGTGTGTGTGTGTGTGTCTGTCATGGTGTGTGTGTGTGCCTGTCATAGTGTGTGTGTGTGTGTGTGTGAGAGTGTGTGTTTGCCTGTCTGTCATGGTGTGTGTGAATGTCATGGTGTGTGTGTTTAGGTGACCAGCCCCCCTCCTTTCAAAAAGGGAATTGTGCTTTTACTCACCTTTTTTTTCTCACACTGTTCTGCTCTCTCCTTGACTGGCCCCGCCTCTATGGCTGAGATTATGAAGCTTGATGATCTCAGCCAATCCAATGTTTTCTCAGAAAAGCCAGTTTACATTGAAAAGCCTGCAGGGACAGGCTATAGACACCAGAACGTCTACATTAGGCTGCAGTGGTCCTGGTGACTATAGTGTCTCTTTAAGAATTGTATTTTTGTCATTGAATATAAAGCTTTGTAAGTTTAAAAAAAAGAAAAAAACAAACTTTCTGCCTAGTTTCAAAGCAATTTTGTCAAGCCCTGAACTAGATCTTTCTTTTTCTATTCCCTTCTTTTCCCTTTTATCTTCCCATTCTTTCCCCCTTTTTACCTTTTCCTTTCCTTTAACCCTTCCTTTTTATCCTATTCCTTTCCTATTCATTCCCTCTCTTTCCTTTCTTTGTACATGGGTATTTCAGGATATGAAATCAACTGGAAAAGTTGAGTCATAATTATTCCTGTCAAATCTGACTCTTTGGTTAGGGATTAGTTTTCATTGTTTCGGAATTAATTGTGGAATACCAGACATTATTTACAAACTCAATTATACATTGGCAATTAGTAAGTCATGCATACGTATTCTGTAATCTTTAATCTTTATTTTACTTTTCACACATCACATCCTAATATGTGCCTGTACCTTTAAACAAGCGCTAGCAATATTTTCTTTATTTGTGTTTATCTAAATATTTCCTAATCTCAAGGTTATATAACTGCCTTTTTATCACTGGCTCTGTATTGCAATATAAGGAAACAGAAAATACGTCTGACTCAATTTTTAAACCAACATTTTTGCTTGAGTAAAGAACACTGATATAATTAAGGTTCATTAATATATATTTATTTTGTTTATTAAAATATATGTTTTGTACATTCAATTTAACAGTACGTTAACCTAAAGCCATAGATAGCATCTAGTTATTCTGGTTGATTCGGTAAGAATAGCTTGTGTCCTCTCAGCCAAATATGATGTCTCTAAGATACTATTTTCTTTCCTCCAGACTATGGTCAGACTCTTTTGATCATGCCGCTGGAACATTATTACCCTGTAATTTGCGTCTAATTAACTTATGATGGTCAGGACTGAGTGGGAGAGAGAGGGCAAGGTTAAAAATAATATTTAATATGTCTTCAAAAATATATAATCTATGTGTGACATCATGATTATTTTCAGAAAAGCCTTATTCTTCTTACAAGGACAATTTTTCTCTCCTTTTACCTATTAAGGTAAAATTGCTACTTCTTATGTAGAGTAAGTGATGCATGGAAAACGGATTGTTCCTTATTTGTTTAACAGAAAAGTGAAAAGTTTTAATTTATACAATCCACACTCCAACCTGTAGGTTTAAATAAATCAGTGAACGACAAGTGTTTGAAAGCAGTATGACTTTGCTACATCTATAGGCAACAATGTAGTTCCGATAAACTTTACAAAGACTGTCGCTTGAGACAGCTGAATATTGGACTTCCAGGTCTGAGAATTGATCTAATTTGGTTATTTGGCCTACATTTTGAAATTCACTTTGATTTCCCTGCAATTATCAATTTATTGAATAACCTTATCAATATAGCTTTAGATAAATCATGTCACAAATAAAAGTATATGTGTCAGTGCTAATAGTGATATCCTACCGACTCCTTTTAGTTGTCATGTGACATGCAAAAAAACATATTATCTTCCTCATCAGTTAAAGTAACCTCAAAATGTCTATATTGTAAACATTGTTATGGTCACTGTTTTTAAACTATAATAGTCTCTGCAAATAAATAGAAATGATAGTGCAACCTAAATACATTATTCACTTCAGTAAACATTAAAAATTCCACGGTGAAAAGGTCTCTTTACTTCAAGCTTTTAGACTTAGCTAGTATTAATAGACATTTATTTGTTAAGCTCATGCATTTTTATTATTTACAAAGACTTTGCAGCCAGTTTGAAGTTGCAAGTCTGGATTAGAAAAGGAAATGTACTCATGCAGACTCCCTTACATTTTATGATGTTTCCAGATTTTCATACATAACATATGCCCCAGGAACCGATAAATAAGCAAAAATATACACTATCCAAACACACAAAAACACAACAAACTAAGGGGCAAAACAACAAGCACAACGCGTCTCGGCCAAGAACAGACCTCCCCAGGTACATGTCTCCACTGAGTCCGAGTCCCCTGCCCTACACCAAACACAATCTTCACAAATTCGGACAGGTGTGACAACCGGAACATCAAACAAGGCACCTCCGGGGCGTTCCAACACTAGGCAAGGGCCAGGCGATCCTCCATGTCCAACCCCAACCTCCCAACACAAAACAGACCCACCAACAACACAAACAGTACCTCCCCACCTCCTCCGTCCGGGAATTTCTACTCACCACGGCTAAAAAGAATTTTGGGTGTGTCAATGTCTCGATGAGAGTGGACATTTTGAGTCCCGATAAGACTACAGGTACCAGATTTTCTATTTTTTCTACTCAAGAACATAGACATAATATTGGAGTATTCTTGTTCTTCTGTACAAGGACAAAATGTTTTAAAGGTTTAGAAGTGCTGTAATCATGTTGAACCAATAAAATCTTTAGTGGCATTTGGTACTTTTTCCACAGAATGCTCCTATTTTATTTTGATTAGAACCGAGATAGTATATCAGCCAACAATGTATCAAGAGCCCCACTGGGTCAGGTTTATATATGGAAAAAGATATCTATCATCAATTTACTTAATGGGTATCTTTTGGAATGTAAAAAAAAAATGCTCTCATAACCCCCAGGGTGTATGTTTAACCTTGAAGTGAAAAGCTCTCATTCTTATTTACTCTGTTTTATTTATATCTTACCCAAGAAACACATTCTGTAATCTAGAATATAAAATGAGCTGTGTGTGAGAATTGGTGGTATGTAGTTGTGTACCTTTGAAATGCTCATTGGGCACTGGAACATTAAAAGTGCTTATTTTTAGGGTGCTTGCTGTGTGAGAGAAGACTTCAATTTTGTTCCAGGGGTGTGGGTGTGCTGGGTTTCTTGTACAAATCCTACAAGGCTTTTATTTCACTTTTTTTATGTATAATATGATGAAGCATATATTATGTCACGGCTAATTCTGTGTATTTCTTCTTGCCAAAACCTATAGAATTTATATTGCATAGTTAGTGCTTCAACGAACTTAATAGAATGCATGATTTATTGTGAGAAATTTGTATTACAACCAGTCTTTAATCTGTTATTCCCATGCTGTGTACTGATGCTATATATAACTTAGCAGTAGGCATTTACTAACCCCCCTGACTGCGGGATTGGTTGGGCAGAAGATATGTGTAAAATAATCTAGTTTGTCATGGTCTCTTGCAGTAATGCTCAGTTGCTCACCCATCCATTTGGCTCAGCATTGTGGGTAATGTGGTCCATAGCAGCTGTGGAGCTTAAAGGGCTGCTCCAAGCACCAAAATCAAGTCTATATGTGCGGCGTTTTTCTGTGAGGTTAACCCCTTCATTTCCGGAGGTGTAACTCCACCGCAGGCAGCGTCATTGGGATGTCATCAGCAGGTGTGAACTGGAGTCCTGGGCTGGCTAAAGTAAGTTAGGTAAGGGGACAAACTGTTGCTAAATGGTTTGCCCCATTACTGGGAAACCATACCAGGATAACTCTGTCATCTTAACCACTACAGTATGCTGGAGTGGTTATGATGCTTGGATTAACCCTTTAACTATTATAAATGTAGGGACTTGCATGAAGATTATAAATTATAGCTCACAGTCACCCATTTTTCATAACCCTGATTAATACATTCAATAGCAGTCCCCATTTATATCAATTGCCACTCAATCCCAGAGGACCATGAAGCTGGTCGAGTTAGCCTACTTTGGGTCAAAATCCAATGCAGCCCTCACTTTATACTGAAGAGAGACCCACGGGGATGCTATGTTCTATTATCACATACTTGCCTAGATGCTGCTAAGATATTTTAGTGAACACAAACATGATTCCATCACCAAACCTTTTAAAACTGAAATGTGGCATGTATTCAGTGTAGCTTATTTAAATGTTATTGTACTGTTTAAATGGAATTTCCGTGTAGTTATTTTGTCCTGTAATTCTGGCTTGCGGATGATAAATAAGCCACATAGACAATCCAGATAGGGGTCAGATAATGGAACATTGTTGCTAGTTCACAAGTTAAAGGGACACTATAGTCACCCGAATAACTCCAGTTTTTTGTATTTATTCTGGTGAGTATAATCATTCCCTTCAGGCTTTTTGCAATAAACACATATTTTTTTTTAGAGAAAAGGCAGTGTTTACTTTACAGCCTAGTGATACCTCCACTGGCCACTCTTCAGATGGCTACTAGAGGTGCTTCATGAGCAGTGTGTGTTGCACTGACATTCAGTGTCTCAACCCTCTGCATGAAAACACTAAATCTTACTTATAGAGCTGCATTAATTTAAGGCATCTCTATATGCGATGCTAACTGTCCAGGGCTGTGTTTGACTTGTGCTGGCTCTACCCCTGATCTACCTCCTTGACAGTCTAAACCAATCCGTTGCTTTCCCGTGGGAAAGCATTTTGACTGGCTGAGAGAATAATTTCTGATGATGTCAGCCAAGCAGGCAAGTCAGGGGCAGAGCCAGCAGCAGACTTTTCCCATGGGAAAGCATTTGGACTGGCTGAGAGAACAATTTCTGATGATGTCAGCCAAGCAGGCAAGTCAGGGGCAGAGCCAGCAGCAGACATGAATAAATATCAGATTTTACAATATTTTTAGGGGGAACGGGTGGGGCAGGGGGGGGGGAGAGGTGAGGGGGAGAGGAGGGGGAAGGCAGAAAGGTAGATTGTGGTCTTAACACTATGGGGTCAGGAATACATGTTTGTGTTACTGACCCTACTGTTCCTTTAAGATCTGTACGATTAAACTCAGTTTATACAGTATATGGGAGAATTTCAATCAGATGATCAAATCTGGATCATCTGAGTTCTGGTCCATAGCACTTTCAAGGCAGGCTCCCTCACATCCTCGCAAATATAGAAATGTTCCTGCTATGTTCCCACACCAGTGTTTTCCTTGTTTTTTTGTAGTCTTTTTTAGTTGTGGGCTTTGTTTTTAAACTTTTTTTTACATTAATTTCACCTGGCAGAAAACACCATCTAAACCTAGCACAACCATAACCTGCATCACACCTATGCTCACTCCCCTGACCTTTTGTTTCTGCAGTCACACGAGCATAGTTTCATTATTGGATTTCCCTGTTTTGTCTGGTGCATTTATTATTAATATTATTTTATTATTTATATAGCACCATCACATTCCGTAGCGCTGTACAACGGGTGGACTAACAAACATGTAATTGTAACCAGACAACTGGACGTACAGGAACAGAGAGGTGGAGGGCCCTGCTCAATAAGCTTACATTCTAGAGGGAGTGGGGTATAGTGGCACAAAGGGTAAAAGTAGGGGTACGAAGTAGGTTGTTAGAATAGTATTCACTGAGGGCTTAGTAGGTACCGTATTTATCGGCGTATAACACGCACCGGCGTATAACACGCACCTCATTTTTAGAAAGAAATTCCAGGAAATTTCCCCCCCTCCCATAGTATTCCCCCCCCTCATCCCATAGTGTTCCCCCCCCTCCCATAGTATTCTCCCCCTCCCCTCCCATAGTATCCCCCCCCCTCATCCCATAGTGTTCCCCCCCCTCCCATAGTATTCTCCCCCTCCCCTCCCATAGTATTCTCCCCCCCTCCCCTCCCATAGTATTCTCCCCTCCCCTCCCATAGTATTCTCCCCTCCCCTCCCCTCCCATAGTATTCTCCCCTCCCCTCCCATAGTATTCTCCCCCCCTCCCCTCCCATAGTATTCTCCCCCCTCCCCTCCCATAGTATTCTCCCCCCTCCCCTCCCATAGTATTCTCCCCCCTCCCCTCCCATAGTATTCTCCCCCCTCCCCTCCCATAGTATTCTCCCCCCTCCGCTCCCATAGTATTCCCCCCCCCTCCCCTCCCATAGTATTCTCCCCCCTCCCCTCCCATAGTATTCTCCCCCCCTCCCCTCCCATAGTATTCTCCCCCCTCCCCTCCCATAGTATTCTCCCCCCTCCCCTCCCATAGTATTCTCCCCCCTCCCTCCCATAGTATTCTCCCCCCCCCCTCCCATAGTATTCTCCCCCCCTCCCCTCCCATAGTATTCTCCCCCCTCCCCTCCCATAGTATTCTCCCCCCCTCCCCTCCCATAGTATTCTCCCCCCCTCCCCTCCCATAGTATTCTCCCCCCCTCCCCTCCCATAGTATTCTCCCCCTCCCCTCCCATAGTATTCTCCCCCCCTCCCCTCCCATAGTATTCTCCCCCTCCCCTCCCATTCTCCCCCCCCTCCCATAGTATTCTCCCCTCCCATAGTGTACTTCCCCCCCCATAGTGTACTTCCCCCCCCCATAGTGTACTTCCCCCCCCCCCTCCCATAGTGTACTTCCCCCCCACCCCTCCCATAGTGTACTTCCCCTCCCATAATTACTTACCTGTCCTGAAGCGTGGGCCGGCTTCACAGCTTGCACCGCGGTACAGGAACTTTAATTTCATGTACCGGTTTCCGGCGGGACTGAAAGGAAGTGTGCACACTATTGTGCACACTTCCTTTCAGTCCCGCCGGAAACCGGAACATGAAATTAAAGTTCCTGTACTGCGGTGCAAGCTGTGAAGCCGGCCCACGCTTCAGGACAGGTAAGTAATTATGGGATATCGGCGTATAACACGCACCCACGATTTTCCCCCTATTTTAAATAAATAATTTAGATAAATACGGTAATTTTTGACAGTTGCATGAGAGGAGTCATGGGGGGGGGGGGGGGGGAGAATAAAAACCTACTAACAGTTTCATTGATATGCTTTCTTGAAGAAAGCACATCTTGTTCACAATTACATTTTAAATGTCTATTTGGAGAAAATTAGTGTCTAGTGGGGAATGGGTGTATGGGATTGTTATAAAGGTGAATAAAGGTGAAAAGGTATCGAGAGAGAGTTTTCCTGTGTGAGGGAAATTTCAAAGAAGAAATTCCTAGGAAACATAGGATAATTGCATGAGGTCATGTTTTTCCAAGAGACCAATGCACTCTTAGTGTTGGGTTGAATCATCAGTTTCCTCTATAAAGTTTTACAGCATCATTACATTTTTAACAGACACAGTAAATCACTGGGAGCGAGAGCGGTGGGCAGCCTATTTTAACCTGATTTTGAATCTCGATGAATCACCCTACTGAGACTAAGTCTGGCAATTTTAGATGGGTATATCTCCAGCATTCTATAGACTTCATTTTTCAAGTAGGAAGAATATAAAATGTGTAATACTTATCCTATTGCTGACCACTTCTGTCTGTGCATTAGACTCTACACCTTTTAAGTGCATTATGCACTAAAGCTATGAACGTGCAACAGGAGGACACTTCAGTATTAAATAATACAATAAAGGAAGATTTGGACTTGATCAAGCTTCATATTTGTTTTATAATTTACAAAAAAAAAAAAACTTGATACTAGATAAGAAAAGTTATTAATTTATACATAGATTGTAAGCTCCTTTGAGCAGGGACTTCTTCACCTCTTGTGCAATACCCCCTTTCTAAAATTGTAAAGCTTTGCAGAATATGTTGGTGCTATATAAATACTAATGATAATAATAATACATTGAGACTCCAAATTGCTGGGAAACATAAAGGGAGCATCGAATTTTTTGTTTAATTTTTTTTACATTTTCATATCAACAAAGATAGAAAACTCGTTTCCAGCAGCCTTGGTAACTGTAAACTCATTATACCTTTACCACTATAATGAGTTGCAGTGATTATAGTGCTAACAGTGCCTATTTAATGCAAGAATTTTCATTTATTCACACTTTCAACAAATGTTTTTCTCCCTATAATCCAGGTAGTTTCACCATGCACATTAAGCAGTACAAGTTTATGGTAGGGTTTACAAGGTGGGCAATTGCTCCCCGGGTCACTAGTATGGGAGGGATGGTAAATTGGTTGTGGGCTGTAAACCAGTTTTCTGCAAGAGTAAGGCAGCATAAAATATATCCAGTGAGGCAGCATTTTTCTAAAATGTACAGTCCCTTTGTCAGTTCTCTATAATTTCCAGTTTTGTAGACAAATCCATGTGTCTCCTTACTTGGCATTATACGTTCAAACATCTGTGTTCGATTCTCTTGTGCGATATGACATCTTAGTATTACAATTCTAGTTTAATTAGCAGTTCCACTGTATGCGGTTCCTCTCTGTCTTCCTTGTTCCCTTACTCTCTACTTTCCACATAATCTGATGTAATCTGAGTAATGTTCTTACTTCTGAACATGATTGGAGATAGAGACACCCTCCAGCATTTGTTTTTTTTAATTATTATTTTAAAACAGGTTTTTATTAGGTATGTTGGATAAATACAGCAGGCAATGAGTGATTAACAATAGAGGCTCAAACATTAAAGGAACGCTATAGCTTTAAGAATACAAATCTGTATGTGTAATGCTATAGTATTCTCCTCTTTATTTAGATTCAGTCCCTCCCCCCCCCCCCCCCCCCCAATCTAAAACAAAAATGGGTAAAAAATCGGTTATACTTACCTTTTTTTAAGCACTGTGATTGAGCGGCACTTCCTGTCTCCCGTGATGTCACACCAACAGTCCAATCCAATGCTTCTCAGGGACACTACCTGTGAGAACTAAAATTGACTTGCTTCTCACAGTGGAAGTGCCTCTAGTGGTTGTCAGGAAGACAGCAACTACAGGTGCATTTAACTCTGCAATGTAAGCATCGCCATATCTTCTTAGCTGCAATGCTTTACATTGCAGGGTCAAAACTACAGGGCCAAAGCACCCAGGTGAAGTAGTTTGGATGACTATAGTATGTATTCCTTTAACCCCTTAAGGACCAAACTTCTGAAATAAAAGGGAATCATGACATGTCACACATGCCATGTGTCTTTAAGGGGTTAAAAATTAGTCACCCACAGATAAATATAGAATCAAGAGAAACAAGTTATCTCAATACACACACAAAGAACAGATACAATTAATGTCAACAACTGATAAAAGCAGAAGAAAACAAATCCCTGGAATAGCCTGGGGCACACCAATGAAAGGAAATACCTAATCTCTTGTAAAAACACATGTTTGTGTCCATTAATTTATATTTATCTTTTGCTATGCTTTTCAAAAACGATTCTACATTCATTGAGCATGCATGACTGTTTGTAGGCTGATATTCCTATTTTTAATGTATTACCATGTTTTAGATTATATTGCAGTTTTAACCTATTTGACATGGAACTCGGTCCTAAAACTATTAGTGATGAGGTGCTCTGATGCATTCTGGGAAATATTGTGTGTTTCTAAGTAAAATTGTATCTAAAATGCATTAATGATTTTGAAGAGGTGTCAGGATCGGGACAGGGATCCAACACGCAGAGTACAAAGAGAGGAAAGGTACGTATACCGGGCCTTAGAATGGCCGGACTAACGTACCGAGAGTAATAGAGAATAGTCAGAGACAAGCCGAGGTCGAGGGAACGAGAAGACAGATAAGCGAGAGACAAGCCGGGTCAAGGGATAACAGAGAAGCAGGGTAGTACAACGAGCCGAGTCAAAACCAATAGAGCAAACAAGAATACCAGAGCGCTGAGTGACTAGACAAGCTAGAACCACGACAGGGCAATGAGCTGAAGTAAGAAGTAAGCTTAAATACCCTGGCTCTGGATGGTAATCACGCCTCTGACAAGTACCGATTGGATATCGGAGACTTGAGTGACAGGTCGCTCGTGATAGCGTCATGACGTCACGTATTGAGCGTCCTGCTAGAAAAGGACGTGGATTCCTCGCGGCCGGTGTTTAAGTGACTGGATGAACCGCGAGGAACGGAGGAAACAGCTCGCCTGGACGGATAAACCACCAAGTTTCTACCTCCCTTAGAGGTAGAGGCCTCAGGTACCCTGACAGTACCCCCCCTCTCAGATACGCCCACCGGGCGGAATGAACCGGGGCGAGATGGGAAGCGGAGGTGAAATGCTCTGCGAAGGCGAGAAGCATGAACGTCCTCCTGAGGTACCCAACTCCTCTCCTCAGGACCATATCCCCTCCAGTTGACCAGATATTGCAATTTTCCCCTTGAAATTCTGGAGTCAATGATGGAGCTGACCTCGTACTCCTCCCGACCCTCCACCTGAACAGGACGAGGTGAGGAGGCTTTAGAGGAGAATTTGTTGCAAATAAGAGGTTTCAACAAGGAGACATGAAAGGAGTTAGGAATGCGTAAGGCAGGTGGCAGAGCAAGGCGATACGCAACCGGATTGATACGAGTGAGAACCCTGTAAGGGCCTATGTAACGAGGAGCAAATTTCATAGATGGAACTTTTAGGCGAATATTCTTGGTACTCAACCATACCCTATCCCCAGGAACAAAAACAGGAGCCGCTCTTCTATGCTTGTCAGCGTGTTTCTTGAACAGCGAGGAACTATGTAATAGAATTTGCCGAGTCTGATCCCATAATTTCTTCAGGTTGGCGACATGATCATCAACCGACGGTATCCCCTGAGAAGAGGAAACCGAAGGAAAAATCGAAGGATGAAAGCCATAGTTCATGAAGAAAGGGCTAGAGCGAGTTGAATCGCAAACAAGGTTATTGTGTGCGAACTCCGCCCAAGGAATCAGACCGACCCAATCGTCCTGGTGTTCGGAAACAAAGCAACGTAGATACTGTTCGATCTTTTGATTAGTACGTTCAGCAGCTCCGTTAGACTGAGGGTGATAGGCAGAGGAGAAGTTCAATTTGATGCCCATTTGAGAACAAAAGGATCTCCAGAAACGTGAGACAAATTGAGAACCTCTATCAGAAACAATCTCTGAAGGAATCCCATGTAGGCGAAAAACCTCTCTCGCAAAAATCTCCGCCAATTCAGGAGAAGTCGGAAGTTTAGGTAATGGCACGAAATGGGCCATCTTAGTAAATCTATCCACCACCGTGAGAATAACAGTCTGTCTCTTGGAAGCAGGCAAATCAACGATAAAGTCTATGGACAAACAGGACCAAGGTTTCTCAGGAATGTCCAAGGGGTGTAACAGACCACATGGAGATGCATGAAGTAGTTTAGTCTTGGCACAAGTCTCACAAGCTGCGACGAACTCCTCAATATCTTTTCGAAGTGAAGGCCACCAGAAATCCTTGGATATCAGAGAGTATGTCTTGCGAATACCAGGATGACCAGCTATTTTACTTTCGTGAAAGCATTGTAAGAGCTCCAGTTGAAGTTCAGGAGGAACAAAGTTTCTTCCCTCAGGAGTGTTTCCAGGAGCTAGATGTTGTGACTTCAAGATCTGGTCAAGTAGCGGAGAATGAATTTTGAGACTGGTATTAGCAATAATATTGCATTTGGGTACAATGGAGGACAACAGTGGTTCAACTGAGGCAGAGGGCTCATATTGGCGAGATAGCGCATCGGCTTTAGAATTCTTTGACCCAGGTCTGTAAGTCAGAACGTAATTGAAATGGGTAAGAAACAACGACCAACGAGCCTGCCTGGAGGACAGACGTTTGGCCTCTCCGATATAAGACAAGTTTTTGTGGTCTGTCAGAATGGTAACAGGATGTAAAGTACCTTCCAATAAATGTCTCCACTCTTTCAAAGCCTTGATAACCGCTAGTAATTCTCTGTCACCAATGTCATACCTGCTCTCAGTACCGGTCAATTTTTTAGAGAAAAATCCACATGGATGTAATGGTTTATCAACACCCAACCTTTGAGATAGGACAGCACCTAAACCAGTCTCTGATGCGTCTACCTCAAGTAAAAAAGGCAGAGAAGTGTCGGGGTGAACTAAAATTGGAGCGGAAGCGAAAAGCTCCTTGAGAGTTTTGAACGCCAGGAGAGCTTCAGTAGTCCAATTCTTAGTATCAGCCCCCTGTTTGGTCATGTTAGTGATAGGTGCGATAATGGAAGAATAGCCCTTAATAAAGCGCCTATAATAATTAGAAAAACCAATAAATCTCTGTACGGCTTTAAGACCTTTGGGTAAAGGCCACTCTAGAATGGATTGGAGCTTATCCGGATCCATCTTAAATCCCTCCCCAGAGATCACATAGCCGAGAAAGGTTACCTGGGTTTGATCAAAGCTACATTTCTCCAACTTGCAGTACAAGCCATGCTGGAGAAGCTTGTGCAAAACCCTCCTGACTTGCTTGTGATGAATCTCAATGTCACTAGAATGAATGAGTATATCATCTAGGTATACAATGACGCAATCTTGCTGAAATTCCCTAAGAACCTCATTTATCAGATCCTGGAATACAGCTGGTGCATTGCATAACCCAAAAGGCATAACAGTATATTCATAGTGGCCATATCGAGTATTGAATGCCGTCATCCACTCATGTCCCTGCTGGATTCTCACCAAGTTATATGCCCCTCTGAGGTCTAACTTGGTGAAAATTGTAGAGCCCTTCAAACGATCGAAGAGTTCGGTAATCAAGGGGATTGGATAGGCATTTTTAATGGTTATCTTATTTAGACCTCGATAATCAATACAAGGCCTCAGAGAACCATCCTTCTTTTTAACAAAAAAAAATCCAGCCCCGGCAGGGGAGGAGGACCTTCTAATGAATCCCTTGTCTAAATTTTCGTGAATATACTCCTCTAGAACTGAGTTCTCTTTTGTAGATAACGGGTATACATGACCTCTGGGCGGCATGGTACCAGGGAGTAGGTTAATTTTGCAATCAAAGGACCTGTGTGGGGGTAAGGTATCGGCTTTCTTTTTGTCAAATACAGCCTTTAAGTCTAGATACTGAGACGGAATTTGTGTCTCTGTAGGATTATCAGAGTTAGCCGCTGTATTGGTTAAGCCGAGAGGTGAGACTTTCCGCAAGCATTTCTCTTGACAATTCTGTCCCCACGAAACTATCTCCCCTGACTCCCAATTAATAATAGGGTTATGTCTCCTCAACCAGGAGTACCCCAGCACTATGGGAATAGACGGAGAAGAAATGAGCAGTAAGGATATGTCTTCTCTATGTAGGATGCCAACAGTTAAGTTAATCGGTATGGTCTCATGGAAAATAACAGGCTCAAGTAACGGTCTACCATCGATGGCCTCAACGGCCAGTGGTGTCTCTTTTAACTGGGATGGAATAGCATGCTTGGCAGCAAAACCCTGATCTATAAAGCTCTCAGCAGCTCCAGAATCGATTAGTGCCATAGTCTTAACTACTCCCTTCTCCCACTTTAAAGAAACGGGTAACAGAAGCCTGAGCTCTTTGTAGTTGTGAATAGAGGACAAAGTAGAAACACCCAAGGCCTGTCCTCTAGAGGAACTTAGGTGCGAGCGTTTCCCGAACGATTGGGACAGTTTAGGCGTAAATGACCCCTGACTCCACAATACATACATAAGCCCTCCCTTCTCCTGTACTGTCTCTCACTCTCTGTGAGATGAGTACTGCCTATCTGCATAGGTTCAGGAATACGTAAGTCCTCGAACTCAGAAATTTGAAAGGTAGGCGCTAGTTTAAAGGAGGGTCTACGGGTCCTATCTCGAGTGTTCAGCCTCTCTCTTAAGCGTTCATCAATACGAGATATAAAAGAAATTAAATCCTCCAAATTTTCAGGGAGTTCTCTAGTAGCGACCTCGTCAAGAATTACATCTGATAACCCATTCAGAAACACATCTATATAAGCCTGTTCGTTCCACTTAACTTCTGCCGCCAAGGACCTGAACTCTAGTGCATAATCCACAAGTGTTCGATTGTCTTGTCTAAGGCGCAACAGTAATCTAGCTGCATTGACCTTCCTACCAGGGGGGTCAAAAGTTCTTCTAAACGCAGCTACAAAGGCATTATAATTATAGACTAGTGGGTTATCATTCTCCCATAAAGGATTGGCCCATCTCAAAGCTTTTTCAATGAGTAGAGTGATAATAAATCCAACCTTCGCTCTATCAGTAGGATAAGAGCGGGGTTGTAATTCGAAATGGATGCTAATCTGGTTTAGAAAGCCACGACACTTCTCCGGTGACCCGCCATAACGTACTGGTGGGGTAATACGGGAAGAAGCACCTACAGTGGCTACCTCTAGACCTGAGACTGCAGGAGAAATAGAAGGAGTACGTGTCTCCTCAGGTGGATTACTAGCACGGGACAAAAGTGCCTGTAGTGCCAAAGCCATCTGATCCATCCTATGCTCCATGGCGTCAAACCTGGGATCCGAAGAACCAAGCTGACTGTTTGTACCTGCAGGATCCATTGGCCCTGTCGTAATGTCAGGATCGGGACAGGGATCCAACACGCAGAGTACAAAGAGAGGAAAGGTACGTATACCGGGCCTTAGAATGGCCGGACTAACGTACCGAGAGTAATAGAGAATAGTCAGAGACAAGCCGAGGTCGAGGGAACGAGAAGACAGATAAGCGAGAGACAAGCCGGGTCAAGGGATAACAGAGAAGCAGGGTAGTACAACGAGCCGAGTCAAAACCAATAGAGCAAACAAGAATACCAGAGCGCTGAGTGACTAGACAAGCTAGAACCACGACAGGGCAATGAGCTGAAGTAAGAAGTAAGCTTAAATACCCTGGCTCTGGATGGTAATCACGCCTCTGACAAGTACCGATTGGATATCGGAGACTTGAGTGACAGGTCGCTCGTGATAGCGTCATGACGTCACGTATTGAGCGTCCTGCTAGAAAAGGACGTGGATTCCTCGCGGCCGGTGTTTAAGTGACTGGATGAACCGCGAGGAACGGAGGAAACAGCTCGCCTGGACGGATAAACCACCAAGTTTCTACCTCCCTTAGAGGTAGAGGCCTCAGGTACCCTGACAAGAGGGTACCATTTTCCTAAGTGAATGGATGGCAGCTGTGGTTCTTAAAAAGAGCTCCATTGCCCAGATTGTTGGGAAAATACAGTAGGTGTGTTTGTGTAGGTTCTGTTGTCCACAGTGATTGGATGGTAGATGTCGGTCTTGAAGTGGATTCCATTGTCCACAATGAGTGGGTTGTAAGTGTGGATTATGTAGAGGGCTCTGTGTCCACAGTGAGTGGATGATAGGTCTGGATTTTGAAGTACTGAAAAGCTAGCTGTTGTGGATTTTGGTATACCACATTTGCCAACGGTTCTGGTAGAGGCGGTGAATTGTATTACACAGGAGATTCATACACTGTTGAATTGTATTATATTAAACATTTAATATATGTTTCAAAATGTAATTTTGTATGTGAATACCCAAAACACTCAATCAGTATTATTTTTTGGGGGAAGGGGAGAGGTGAGCAATTGTTTTACATAAAACAGAATTACAAGTTACAAAGAATCTAAGTATTTCAGTACATCCATAGTTTGCCAAGACCAATATTGCATGTGATTTTGTTGTCTATGTGTATGTATGTGATTTATTAATTCCCAGACCTATTGTTGCTTTTCCTGCATAGATTAATCCTGGAAGCAAGGCAGCACAGGCTAATCTACGTCCTGGAGATCTTATTCTAGAAATAAACGGAGAAAGCACAGAGGGCATGACTCATTTAGAGGCACAAAATAAGATTAAGGCTTGCTCCAGCTACCTGGCTCTTTCTCTGAACAGGTTAGTGTACTTCCATATTACTGATTGATCATTTCTCATTTGTCGCTTACTTAACCCCTTAAGGACACATGACATGTGTGACATGTCATGATTCCCTTTTATTCCAGAGGTTTGGTCCTTAAGGGGTTAAACTGTGTACAGCAATTAATATACTGTTTAACCTAAGGAGAGCGACTAGCTATACCATTTAAAATGTATATAACTCTTGGATGAAACATGCTTAGCGTTGTCTTCACTCTTTGTCATCACTTTAGTTTAGGTAATTGTGTAATGATTGCTACTTTGTTATTTTTGTACATAGTATACATTAAAGGGATACTGTAGTGCCAGGAATACAAAGCTGTATTCCTGGCACTACCAATCCCTCTGCCTCCACCCGCCCTCGCGCCCCCTCCTACCCAGTAAATACAGGGTTAAAAATCCTTTATTAACTTACCTGATCCCATCACCGATGTCCCTCGGAGCTGGATTGAAGCTCCACCCCTCCTCCATCCTGCAACGAGCAGGGTCTAATGTGCATGCACGGTCAAATGTCGTGTATGCATTAGACCTCCCAAAAAGAAAATAATTGAATCAATGCAGAGCGTGAGGACGTCCAGCGTCAGATAACGGACCAAAAGTCAGTTTGGATTCTGGAAGTGCCCCCGGTGGCTATCTGGTAGACAGCCACTGAGGGCAGACTTAGTGCTGCAATGTTAAACATTGCAGTTCTCTGGAACTGCGATGTTTGACATTGCAGCACTAAATGCAAAAGGGACACAGCACCCAGACCACCTCAATGAGCTGAAGTGTTCTGGGTGCCTACAGTGTCCCTTTAATACAGTGAGATGGTGGTATAAAATCCATCCTGAAATGTTCAGTTTATAACCTAAAATCACTGAAGTGAAGAGGGGGAGGGTTGTCCAATGATATTATCTCCACAATGATTTAGTACACATTTTTTTTTTCTAGTAAAACCAGTATTATACGTCAGTATAATACCATCTACAGATGTATAAATATTTATTTTTCCAATGCCTGCATCAGATATAGTATTTGCACGTGTTACTCAGTAAAAGGCACTGAATGATGACCCGCAGTCCACTATGTTTGTTATATTGTCAAACATTCTTTTACATGCATGTGGTATCTTTGCAGTTCTATACAGTGTTCAATGTGCATTTAGTCAGAAAGGCATTCAAATTTGCATGGTATCTTATTTGTGTGTTTTTTTTTAATTTCCTTTTTTATTTCTGTTCTGTCCATTTTTTTTCTTTGCTTTTATAAACTGACATATGAAGTGGGCAAAGCAGAGAAGGGATAGTGACAGGAGGATCCATTTGGCATCCAAATTGAGTATATATCACAGCTGTATCTTTAAATTGTTTAATATTTAAGTTGATTACATTGACAAAGACATTTTGTGAAAAAAGTTTTCCAGTAATTTTGTTTCGTAATAATTGTCTTTTCAAATCTAATTTAATGAAAGTGATTTTAAAGTAAGAATGAGCCAAATTCAATTTTAGTCATTTATTTTCAAAAGCTTCCTGTTTATATGAATCGTATAGCTAAGCGTTATTGAAGTTGTGTCAGATTGTGATAAAATCTGTCTAATGTTTTAAGCAAAAAATGAATTAACATGTGAATATCAGTTTTGCTGATGAAGCCCCGTACATACATATATATCTTTCCTTGATGGATTTGTCACTATGACCTTAAAAAGCTATTAATAAGTAGTAGTCTGACTCTAAACACTGACTCCAAAAAAAATAAAAAAAAATAAACATGTTTGAAAAATGTGCCTTGAACTCCTCCGTGACTTGTGGGTAGAATGGAACATTCCAAGGTGATGACAGATGGACAATGTGACAGTGTTTCCTTTACATATAATGGTGTTGTGTGAATCACATCTATGAATGAGGCATTTGTTTAATAATCTACTTCTATAAGGCAGGTTTGTTAATAAACTGATACATTGAATACTACTAAAGTATCTGTGTATAGTTTAAAACATAGACACAACTGGGTAATCACTAAATCCTGGACTGGCAAGGGTGCCTTGAGGACTGGTTTGGGAACCACTGGTTTAACTAAGGACCAAAGTTCTGGAATAAAAGGGAATCATGACATGTCACACATGTCATGTGTCCTTAAGGGGTTAAAGAAAATATGACACAAAACACGATGCATTGCCTTTTTTGTGTTGTTTCAAACCTTTTCTTCTTAATACAGCGACAGTGAGAGAAAGAATATTATACGAGGAGAGGCAGAGCACACACCAAAGGTTTGAGATTCCCATTGCCTTGTTGCTCTTTCAGCATTCCCACTCAGGGTCTATCTGTTGTGGATATGTTTGAATAGCTTCAAGCTCTTTAAGATTGTATTTTATTATTATAATTATATCTAAAGTGAGACTTTTGTTTGATCGAGGTGGTCAGTCTCTTTTTACACTCATGCAAAATGGCTGCTGCTGCTTACCGTTTACAGTTTCTTCACCAATACTGTCTTTACATTTTCTCACCTGGCAATAAGGCAATGCACCATTGTAGCCGTGCAGAGGCCATTTTGCCTATCTGTGTATTTTCTTTCTCTGTGGTCAGTACAAAATCAACTCCAAAACTTTTCTTTCCCAGACTTCAATTACTAGCTTTTCCATCCAGGCACATGGAGTTTCCACCCAGGCTTACATGCCAATATTGTGGGAAAATGGGGGAGATAATTTTTTTTGTTTTTTTATTTTCCAGTAATATCGGGCAAATAATCTTGCTACCTTGGATTGTAATATGAATCTATTAAATCTAGACCTGGACATACAGGTAGCTCCTTCCTTGTTTAATAGGACTCCAGAAAGCAAATAGCTGAAGGTGTAGAACATGGTGTCTATCTCATCAGCTCGACTAACGTCCTTGAGATCTATTTGTTCATCCCCATCTCAAGCTTCTGTCTTTGAATGAACATCTAGTTTTATGTCACAAGAGTATAGCTAGCAAGGTTATAGACATCCTCTGTCTTAGTTTTTTAGATGGCACAGTTGCAGGTTAGAAGGCAAGGTGAGTTAGTGAAGCGTGGAAAGGGAAAGCTGTTAACAGTTTAACTGATGTGTGTTCTTGAAGTGAGTATTCAATCATTTTTGAATCAATAGAGATTGAGTGTGAGTTCAATGGAGCTGGGAAGGGAAATGCATTGGAACAGTGCAGCCAAAGACAGATTTACGTGTCATCGGCATAGAAGTGTTACTGGAAGCCAAAGAAACTGATGCCCGTATGGGGCATAACAATTAGGTCCCCAACTTAAAATTGTAAAAAGAATTTAAAACCTACGTGACATCCATTGTTGGGCAAAACTCTCGGCGCTGATATTCCACGCCACTCATTAAAAAAGACTCCCCATTTAAGTAGTGGACAGAGGTAAGAGGAAGAGTACGCAAGGAAGCTATCTTCCACCTGCAGGCAGAGAGTTAGATTCAAGAAAACTGGTCAATCTTGTGTACACAAAATCATGTCAAAGATGTTGGAGGCAAATGGTTTCAGGGAGATAGGGTGGTAGTTGAATTGGGAGTTTGGGTTGAGGTTGAGCTTTTTTAGAATCGAGGGTTAAGGTAGCATGCTTGAAAAGTGCAGAAAGTACACCAGAGAAAATAGATAAATATTATAGTGATGGCAGAGCAAGAGACGGAGACAAATAAAATGTAAGGTAATAGGATTAAGGTAATTTATGGTGGGGCAGGATGACCAAAGCAGAGCAGAAACCTCTTCTCATATAGTGGGTCCAAAGCAAGCATGTCAAACTCAAAGGCTAGCATGTGCCACATAAACAAAGTTTACGTTTATGTGGGCCGCAAAAAAAATCTAAATCTTACATTTTCATAGAAACGTAGGTTTGTTTGAAAAGTACAGTAAAAAAAAAAAAAACAGCATCCCCCTCTACTGAACCCCAGTCCCCCCTCTGTACTAAATCCCAGCCCCCCTCTGTACTAAATCCCAGCCCCCCTCTGTACTAAATCCCAGCCCCCCTCTGTACTATATCCCAGTCCCCCCTCTTTACTAAATCCCAGTCCCCCCTCTGTACTAATTCACAGTCCCCCCCCTCTATACTAAATTCCAGCCCACCCCCCTCTATACTAAATCCCAGCACCCCCCTCTACTAAACCCCAGCCCTTGATTAAAAAAAACAAAAAACAATATTAGCCAACAAGCAGACTCCACTCACATTGCCGCTGCCGGTATGCAACTACAGAGCCAAGCCTCTGGTATACCCCCAATGGCGCCGTCCACATCCTGTGCCAAACGAATCCTCCTGCTACTCCTTGAAAACCTGTGAAGGTGGAGCATGTTGATGTCACGTCAGAATGTGCCGTGGCGTTGTGTGTCTCCGTGCACTTTCAGGTCCTCCACTGTCCAGCCGCGACCATCGCAACACTGACCAACACACACTGACACACACACACACTGACAGACACATACTGACAGACAGACACACACTCTCTGACAGACACACACACACACACACTGATAGACACACACACTGAGAGACACACACACTCTCTGACACACACACACACACACTGACTGACACAAACACACACACACACATACACTGACAAACAGACACACACACACACTGACAGACACACACTCTCTGACAGACACATACTTTATGACACACACACTCACTGACAGACACACACACAAACTCAAATTAATTGTGGGCCGCATGCGGCCTGCGAACTGAGAGTTTGACATGCTTGTTTTAAAGTATAAAAGTGGTGTTTGGTTTCTTGGGAGAGTGTGGTTATGAGGGTATTAGTTTTCCTTGGCAGAGGAAAGAGCCAAACTGTATGTGCTTTACGTTCATTAATAGAAAATTATATATGGAATCGACTTTCTCCAGCGTGTTCAGTAGTTCTGGAGCATTTATGGATGTATCTTATGGATATTTTTGGTTTCCATATGTCTTTCACTAAGATGGCCATGAGAAAGTGCTGTTTGTCAATATCATGGTATGGTGAATATCAGCCCAGATGGCCTTTTTCATAGGTGACTGGACCTGTGTTCTGAACATACAGTCCTGCTTGGAGTCTTAGCTGTTAGGGTTTTATACTCGTTTTGCTTTCTTCCTCCCCATGGCTATCTAACAAAGAAGAAAAACATGAGTGACTAACAATGTTCAAATTATGGCTATGCCAGAAACGTCACACTCGATTTATTTTTATAGCAGTAATACAATTATTATATTCTAGATGCCATTTATTGGGCTATTGGATTTTTTTGATGTGTAGAAGCTTTCATTTCTTAACGGTATCTCCTCCTGGCCTTTGGGGAAATAATTAATTTTTTTATAAAAATGTGTGGGTATGGGTGATCCTATAGTCCTGTATTACTGTGCATGTTGTCACATGCGGATTTATACAGGAATGGACTGGAGAATTATTTCATCGGAACACACATTCTCGGGCATTCTCCCAGCAGCAGAATGACTTTGTGATGTCTGTTTTTTTCCTGTAAGGCTGTTAGCTGGAAGAAAGATGTAAATGGGCTTATGAGTATTTGTCTTATTATTTACCAGCTGCTGACATTCCTGACAGCGTGAATACAAGCTAACATGTTTGAATTAAATAGTCTGGGAAGCTGTCTTTGTAAAATGGTAATTTGTTTGAAGAGTAATATTGTTCCAAATGTTACTTACAGCGGTAATATTTGGAACAATAAAGCTAGTACAGTGTCACATGATTGTTCTACTTCTTCATGTAATAGTACACATGCGGGGCAGGCATTTAACAGTTTAAATGATGTGGAATCTGTTACCATAACTGTAAAAACATTCATTCTATAAATGTTTTTACAGGGTGGATATGGAACACCTCATTTATACAAATTGATCTGTGAATGGTATCCCTGGATTTAATCCTTAAAATGGATCATGAGAAAAACAATTCAATTACATTACATATCTGTAACAATTTTTTCCCCGTAATTCTCTGCCAGGCAATTATGGGAAATATATTCCAACCATTAACTGGTTGTTGGCTCTCTGGGATTTGTAGCCGGACAACAACTTGAGGGCCAGATCTGGACAAACATTAGCCTACTGTTTAACCCTTTTTAGTGCTTGAGGGCGCCTGCAATTTTTAACAGTTTATAAGATCAGTTTGTAAACGCATTCATTTTTTCCCAGACCTGGATTTACTAAATGGGCACTGGTCCAATTTTTTTTAGCTCTAATGTCCCATGCTCTTTGCTGCCCTGTAATAATGATCCTATCATATTCTCAGGACAGCAGGCTAGGATTCCATAAATACAAGACCAGTAAACAGCATGCCCCGAAAGTTCTGAGACCTTCCCCAGAACATGGAGGGATACAGTCAACCAATCTTTTAAAGGAACTTTACACTTGTAGCAAGGATTTCACGGTTATCCCCAGTTTAAAAGCTCCAGAGACAACTCTAGTTTTTTTCATTGTTTATATAAAATGTGGAGGTGGAGATGCTCCAGAAAACAAAAAGGGTTTCAGCACAGAACTCCAAATGGTCTTTCTGACACTCAAAGATTACAGAGACAACTCTAAGCTTACACCCTTTCTTTTTATACATATTTTGAATCCATGTCCTACAATATGGTTCCATAATAAAGTACATTGGCCATAATTTAATATTATTAGATACACTTTTCAAATGATTTAATATTATTTAAAGGAGCACTTTAGCGTCAGGAACACAAACATGTATTCCTGATCCTATAGGGGTAAAAATGCCCCCTAAAAATAGTGCCTCCCTAAAAATAGTACAATCTTACTTATATTCAAGCATGAAGCTGTAACTCTGCATGCTGTTTGCCTCAGAAAAAACAAGCTGTCTGCTGACATCATCAGAAATGGTGGCCTGATCCAATCACAATGCTTCCTCATAGGATTGGCTGAGACTGACAAAGATGCAGGTCAGGGGCAGAGCCAGCACAATTCAAACACAGCCCTGGCCAATCAGCATCTCCTCATAGAGATTAATTGAATCAATGAATCTCTATGAGGAAAGTTCACTGTCTGCATGCAGAAGGAGGAGATACTGAGTGTTTGGATGCATTTTAGGCAGCCATGACCCAGGAAGGATCTCTAACAGCCATCTAAGGAGTGGACAGTGAAGTTATCACTAGGCTGTAATGTAAACACTGCATTTTCTCTGAAAAGACAGTGTTTACAGCAAAAAGCCTGAATGTAATGATTCTACTCACCAGAACAAATTCAATAAGCTGTAGTTGTTCTGGTGACTATAGTGTCCCTTTAATGAACTTTTAAAATTAATTAGGAATTTTAAAATATATTTTTATATTTTGATATTTTTTATGTCATATATTTTTTATATTTTAATATTTTGAAAAAAAATATTTTAAAAGTATATCTAAAAGTGTTCAGTTATTTGAAAAGCTTATCCAGAAATGAACGTATAATGAAAATTATACTGTAGTTCCAGAAAAAGGTAATATGATATAAATATAATTAATTTATGTAGACATTTTAAAAACAGTCTTAGATTCCAAATGAATGACCTGGTTCCCTATGAACATAAGTAAACTATGTTAAAGTAATAGTTAATAAAACGTTTTAACAACCCATAAGACAAACATCACAGTGTGATAATAGCTAAAGATTGCTGCTTTATATATGTAAAACTGTTAAACTTGGCAGTCATATGTACTTTGTGATCAACTTCCTTTATAACAAAGAGCAGTGACAGTATATAGAGTACTAATAGAACAGCGTGATTATAAAGACTGCATAATGTCATTCGGAATCTGCCATTATATAACTTCAGAATGTTTATATAACAGAGGTGTAATACAAGTGATACTCACTGGAGATTTATAGCAAGTTCTCACCCACCTACCCCAAACCCCCATCCCTTCCAAAACTTAAAAAGTTTAAATATACTAAAAATTGTTGTATATACATATAGAGTGTGTGTATGTATATGTGTAGGGTGTGTGCAGCAGTGTAAGTTTGTAGTAGTGTGGGTAACAGCATGTGTGGTAGTGTGGATAGAAGTGTGTGTGTCTCTAACAGTGTGGTTATCAGTGTGGGTAGTGATGTGTGTACAGTGTGGGGGTGGCAGTGCATATATGTAACTGTATGGACAACAGTATATGTAGCAGTATGTGTATGTAACAGTATGGACAACAGTATATGTAGCAGTGTGTGTGTACAATGTGAATAGCAGTATGTGTATGTAACAGTGTGGACAGCAGTACGTATAGCTGAGATTAAGTTGATTAAAGGAGAAATGGCTGTATAAAAACATGTGCTCTTATAAGGAGATCATGAAGAGTGGACTTATATATGCATTATAAAAAAAGAAATGTGTTGTGGTTTTTTTTTGTTCTGCTTTTTAGTTTTCCTAATTGATGGACTGAAGTTGGTGCTGAAAGGCTAAGCTACTAATCATGTCAAGAGTTTGAGCCATTTCTAAAAAATAAAAATAAAACATACACCCCATACTTAGTTTGCTTTAACAAGATTGCGGGGTCAGCAATTACAAATGGGCCATCAGATTCTGGATGCCCTAAAAGACACGCGTGAATATCGTTCTGTCTTCTAGGGCTGTCCTTTGATAACAACTTGGGATTGGTTGGACCTCTTTCATATATTGGTTGGTTCCCACATACATGTGTCTATAGATTTATGGTGTTGAAAAGTGCGTGATGCCTAATTGGATCAGGGGTTAAGCACATGGATTTAAACAAGACAGGGTTAAGAGACAAACTCTGGGATTCCAGTGCCCCATTATCTTCAAACATCACCAGCTGGCTCTGGTCATGAAAGCATTTTCTGCTGGAAGTACCTTATGGCCAACTACGATCAAAATCAGCTTAGTTCAGCTAGCTCAGTTTCACCAGAATAAACTATAATAGTAAATGTTTAAACGTTCCAACCTCATTTGGGAACTTTTGTTCTGAACTTAATTTGATACTTTTGGTGGGTGGATTTTATATTTTAATATTAGCCATGTTCCATATTATTAACAGATTTATATTAAACATAATTGTATTTCTTATTTTTATCTAGCCTCATAAGGGAGTAGGAGGCATGTGAATAGAGGGAGTGCATGACGCTGTTTTAATGAAGGCTACTTACTTGGTTACATGTTGGGGACATCTGAATAGAATGGCCTTTGTTGCATTACAAATATAGCTGTAGTAGCTGTAGAACATGTAAAAGCATATCCAATTTATGATTACATTGCAATTTTTAGCTGTGTGCCATTGCACGACTACAGCCTTCATGTTACAGCATTGACGGATTGTTAATTTAGTGTAATGAAAGAGCATTTATAAATTGTGTGTATTGAGTTGAAGAGAGACTGGAACTAATTAAAGGTTTTCATTGGCGTCTTGGCATAAAGTTTAACTATCTTGGGTTATAGTTGCCAGTTCTACTGTAAAAAAGGTACAGCAACTCAATTCTTCTTATATGCACAGCATTTGTTTCATGATGAGGCATGTATGTATTTACTCTATTTCTTCTATATAGCCTGAAATCTAAATTTAAAGGAATACGTGAAACACCATAACCAGTACAGCACACTATAGTGACTATGTTGCCAGGAGTGCACTGGAGGCCCCTCTTATAAGGAGTCAAACTGTTTTCAGTTGGTTTGATTTCTTATTTTAGGTCCACCGGGTGATGCTCCCTGCCTCTACTACTTCAGCCAGAAAGTTTCAGATGGTCACTCTCAGTCATCAGCAAGCTTACATAGACACTACAAAGCTCA
This sequence comes from Pelobates fuscus, assembly GCF_036172605.1. Taxonomy (NCBI): domain Eukaryota; kingdom Metazoa; phylum Chordata; class Amphibia; order Anura; family Pelobatidae; genus Pelobates; species Pelobates fuscus. The sequence goes on along the minus strand of NC_086319.1, from coordinate 110,753,953 downwards.
GCTTTGACAGAGAGCTTTCGCATCATTGGCTAAGGTAGTGGAGGCAGGGAGCAGCGCCCAGTGTACCCCAGATACGAAGTCAGACCAACTGAAAACAGTTTGACATAAGAAGTCAAACGATGTGAAAATAGTTTGACTCCTTACAAAGGGTAGGATGCCAGGATAGTAGTAGGGTATAGGTATATGCCAGCACAATATAGTGGTTATGGTGCTTGGTGGGTTACTTTAACATCACTTGCATTTTTATGACTTTGTTCAATGTATTTATGGAAACAAATTTTTGTTTTCTGCCCTTATACATATACCAAAGAACTGTTACAACTGAACTGGCAAAGAACTGTGTTGCTATTTTGGTGATTTTTCCCTTGCTAATGCAGGACATACAAAATGCTAGATCTGCTTTAAAATGCTCCCGGGCCTTTAATAAAAAAAAAAACTCTCAAACGCGTCTACAGCAGTCATTGAGTCTGCTGTCTGCTTCACAGCACAGCGTTTCATAGCCTTACTTAAGAGTTCAAAAAAAATATTGCAAAGCTTCGGTCTGACGTCTCAGTGTCAGGTAATAATTACATGATAAATGATCCCATACAATGATGACAGAAAGTTGTGGCTACCGTTCATTTAACAGAAGCATATGGTCCTAATTTAGTTCTGTCACGTATTACTAGAAAGGCAAACTTGTAATAATGTGTCCTTTATTGAAGTACATAAGCAATTGCTGGTACATCGGGCAGTGAGAGAGTTACATACAGTCACACCTCTATCATAAACTGTATTACACACACCAATTCTGCTTGTGAAACTAATTTGTTATTTGAATGCAGGAGTTCAGTGTTCCATCAGACTGTCCATTCCATGGAGCAAGGATAAGGAAGGACATACAAAATAATACACCACAAGGCTATGTGACATGTTATCCCTGAGTTTTTATACAAAAATAAAACATTTTAATTTTAATTAGAAGAGTGAAAAAAGTATATATTCTGCTGGTATATATATATCAGTCATACTTTCCTCAGGAACAATTACAAGAACCTGAGTGTTACTGATTGTAGGAACGTGTCCATAATTAGTAGTGCTTCGTTCCTTTACAATCAATCTTTCAGTATAATATTTTAAAGTACTGTTGGAATGTAAGCATTAGCCTTTACTGCCATCATTCTAACTCTTGTCAAACTAAAACCATGCAGGGTTTTTTTACATTTTCTTTACTAAGCAGAATATGTACAGACATAATCAGATAGAACTGGATAAGTCTTGAACGTTGCAGTCTTTCAGATCTCTTGGTTCTGTTTACATTTTCTTCAAATTGAAATAGAGGAAGAATTAGACAAAGTGAAACAATATAAGAACGTCTCCTCAGAAAAGAAAGGGAGCCAGGGTGATATGAGTTAATATTTCAACAAGTCGGAGCATCTTAAACTATAAAACCGAGTACAAGGAGATGAACGTACTGTGTATGTGTGTATATGTGCGTAACGCTTGTGTGTGAATCTATGCTTGTGATGGATATGTATTGAATATTTGTATCTTCTGAGTATGAAATTACTGTGTGTTACATATATGTTTGAAGTTAGCATTCCTATTGTATAAGCTGTAGTTTTTGCCAATAGGATTTGGTGAGAGAAATATATTGCAATAGATTTGTTTTGTGAGTGTACAGTGGCAGTATTAGAAATGAGGGGATGTAACTGTTTTACATAGCATATGGATGTGCTTTGGCTGGGTACCTTGCATGAGTGTGATATAAGCATTGTTAATGTGTCACTGTAAGGCTAATAATGAGCAGTGCGAGTCGTGGCTGGATTTGAAACCGAATGAGGTGTGCAGATTGATGTGAGAATTTTTGGGCTTTATGTAACATCAAATCCAAAACTGCAGATCTCGCTTCTGGATGAGCAATCTCTCTGCATGATTCCACCAGGTACCTGGCTAATGATGTTCCTTCTATATGCCACCCAACTACACCCTTGTTCGGTATCTGGAACAGTATGACTAGAAGACTCGACTTATTGGCTCAAGGCTTCAGGTGGCTGATAACTTTATATTGCTCACAAAGATAGAGGTACTTTTGCTTTCTATAATTGGGAAGACACCCAAGCATCCAGTCTGTACTGATAGTAGGGAATCCATGACCAATGGTAACTTTTTACCTAAGGCCCTGTAAGGAGCAAGATGTACCCTGAGTGCGTACTCATACACAATTGTACTCAACACATGATGTTGTCCTTTTGAAGAAAAAAAACAGGCATTATAAAGCTATTTCAGATTATTTACCAATTGTTCTAATGTTATATGTAAGTGGTAAGTGGTAAGAAAAGTTCTATTAGGAAGGCAGATTAAAGTAGTTATGGAAGAACATACAGATCTCGTGGCTGGTCAGTCTTATTTTCTCTCACAAAGATTCTGTCAGCTAGCTTATGGTCATAGTTGCTACCGTAGAAATCAATATATTAATGCAGTAATCTCAAAATCCATATGGCTGCTGTATCTATCCTGACTAACGTATTCCTCACTCTTTGTTTAATTGGATGCCTCTTTTCAACTTCACTACTGCTGAATAAAAAACTCATTTACTACTGCTCCCCACCCACAAAAAAATAAATAAAAACAATTCTAAAAACATAAAATAAATGGAAACCTCTGTTTCAGTGTCGATACCTCACTGCAACCCAAATAATTTTCCTCCACTGACATCGTTCCCCCTTGTTAGAAGGGAACAGATGTCAGCGAGAGTAGCTGAGGGAAGGACTGAGGCGACGTGGGTGGGGGGGGGGGGGATTTCCTCCATTAAATGGCTGATGATAGATGTTTAGTATGCACCAAATTCATATTAGCCACTCACAACTTTTTTTTTTTGGGGGGGGGGGGGGGGGGGGTCTAGCTAATGTTACAACAGCAGGGGGTTAAATACTGCATGTACGTTTCATTTACTACATAATCAAGCCTTTGATTCAGGAAATGTCTGGATAATTAGGCCTTAAATTAATTATTTTGGATAAGCTTTTTAAAAGATCTCAATCTGTTAAAAAAACAAACATTTCCAATGATTTTTCTACAGAACTCACTATTAAAGTATTTGGGAATTTAAGTAGGGCCTTTGTGTCTCCCAGTCCCCACCAGTCGCCATAACTATGCTCAGTTATATGATTTTGACATTTTACCCTCTACCATTTGTTGGTTTTAAACACAAAAGAAGAATATGGTGGGTGTAAATCGTTTGAAGTTATTTTGCTCTCTTTGTGCATAAGACGTGTAAAATTGTTATATTTGTGTAAAGTTATTTTGACTGTGACTCATTATACTTATAAAACATAATAAAAGAATAAAAGGAACATTTAAACCTGTAACAAAATGCAATAATCTAGCGTTGTTTTTCTTGAAAATAATCATTTGAGTCATGTTTTCCAGATGGGATTTACAGTGATAAACCCTTTAAGCACAAGTCATTATGCTATACTTGTAAAGCTATGATCTGGTATTTAAACCTTCAAAATTGCCTCCACCTATTACTCTAGTTTAGTTTGTTTATATTCTGTTTAATTAAAGGAAAACTCCAGTGCCAGGAAGAACATTCCGTTTTCCTGGCACTGGAGGTACCCTCTCCCTCCCACCCCCCAATCCCCGGTTACTGAAGGGGTGAAAACCCCTTCAATCACTTACCTGAGGCAGCGACGATGTCCCTCGTCGCTGTCTCCTCCTCCGCGCCGCTCCTCCTACTGTCTCCGTCGGCCGGTGGGAGAGACTGATCCCGCCCACCGGCCGAGGAGACCTAATGCGCATGCGCAGCAATGCCGCGCATGCACATTAGCGCTCCCCATAGGAAAGCATTGAAAAAAATTTCAATGCTTTCCTATGAGGAAATGAGCGACGCTGGAGGTCCTCACACAGCGTGAGGACGTCCAGCGACGCTCTAGCACAGATAATCTGTGCTATGAGTCAGGAAGTGACCTCTAGTGGCGGTGGAGTTAACCCTGCAAGGTAATTATTGCAGTTTATAAAAAACTGCAATAATTACACTTGCAGGGTTAAGAGTAGTGGGAGTTGGCACCCAGACTACTCCAATGAGCAGAAGTGGTCTGGGCCTGGAGTGTCCCTTTAAGGGTACTTCATTAAAGTGGATTTATTTTCCATATTTTTATTTTAATGCTGCTTTTATTACTATTTATGGAAGCAGCATATTCTGTTTTCCTTTACAATCATACAATGGGGATATATATTTGAGCAAGTAATTGATGATCAAAATAATGTTGAACAATACAAGAGATGAAGAGAGCATAATCACTCATCACCATATGTTTAGCATTAATCAAAGGTAAAGGGGCAATAAAGCCATACAAACATTGCAAATGTGCTTTTATAATTACTGTTACTTTGTTTTGTTTATTATAATTTCAATATTCTCTAGGCTTGGGGTACTCATAGTTATCCTTCTGGTTTTTCTGATGGCTTTCACATATCACCTTCTGGCAGGTCTGGGCAGAAACAGGACCGTGCTGTCAGACTATCACTTTTTAATATACACTGATAACTTGAGCTTGTGAAAGTGACACTTTGTTTAAAGGGACACTATAGGTGCCCAGACCACTTCAGCTCATTGAAGTGGTTTGGGTGCAGTGTCCCAGCACCCTTATCCCTGCTATTTTTTGTTACCTGCTAGACAGCACTTTAAAAGGGAGTTTTCACTTCCCAGAATTTTCAATACTATGTTTTCTTACCACAAACGTAAAAATAATGTTTTTGTGAGGTGTGAAAAATAAAATTAAATGTAGAAATTCACACCTCATTATCCTGTAGTTTTGTGTCTCTACCTTGACTCCCTGTCAGTCATTGTTACAAGCTCTTTCTTTGCATCTGGTAGCCATCTCCCACTAGAATGTAAGCAGTTTGAGCTGGGCCCTCAATACCCTCTGTTCCCATGCGTCCAGCCCATCTTGTTGCAATTACACGTCTGTTAGTCCACCTATTGTACAGTGCTACGGAATATGGTGGGGGTTTAAATAATAATAATAATCATAAAGAAAGTATAAAGGGAAGAGCAGACATATAACAAATATTTCTATTTATCTTCTTTAGTTGTATTGTGTGCCTTTTTTGTGCCTGCACTGAACAGGATAGCCCTTTACCTGACATAAGTTTATACAACTTATAGACGACATTATTGTTTTATTTAATGGGGTAATTCTAATTCTACTTCCCTTTAAATTAGTTTTAGGTAGCAGTTGATGTCTGGTATTATAAACTTATTGTCTAAGTGTGAAACACATCAGAAATATGTCAAAACTGAATATTTCATGTCTTCTTATTTTGATTTTCTTGTTCTCTAGATGACTATAAATCCTTGGCGTTTGCCTAATAGTGTCTATAATGCATTTTAAGCTTTTTTTTTTTATCTGTGTGTGACATATGACTTACTGGGGATCAGGCTTTTGAGAGGTTAGGCAAACTTTAAAAAATGTACTCTTTCAGCAGCTTGTCTTCCGTTATCTGCACACAGTGTTCCACTTTAAAACGCTGGGATATGATACCAAAACAAAATAATAAGTTAATAGGGTAATGCTATGCAAATTGTTTGGTTATATGTAACCTTAACATAGCACTGAAGTTTCCTTTAACCCCTTAAGGACCGAACTTCTGGAATAAAAGGGAATCATGACATGTCACACATGTCATGTGTCCTTAAGGGGTTAAACTCTTAACCATTAATCATGTAGAAACAAGCCACTTGTAGTTACCCAGTGGTTTCAGAGTACATTCTCTGGGAAATCCAAAAATTATGGTAAGATTATAACCCTTGCAGACTGGTTTGGACATATTTGAAGCTTTTCAGTATTTTGTTTTCCATCGTAATAGGCAAAATGTCCTAATAGGTTTCAGAAGTGTCTTTAGCATCTCAAGGTTACTGAAAAGGTCAGACTGACTATGAGGAAACTACTGCCCAGACCGAGCTATGCATAAAGTCACAAGGCTTTTTAAAAGTCTAATTGTTTGTTTAAACCTGCTTCCTGTATGGTTTGTTTGTTTCTATTCCATAGTAACAAACAAAACATTCACGTACATCCAAATAATGGGAACATTTTCTCTTGAATAAATAAATACAAATATGTAAAGGTGTATAGAATATATCTTGGCTTTGTCATTGATTTAAAAGAATACTCCTGTTCTCATTGCAGGATTTAAGTGTCTTGGGGGCTTTCACTCAGTCAGCCTCTAGAGGTGCTTTTGAGGAAATAGAGTAAAACTCTGTTTTTTCTATCAGATGGTCATGTGAACTAGCTTCCCAATACTTTCCTATGGTAAAGCATTGGATTAAATTAGATCATCGATCTAAATGATCTTGGCCAATCTGCCAAGGAAACGGGACTAGCCACGAAGACCGGCACTGTGAGAGAGAAAAGGTAAGTAAAACTACTTACCGGAGAACTATAGCATTAGGAATACACATTTGTATTCCTAATGCTTTAGTGTTCCATTAAAGTACCTTAGGTAGCGCTGAAGTCCTCTAGAGACCTCTTAGGTTCTTAGGTTCATCAGGTATCTCTCTCTCTTAGGTATCTAAGTCGCTTAGGTCCTTTAGGTATCTCTCTCAATGGCTGCCCATTGATAGACTTAGAGTGTTAGCTGATGCTCTCAGCCTATCAGTGGTCAATGTGCTAAACGTTCTTTATACTGCAGCGCAGAGAGAATGGAAATTTGAGGGCAGAGGTTCTAATCTGAAGGTAAGAAAGCACATGGTCACTCCTACCCCCATAATAACTTAAATTAGCGTTGTTATGGTGATGGGAATGTTCCTCTAATGGGGTCTATCATCTTGGAATCATTGGAATATTTGTTCTGTTAGCTAGCTCTAACACAAGCTGCACTTAGTACTTGTTGTTAAACAGTCCATATAAATTAGTCTTTGTCATATATTTTGCTTGATTAGAACCGATGTAATTGTGTCTAATAAACTAACCAGTGCCAAACAGATTTTATAAATTACTTTGTGATTTAGGCTTTTGCGAGATTTTTTTAGGCTTTTGCGAGATTTTGTAGGATGCAATCCATATAACATATACCAGCAAATTATTCAGGTGTTGAAGATGGCTATTAAAAAAGACAAATGCTTAGTATTTGCACAGTTGGATTGGGGAGGGTTGTTGTTGCAAAGACAACTGCAGGAGAGGGCAAGCAAAGGTGGCAGGGGCAATTGCCACTCAGCCCAGGAGCACATAACAGTTTTGGGCTGAATAATCCTTACACCATTTTTTTATTTGGTTGATTAAAGGGGCAGTCTAAACACCAAAAACACTACAAGGGTCAAACTATTTGAGTGGTTTGATCAAAACTAGGGATTCAAGAGGACCACCACTCCTTGTAATCAGTTTATTACTTGTTTACAACCTATTACTTCAGTTTACAACCTAATAGAAAAAGGCATACATTCTATAAAAAAACAAATGTACAACACAATAGTGTAACACCATTAAGCAGACAACCCCCCCCCCCCCACACCTCAAGTTGAATTGCACTCTCAAGCAACAAGGTTGAAGTATCATGGTGCCTCCCAGGGCCGGCCTTAGGCATTTGGGCGCCCTGTGCAAAAAATCTTCACAGCGCCCCCCCCTTCCCATCCCCCCCTCCCCCACTCCTTACCCCTTCCCACACACCCTGTCACACACGCACACACACACGCAGACAGTCACACACACACGCGCAGACAGTCACACACACACACACATAGGCAAACAGACACACACACAGGCAGACAGCCACACACACACACAGTCAGACACACACACTCACTAACAGACAAACACACTCACAGACACACACTAACAGACACAGACACACACTAACAGACACAGACACACACTAACATACACAGACACACACTAACAGACACAGACACACACTAACAGACACAGACACACACTAACAGACACAGACACACACTAACATACACAGACACACACTAACATACACAGACACACACTAACATACACACACACACTAACAGAAACACACTAACATACACAGACACACACTAACATACACACACACTAACATACACAGACACACACTAACATACACACACACACACACACACACACTAACAGACACAGACACACACTAACATACACACACAGACACACACTAACATACAAAGACACACACTAACATACATACACACACACTAACAGACACACACTAACATACACACACACACACACACACACACACTAACATACACAGGCACACACTAACACACACACACACACACACACACTAACAGACACAGACACACACTAACATACACACACACACTAACATACACACTAACAGACACAAACACACACTAACATACACACACACTAACAGACACACACACTAACAGACCCCCCCAGCCTCCTTACCTTTGGGAATGCTGGGGGGGAGTCTCTTCCTCCCTGGTGGTCCAGCGGCTGCTGGGCTGGGCGGGCGGCGCTGGCGGGCGGCTGGCGAGGGAGCACTTCCTCTGAGCTGTTTGCTCAGCTCCCTCGCGCGCCACAGAGTGAGGCTGGGAGCCGGAATATGACGTCATATTCCGGCTCCCAGCCTCACTCTGCGGCGCGCGAGGGAGCTGAGCATACAGCTCAGAGGAAGTGCTCCCTCGCCAGCCGCCCGCCAGCGCCGCCTGACCGCCTGACCGCCCAGCAGCCCGGCATGTCTGTTAGCCGCAAGGCTAACAAGACATTTGCCTTGGGCATTTGGGGGCGGCTTTTTTTGCCGCCCCCTGGAAAATGCCGCCCAAGGCAAATGTCTTGTTAGCATTGCGGCTAACAGACATGCCGTGTGAGCTATGCGGCCGCAGGGCACGCCCTGCACCATGGCGCCCTGTGCGGCCGCACAGCTCGCACACCCCTAAGGCCGGCCCTGGTGCCTCCCCCGATGTAGCTGGGGGACCAGGTTGCTTCTACCCTCTGAATGCCGGATCACCTAATCATTCAAAGGATTTTAACTGTAGTCAGTGCTAATGAGTTTAAAAATATACATAATCGTAAAAAAAGGATTCAGAAATCACAAGTAAGGGATTTGGAGAAAGTTGTGCTTGATTCATATACAAGCCGTGCCACTGTGCACTTCTACAGAACAACTGTGCCCTTTGACTAATGTATATAGTGATATTTGAAATATTTGAGTTCTCGATACACTCAAGTAGACTCATTCTATTATCGTTATTTTATTATTTATATAGCGCCAGCAGATTATGTAGTGCTGTACAATTCGAGAGTTCTTAATAGATGATCAAATTCGTTTATTTATTTTATCTATCCATTTTTGTGAACTCATCTGTTCTTCTTGGTGAATTTATAATACCATTTGAAAACTTAAACAAACGTTACATTTGTTATGAGAGCACGATTAGTTACTGAACTTGAAAGGTTGTCTTGAAGAAAACTTATTTTTATTAAATGAAATATTTGCAAATTGCACTAAAAGGCATTTCAGTGTAAAGAACAAAAACGACCACTGACCTCTATCATTTTTATGTAATGTCTACACTTGAGGTTTATGTGTAAATATTTGAGGAGTTTTTTTTTGGAAATCTGATGGGTATTTGAGCTAGATTATATCATATGATGAAAGTCATAAGATTTATTAGCTTGGGTAAAACAAACAAAAAAGATGAAAAGCACACAGAGTTTTAAAAGTGTTTAGCCATTCGATTTAACTTAATCAGATTAATTTGTCAGCTTTGCTCAGATACTTCAAAGCCCAACCTTAAAAATGCACAAAGACGGGGCGTGGCCTGAACCTGAACCGGAGCGGACGCCATTTCTGCCTGCTCCTAACAAGCCTGAAATAAATCCGCAAACATCCAGAACAGGAACCGACCGATTGCCAGACCCATCTGAATCCAGCATCAGGACGAAGAAACGCACACATTGATGCCTTTTTTTCAACCCCAGAGATCGGGCAAGGTGAAACAGAGGCTCAAGGCCTATCCCTCGCCGACAGCCTCCGGGCTCGAGTACTTCCTAGACGGAGTGTACAGCCGAGGTGAGCCCCCACCCTCTAGCGACCCTCTGACGACCCACAACAATACCCCAACGAATATGGGGAGACGTACGCAAAAAGTACAATCCGGCCAACCGGCAGAGCAGACCGACATTGGGGCTCTACTGCAGAGGCAGGCACAATCCAAGATGGCCGCGGAGGCCCCACAAACTCCGACAACGACCCGGGCGGCATCTCACACACCCGCTCAAACGGAGGATGACAGTGAGTACACCCAGACACCAACACAGGCACCGCCTGACAACACATTGGCCACCAAACAGGACCTCCATAATTGGGTGCAAGACATTAAGGAGACACTGGCCGCAGATGTGGGCCTGCTTAAAGGGGAAGTACAAAAAGTAACTGAAAGAGTAAGGGTGACAGAGGAGAGCATCATGACCATCCAAACAGACATAACACAAGTAAAGGAAGTGATACAGCAGTTGCAGACCACTTAAACAGGGTCTCTCCCTACAACTGTCAACCCACGAAGACCGAGCTCGTCGCAACCACGTCAAAATACGTGGGGTACCCTCTGACATTACACCTGAAGAACTACCTCACTATGTGAGACGGCTCCTGGCCACCACCCTGCCGCCAATGACAGCAAGGAAGACGCTCCGCGACTGGCTCTACAGACTCCCACCCTCAGCCACAATGCCTAATACAACTCCCAGGGATATTATCTTACGCTGTGCCACCACACAGGACAAAGCCAACATCATGTCGGCAGTACGGGACAAAACCCCCTTGGCCTTTGAAAATGCACAGCTGCTTTTCTTCCAGGACCTAACTAGAGCCACACTTCAGTGGCGCCGGACACTATCCCACTCTACCAGCCTATTGCGCTCCGCGAAGTTGCCATACCGCTGGGGGGCACCTCGATCCCTGCTAATCACCCACAACGGGACCACGCACAGGGTCTCCGCGACCACAGAAGTGCCTGCATAATTGGGTCTACAGGACAGAAACGACACAACAGAGACCCCACAGAGATGGGACCCAGACAACACTGTGCCATTCATTCCGAGAAGCACGGGACCGACAAATCGGGACACTTGAATAACATAGGCTGGAAATAATTTTCACAAACCACACGCAGTTCCTGGAGTAGGAGTGGTGTAAACAAACGCTCCAGCCACAGAAGACTTATGATTTTCTTTTAGAATGATTGTTTCTTTTTGTTAATGTTCTTATGTTTCTATTTACTGAAATGATATTACCCAGCTTGGCACATGTCTCTGCGCTTCATACACCTGACAGCACACACGGAAACGCTAACCCACAGATGACCGAACACACTGCTAGCTTCACACAACGGTCGGGGAGACGGGAACTCCCTCTCCACCCCCCGCCACCCCTTAGGTCAGGGGTACACCACCCTCTGGGAAACCCTAGACGCTAGACACACGGGTTCCCAGCTCACCAAAACCCGAACACAAGTCAACCTACAGCCTGACCGAGACATCCTGACATAGGACCTGCTTACACGAGGCATGCTGAGCAACATCGCCACATACAACCTCGACAGAGAGCTGGGCCACACAGCACCACAAACCGCTACGAACCCGGAGACACATACGCCTGAACACGATCGACACAAAGCTCTCTTGACTACTCAAAATAGTTGACACCCTGGCACAACAACACATGAACACCTGTACTACCACACCTGTAACCTTGACGACTAAAACTATTACCACCAGACACCACTCCTGTTGACACACTTGCTTTCACCTATTGTCTTATACTACACTTGAGAAAGTGCGAAAGCACAACGCAAAAATTTCACTGTTCTATGCCTCTAGATTAATCTAGTGGCACTTTTATGTTTTTATTGCCTCACTGTTCATATATTGCCTTATTGTGAATAAGCGTGTTTTCTTTCACGAGAGAAAAAAAAAATGTGCAGCGTATCTTGTCCATATCCGTTCAAACATTGTCATTATACCTTGTGTCAAGAGACAAAAAAGAAACATGTATTTAACACTGCACACCCAAAATAAAGAATTAAAAAAAAAAAAAAAAAATGCACAAAGACACCATGAAATTGTCAGATTAAATCTGTAATGGGAAAACCTGAATCTTATAAATGGCCAGTTGTAAACTAATATTCCTTGCGTCAAACCTTCTAAACATTCTAGTACAAAAGCTGAAATTAAATTATTTAGTTTTCTAGCTGTATTGCCCTGTATACCATCAATGGATAATTGTTTTGATGTTTTTTTTTTGTTTGGCACACTGAATTGAGTGACATGGGAAATTTAAATATTAGGAAGAAGTGGTCAAATTGCAATGGGTAATTTGTCCCAACATTTGCAATTCCTGAGTTAGTTTGCAAATACAAAAATATGAAACTATCATGAATCCAAGGAAATTAAAGTAATTTTTAAAAATATAGATATTTATAATATTTAAAAGGAGGACCTGGTTAACGGTCTCCTCTACCCCCCCTCTGTTCGTTTTGGGAGGTTCCCCCAGTTTTCGGAAAACCACTCTCAACCAGTTTCACAAAACATGACATGCGCACAGTCGTTATTCGGCTTGTGGCATTTTCTTCCCCATAACCCACCAATAAACACAGACACCAATTTCTGTTGGAAAATAAAAGTCCACAGCTTTATATAATTTTTCAATAAACAAGATAACAAATTGGGGTCATTGCCAAATAAATTAATTTACCCCCACCCCCATCCGTACAGCATTAACCCAGACAATGACCCCATACCATAAACAATATATAACAATATAAATAACACATAAATATAACACACGGCCTACCAAAGAGGCCCCATAATTATAACTTTATTAACTGTAGGGGTGTACCGAGACACCCCTACACCACCAGGTTCGGAGCCACCGATGAGCTCGAACCAACAGACCACTTCCAACTCTGGCCTAATTCAACTTAAGCTTAGCCTAGCCACTTGCTAATCCACTTCCATCCCAATTACCCTAGCCCTATCCCGCCGCTGTGACAAAACGGGACCTGCTAAAAACCTAGGGAGGGTGGGAGGGACAATTAACAGGTAAGTGCAGATTCTGAATTAAAATGGCCGTTTGCTAAAATGGCCGCTTAATATACTCGCACTTTTCCACACCCTTTAGCATGCTCCACCCTAAACCCCACCCCTGAGTCTATAGCTCCACCTGCCTACTCCTTGGCTCTGTCAAGGCCCATTCCCCTGACTGCGCTGATCCATGGGCTTCATGACATGCGCACAGTCGTTATTCGGCTTGTGGCATTTTCTTCCCCATAACCCACCAATAAACACAGACACCAATTTCTGTTGGAAAATAAAAGTCCACAGCTTTATTTAAATTTTTCAATAAACAAGATAACAAATTGGGGTCATTGCCAAATAAATTAATTTACCCCCACCCCCATCCGTACAGCATTAACCCAGACAATGACCCCATACCATAAACAATATATAACAATATAAATAACACATAAATATAACACACGGCCTACCAAAGAGGCCCCATAATTATAATTTTATTAACTGTAGGGGTGTACCGAGACACCCCTACACCACCAGGTTCGGAGCCACCGATGAGCTCGAACCAACAGACCACTTCCAACTCTGGCCTAATTCAACTTAGGCTTAGCCTAGCCACTTGCTAATCCACTTCCATCCCAATTACCCTAGCCCTATCCCGCCACAGCCCGAGACTTGATCCCTTAATGTCTCGAGCGCCCCCCACCACACAGAAATAGGGCCCGGGATATCCCCTCCTGAAAACCGAGGTTAAGCAAGTCACAACCAACCTCCGAAAGGTGGACCCCATCCTTACGATAATACCCAGGTAACATACCTTCTAGCTCCCAGTGCCTGATGGGGACCCCACCTGACCGCCTAACAAAAACAGACATGGCCTTGTTAACTTTCCCCCGACATCTCGCCACCGCAGCTGTGTCCCTGGCGTGTCTCCAATTAAATCTAGGAACCATCTCAGACCATACTATAACCACTCCCGGCACCCGCTCCCGGAGGCGATCCAAATCCCGCTTCATTCTCCGAATTAGCTCCCTCTGAGGGATAAGCCCCAAATCGTTACCCCCACCATGTATCAGTATTACGTCCGGGGGATTTCCTTCCAACAATTTACCAAAAATCACTCCGCTAATGCTCTGCCAGCTGAAACCACGAAAACCAAACCATTGTAACTGTACAGTGTCCTGAAGAAAGCCCAGTTGTGCTCCATTCCTCCGAACTGCGGCCCTCTTCTGCGCCCAATAAACGTAGGAGTGACCCACCAACCATACAACCCGACCTAGAAAGAAACACAAGTTATTAACTAGCAGAGCATCGACACCACACACTCAAACCCCAACCAGACACCCCCTTCAAACCAACTTATCTGTTCGTACATAAGTCCTAAAACGCGCGGACTCCCACCGACCTATCTGTTTAATACGATCATCCCCGAGTCCGAGCCGCGCTGCTTCCGTTGCAGCCCCGATGCGAAATGAATGAGTCCCAAATTGCATGGGATGCAAACCCAACTGTCGCAGCCCCATGCGAAAGACCCTGACAAATTGGAAGCGCGACAGCGCAAGACCATCCTCGTGAACGAGGAAGCACCCCGAGCTTTGAGGGCGCACGCCTAAGTATTTGTGCCCACACGCTACTGGGCAGACTGCCGACCCTGGCAACGCAAACAAAATTATTGTCTTACCTCTCCCAAAGACATCCGTCTTGGAGCACCTCAGGCGTATCTCGACTTTGTCCTGCCCCAGCACCACATCCTCGAACCGGATCCCGTTCGCCCCGGACTTATTAGAGCTGACCAGTTCGCCGATGCGGAACGCCCCAAAAAACGCCCAAACAAAAGCTACGGTAAACAAGAGCACTTCAAACGTAGATGTACAAACGTCATGCAGCCTTTCAGTCAAGCCATGTAGAATGTTAAACGACACAGGCCGTCTCGAGTCCACAGTCTTACGTCCTTTACGAAAGCCTCTCAACACCTGCTTCACCAAAAAAGTTTTTGTAATATCCTCTTTACCCGTGAATTTAAACCAAAATGCTAATGCTGACATGTAACGGTCCACCTTCGCGGGAGAAGCCCCTCCCGCGAATAACCGACACAACAACCATAATAGCGTGTCCAACCTACCTGCCGGCGAATTCGCCCCTCCAGACTGCCCCATCATCTCCTCCCATTCATACCATACCTTGGTGTACGCTGTCCACGTTCCGGTCGCCAGGGAACTTCTTATAAAGCCCCCAAGCAAGACGTCCCGAGCCGCCACATCTCCGCCGGGCATGCCTGACCTGTCTCCTGAGCTCCCGGCGCCGCTGCCCGAAAACGTTCCCACTGCGAACGAGATAAGGCGTCAGCGATAACATTCAACAATCCCGGGACATGTTTCGCCCTAAACACAATATTCCAAGACATGCACAGCAGCACCAAGCGCCTCAACAACCGTACCACAGGCAGAGAAGAGGCCGAGATATTATTAACTGCCTGCACCACCGCCATGTTATCAGAGTGAAAGATCACCTTCCTGTTCGCGAGCTCTTCGCCCCATAAAGATACCGCCACTACCACAGGAAAGAGCTCTAGGAAGGCCAGGTTCCTGATCAAGGCGCTTGCCTTCCACGCCTCCGGCCACTCTTCCGCGCACCATCTCCCTGCCAGGTAGGCCCCGAAACCTACGCTCCCGGAAGCGTCCGTATATAAGCCAATCGCTTCTGATGATGTCGCCTCATCCCTAAAATACACCCGACCATTGAACTCCTGTAGGAAACACAACCAAACATCCAGATCCGCCTTCATCGCAGCGGAGACTCTGATATAATGACCTGGCAATCGCGCACCGCAGTTTGCTCGAGCCAACTGCCTGCAAAAAACCCTCCCCATAGGGATCACTTTACAAGCAAAGTTCAAGCTCCCCAGCAGGGACTGTAACTGCCTCAAGGTCACCTTCCTCGAACCCCTGACTACCCCCACCCGCTGGCGGAGCGCTGTCAATTTATCCGCTGGTAACCTACATTCACCCTTCACCGAATCTATTTCCAGCCCTAGGAAGCTCAAGCATACCGTCGGGCCCACCGTCTTCTCAGCCGCCAACGGGATCCCAAAGACCTGTGCCACCCACTGCAACACCCCCAGTACTTGCCCACAACGATCGGACCCTGCCGGTCCTACGCACAAAAAGTCGTCCAGATAGTGCACTACTGCACCCCCAGCCGACTCCTGACGCACCACCCATTCAAAGAAAGAGCTGAACTTTTCAAAGTATGAGCAAGAAATAGAGCAGCCCATGGGCAAACACAAATCCACGAAAAAACCTTCGTCAAAGAAACATCCCAATAAGTGGTGACATGTCGGGTGAATAGGAAGCAACCTGAAAGCCGCCTCCACGTCCACCTTCGCCATCAACGCTCCCGGCCCCGCTCTCCGTACCAACTCAACCGCTTGATCGAATGACGCGTATGACACAGAGCTTAGGGCCGCGTCAATGTCGTCGTTAACAAACGCCCCTTTTGGGTAAGACAAATGGTGTATCAACCGAAATTTGCCTGGTTCCTTCTTGGGGACCACCCCCAACGGAGACACCCTCAAGTTCGGCAAAGGTGGGACCGCATAGGGTCCCGCCATCCTGCCAAGCCGTACCTCCGACATCAATTTGTCCCGCACCACCCCTGGGTGATCCCGAACGGATCGTAAATTCAAACATAAAGTCCCTGACCCCTTCCCTTTAAACGGTATCCTAAACCCCTCTGTGAATCCTTTCCTCAAAAATTCCGCGTCAGCCCGGTTAGCGTAGCGCTTTAGCCACGGCAGCATCTCGCCTACCTTCACCGGAGTTGCCCCCAGTGGCAGCGGCAGGAGCCGTGGCGCCACTGGGACCTCCCCCGCTAGTCGATTTGCCTCTCTTGAAGCACCTATTGACTCCATGTGTACCGCCGCAACCGGAACACTCGTGTTTGAATCTGCACGACGAGCCCCATTTACATTGGCCCTCGTTGAAAAGCCAGCAGAAACCCTTCTTTTGTCCGGCTGGCGCCGCTCCTCCAGGTGCTGCACCGGCCGCCCCGTGAAAGGGCGCAGCCTTCTGCGCCATCATGAGCCGCATCCACAGGGGCAGATCCATCTGGTCCCATCTCATGCTCGGGTTCGCTGCTAAACGTTGGCGGAATTGCTCATCGTATTTCCACCAAGCAATCCCACCGTACGTCCGGTAAGCGTCCCCTATCCCGTCCAAGTAGCAAAAAAGCTGCGAACAGCGATCGGGAAACTTTTCCCCGATGACGCTGGCCAGTATGCAAAAAGCCCGCAACCAGTTCGCAAACGTCTTGGGTATCTTCCGATACCTACGCTTCTTCTCTTCTTCCTCCTTCTTCGCATCCTTTTTATCCTCATCCTTTAGATCGAGGAACTCCTCCAGAGGAAGGAGAGAAAAAACCTCTACGAACTCACCCTTCCAAATCCTGTCCTTCACCTCAGACTTCAGGTGACATCCCAAGGGGCCCGCGAAAGAGACATGTACATTCTGCCGCGCCGCGTCGGAAACCTCCCCTCCTCCTTCCGAACCTAAGCCAGTCCTCTCACCTGTTTCGGGCGTACTCCGTCCGGATACACCACTCACCGCCCCCTTAGCCTGACCCGACGTCCCGGAACCCACTTCCGGAACCCATACCCTCGAAAATTGCGGTGAAGCCCCCTCCCCACCGCCCCATGAATCTAACAATGATTTTAGGCAAGTTAACATAGAATCAGAATGTGATGTAACAGGCAACTCACCGCCAGAGCCTCCGGCCGCGGAAGGCCGCGGGGTCGTTTTCCTTCCCTCCGCCGCGTGCGGCTCCGGGGTGTCCCATTGACGCCGACTCCCTTCCGCCAGATCCCGCCGTGGGACCGTAGGTGTACCGCTCCGCGACCTGTAGGGAGAAGAACACCTGGGTAGTCTGTTCGATTGCCCATCTACCCGCCCTTCCTCCATACGTTCCCTGTCGTCAACCCTGCGCCTCTCTCGCCTAGGAGCCAGGCCCTCTGGGCCGTAAGAACTATCCGGCCGTCCTTGGGTGCTCCCGCCGGAGGACCCAGACTCGCTGCGCCGTTCCCTTCTCCTCCTGGCCCTGCAGACTGATCCCGCCTACTGTACCCGTCAGTAGACGGGCTCCTCTCCCTGACACACCCTGCCCGGTCTTGCCTGGCGCCTGCCCTGCGCCGCCTCTTGTACTCCGCAGGCCTAGGGTTGTCTCTGTATTCATGCCGTCCCCGGGAGCAACATTTATGGCCCTCCCGTACACTCCTAACCCCGCTGTCAGAGTGTGTGTCATACCCCTGGGACAATCCCTCACTGCCCGCTCCTCTGTCCACTGGGGAAGCGCTGCGCTGGCCCTGACAAACGGAAGCCCCTTCCGCTGTCGCCCTGACTTGGTCCTGCTGCCCTAGCTGGGTGACCTGTCCTGCCGTCCCCCCGCTTCCTTGCCTGGGCCTTGTCTCGCCCGCATGATCAGGTCTCCCACCGCTGGAATCCCTTGCTGCCCTCTGAGGTGGTGTCAGCCCGTCCTTCCCAATCCCCAGTGCCTTTCCTTGCCGCCCGGTATTTAAACCGGCGGCAGACTCACCGGGACGTGTCTGGGCTCCATCCACACCTCCGACATCCTCTGCGGTCCCGGTCTCCTCGGAGGCCGTCGCTGCCTTTGCCGCCTTGCCGCCCGCCGTCCTGCGAGCAGCGCTCCTCTTGGTAGGCCGCGACACCGTGCCAGGCCTACTCGCCGCCCTTGCCTTACCGGCGCCACGTCGCACAGACGGGGCCGGCGGCGTTTGCGTTGGCTCCGACCGGCCAGCCTCCCCAACTGATGATCCGCTCGCCTCTCTGGAAGGACTCCGTCTCCGACGCGCTGCGGGCATCACGCCCGGGCTCAGCCGCTGGGGCGGTCTCGCCCTCCGCACCGATCGCCTCTCCACAGCCGCTGGGGGGTTACCGCTGGTCCCAGGAACCGCCAGTTGCTGCTGCAGCCACGCCATCCCCCTGTCTCTCACTGCTGCTCTCACACCGTCCAGGATCTCTTCAAGCGAAGCCATCTGAAAAACAGAAGAAAAGAAACCACACAACCTGCCAACACAATTAACAGGTAAGTGCAGATTCTGAATTAAAATGGCCGTTTGCTAAAATGGCCGCTTAATATACTCGCACTTTTCCACACCCTTTAGCATGCTCCACCCTAAACCCCACCCCTGAGTCTATAGCTCCACCTGCCTACTCCTTGGCTCTGTCAAGGCCCATTCCCCTGACTGCGCTGATCCATGGGCTTCATGAGAAGCAGGCCAGAGCCTCTGCCCTATAATTACTACACTTTCCAATGAATGATTGAGTTTAGAAATAGGTTTATTACACTGATTGTACATTTTAGAGGACACAAGTAAAAAGAGTAGTAGAAACTAGAAAGCTACAATTTCTGGGGAAATTGTGTGAAGTGCTCTTGCCTCCACCAGTAGTCTACAACTGGAGTGGGCGGAGTAACTGTTATTTATCTATATAGCACATTTAATTGCAATGTTGTTGCCCAAAGTGCTTCACAGTTACATTAAAACATACATTTATAAAAACATTAGCAGGTGTACAAAAGGCCCTGTCTATGACATCACTTGCTGCTGCAGCCTGGCACAGGTCAGAGTATTTTGGCGGTTGCCATCTTCAAGCGGTCGTATTTTAAAAAACTATACACCCTACAGCAAAGAGCTTTTTATTGTGAGAATCACAAGACCTAGACCTACATTTTGATGCATAGTATGTCTGTGAAATATTAACAATGAAGGCTCAGTCGCAGTTTAAAAATTGCCCTTCAAACTTGAGCTGGCTAGAGTGTAGTTGTAATGAATGTCAATGGACGGCGTGAGTTGCAAACGAATGGTCATATTGTGAAAACTATCAGGACTATGGCTTAGCCGTGGACATTTTTAGTGGCAGCAGGGATTACTGAACGTTTTGATATACGATTTGTGTAGGTGGGCTTGAAAATGAGGGAGTGGTGGCAGTTAAGAAATCATGTTCTGATTTTTCAGCTTTTGCCAGCTCCCACTCTAGTTTTGAACATTTTGCCATTCATTCCTATGGGACCAATTTTGCCACAAGAACGACGATATTCCGTGAACCATTCAGCGAAACGTTCCACAAAGTAATAGCAATCCAATCGGGAACAATCCGCACGTTTCGGTATATTACGGTCTATGTAGTGTAAAAACTGTGGGAGGAGTTAGGGTGGTAAATTTGGCTATAATAAGAATAATAATATATATGTGAGATAACATTAAGTGGTCTTGCTATGCAAGAACACTTAATGAGGGTGCCAATATTTGATGAATGGGGGTGTACACTTGAGCCTTTGGGGATCTAGTGGAGAAATTACGGCCACATGCATGTGCAGCAGACGCTTACTTCAGCAGTGCATATGCATTCATGTTTTCTGCATCCTGCACTGTTAGAGCTTAAAAAAGAGAAGTAGAGAAGAGTAAAGAATTTTAAAAGTTTTATCAAAACCTATTGCTAATTTTATAGTTAAATATTTGGTTAGAGTTCTTCTTTAAGATACAAGGGACATAAAAAAAGGAAAACTAAATAAAAATTGTCAGCAGCACTTTAAAGATGTACATAAATTCATGTATCTAGATACATGTTGAAAAATATTTTACCAGTTATGTAATAGTACTTGGATACTAGCTAGACTCGGTAAAGAGCATACGTAGTGGAATAAAATATAGTCTGGGCAACTTATGAATACATCTGCTCATGCCTGGACCTGGTATTATGCATTGTATAGAAGCACGTCAACAGAGCATGCAAGCTGAAATTAAAGAGGCTCATTAAACACAGGACAAGCTTAAATACTAGTAGTGAGTAATTTCTGGTCAGTAAAGCAGTGTGTGCAATTACCTTTGTGTAGGTGTTCTGAATACAGTGTTCATAGTGTTTTTCACCCCTATATGTGTACATGGACATCTTAACAGCATTATAGGTCCCCGGTCAAAGCAGTGCACTGAGGACCTGCCTATACAACCACTTACTTTAACGAAAATGAAAAATTTCTATTAAAATTAAAAGAGCACTATAGTGTCAGGAGCACAGACGTGTATTCCTGACACTATTGTTCTAAAACCGTGGGCGGCCCCACTTACCTCGGGTTAGAAAGGTGATTTACTCCTCTTTTTCCAGCGCTGCGCGGGTCTGCCGGCGCTGGCCTCACCCCTGATCAGCCTTCTTGAGCTGACATCATCAGAATTGATGATCCCAGTCAATCACAATGTTTTCCCAAAGGACCCAGGAAGCACTACTCAGACGGCCGCTAGAGGTGTTCATATGCTTCAATTTAAACACTGCCTTTTCTCCTTCTCTTTGTGTGGATATTTTCCCAGGCACCTGATGTGAACTGTTACAAATATTAGAAGAACTTTATAAAATTATGTCTTGATTTTGTCTTGCTCATGTACAATTCACACATTACTTTCGTCAAGGTCAAGATATGTATTTGCGGCAGCAAGATCGTATGTTCAGTTAAAAGCTTATACTGAGATGATTAGTTAAAGTTATAATGAGGGTTTGGAGGTTCTGAATAAATCTCCCAGAATAATATACTGAAAAGTTTGCGAGCACTCGGGGGGGCCATGTGCACGTGGCCCCCCCAGGCAACTGCCTAGCATTCCAGTGCATTAATACAGCCCTGTATGTGTATGTCATTGGTATCTGTAGAGTATATTTGGAGAGGAAACTCTGTGGTTTGCCTATTACATAAATTTAATTGCAAAACTTTTATTTTTTTTCAAATAGTTCTTATTGATACATTATTATAAAACATAACAATATAATTTTAAAACAAGCAAGTAATGAACATAGTACATTAATGGAAAATAAAAAAGAAAGAATCAAGGTAAAAAGAAAATAAAAGAAGAGGGGGAAGGGATGCATCAGTTGTGTTGATAAAAAAAAAAAAACATAGGTTGCCAGCACTGACGGATGCAGGGGGTGGGGCAACAGATCCCCCCGAGAAACAACAATGCCTTGCTCTCCCCTGCCAGCCCTGATGGCTGCCTTCAATGACTGGAGGGGAGATCAGTGATCTCCCTTACCGGACCTAAGGCACTTTTACCGGCAGCTGGCAGTGGAGGGAGAGAGGACCCAGGAGCTCAGCAGCTGCTCCTCTCGCGAGTAGAGAGCCTTGCCACGGTTACCACAGCAATGCTCAGGTTCTAGCGAGAGGGCCCAGGAGCTGCAGGCTACAGTTCACTCTCACCACTAGGACCACCAGGTATTCTCCACCGGACCACCAGGGATAGCAGGAAATATCCCTCTCCCCAAGTAACTCCCCACACACAAACTGCCCCACAATACAGAGACAAGGGAGGAAATCTTAGAAGTAGACTAAGTCCACATCAAGGAATCCTAAAAGGTTACAGAGATATCAGGGGGCATGAACCCCATACAGTGGTTAAAGTAAACGAAAAAGAATAAAGTGAAATGGTAGTTCCACTACAGATGGAAAAGTTGGACATCCATTCCACAGGATGATATCTCTAAAGAGTAAAAATAATTGTAGGGTATAACCTTTATTGAGCCGCTTACGGACAAGACAAAAATAAAGTGTAATAAAGGTGAAACACTCGTGAAAATATAAGTGAATTAAAAACTGGGTAGATGCAATATGGATATTCTACACAAATGATGGGGATGACATCTGTATCCGAGATAAGGTTTAAGGTAAAGAGTACATTATATAGTATAGTCTGTATTAAATCGGATATCTCACAACCCCTATTTCTTAAGAGGGGGGTCCCCACAGTGTGCAAGACTTAGTAGAGATCCCGGCTATAAACGTGAGTCCACAGCTCTTTCTCACAGACTCTAGTAAAATTGTAGTAGGGTTAAGCAATTTGGAATAAATACATATTATCCATGTGTAGTCATGTATTATCTATCCAAATTGTTACAAGGAGTAGAGAGCCTAGAGTGAGCTGAAGGAGAGTATGTAACTATTGTATTATACCACTATGCGTTTTGGTAGAGTGTTGATACATAAGAAGTTGTTTAGTCAAAACAAAAACAACGTAGTCTCAGCACCCATATGTCTATATACAACACAGTAAATAGTGAATACGATACATTCCAGTTACCCAAATGTCTCCTTACATAGTTAAAGTGCCTTAGGAATAGACTTTACACTTAATGTCTATAGTCAGTGCTTAGAGACAGCCGAGCAGCAAGTGTCTCAATAGATTGCAGATTTATAGATGTATCTAGGAGACTGGTTTCACAGGGTACACCTGAGGGTCAGTCCATAGATGTCCCAAAACACATGGGTAAGGACATGGACCCCATATGAACGTAAATACCCGCCAAAAGACCAGATTCCTCCCAAAGATAGAGGCCACCAAGGCAAATATACACAAATGAAGTGATAGGCTTTCACCGGGTTTCTATATACAATTCATTCCACTGTTGCTTCAAGGCAGCCAAGCGCTATATATTTTATAGACAGACTGTCTAGCTGACTAGGAGAACTGTACAGCCGCTACCAAGCAGCCTCTCTCTAATGTATGATAAATAGACTGTAGAGCTGGCTAGAGGAGTAACTAACTATATATATCCCCTATTATTGCCAACAATTCTGCTGCTACTTCTGTTGAGGAGACAGTTACAAAATCAAATGAGAGGCTTTCACCAGGTCTAGCTCCTATATATAGTTCAATTGCACTGCTGCTTCAAGGCAGCCTAACAGAGGTTGAGGTGGACTCCTTAGGTACTGAGTCCCTATTACCCTATTTCCTAATAATGTCACAGCAAACTAATGTTGTTACTGCTCAAAAGACAGTCAAGTAGTCTCATATTACATAGACTGACCACAAGGTACTAGTTCCCACGTTATTAAAGATTAGCCGTCTGCATCCCCCAGTAGTAAAAGCAAAGTTCGGCAAACGCTCGACGCGCATTTCGGCGTGATCACACGCCTTTGTCAAGAGCCCCCACAATACACACACACACACACACTGCTCCCCCATGCACACATACACACACATGCTGCTCCCCAATATACACACACACTGCCCCCCAATACACCCACACCCTCCCTAAATACACACACACACACACATCCCCCAATACACACACCCGCCCTAAATACACAAACACACATACATACACACACATCCTGCACTTATCCTGCACAGATATACTGCACTTGAAAAAGACCCTGGAGGGTCGAAACGTGTTGTGCTAGCTGCTGTGTCAGCAATTTCTGCTTTTATTATTTTATACCAAATAAATGTTTATTTTAACACTTCACCTTACCTGGTTCCTGAGTTCCTGCTAAGAAAAACTTATTGCAATCATCTAAGAGGAGGATCAGATCCAGTGTATCCCTTGGTGGATGAAATACCTTTACAGTCCAGAGCCTAACTTATGTGGCTCTGGAAAGTGTGAGTGAACCTTTTTTATTTTTCACATATTGTAAATAGGTTTCAACAGTATACACTATGTTTTTTTCTTGTATATATTATATATAGGGTCCACAGTTACTGTGTGTTGCTGAAAATAGGACCTATACAAGATTTTAAAGGTAAAATATTCCACTGTTTTGTGCGCTTTCACCTTTTTTTCTGTTCACATACACAATGCTCCCCATTGCACACAATGCTCCCCAATACACACACACAATGCTCCCCAATACACACACACTGCCCCCAATACACACAATGTCCCCAATACACACCCTGCCCCCAATACACACACACAATGCTCCCCAATACACACACATATATTTACCCGCAATACACACACACTACCCTTAATACACACACACTGCGCCCCAATACACACACACTGCTCCCCAATACACACACACACATACTGCTACCAATACAGAGACACCCTACCCCAATACACTCACACCACTGCCCCAATACACTCACACCACTGCCCCAATACACACATATTGCACCCCTCACACACACTGTCCAATAAATACATACACGGCCCCAATAAACACAGCACTGCTCCCCAATACATACACAAACACACTGCCCCCACTACACACACAATGCACCAGAATACACACATACAGCACCCAAATACACACACACTGCCTTCCAATACACGCACTGCACCCCTCACACACACACACTGCATTCCACACACACTGCACCCCTCACATGCTACTTCCCCTATTTCCTACTACTATTCCTTGGGGGGCTCCATGGCACTCCTGGCACCATAACTATTACAAAGAGATGTAGTAGTTACTGTGCCTGGATTATTTCTTTACATAATCTACCAGTGCCCCTCCCGAGATTAGGTTCTGGATCCGCCCCTGGTAGGGTGCCACATGTCCTGGATCGCCCAGGACAGTCCCGCATTTTGAGAGGCTATCCCGAGTCCCAGACACCCTCATTCCGGATGTAGTGTCCCGGAATGAGCTGAGCTGCACTGCCACCGCCACTGCAGTGGCGGATCCGGGAGGGGGGGGGCAACGGGGCAATTGCTCCCCCCCCCGCCCCTGAGAAATTAGTGCAGCTCCCATAGAGAAACTACCTCATCAGGGGCCTGGTCGGGTGCTGCAGCCCTTTGGTAGACCGGGCCCCTTTAATGTTGCAGAGAGTGCTGGGAAGAAGTGACTGTTACTTCCTCCCAGCATACAGACCGCAGCTTCTCCTTCAGACTCCCATCATCATCAGCCAGCCCCAGGAATTAACCTCCCTGCAAACAAAAGGTATGAGAGCAGAAGATGGTTAACAAATGTAAATTGCAATTTGTGTGTTTGCCCATGTGTATATTTAGGTATGTGTATGTGTATGTGTATATCTGTGTGTGTCAGTGAGTATCTGTGAGTGTGTGTGTATATATCTGTGAGTGTATTTGTATCTGTGAGTATGTGTGTGTGTCAGTGTGTGTGTGTGTGTCTGTGAGTGTCAGTGTATGTATGTGAGTGTATGTGTATCAGTGTCAGTGTGTATCTGTGAGTATGTGTGTCTAAGTAGCCAGTTAATGTTCAATTAAAAACAGTTTGTATCATTAAAATCTCTGTTGTTGTTAAAACAAAAGATAATTAGTTCAGACAACTGTATGAGTTTTTTTTTTTCTAAACTTAAACCTCAGTATTCAGGTTTAATTGCCGTGTTGGCACTTTGAGGAAAAAATGTTGGTTTATATTGCGGTTTGGGCACTCGGGATCAAAAATGTTCACCATCACTGTCATAGACTCTTGGACCACAACCCATACATTTAGCGCTTGTGGTTATGTTGCTTAGAATGTCCCTTTAAAGCACTTGAGGACTTACTGATGTTTTAATATAAAGTTTTCTTTCTTTTTTTCTTTAACCTGGAAGAAGGATATTTTTCAGTTCTGTCTTGGAATACAGATGTTAATATTAAACCATTCATGTCTGCACTCGTGTATATACGATTTCCAGGGTTTGCGCCCATACCCTGCAATCATGTATACACGATTAAAATAATTGCAAATTAAACTAATTAATTGGAAAACTAATTGTTTGCAATGATTGTGCTGATAGCAAACACCAGCTCTGCTGAGCTATCCTACAGTACAGTGCACCCAATACCCCGCCTGCACAGCACAGGCACAGGCAGGAGAGGAGGTCTATAGATCTCCCTGCACAGCGCTGCACTATGAGAGCAGCATACGGCTAATACTCACAACTGGTCAGAGATATATATGTGTCTGTGTGCATATATGTAAACTTTTTTAGTGGTCCTGAGGAAAGTCCTGAGGAGGGACTGAAACCTTGAAATAGCCTGCATGAATGTATTACCACTAAGTATAGTGGAATGTTATCTGATGGACATCAATAAAGGAACCTTAAAAAAAAAATTATAATATATATATATATATATATATATATATACAGCATATTACTGTTTTCAATGTAATCTATTTAAGCACGGTATGCATGTTCTCTACATTAAGTTTCCAACTAGGGACTGCCAATCAGCATTATTTGTCACGAGAACACTTAACATTTGGCACATAGACATGCATTAGCCATGAATCCAGCTTGTGTTCTCCTGCTATTAGACTGCAAAATGCAGCTTTGACGTGTATTGCCAGATTCATTAATGTTCCTGTCAAGGATCTATGCTAGCAGATCCAGACAGGAACCCAGCATTTCATTTTTACCCCTAAGTTTTCAAGCGTTACACACGTGTACGGAAACCTCAGTAAATAGGTTTGAAATACCACTTAACTCCTTTCCCCTTTGGTGAGCCTATGAAAGATTTTCCTTTATTGTCCTGCTAGGATATTGTATATTAAAGATAGCTTCATACTTTCACAACAGGATCATTTAAGTTGAACTATATATGGTGTAGATGCCTAACTCAACTAAAAGCACATGTTAATACACACTGCATACCACCAGTACAGAAGAAAAAAACAAGATGAATACCGAGTATATGTCAGGCTAGGATTTACCGCATCTAATTTACTGCTATTTGACAATCTACTATGTTTTCTGTTTGAGGCCTGCAAGCCATAAGGTTTTGCACCAAATCATAGACCTGCGAGTCTACTACCGTGTTTCTCCGAAAATAAGACCGGGTCTTATATTAATTTTAGTCACACAAAACACACTAGGGCTTATTTTCAGGGTAGGGCTTATTTATTCACGGTACCGGTATGTACATTGAACCCCCCCTTTAATTAATCCACACCCCCTTTAATTAATCCACCCCCTCTAATTAATCCACCCCCCTTTAATAAATCCACCCCCCTCTAATTAATCCACCCCCCTTTAATTAATCCAGCCCCCCTCTTTAATAAATCCACCCCCTCTAATTAATCCACCCCCTTTAATTAATCCACACCCCTCTAATTAATCCACCACCCCTTTAATTAATCCACCCCCCTTTAATTAATCCACCCCCCTTTAATTAATTCACTCTCCCTCTAATTAATCCACCCCCTCTAATTAATCCACCACCCCTTTAATTAATTCACCCCCCTTTAATTAATCCACCCCCCCTTTAATTAATTCACTCTCCCTCTAATTAATCCACCCCCTCTAATTAATCCACCACCCCTTTAATTAATCCACCACCCCTTTAATTAATCCACCCTCCCTTTAATTAATCCACCCCCCTTTAATTAATCCACCCCCCTTTAATTAATCCACCCCCCTCTTTAATAAATCCACCCCCTCTAATTAATCCACCCCCTCTAATTAATCCACCCCCTCTAATTAATCCACCCCCTCTAATTAATCCACACCCCCTCTAATTAATCCACCCACCTTTAATTAATCCACCACCCCTTTAATTAATCCACCCTCCCTTTACTTAATTCACCCCCCCTTTAATTAATTCCCCCCTTTAATTAATTCACCCCCCCTTTAATTAATCCACCCTCCCTTTACTTAATTCACCCCCCCTTTAATTAATTCACCCCCTTTAATTAATTCACCCCCCCCCTTTAATTAATTAAGTCCCAGACATAAAATACCGGTATCTACTCACAGTTCAAAGAGTCCGACCACTGGGTGCCTCACCGCCCGGAATGGATCCTTCCGCTGAAGATCCGTGAAGGCAGACTGACGGCGCTGCGCACGTCGTCATCACGCTGCGCGATGCCGCGGCCCGCAACGCTCCTCCCCCTCCTCCTCATAGAAGAAGGAAGTCCCGCCGGGCCGCAAAGGTAAAATGCCTAGGTCTTATTTTCGGGGTAGGGCTTATATTGCAGCCCACCCCGAAAATTCGTCTAGGGCTTATTTTCGGGGTAGGTCCTATTTTCGGGGAAACACGGTATATGCTGAACCATCACGTTTACCTCCAATCCTTTTACTCGAGACCTGAGCATCTCATTGTATTGTCGCATGACTTCCCTGCATAATTGCTTTTACAAACAAGAAATCACAATAAAAAACTATATTTACAACAAAAAAAAAAGCACATGTTGAGCACTGCGATGATGGGATTTGTATTCAAGTTACCGGGCAGATCTGGCCTACGGTTATAACATTGTTTGAAATGCATATAGTAGATACAGATATCTGTAGATAACGTAATGCAGCACGGCGATTCCTGCCGAGGTCCCAATTATACACTGATACATTTGCAGTTCTCGCCCAATATATGTCAGGCACACAAGCAAGGCAGAAAGGGAAAAGGAGAAGGGGAACGGGCTGGATAGCTGATTATGTAAACGTCAACCAGGAAGATCACGTCTCAGATATGGTGACCAAAGATATGTACGATATTAAATATCACTGATAATTGTTGTGCACGCGTAACTGTTTGTATAGTTTTCATGCTGAGCACAACTGACATGCAGTGGATCAAATAAATGTTTGTAGCAGTAACAGCTATGCAAGTTACATTACATCACTGTTACTTCTATTTAGTGGTTTTGTTCAAGTGTTCCGTCTGATTTCAGCAATTTTGTGATCACTGGTGAATTTGCTATTTGTATGCACTTTGGGGATATTGTGGCTTTGGAAACTGTGACTTGTATGACAGTATGCTTATTCAAAATTATCTAATGTATGAGAAAAATGGGACTTGAGAAGTGACTAATGAAGCATGGTATGTCATTTAGATGAATATATAATTTAATATGTTCAAGCTGTTTTTTCCAAGAACATATAGATAAAATGCTCTTAAAAGGCACCCATGTCACTATTGCATGATGGATGAAATTTAAAGTGGACCTACCTTTTTCAAATATGTGAATGATAAGATCCAGTTCAGATGAGCAATAGGTATTTGTTTATACACAGGGCCGGTACAAGGATTTTTGGGCGAAGATGATTTTGCTCCCCCCCAAAGCATCTTTACCTGTGTGCCTCTTAACCCGCCTTTTTTTTTTTCACATTTTAGTAGTGTTTTGACAATTACACATAAAAAACAAACAGGTGTAAGGCATGGTGATTGCGAAAAATAGCATTATGATAAGAACAGTTCAAGTATCGTGATGAACCCACGTTATATTATAGGCAGGGCCGGCGCTTCCTATAAGGCGAACTAGGCAGCCGCCTAGGGTGCCATATAGGAGGGGGCGCCCATCGCCGGCCCTTTAAATGTTGCAGCCGCCTGAGCGCTCTATAGAGAGCGCTCAGGCGACTGCCGCACTGCCTCACCTCCCCTGTAGCGTGGCCGAGCTCCTCTCCGGTCCGCGACCCGGCCGGACTGACAGGAAGTGCACACTGAGTGTGCACTTCCTGTCAGTACGGCCGGGTACAGGAAACACAAGCTCCTGTACCGCGGACCGGAGAGGAGCTCGGCCACGCTACAGGGGAGGTGAGGTTAGGAGGAGAACTGGGGAGGGGGAGGGTAAGGAGAACTGGGGGGGGTAAGAAGAACGAGGGGAGGGGAGGGGGGTAAGAAGAAGAGGGGTGGGGGGGAGTAAGAAGAAGAGGGGAGGGGGAGTAAGACGAAGACAAGTGGAGGGGGGGAGTAAGAAGAAGAGGGGAGGGGGGGAGTAAGAAGAAAGAGAGGAGGGGGAATAAGAAGAAGACAAGTGGAGGGGGGAGTAAGAAGAAGAGGGGTGGGGGTAGTAAGTAGAAGAGGGGTGGGGGGAGTAAGAAGAAAGGGGGAGGGGGAGTAAGAAGAAGACAAGTGGAGGGGGGAGTAAGAAGAAGAGGGGAGGGGGGAGTAAGAAGAAAGAGGGGAGGGGGAGTAAGAAGAAGACAAGTGGAGGGGGGAGTAAGAAGAAGAGGGGTGGGGGAGTAAGAAGAAGAGAGGAGGGGGGAGTAAGAAGAAAGGGGGGGAGTAAGAAGAAAGGGGGAGGGGGAGTAAGAAGAAGACAAGTGGAGGGGGGAATAAGAAGAAGAGGGGAGGGGGAGTAAGAAGAAAGCGGGGAGGGGGAGTAAGAAGAAGACAAGTGGAGGGGGAGTAAGAAGAAGAGGGGAGGGGGGAGTAAGAAGAAAGCGGGGAGGGGGAGTAAGAAGAAAGAGGGGAGGGGGAGTAAGAAGAAGACAAGTGGAGGGGGAGTAAGAAGAAGAGGGGAGGGGGGAGTAAGAAGAAAGGGGGAGGGGGGTAAGAAGAAGACAAGTGGAGGGGGGGAGTAAGAAGAAGAGGGGTGGGGGTAGTAAGTAGAAAGCGGGGAGGGGGAGTAAGAAGAAGACAAGTGGAGGGGGAGTAAGAAGAAGAGGGGAGGGGGGAGTAAGAAGAAAGCGGGGAGGGGGAGTAAGAAGAAAGAGGGGAGGGGGAGGAAGAAGACAAGTGGAGGGGGGGTAAGAAGAAGAGGGGAGGGGGGAGTAAGAAGAAAGGGGGAGGGGGGTAAGAAGAAGACAAGTGGAGGGGGGGAGTAAGAAGAAGTGGGGTGGGGGTAGTAAGTAGAAGAGGGGTGGGTGGAGTAAGAAGAAAGAGGGGAGGGGGGAGTAAGAAGAAAGAGGGGAGGGGGGAGTAAGAAGAAAGAGGGGAGGGGGGAGTAAGAAGAAAGAGGGGAGGGGGGAGTAAGAAGAAAGAGGGGAGGGGGAGTAAGAAGAAGAGGGGTGGGGGATTAAGAAGAAGAGAGGAGGGGGGAGTAAGAAGAAAGGAGGAGGGGGAGTAAGAAGAAGAGAGGAGGGGGGAGTAAGAAGAAAGGGGGGGGAGTAAGAAGAAAGGGGGAGGGGGAGTAAGAAGAAGACAAGTGGAGGGGGGAATAAGAAGAAGAGGGGAGGGGGAGTAAGTAGAAAGCGGGGAGGGGGAGTAAGAAGAAAGCGGGGAGGGGGAGTAAGAAGAAAGCGGGGAGGGGGAGTAAGAAGAAAGAGGGGAGGGGGAGTAAGAAGAAGACAAGTGGAGGGGGAGTAAGAAGAAGAGGGGAGGGGGGAGTAAGAAGAAAGCGGGGAGGGGGAGTAAGAAGAAAGAGGGGTGGGGGAGTAAGAAGAAGACAAGTGGAGGGGGAGTAAGAAGAAGAGGGGAGGGGGAGTAAGAAGAAAGGGGGAGGGGTGGTAAGAAGAAAGGGGGGGTAAGAAGAAGAGGGGAGGGGGGAGTAAGAAGAACACAGGGGGGGTAAGAAGAAGAGGGGAGGGGGGAGTAAGAAGAACACAGGGGGAGTAAGAAGAACACAGGGAGGGGGTGAGGAGAGGGGGAGGTGAGAAGAACACAGGGAGGGGGAGTGAGAAGAACACAGGGAGGGGGTGAGGAGAGGGGGAGGTGAGAAGAACACAGGGAGGGGGAGTGAGAAGAACACAGAGGGGGGTGAGGAGTGGGACAGGTGAGAAGAACACAGGGAGGGGGGAGTGAGAAGAACACAGGGAGAGGGGGGTGAGGAGAAGGGGAGGTGAGGAGAACACGGGGGGAGGTGAGAAGACACAGGGGGCAGGTGAGAAGAACACAGGAGAGGGGGTGAGGAGAAGTGGAGATGAGGAGAAGGGGAGGTGAGGAAAACACAGGGAGGGTGGGTGGGTGTGAGAAGAGACCCCCAGGGGAGGGTGGGGGGAGAGGAGAGACCACTAAGGGGCAGGGGAGAGCTCTAAGGGACAGAAGGGAGAGCTCTTTAACACTACACGCACACACACAATGCATCCCTATACATACACAGAAACACACAATGCATCCCTTACACACACATGCAAAAACACACACACACTGCTTCTTACTACTGTTCCTTTACTGCGGTGCGCACTGCTCTGCTCTGCCATGCTACACAGAGTGACTAGCAGGAGGGAGTGCTGTGCGCCCACCTCCTGCTGGTCACAATAATCTAGCGCCCTTGGGCTGGTGCGCCGTAAGACGGCTGCTTATTGCCGCCTAATGGACGTGCCGGCCCTGTTTACACACTCCCATAGTGCAAGTCTCAAGTAAATGTACAGGGTGGGCCAAAATTCAGAGTAGGATTTGACAGGTAAACTTATTTGCTAGTACTTAATTTTGTTGTTGTTGCTTGGTTTATAATATGTGTATAATATTATTAATAATATTATATATTCATCATGGGCAATTTCATAAAGGAACAGCAAATTAGACATAAAAAAATATGAATTTATTCATAAACTCATCAAGTCTGATGAAGCTCATTTTCATTTGAATAACTTTGTCAATAAGCAACACTGTTTCTGGGGTATAGCAATCCTCAAACATACTCTCAAATGTGTCCCACCCTATATATATTTTATTTAGATCTTATCTTTGCTTACAGCTATATTGGTACAGGGCTGGTGCAAGGATTTTTGCCGCCCTAGGCAAAGCCTCATATTGCCGCACCCATTGGCACCGCCTTTGTCTCTGCTCCCTCTTGTAGTGTAGTGTAGTGGGATGCAGGAGGGTGTGTATAGTGGATGAGGTGTACGTGTATAGTGGTGTAGTATGTGTAATTAAAGTAGAGTGTGTGTTTATATGATGAATGCAGATAGTATTTTGTGTAATGGATGCAGTGTGCGTGTTATTTATGCACTGTGTGTAGCAGAGGTGTAACTAGAAACCACAGGGCCCCGGTGCGAAAATTGCCCTGGGACCCCCCCATACATTGCCCCCACACACACACATGCAGACATACAGATACACATGCAGACACACACATGACACACACATACAGGCACACATACATACAAACACACATACACACAGAGACCCATACATACAGACACACATACATACACACACACACACACACAGACATGTAGAGACACACACATGCACTAACAGACACACACATACACTCATATACACACACACTCAAAGACACACTCACAGACACACACACACACACACTCACACACACACACTCAGACACAAGCACATACACTCTCAGACACACACAAATTATTATGCATATTGTTTTAATTTAAAAAATGTCCTCCCAGCCTCACTACCGGGAGAGCTGGCGTAGATATGTCCCTGGGGTCCAGTGGGGTCTCAGTGAGACGGGCGGCTGTGTTCTCCCTACTCTGCTCCCACACGCCGCGCGGGTTGTCTACTGATGCTGGGAGCCGGAATATGATGTCATATTCCATCTCCCGGCCTCAGCAAACGGCGTACGAGGGAGCAGAGCAGGTAGAACACAGCACCCTCGCCGCCTCTGCCGGGAACACAGCCGCCGACCCATTAGGTGGCAGCCAATACTCCTGATCCCTCTCCTACTGGGCTTGTTCAGGGTTTGATCAGCAACAGGGCAGGGAGGGTCTGCACTCCCTCCCTACTACTCCTCCTCCTTCCAATCTAATAGATGGAGAGCAGAGAAGCAAGGGGAGGGGGCGGAGTCATGTGAGAGTGTCATTGACAGACAGGGCACCCAGCTAAATTAAATTCCAGCTCCTCCTTGCAAGATGGAGGAGCTGGAGTGAGTGGGACAACCGGGTGCAGCAATTCGATTTCTGGTGCTCGCTTAAATGCTCTTTTCAGAGCAGCGACCGTGCTCCCCTCCTCTTAGTGCCACGTGCGGCTTGCCAGCGCCGCGGCACATGTACAAGCGCTGCGCGCTGCAGCACAGGGCCTTCCAAATGTGCGCCCTAGGCGGCGCCTACTTCGCCTATAGGTGGTGCCGGCCCTGTATTGGTACACACAACATTCTGAGTCTCAACTGTGTGCACTCTGAGTATACATACTCAAGAAATGTCATTGACACTAGTAAAATCTAGACTTTTGGATTTGGTAACAATTTGCATTGTACAAGGTGAAGATAAAATTATGAGCTATCTTGAAGAGGAGTCCTCAAATGAACTGGAGCCACAATTTCCAAATAGAGCTCCATGTATAAATTGAGATTTCTGGACAAAAGTTCTGAATCTTGTAGCAACATTCTGAGCAATTCTGAATCTTGTAGCAACATTATATCCACATTGTTGGATTAATTTCTTAAATTGTTTTTTTTTTTTATGTATTTTTTTAGTTTTGTGCAAACTGCTCCATTGATTAAAAAGCTATACTTTGGATAACATGCTTAAATTAAAAAAAAGGGAGACCAAAAGAATGAATTCTTAGTAACAAAATACATGACACATCTGAAACCAATTTTCTTGTCTGTGCTGTAATAACAGAAAGGAAGGGCTAAACTGTCACATATTGTTTAAGAGAGGTTTTATATATCCCAGTTGGTGCTAACTTGTATTGCTGCTGGAAGGGAAGAATTAATTATGAGTATATTTAAGAAGCATATAATATTTACTAATGAGCTCTGCTCCGGTGTGCATTACAAATTTACCGTAGACATACAATTTACAGTAAACACTGGATTGAGTGAGTGCATTTGTAATAGCCTAATAAGTGCAACTGCCTTGGATACCTCAGACAGCCACTAACGGTGCTTCTTGTGCCAGTGCTGCACACTGTGCAGTACTTACATTACAGCGTCTCCATGCTCTGCATCTCTGTGGGAAAGCATTGGATTGGCTGAAATCATCAAGTTGATATCAGCAACGGAGGTGGAGCAAGGTCGGGCCAGCCTTGACTGTTTAAGCCTAAATGTTGAAGTTTGGTTATTCCATCTGCTACAATTTGAGATGATTTAAAGCCGGGTGATGCTTGTGGGCTGGATCTCCCAAAATGCTCTTACAGCGATAAAACTGGCAAAGCATCAGTAATAGACTTTTGGGTTAAACCGTTTGTGACTTCATTTAATAAAACATTTTATGAAAGGTCACAATATAAATTAGCTCCTTTTTTTATATTTTGGCACCATGAAATAATTCCTAACCTATTCTGATATTAAATATTTTATATTAAATATTGGTTAGACATGATTTGTTATTGTTAGAAAAGGCTAAAACTCTCAGATTCATTCATGTTCTACATTAAATTTGGTGTAGAATATCTTTGGAACAAAAGTTTTATATTCTCTTCCTTTCATTAAAAAAAGGGTGAGGCACCATAGGATATCCTTTTTTTTTAAATAAACTAACAGGATCCTTAGGCCTTTAATATGTAAAATGTGCCAAGTTATCTAAAGGTGCCTTAGAGCCAGCCAATAATAAGCTTTGTTATTTAGACTTTGGGCTGATGGAAATTGCATAGTTATTTCTCACATATTCTCATATTCTTAGTTTTTATAGCAATGCAAAAGGGGGCCCCAGAGCTCACTGTGCCTAAAGGGGTATCAACTACATCTCCCTGACAAGGTCCAAAGAAGGCTGAAACAATCGTCTGGGGTTGTGTATCTCTCGTGCAGAGAGAACATGCCGGCATTTCGGTTCTGGACTGCCCTTGCGGGTGGGATCAGTCTGATATGCAAATGGTATAGGCTCTCTTTGTAATGGCACAAGTGAGCAAAAACATTTTTGAGACCTGAGCGGAGATTTACCATTTTTGAGACCTTTACCGGAGATTTATATTCTTTGTTTCGTAATTATAGCTCATCTTTGTGGGAATTTTTTTTAGAACTATATACTTGAGTTTAACGATTACCTATTTGTTGCGTTCACTGATGTACATAAGATGTACATAATAACTAACTTGTTACACTTTCAGAGGGGGAAAAAAAAAACTTTTCATTTGAAAACTTGTCATTTAATGAAATGCACGCCGCACAATATTTAAGTATGAAAAACAAAAGACCTTCATGTTTCAGAAGAAATTGGGAATGCAGATGCAATCTAGAGTTTACAGCAATTCGTAAATGTTACTGCTTGAATCAGTCAGTCGAGTGAAATCCTGCTTTGTCGTTAGAATTGAAACAAATGTGGTTTTATTTTATATCCTCCAACCTCCAGCCACACTCTGCTTACAATAAATTAAGCATCTGGAGACACAGGAAGGTCTCTGTACTATGTAGAAACCCGGAACCGAAAGGATTACTAAAACATTTTAGGTGGAACTGCATATGTGGGATATACAGGGAACAATAGATTAACATGTATAAAAGTATTGTATTCTTAATCCTAAATATGGCTTGGAAAATCTCTCTGTAGCTTTCCATCTGCTAGTTAGCCGTTGTTTGGAGAGTGTCCATGTTACCTTCTGTGACTGAAACATTTGGTAGCATAACAGAGCTGGGAATCCTGGACACATTAAGACTTTAAACCCTTTATGCCCAATAATATGGCATAACTGTTGTGATAATGAGGAATCTGCCTAACCCAGGCCTCCCAACCGTTCCAATTTCAGCAATCCTGTCCAGCCCTCCCAACAGTGTTTTTGGTGTCCTGCTTTTGGAGGCACCAGTGAACCTTACCCAAATGCAAGGAGTGAACGCATCACTATTCTCAGCGGACTACGACCCCGCACTGACGGGGAGCACTGACCTCTGTGGCCTGGCCTGGATGATTGACAGGCTGATGCACGTTGACCAGCCAATCCTTTGGCAGGACCTGCACCATTTAGGTAGCAGCAGTGATGCATATACATGCCTGACCTACCCCCTTTTAACCCGAACACTGGTGTACCATGAAGCAGGACATGGATGTAGGGGGGTCCATGAAGGCAATAAAGGGAAACACTAGGTACCTACAGGTGACACTCGAAAAATTAGAATATCGTGCAAAAATTTATTTATTTCAGTAATGCAACGTAAAAGGGGAAACTAATATATGAGATAGACGCATTACATGCAAAGCAAGGTAGTTCAAGCCGTGATTTGTCATAAGTGCGATGATTATGGCTTACAGCTCATGAAAACCCAGAATCCACAATCTCAGTAAATTAGAATATTACAGGCAATCAATAAAACAAAGAGTGTACATAGATCAATATCGGACCTCTGAAAAGTATAAGCATGCATATGGACTCCGTACTTGGTTTGGGCCCCTTTTGCAGCAATTACTGGCTCAATGCGGCGTGGCATAGAAGCTATCAACTTGTGGCACTGCTGAGGTGTTATGGAAGACCAGGATGCTTCAATAGCGGCCTTCAGCTCTTCTGCATTGTTCGGTCTCATGTCTCTCATCTTTTTCTTGGCAATTACCCATAGATTCCCTATGGGGTTCAGGTCAGGTCCTTTCATATTTTGTATACTCGTAAGACATTCAATAATACATTAAAAAAGTAAAAAGGTTATGCTCAATATGAGTCATACTAAAGTATAATGTATTGTAATATAAAAGATGCATAACGGAAACTTGTTTTTTAATCAGGGTTTTGAAAACATTTATAATCCACTGGTCTTCAAACTTGTGGTGTAATAGGATAGCATTATTTTCCCACAATGCCCTGGTCACCATTATATATTCAATATATGTGTACAGTATTTTCCAAAAAAATAAACCAACTCGGCTCACATGGAAAGTTCCATATAATATGGAACAGGACTCACAGAAAGTTAAACATGTTTTGGGTAGGTTGCTCTGTCTACATGATCTCGCAATTATAATAGTTTATACTTTGAGTCTTTTTGTGGTTACAGGTGGAATATTTCCTAGAGATCTTGAGAGTGTTTCGTGCCCCTCCAGTTTGTAAGTACGCACATCTGGATGTGAGGGGCAAGGGTAAAAAACAAGGCATGTCAGCAAGCTGCACAAGTGTAATGGTGCTGACTGACGTGTATACTGTCAGATCCTCTTTTTGTGCAGTGCTGTAGTAACATTCTGGCATGCACATGTCTCTGTGTCGTATTTATACACTTCCTCCCTCCCATTTGTTAGTGATTTTTTTTTTCTTTCATTTTAGTCTCAAAAACTCACCAGAAATATAGCTTGATGTTGTAGGATTGGATTGGTGAGGACAGCCCTGCTGCATTTGGGACACTTGATATGTATAAAGTTTATTAATCGGGGGTTCCTACCATATGCACCATACATTTCTAACGTATGCAGAAACTGATGGCATGCCATTACTACCTGTCCGTCGACTCAATTCCCCATGGCGATCGGAATAGTGCTGACTATTGTATCATTGTATCAGGTTTTTGTTGTCTTGTTGTTGTTTTTTTGTTTTAAATGTCAAGGACTCAAAATGAGACTAATGATGGTCTGTCTCATCACAACAGTCTGTTGTTCAAAATTTAATGATCCACTCAAATAGTTACTATAGGGCTTTATATAGCGGACTAGGGAAAATAAACAAACTAACATATGATATTTATGGGCCAGATTATAATGATGGCAAAGTATGGGTCCGTAAGGGGGTAAACTGTTTAAAATTAGCTGAAAGAAAAAGGAGGGACATTTTGCCCACATCCCTGGGTAACTCAGGTAACCCTTCCTCTGTTCTGCCAGTTTAATTATGGTTTAAATAGCTCTCTTAAGGCATTCACTGACAGAGCTCTGCAAGTTATCATTTCTATTCCCTGAACCCTACATACACTGCAGTCACGAAAACCGGTACAGCTTAATGTAGTGGTTCTGGTGTCTATAGCATGTCTCTCCAGGCTCAGCAATTTAAACACTGTCTTTTCAGAGAAAAGGCAGAATTTACATTGCAGCCTAGTAACACCTCTGAGTGCAGTCACTCAGATGGCCATTAGAAGGGCTTCCTATCTCAGGGCAGCACACTGTGCAGCACCTACGTTCAACATCACCATTATCTGCATAGAGACACTGAACGCTCCTCATAGAGAAGCATTGGATTGGCTGAGATTATTAAGATTGATGATCTCAGCCATGTGGGTGGGGCCAGCACTGCAAGACAAGTGCGGCAATGCAGAAAATGTAAGTAAAATACCTTTTAACTCCTTACTGAGGGGCGGCCGGTAAACTAACTAGGTACTCCAGCACTATAATGTTAGGATTACATCTTTGTATTCCTATCACTATAGTGTCCCTTTAAGTAAAGGGTAGACATATATACAACATTTTAGAATTAACTTTTTACTTTCCACTCCCATTATAGTGTCTTAAAGTGCAACACAAGGAGACAAGATGGAAAATTTAACATATATATTTATTCATACAATCTCATATAAAATTATGACTCTTGGGAATTTATGTACCTTTGTAACTGACATCAAAAGAGTTAAAATGAAAAGTCAAAATAGAGTTTGAAAAAAATGTAATGTCTAAACTCTTCTGTCCTAAATGTTTGAATTAATACGGCCTGAGCAGTACATCTTGTAATGTAGTAGCTGTGTGGAATGAAGAATTGGATTTTATTTAATTTTTTTCAGTTTTTACTGGATCGTATCCTGTTTGTATTAATCTTGCACGGCACAATATATCCTGTTTGCATTAATCCTACAGAACAAAGGGTGCTTATTTTCGTAATTACTGTAAATTGTAGTGTTCAGTAGCTTAATACAGGATTTGTTGGAAATTCACCAGTTAGAGTTAGTCCTGTTTCTTTTCACTGTCATACTTTGATCGGACTATAATACCTAGCATCAAGTTTGCAAAAGGATGTAAGGAGATACTACCAGCGATCCAGGAACTACACTTGCGTAATCCTGTATATATGTGTGCAGACTTCACAAATTACATTTCTTTCAGAAAATATAACTGCAAATGTAGCAAAAAAGAACTTCTATCATGCACAATTTTTTTCAACACAAGAGGACTTTGTCCATTTTCTAAAAAAAGACCACAGTCTATCCAGCCAGCTGCATGTGTCACTGACAGAATTATGTGCTGGTAAAATAAGTGAGTGCACAAGCACGCACGTAGGTGTAGATTAAGCTTAGGTGTTATAAACCATAAATCATAGAACTCACATATTTTCTTTGCGTTATTACAGTTAGCGCGTATATAGTGCAAAAGAGAATCTGTAAGCCAGCAATGAAGGTTTTCGCAATGCATTTTTCTCATGTCGCTGGCTGGGCATTGTGATAATCCTGGTGTAATTGGAGCAAGATAGACTGATCTCCAGCTTGTGTTCTAGACCTGTCACACTATGACGTCTGTCCCTCTTCCAGGGGCCCCAGGAATCATCGAGTCTTCCAGGCAGGAATCTGTCCTACTGCCCTATCTGTCTTCTGAGCAAGTATTGACCCCTCTTCCTGTGCTTCTTCTACCTAATGAAGCCTTTACACTTGCAGCTCACAGGCCTAGCACTTTGTACCTGGTAATAGTACAGCCAGATCGCAGGTCCTAAGATTCTACTACTGTAAGGAATCCCTGAAAGAACCAGACAAGACACAGTGCGTTACTTTACACTTGTGGTGACAAATAATATATAAAATCTAAGCATAGGATAACAGAAAACACAGTGGAATATTATTACTCAAATGGGTGGGCATGAGTTTAGAAGAACACAATTAAATAAAACATAGCAAACTGTATCTTCGTTGCTATGCAGATGCATGCAAATATATACAAACATGCAAATTGTCTAGGTTAAGTTTTCACCAATTTATAAATGAAAACTTGGAAAAAGCTTGGGAAACTAACCCTTTAAATTTCAAGTTATAACATACATTTTTTTCCTTTGAAATCTGTACTTTTTGTATGTTTTGTATGTTTTTCTTATGTGTTTGGGTGTAATAAAAGTGAATGTGAGTATTGTTCTATGTGTAATAAACTGTAAATCTCATAATTATTATTTTGTGTTACAAAGTTAAAGTACGATAAACCAAGTGTGACTGCCAAGTATATTTTCACACTTCTGGCAACAATTCCTATAAATTGTAGACTTAAATTATTGACTTTACTATAACTTCTATTTGCAGGTGTGATGGGAGGGCCTGGTCACCTATAGAAGAAATGAAAAGACAGCCACGGAAATACAGTTTGGAGGCAGAGTTACAAGTAAGTTACTGGCTGTAAATTAGTTTGCCATGGGAAGCCTCTGATCATTAAATATTTGCAGGCATCAAAGCAAGCTGGAGTTGGCAAACCAGTGATCAGAAAGGCTCACAAATACTATGGTGCTTCTCTCAAAGAGTAGTTTGTTAACTAGGAGAATATGTAACATGCTGTACTTTCAATCATTTAATGGCTTAGGTTAGGACAATGAAGAACAAACATTTAATTGTCCTCATTAAAATAATGGCCGAAACGGAACCGTAGTTCTTTTTATTTATTTATTTTTGTACCTTTGATATTATGGTTTGTTCCCATGGCATCAACAGGAATCACTCCTGTTGTGCTACATCAGCTGATTGTGACTCACTAGAGTTGTAGTTCATTATACCCAGTGGGAACATATTGGAACATGATCTCTCCTGGTTTACTGAGAAAGTTTTAAATCAGTTCACGTTACATCTCTTTTTAAGAATTTTATTATTAGCTTTTAAAACGGATTCTATAAATGAGCGCCTATAAAACAAAATATGACACCTGTATTGAGTACTTCTACTTCACTCTGCCACCAGCTTGCTCCTTTTGCTGAATCTTATAATCTTTTGTGATAGTTATGGGTTGGTTCTTTTTTTCGGTATAAAACAATATAAAAACATAGCTTCCATGCACATATCTCAATTAACTCCAGAGATGGCAATGTTGGTCATTCTACAACTCACAAAAGTGTATTCGTATACAGTACTCTCCACTAATATTGACACCCCTGGTTAATCGGAGCAAAGAAGGCTGTGAACAATTGTCTTTGTTGTTTAACATTTTGTTTAACAAATACCCTGCTGTCAGATATGACACAATTGGAAACACAACACAGGTTTTAAAAAAACAAAAAACTCTTTGTAAAATATACATGTGACTGTTTTTCATAGCCTTATTTGTTCATATTTACCGAGGCCCCCAATATCAGTGGATGGCACTGTAGTTAGTCTACTGTTATTAAATCCAACTTACATAATTGGATTTAAATAGCCTGTGTAATGTACCACCCTAGATAAGTCAGTTTGTTCCTGCTATTATTTTCCATTGAATATTTTATTAAATGCCTCAATAAAATATTTGAACTAAAAAAACAAGTATACATACAGTATTTACAAAGTTCACCAGGAATGGATTTATAGGATGCACAGCACAAGTCTGATATTTGGCATTTTAGTTCACGTGATCCAGATTACTATGATCTTACAAACAGCCATATCATATACAAGTTTAACTTTTTGCTGTCCCATTAACAGTGATGACATTTTCAAGTAAAGGTGAGTTGCGTGGCTTTTGAAGCAAAACATATTTTTATATTAAATCGTAAAGATCATGTTAGAACACATTGAATGAATAACGGTCTTTTGATCCACTTACAATCTAGCTAGCTGTTTCACTGATTTTTAAGTGGAAATATTCAAGACTGCTTTCATCTTCTAGTGTTTCCTGTAGAATGTCATACGCAGGTTGGAAATATATTCTCTACAGTCTGTGACTTGACAAGGAAACTTATGGGTTTCTCGTGTGCAACTGGAGTTTTGGTAACATTAGCAGTGACAGAGAATGAACAGAATACTCTGAGTCAAAGACACTTTAAATGGAACCAATGTTGGGATCTTGAACCAGATGATTTCCATATTTGGAAGGCATATTTATATTGGTACGGCAAGGACTGCATCTGTTACGTGCAGTGTTGACTTTGACTGCAGTCCATTATGATGCAACAATTTTATAGTAAAATATTTGAATGCTGTGAATCTAGCTAATGTATGTATGCCGCATATAATGAAAACACAATAACAGTGGCCTAATTTGCAATCAGCAACAACTGTTTTGTATCAAAGGTCAATAAGACATATGTGGTCTTTGACTCTGAATGGATTGAAGGTCATAGTACCATGTCTTTGAAATCACATCTGGCCCTTTCCAGCCTCAGGCTAATGTGGATGAGGTGTTTGTGTTGATTTTTGTGTGAGTAGCCTTGATTATATTCCCATAATACCTCAATGTTATAAGGCTATGGCAGTGATAAATATTTTTTCTAATTTATAAAACGCTGTGCATCTGATTTTAACTGATTAATAGCAGATTTTTACATGTTGGAACTGTTTAATATGACATTTTAATTCCATTATAGAAATCCATGTATCTTGGAGTATTAGGAACTTTGCCAAAGGCTGCAGGTAGAAAATGCTAAATAAAAGAGATTGCATAACACACAGA
Organism: Pelobates fuscus; assembly: GCF_036172605.1. NCBI lineage: Eukaryota > Metazoa > Chordata > Amphibia > Anura > Pelobatidae > Pelobates > Pelobates fuscus. The sequence goes on along the minus strand of NC_086319.1, from coordinate 110,710,195 downwards.
GGTCTACTCACTAAACCCTGAATGACAACGGACAGTAGCCTAATGCTGTTCTGTAGTCACTACTTGGCAGTTTTAATCAATTTTGGTATTCACAAAACCCAACTTAATTAATCTATTCCAACCTATGAAAGAAACAATAAACTTACCTGTTATCCCATCCTGAATCCGAGTTTTGTTTGCAGCCCGATTTGGGTTATATAGATGGGGCCTATGTCGCCATTTGTTATCTGTTGCCAGCATGCTATGCGTGCTGACATCAGGCGTCCTTTATGCACAGAATTAATATTGGTTACTCTTGTTCTGGCTGGCTGGCTAACTCTGTTCTGGCTGGCTAATTATGCAGCAGTAATTTAATTTAATTGTTTGCAGACAGTGTATCATATGCTACACATGCAGTCTCCATGCAAACTGACCACTTAAAATCACTAATCTATGGTTTAAATGTGCTAGAAAATTTAGTTACAATGATCTGTAGGTGAAATGTTTTATGACCTGTTGACTTTAATTCAACGAAAGGAGAAGTTGAGTATGTTGGAAGAACTTGTTATATAAAGTAATCCAAAATTTGGGAGTCCCAAAGACTCAAAATACAATGAGTGTTTTTTTCCCCAAATGATTTAACAGTAAGAAATAAATGCAATGAAGCAGGAACAAAAAGAGGTGCTCAATCCACAAACAGAACCAAAAATGAAAAAGTGTGACATATTCGATAAGAACATGGCAATCTAGATGGGTTGGTTACTTTCATCAGTTGTAAAATGTTTTACCTTGCAACTTGCTTTGTGCCACATAAATAGAACAATGCCTTGTTCTTTAGTTCTTTAAGTTTAATTTGAATACTATTTACCCTTTTTCACCACTTTCAAATACAAAAAAAAGTGTGTTGTCAAACTGTTAAATGTGTCTGCTGCAGTCTCCATAGCAAATTAGCATAATGTAGATATTGGTGTTTTTTGTTTAGCAGAATATAATATTACAATTATGAATGACTTCTATCTGACTTACATTTGTGTTTTAATTATACGTTTGCCATCGAGGTCTGATTTAACAATCAGATTCAACACACACATTTTATATACACTCATCTATACATTTTATCACTAGTTCCTGAAAGACTCTTTTTTTTTTTAAGTAAATCATTATTTTTACTTACAATTCCCTAGGGATCTCTGGCTATTCAATTTTTTATCCTTCACTTTTAAAAATAACAACATTGAAATAAAACAGCTTTTTTTTCTCGATACAAAGAAAGTATTATATTTCAGTTTCTATAAATTATTCATTTCAAGGTGCAATCACACCCCATATTTGTACATAATTTTGGCAATTTGTTCATTTATTCAGCATGGTTTTCTGTTGTGAGTTTTTTTTTTTTCTTTCAAAGACTTAGATAAACTAAGCTTAATTTCTGATGATTGTCTTATTTCCTCCATGTAATTACTGCAAGCGTTCAATGAGCAGGGAACGTGACCGAGAAGACATTTTTTGTTCTGTTTGTTTTGGGTATCCAGCTTGCAAGACGTTTGTTTCAATGCTTAAGTACAAGTGTTGATGAAAACACTGGGAAAATATTCACACAATGGATGACCTAATATGTTGGCACTAGACGTGACTACCAGCCTCTTGAGAACTTGATGTTCTTTGTTGCTGTGCTGACTCTGAACTACTGGTAGAGCAATCTACACTAACCACAAATTTATGATATATTTATTCCACGTTTTCAGGTCACAAATCACTAGTCCGGACTTTTCTGATGTTTGCTGGGGTCACATTACAACTTGCACTCATACTGCACAAGCCAGGACATGCATACTAACTGAATAATAATGTGTCTCTTGTCCCGTACGCAATCTGAAGTGCCAGGAACTTGTTATTGATCTAACTGTACCTATTATACTTACAGCTAAGTATTAAAGAAAGTGGTGATCCTCGCTGATCGAGCTTACAAAACAAAACAAGTATTCTGTGTACTGGAGGGCTGTCACTTCCATGATTTTTGCACAACCAAATAGCTACTGTATCTAAAAGTTACCTGTTGGGTATACTATATATAATTTTTTTGAACATAGGTTTAATGTTATTTATTTATTTTTTTAATTCTTTATTTTATCGTGCAAGGAAAAATACAACGAGGTAAGCAATGCTACAATAGCTATTGCCAGCGTGTCAGTCAACACGTGGAAACGATGGTATGGCATATCTAAACATTGCACATCTTACATTATTATATCATGTAGTTAAGTCAACGTGTCAGTTACAAGTGATTGCTTCAAGTTACAGCTTCAGATTTACCTGCTGACATTATTACAAGATTATAGGGTCACATGCATAGCCAAGATAGTTATTAAAGTTACCAAGCAGAATATAGCATTTTGGGCTATCAGTGTCAGTAGGCAGGAAACTAAAATTAAATTAACTTAAATCAGATTAACTGTAACATTATCAGAGAAGGTGCATGCTTATCCATTAAAGTGAGTGAAGTATAGAAGCATATTTCACAGCTAAACATTACGTTTATGCTAAGCTAAAGGTGAAACAAAATTATAATGTTATATCAATAAGGTAAAACAAGTGTAAGAGGACATTAAGTGGTGTCAGTAGGTGTTAAATTGTGTAATGTGAAGTAATGCAGAGGTATTCCAGGAACCAGGCAATTGTCCCCAGGAGAGAATTTTGGCTGTTAAGCCGGTGGAATGCCCATAGAGGTTCAGCCGATGCCCATCGGGTGCTGGATACTGTCCATGTACGAGTGAGGGTTCGATTCCTTATTGGCTGTGCCCCCTCCCCCTGCCCCCAGTTCCAACACAGTCCGGTGTTCCGGGTTCACGGGTCTGTATGCCTAGGGCTTTTTAATGATCTTACCTTGAGTGGGAGTCCGACACGCAGAGTTAAAAGCAGTTAAAAGAGCCCGGCGGGAGTGGGAAACGGAGGGTGGGGGGCCACCTATTAACACTATAGTGCCAGGAAAACAAGTTTGTTTTCCTGGCACTATAGTGGTCCTTTAATAGCCAGTTTGGCACACAATACTACTTTTCTTCCATTCATCTATGGGCACTTCTGTACATACTAAAGGAGAATGCTGCTCTTTTAAGTAGTCATTGTGATATGTGTCTGTGGGCATCGCAAACCCAGTTTTCTGTCATAGTGTTTAGGGGTGGTTTGACTAAACAAGGACTGTCTCTTCTACCCATACCCCATCCCCTTCGCAGCCATATGGGTGAAACAGATATTATATGTCCACATCATCCATAGGAAGTTATTCAACTTTTCATGACAGTGATAGACCGGGAGTGCTGGGGCTGCTTGCCATTGGACACTTTTCTATAATGTTCTACATCTTTGAATCAGGCATTTCTGAGTTTTGATCAAGCTATAAAAAATGTTTTCAAAACAAATAATCAAAACAGCTAGAACAAAAACAGAACAAAAAAGCACTATTAAAATAAAAATGTAAAACCTGTATACAGGTAGTAGTATACGTCTAATAAACATTGAATTTAAGAACAAAGGCCTTGTACATATTGTTCTTTGACTATTGTTCTTGGCTTCAGACCTAATCCAATAAACAAACTTCATGTGTTCTTTTAAACATTTATATATACTATCTTGGAATGTGCCTTGTGTTTATCATTACCTTTGTATTTAAAAAAAGCAAACACGATACACTAGAACAGAATTTATGTAGAACTTAAACATGGAACATTTTATCTTATTCTGCAGTTTTGTTTTTGGCTATAATTTGTTTTGTTAGCAACAAATGTATTTGCCTCTCAATGTAAATGTTTTATTTTTTTATTTTTTTTCCTCACATAGTGAAATGTTTCCTATAGAATTTTTCAAAGAGTTCTTAAAGACAGAGTTCTTAGTCTTTTGCTTTCCACTTAATACATGATATTAATCAATTGATATTTTCTTATTGTATATGTGGCATATTCAGCACATGAGCTGACATATCTTACTATTTAAATGAACACTATAGCGTTAGGAATACCAACATATATTCCAAACGCTATATTGTCCTGCTACCTGTATAGATGTGTGTGTATGTCTCGTGAGTATTTAAAAGGTGCTGGTCTCTTTAGAAGCAGCATTATTTCTTTAACAAAGTTTGAATTAGTTATAGCAAAGGAAGTGCCCCTTGTGGTTGTCTTTTTGACAGCGACTATGCAATGTAAAAATTGTTGTTCCTACAGAATGGCAATGTTTTACTTTGCAGGCTTGAGAAGGGGCACTGCACCTACACCACTTCATTGGGATAAAGCGGTCTGGGTGAATTTAGTGTCCGTAAAAGCATCATAAACTGGTTGGTAGAGAAGATATTCTCCATCTTATCCAGTTTGTAAACTGGTGAATTTTCTTTATTGATAACAGACACATTCTGTAGATTTCAGTATATTTTCTTTTCTTCTTTGTGTACTCCAAACCAGCATACTAATTGTTTCTTAATTTTCTAGGGAATATGACTTTTAGCACTTTTTTATGGAAGCCCAGAGAGGCCATGTTGTTTTCTCGCGATAACAAGTAAAACCTTTTTAAATACATGGCATCTCTGGACTTCTGTACCTTTTAGCTCAATTTTGTTATTCATGGAGACAGAGATACTGAAGCTTAAAGCACCTGCTTTTATATTTTGTAAAATCCATTTTCCTAGACACTAGGACCTTTTCTTACATAAGTTTTACAATACAGTGCAGAGACTTATATTACTCGCATTTAATAAAGTGGATTTTACTAAGCTATGAGCTCCAACATATACCACTGTGAAGCAGAACTTTTGCTCTCTACCAGTAGATCCCAACAATATAATTACTATATAATATTACATGCACAGATATATATTTGCATCATTTATTTTTACCAGCAAATACTTCTCCCTATGTAGGTTTTCTTTGTACTTCTCCTTTCTGGAATAAACACCGCAGCATTCGTTAAAATAATGAAATAGAGGGGCGTGGCTACCAACGGAGCAAGATGGACGCTTAGAACTCTTGCTCTGGCACATGGGCTCTTAATCTGATGTAATAAACTAACAGGAGGGCTGCATCGGACCCCAGAACAGCAAAATGTCGCAACGCAAAAGTACCAAGACCACGGCAAAGCCAGATAAAAGTAAATTTTTTTGCTCTAAACAAACTCACAGCGCCGCGACTGTGCAGGCCGCAAAAGCCTCGAGTGACTTAGACTCAGATGACGGCGTACCGAGCTGCGGGCCGGGAACTCCCACAGAAACCTCACAAACCTCGCAAATCACCAAAGCGGACCTCACGGAGGCCCTAGAAAAACTTTCAAGCAAATTGATATCTACGTGGCAACATACAGCGGACTCCCTGAGAAAGGATCTGCAAGAACTGGGTAAAAGAACGTCACATGTGGAAGACAAGTGCGATGAATTCACCACAGCCCACAACGATTTAGCCACACACGTAGAGCAATTGGCTAACAAGGCTCACCTGATGGAGGAGAAGATGGCGGATTTGGAGGACCGATCCCGCCAAAACAATCTGCGACTCAGGGGGGTCCCGGAGGAGATCACAAACAAAGACCTACCTGCTTACGTCCGAGGCCTCTTACATGCCTTTGTCCCAGAGGTTCCTACGGATATGCTGCTGGTGGACCGTGCACACCGTGTTCCGAAACCGCGCCATCTTTCGCAAGCGGTGCCAAGGGACATACTCCTCTGTGTTCACTACCACCATATTAAAGAACATGTACTGAGGAGCAGCAGGCTGCGAACTACCCCGCCGGACGACTACCCTACAGTTAAGATATATGCGGATCTCTCCTCTGCGACCCTCCAGAAACGAAGGGAATTCCAGCAGGTTACAAGTGCGCTGAGAACCCATGGAGTGCGTTATAGGTGGGGCTTCCCCACCAAGATCATTGTTACCAGGGATGGAGAAACCACAGTATTATATACACCAGGAGAAGGCCTTAAGAAATTACAAGTCTGGGGAATCGCTGACAATAAACCAGTCTCGGCAGCCTCGTCCCCGGGACAGCTCCCTATCGATTGGAAGACAAAACAGCAAAAGAGACACTAAGTCAGTTGACTCACTGACTCAAAGGTAACCGGGACAATTTTAATATAGATCGGGGACTTGTGTGGCCCTCCTCCCCCGAGCACAGCAGTTACGTGACCCCAGCAGTGTCAGGACTTCCGCGGCCTCGCGGCTGTGCGGTGCTGGGCCGGGGCCTCGCGGTCCCCTGTAACGAAGCACGCGCAGAGCAGTGGTGACTGGTGGGGGCCCTGGCCCGGTGCGAGCGTGGCCGGAGAGGAGCGAAGACACCGAGATCCGGGTGGAGCTTCGTGGTCAGATGCGGTCCGGGATCTCTCCCCTATGTCAAATGAAAACACAAATTTACCATAGTGGATCACTCAGGACTGTGGCGGATGGACAATAATCTAACTAACCAACTGTGGTATGAAGGGGTGGCAGGGGGAATGGGCAAGTATGATGTATGTTTCCATGTCTATGTTCAGCGTGGGGTGGATGATATGGCTATTGTAGTTGTGCAATGCCGGGTGGGGGGAGGAATAAGGCGGTCACTGTATAGTGTAAGAAATTAAGAAATTGAGAAGCCCATATTCCCTAACCAAAAAAAAAAAAAAAAAAAAAGAGGATAACTGGCTCTGGGGGAATTGAGACAAGCAGACGAGCGCCAGTACTTTAAATAGCCTTCCTCTAGTAAACATAGATACCACGAGGCCAGCCGTGGCCCGGACGTCCACTGACCCGGGGCCGTGCGGCACCGGGCCGGGGCCCAGCTAAGCCCTGCAACGAAGCGTGAGCAGAGCAGTGGTGACATGCGGGGGCCTCGGCCGGGTGGGCGCGCGGCTGGGGTGGGGCCTTTGGGCCAGACGCCGCCTGATGTCTTTTGCATAGCCTGGTGGGGGGGGGGCCCACCGTACACAGCGAAACACATGGGATCTTGTTGAGAAACAGATTCAAATACATGTATGGGAGGTGGAGAGGTAGAGAGACTAACGGAAAACTGTGGTGTGCCCTCATACTTTTGGCAGACAATGGGGCTTTCGCTCTGCTAATACAGATATGTAACGCCGGGTGGGGTGGAGGAATGGGACAGACATTGACAATAGAGACACTTAGTTCATGACGCCTAGTGTGGACCTAGCAGACCTGCTAACCAGAGATAACTGGGACGGGCACTTAAAAACTGGTATACCACACTGCCCACATAGCTAAGGGGCGGGGACTGGGTAGTAGTGGGGGGACCAAATTTCTGGCGCACCGTGAGGGTAAGGCGCTGGGCCGGGGCCTAACCTCACCCCGCTACGAAGCTCACGCAGAGCGGAGGTGGTCGGCGGGGGTCTCGGTCCGGCAAAGTGAGGCTGGGGGGGAGCCCCTCATTGGGCCGCCGCCCCGGTTTCCTCTTAGCTCATTGGAAGTACCATTTTAAGCAACCAACTGCATGGAGGTTAGACGGACAGGCTTTGACTAATTCAATTGCATGTGCCATGATAGTGGGGGGGGGGAGGTGTCGGGAATGCCGCCTGGTGGGTTCCCATTGGCGGCGGGACGGGGAGAATGTGCAGTGCCCGCCGTGGATGGGAGCTTCCGGGTGGGGGAAGAAGATAGCAGGCACCGTGGATCGGGGGGGGGGGGGGGGGGGGGAGATGCACGGTCCCTGATATCTAGAACAGATCTCACCTACCAATAAAGAACGGATAAAAATTACTATGTCACACTACTTAATATAGCCCGGGAGCATCACACAACCATGACTCTGGGGACGATGGCTTTCCTCTTTTTTCATCCTCTAACGCTTTCAGCCCAATAGCCACGTAATGGAGAGAATATTCTCTTCTAACCCTTGTACAGTGGGTTTCCCACGTACTGTCTCTGGAAGAGACATATTGTATATAGTTTTCCCCTCCCCACCTTACCCTAGTTACCCTAGTTACTCCCCTTCAAACTATTACCATGTAAGGACAGACAGGGTTCATCAATGCCATACTACTAAAATGATGCTATATCACTGGTCACAAGGGTATCACCCCTATCGCTCAACTCACTTAACCCTTAGAGGGGCCCAAAAACGAACAAAAAGGTGTAATATCAAGCAAATTCCAGGAACTACCCATAGAATATGAAAATAATAACTATTAACGCAAAAGGATTAAATACACCACACAAGAGGCGACTCCTTATAGAAGAAGCAAAACAATCTAGAGCAGACATAGTATGCATTCAGGAAACACACTTCACACACAATAGGGTGCCTGCCCTCGCGACAAAAGACTATCCCACACAATATCACTCCACTTACTCCTCCAAAGCGAGAGGTGTCACAATTTTAATACACAAGTCGCTCTCTTTCGACCTCCTACAGCTCAAGAAAGATTCACAGGGTAGATATCTGATCATAAACTGCACAATCAATGATGCAATCTACACCATAGTAGGCATATACGGCCCTAATCAAAATCAACGGAACTTTCTACACAAAGTGCTAGCAAAACTCCCCACTGAACAACACACTCGCAAAATTATCTGTGGAGACCTTAATCATACACTACAAACACGACTAGACACCACGGTCTCGGCAGACTCCCCACGAATCAAAACTTTAAGAAAACAGGCCAAGGAAATAACAAAGTTATTAGTAGAACATAACCTCTACGATACATGGAGAACACTACACCCCAACGATAGGGAATTCACATTCTACTCGCAAGTACATGGCACATATACTAGAATAGATTATATATTCGTTTCGGGAGACCTCCTGCCCAATGTGATTCGGAGCGAAATAGGAAATATCGTATGGTCGGATCATGCCCCAGTACAAATGACGCTACGGGATACTTTCACATCCAGAGGGAAACCACCTTGGCGCCTTAACGACAAACTCCTATACAATAAACAATTCCAAGATAAGCTAGCGGAGGACATAACTTCTTATTTCCGCGATAACGATACACCTACGATCTCACCGACTATTTTGTGGGAGGCACACAAGGCAGTTATAAGAGGCATAGCAATTAGCAGACAATCATATCTCAATAAGAAGGCAAAACAAGAATACACGGAACTCCTCAAGTCCCTTAGAGACGAGACAAACCAGCAGATTCTGCACCCATCACCCACAACGCAATCCACAATAGATTCACTAAAAGGGAAACTTAACGACATACAATTACAAAATACAGCTAACATAACCCATAAGTTAAAACTAAACACATATACCCAAGGGAATAGGGCAGGGAAGACTCTAGCATCTCAACTGCGACACAAACGGCAAAATGCAAAAATACCATACCTCATAAATGCACAGGGGAACAAAACCTACAATCCCCAAGACATTCACGATATGATGGCAGAGTATTATGATTCGTTATATAACCTACAAAATGACACCCACACTCACCAGCCACAACCAGCTGACATTGCCAACTTCCTGGAAGGAACCAGCTTACCTACACTTTCCCATAGGGATCGCCAAGCACTGGAAGAGAAAATTACACAGGCAGAAATAGCTAACACAATAAACAACTTACCAAAAGGAAAGTCGCCAGGGCCTGATGGCTATACAAATATATATTATAAGACCTACGCACACATATTAGTACCCAGACTGGAACAGCTATATAACCATATTGTCGGCACAGGCGACATATCGAAAGAGATGCTGTCAGCGCATATAACGACACTACCTAAACCAGGCAAACCACCAAACAAATGCCAAAACCTACGCCCCATATCGCTATTAAACACAGACCTGAAAATTTTGGCAAAAATATACGCTAACAGACTGGGGAACATTTTGCCAACGCTCATCTGTAATGATCAGGTCGGATTCGTGAGGGGCCGACAGGGGTCAGATGGAACTAGGAAAGTACTAGATATTTTCCACAGGATCCAAAAGCAAGGGCGCCCCAGTGTGGTACTGTCACTAGATGCTGAAAAAGCGTTTGATAGGCTGCACTGGGGATACCTCAAAACAGTGTTACAGAAATTTGGATTCCCTCAAAGTTTCATCTCCCTAGTCTCGAGTTTATACAAAAATCCGACAGCGAGAATAGCAAATGGCGGATTCGTTTCTAAGTTGTTCAGCATAACAAATGGTTCCAGGCAGGGCTGCCCACTCTCCCCACTGCTATATATCCTTGCTTTGGAACCGCTAGCACAGAAGATTAGAGAAAGTCACGACATACATGGCATAGAGGTAGGGGGCCACCCACACAAAATCACAATGTTCGCGGACGATGTGATGCTAACACTATCGAATCCAGAGATATCCATACCTACACTGCAAACCATAATCAAAAGATTTAGTGACAGCACATACTACAAACTGAATGTAGCAAAAACACAGGCTATGGGCTTCCATCTAACTAAAATACAACAGGACTCGCTAAGGAAGGAATATTCATACGATTGGAGATATGATCATCTCACTTTTTTGGGCGTACACCTCACATGTAAACCACATAAGCTCTACAAAACCAATTATATAAAGCTGCTCAAAGAAATCCGCCAACAAATACATAGCTGGAAGGGCAAATACATATCCTGGACAGGCAGGATAGCTGCGGTAAAAATGATGATATTGCCTAAACTACAATATCTCTTCAGAACTCTTAATATCAAAATACCGCTACAGTATATCAGAGAGGTCCAGAGGGAGTTAAACACGTTCATTTGGGAGGGAAGAAAGCCCAGGATAGCGTCCGGGACCATGTATAGACCCTACAAGGAGGGTGGTATGGGAGCCCCGGAGATATCAAAATATTACATAGCGGCCATGATCAGCCCAATTATTGCATCCTTTCATCATACAACAACACCTCCATGGAGCCACATAGAAACCAACCAGACGGGTGGCATCCCACTCGCTGCCTTAGCTTGGCTACCGAAACACCAAAGACCGAAATTTAAAGATATGTGCCCAACAACTGAGGCGTCTCTCCAAGCATGGGACAAATTAATAAAAAAACACTGCCCTGCACCATACACATCACCAGCGTTGAGAATCCAGGCTCTGGGGCTGTTGATTCCGGGCTTTAACTGGGGCATATGGCACACACGAGGAGCCACCTCCTTGTCCAACGTGCTGATCGGAGATAATATTGATTCATTTGAATCTCTGAAACAAAAATTCCACCTCCCTTCCCACTCCTACTTCTCATATTTACAGATGAGCTCCTGGGTGGCACAATGGGCTAGACGAAATAACAAAACCTCACATGACGTCATTATAGCTACACTAGAAAAAGCATGCTTGGCACCAAAACCACCACAAAAGAGTTTATCCTTTCTATACAACACACTCATGAATGGAGATAAAATAGGAACACTGAAATTCATGACGGCATGGGCAACAGACATGAACTGTACCATACCCACTGAGACGTGGCCTAAAATACTACGAGCACACAAGCACCTTACACTCAACACAGCCCATGTGGAAACATGTAGGAAAGTATTATACAGATGGCACATGGTACCCTCTAAGCTACATAAAATGGACCATACCAAACCAGAAGTATGTTGGAGATGTCTACAGGACAAAGGGACAATGATTCACATCTGGTGGGCTTGCCCTCTCATTCAAACATTTTGGGGAGAAATCTCAACCATGATCTCGGAACTGATAGGGAAAACGCCCCCACATAGACCTGAAACGTACTTACTACTAATGATGCCACTCACATACACAAAAACAGAACAATATTTAATGTACCACGTGATTGTGGCAGCTTTGGCGGCCATCGGTAAAAAGTGGCTAAAAACACAGCCCCCAGACCTAGCGCAATGCATAGGTGCAATACAAGTGACCAAAAGATACGAAACAGAAGCTAGGAAGTTAAGACCACCACAACAATACTGGGCGACGGCATGGCAGTCATGGGATAAGTGGTATACCCAGACTGTCATCACTGGCCAACCCATCACCGCTACCTAATCTTCATTACTACTCAACCGTCATGTGGAACGGCAACGATGAGACTAATAGGACTGACCTTCGAACCCCTTCCCTTCCCTTCCTCTTCTTTCCTCTTTCGGTTTGTTTCCCCTCCTCCTTCTCCTACTGTTCTTACTTTCCGCACACATATTATCTTAACTATTAGGGAGGTATGATGGTTGCATCGGAATGTCGACATATGAGGTAGCTCCATAGGGGGGCAAAAGTGACACTAGGCATTATCTTCATAATACATCAAAGAGCCGTAGAGGATGAAACAATTTAGGCGACACAATACAATGAGGTGGGCACAATATCCTAAAACTGTATTGTTAATGTTGATAAGGATGTTGATAATCTCCTATTGTAAACCTGAATGATTCCAACAAGCTTATGAACATGGAAGAAACGGCATATTCAAGTGTATAAATTGTTTAACACAGTGTTCAGCAAGTGCAACATCAACTACCGTATTTATCGGCGTATAACACGCACTTTTTTCCCCTGAAAATAGGGGAAAAATCGTGGGTGCGTGTTATACGCCGATATCCCATAATTACTTACCTGTCCTGAAGCGTGGGCCGGCTTCACAGCTTGCACCGCGGTACAGGAACTTTCATTTCATGTTCCGGTTTCCGGCGGGACTGAAAGGAAGTGTGCACAATAGTGTGCACACTTCCTTTCAGTCCCGCCGGAAACCGGAACATGAAATTAAAGTTCCTGTACCGCGGTGCAAGCTGTGAAGCCGGCCCACGCTTCAGGACAGGTAAGTAATTATGGGAGGGGAGGGGGGGGAGGGAAGGGGAGGGGGGGGGAGGGAAGGGGAGGGGGGGGGGTACACTATGGGAGGGGAGGGGGGGGAGTACACTATGGGAGGGGAGGGGGGGGAGTACACTATGGGAGGGGAGGGGGGGAGAACACGAGGGGAGGGGGGGAGAACACTATGGGAGGGGAGGGGGGGAGAACACTATGGGAGGGGAGGGGGGGAGAACACTATGGGAGGGGAGGGGGGAGAATACTATGGGAGGGGAGGGGGAGAATACTATGGGAGGGGAGGGGGAGAATACGATGGGAGGGGAGGGGGAGAATACTATGGGAGGGGAGGTGGAGAATACTATGGGAGGGGAGGGGAGGGGGAGAATACTATGGGAGGGGAGGGGAGGGGAGGGGGAGAATACTATGGGAGGGGAGGGGGGAGAATACTATGGGAGGGGAGGGGGGGAGAATACTATGGGATGGTAGGGGAGGGAAGGAGAATACTATGGGAGGGGAAGGGGAGAATACTATGGGAGAGGAGGGGGGGAGAATACTATGGGAGAGGAGGGGGGGAGAATACTATGGGAGAGGAGGGGGGAGAATACTATGGGAGAGGAGGGGGGGAGAATACTATGGGAGGGGGGGAAATACTATGGAAAGGGGGGAACACTATGGGATGAGGGGGAACACTATGGGATGAGGGGGAACACTATGGGATGAGGGGGGAATACTATGGGATGAGGGGGGAAATTTCCTGGAATTTCTTTCTAAAAATGAGGTGCGTGTTATACGCCGGTGCGTGTTATACGCCGATAAATACGGTATATATATTTGCCTATTATATATATTTGCCTATTAACTGTTCACGGATGTACCGCTATCATATCTCTGAAGTATTACATATGTACTTTCTGTATAAAACCCAATAAACTATTTAACAAAAAAAAATAAAAAATAATGAAATAACACTAATTAATAATTCTAATAATGCAGGCACCATATACTATTCCTAAACTGTAGAGAGAAAGATCTGAGTTGTGGCAAACACTAAAAAATTAGGCAACAGTATTATATTGTGTAGATATTTTCATGCTATAAGCCTGCTTTTGAAATGAGTTAATTATATCTGCACACAATGCATGTCATTTGGAATTGTTTAAGATTTAAGAACAGTACTACCGTTTTGGGCACAAACCAATATTATCTTCAAAATCGGACATATAATGGATGACAGGGCTGCTTTCAGATATCTTGATTCATATACTACTGGCCAGGGCCCAGCATTTCAACTTTAATTCACCCGGCCACTTATAGTAATATATCGCTTGCAAGCCTCCGTTCCACTGCCCCCTCCACCCTCGGTAAAATACTGCTTCCCTGTTTCCCTGTCCCCCCCCAGACTATTTAAAATCCCCTTTTACTTACCTTTCCTGAGCTTATCTCTCCACAGTCCATTTGTCATCTTCAGCTCCACCAAATCTTCACTCTCCATAGAAAGTGGGTAGAAATATGCATTCACGTGACTGACATCATCATGTGAACGCAATCTTGGAAAACAGCCTGCCAGTCCCGACTTCAGGGTACCTCTCATCTGAACTGGCGGCTAATGCAGTGCACGGAAGTGTGATCCGCAGGGTACGGCCTCCTCTACTCTCATAACACAATGCCCGGCACGGCAATTGCTTGGCCGAGTCATCAAAGCTCCATCTGCTACAAAATTGCTCACCTAGAGCCTTTTGGCCCCTGAACAGATTAAGGGTTGTCAGACCCTGATGGTGGCCCTGATTGTAAAAACTTTCTGTTCCGAGCCTGGGCAGCCTGGGCCCTTTACATGTATATTAGTTGCACTTGCACCCACCTGATGGTGACCTTGATGATGGCTTTAAAGTACACAACAAACAGAAAAATTCCTACTTCCTTTTATTGACCAAGTTCACGATCAAGCCTTCTTTTCAGTCCCTTCAGTAAATAAATAATCTTATTATTCTTAAATTTTATACAATTTCTAGAACATATCAATGACTAATGGCTATTTCTTGAAAGCTTCTATGGAGAGAGTACATTGGGATGCTTAAAAAGCAAATGGCGCCATTTCACATTTTTGTTTAATTTCCTAAAATTGCTACCGTTTTATGAAACTCACATGAGAGAGAAAACTACTCATCTCAATGAAATCCTTATATGGGGCTGGAGTTTCTGGGTTCCATCACACCATATGTGATTAAATTGTTTTCAAAAGATTTAACCCTGAAACTCTTCCTTTTTAGGTGAAAGTTTGCCTGGTCATCCATTGAAAGTAAAAGTACATATTGTAAATATGATGAAATGTTCATATAATAAAGCAATATTCTAACTGCAATAAGAAGTCCCTAGACCTTTCATGGACTTAAATTTCCAGACAGTACCAGAAGTTACTCGCTACTGAATACTAATACATAGCATACTCAGGGTTGAATTTCTACTCACTGGGGATACATTTTTGGTATACATTAGAATGTATTATATTATTGAGATTATTGTTTTACTTTTTTTGCCACAATTTTAATAATCCTTAGATATATGTACTAAAGATATTCCATTCATGTACCAAGCCAGCACCATATTGATAAGCTTTCTCAAAGCAAAACAGCAGTCTTGCACCATGACCACTACAAATTCAAATCACTGAAGTGGTCATATTGCTTGGAGTAGTAACCCTTTAAGGTAAGCTGTTCATTATGTGTACCTAGATTTGCACAATAACAATGGATTAATATCCTTCTCTGAACGTTGTATGTTTATTTTTTTACATTTTTGCTGTGAGAATGTTCAGATAGATTTTGTATCCAAAAGTATTTCATTAAAAGAAAATCAGATTTAAATTAAAAAAAAATATTAATCTGATTTAAAAAAACAACTTTTTTTATTTTATTTATTCTTTATTTTTGTCTCGACACATAGAATGGCATTGCAGTGTACTTCGGCTCGAACAGGGGCCGGCAATCAGAAACTGTATACAGTGCATGTTACAAAGGAGAAGTGGTGTTACATTGTAAATTTCATATTTGGTTTGCCGTCCATCGTCAATTTTTCATTTTTGGTGAACATAACATATCCATTTGAACATACAAAACAAAAGTATACAAAACAAACGCACATTCAATAAATCGTTCTGTTGGTCTACAAGGGTCAGTATGTATTTGGTTGGGTTTTCAGTGCCGTACGTTGCGCTTGAATTGCACCTATGTGGTTAAATCATCAATTTTTATCCATGCTGGTTATAGCATCAGTGGCACTTTTCCACATCCTTGTGAGGTTTCTAGCTTATGATCGGAAATCAAGGAGTTGTATGTGCATTCTAGTTGGTTGACTAAAAAAAATACAAATGGTTGGAGAAAGTCTCCAGAAGCAAAAGAAACGTAATGAAGCTTTTTTTGCAAAAGCATCCAAATATTTACAATCCTCTATCTAGACAGATGGCTTCATTTTTTTGGGTTGTTTTTCCTTCTGCCAAATATAATAAACTTGTAAAACAAGACTCTTGCACAGATCATCAATCACCAGAGTTTATGTTAAGTCAGACAAAAAGTAACTAAATTAAATTAGATGCCAAATTTCATATTAAACAGCAGTACATAGCTCTAATGTTTACTATACAATAATAAGGGAAAGAGGTAAAAATGACTTAATTTATTTCATGTAAACTATACCAATGTGTCATTGTTTATGTTCGATCCACTCACGTGAAAGTGAGAATTGAAAAAGATTGTGTATTTGCCACTATCTGCGCAAGGGTTGTCAGTGATCTCTGGGTATATTGCCTCACTCACTTTCAAATGTGGTTGACAGCTGGACTAATTCTTGTCACTGAGTGGTAGATGGTTTCAGTGCTTCTCCAGGAGAAGTGTTGTTTGTGGATTGTGGCGATGAATTGTATGTCTCATCTGTCTCATTTCAGTTGGTTATAGTGACATCATAGGGCATTATTATTAATGGTATTTATATAGCGCCAGCATATTCCGCAGCGCTTTACAATATTGTCAGAGGAGGTATTTAACAATAAATCAGACAATTACAAAAACTTACAGGTAGGTTGGGGAGGATCCTGCTCAACAGAGCTTACAGTCTAGAGAAGTTGGGGTATGAAACACAATAGAACAGGAGGTAGCAATCAAACAAGGTGGGAGTGAAGCAGAGCTGGAGAAGAGAGTAGAATGCTGCCCTTTAGAAGAGAGCAAGGGACAGGTATGTGAGGTAGAGGTTACTCTGGGATGCCATAAGCTTTCTTGAAGAGATATGGGTTTAGGCACTTCTTAAATGATTGAAGACCAGGGAAGAGTCTGATGGTGGTAGTCAGTCAGATCCAAAGGAAAGGATCCGCCCGTGAGAATTCCCGCAAGCGTGAGTTGGCCGTACGGTTGCGAGCAGTGGACAGGAGAAGATCATGGGCAGAACGGAGAGACCAAGAATGGAGGAGGAAACCACGAGAGAACAGTGTCACAGTATCTCCAAGCGATTGGAGAGTTTGGAGAAGGAGAACACAATCCACAGTGTCGAAGGCAGCAGAGAGGTCTAGAAGAATTAGTATGGAATAGTGACCTTTGGATTTAGCTGCAATAATGTCCTAAGTAACTTTAATATGGCATGGTTAGCAACTTTAATAGGGCATGGATCAGAACTGCAGTAAGGAGACTCTCCAGTACTCACACACAGTAAGTAGTCAAACCATTTATGAACTGCCATTTACCTTGATCATGCCAAGTGCTCGTTGCAGCCATCCTTGGTGCCTAAAGCTTTTTTTACTGAGCTATAACCGCATTCATGCGTTGCTAATTGGCTGAAGGCCCTCAGCTGACACTCTCAGCCTATGAGTGCAACGTTACGTGGCTGAGCTTAGTTCAGTGGAGCTACCTGGAAACTCTTTATAAGAGCATCCAGCAGCCGATGAGGTGGTAGCGGATGCCCAGTGGGACCCAGTCCTGAAACCATTCTTAAACAGTTTGACTGCTTACTCAGGGAGGAAGATGCCAGGGAACTTATGGCAGCATAACATACAAACTCCGTTCATCTCTATGGGGAAAGTTCAGCGCCTTCGTACAGAGCGTGGAGACGCTGAACGTAAGTGCTGCATATTGTGCAGCACTGATGCAGGAAGCACCTTTAGTAGCCGTCTGACTGCCACTGGAGGTGTCCTTGGGCAACAATGTAAACATGGCAGTGTTTACATTAAAATGCCTGCAGGGACATGCTATACTCACCGGAACAACTAT
The DNA here is from genome assembly GCF_036172605.1 of Pelobates fuscus. Classification (NCBI taxonomy): domain Eukaryota; kingdom Metazoa; phylum Chordata; class Amphibia; order Anura; family Pelobatidae; genus Pelobates; species Pelobates fuscus. The sequence goes on along the minus strand of NC_086319.1, from coordinate 110,692,262 downwards.
ATTAAGCTGTAGTTCTGGTGTCTATAGTGTCCCTTTAAGTAAAGTTCAGATGGTATTTTTCTGTGAGGGCACACCTAACATAATGTGCAAGTTAAAGGGACACTATATTCACCAGAACAACTACAGCTTAATGTAGTTGTTCTGGTGAGTACAATCATTATATGCAGGCATTTTCATGCAAACACAGCCTTTTCAGAGAAAAGGGACACTAGATGGACACTGGAGATGCTTCCTGAGGCAGTGCTGCACAGTAGGCAGCAATGCAGTTCAGCGTCTTCAATGCATCTCTATGAGGAAGTGCTGATTGGCCAAAACGGCCAATGGCAAAGCATTGAATTGGCTAAATATCAGCAATTCTGATGGTGTCACCAATAGGGGTGGGGCCAGCTCCGGCGGACCCGCGCGACACTGGTAATAAGGTGAGTTTTTTTACTAACTTTTAAGGGCGTTAAGGGGGGGGGGGGCAGGCCACCTAAATGGTGGGTTTTGCACTATTGGGTCATAGAAACATGTTTGTGTTCCTGACCCTATAGTGTTCCTTTAATAAAAATATGTGTGTGCGAGCCTATTACTTTAGGGCAAGAAACTAGCTTTCATATACATATTTAAGCTGTGCTGTATCCTGTATATGCAAGAATGCTTTTTTTTTGCTGGTGACCTATAAGGTAAACTCGACTCATTGTAAATGTTGTACTAAATATTTCAAAATACCCATGAACTGTGTATTTGTAGTGATATTATTCTGCTACGTAGTATTGCACCTGCTAGTATGTTTGCCCTGTTTTGTTTCTACATTTTCTTCTTACCATGAAAGAGACTATTGTTGCACACTGGCTGTCAGAGGTATTTAATAAAAAAAATATTGTAAAAAAAAAAATACCGTGGAATTATTTTAATTTTGTGGCTTGAACAAAGAAGCAGTTAGGGAACTAATTGGAAACCACTTATAATATTAAAGTGATGAAATATGTTGCTATAGTTTAGAGGCAGCTGTGTGCCTATTTATGAATATGCATGTCTCTCTAGATAAACATTTATGAGTTATGCCTTTAGCATTTGGAAAGAGGATGGTTTGGTTAGAACAATAGCTGGCTATATCTTTTAAACCCACTATAATTTAAATGAAATAAAAACATAAACAGAGGAGAAATGCTAGTACTACTTTTAATCCTTTTTTCTCTAAAGGCAAAATCTATATGCATGCTTAGACAGCGTCCTAATGATGTGTCTGACACTTACCTCCTTCTACATAATACATAACAAGGCAAGCCCAAAATGATCTAGTGCCAAAACTGCACTGTGATTTGGGCGTTGCTCTCATTTAAATAAATGGGCCTTCCTTATTGCCCTAACAGGTGGGCATTGTAAGCAGACTGCTTACAGGCCCATTTTGGCTGTGATTCTAAATCACATATTCCTTTGGTTTTACACTTTTTTTTTTGTCCTTCACACCAGGTGTACTTTGGGTTGGGATAGGGGTGTGTGCTATCATTGTGGTGAATTTGCAGGTGAGCACACCTGGCACTTATGGGATGAAGAAAAGAGGAGATTCAGATCTTATTATGTATTGTATAACTATGCCTGCTGTTGGAGTATACTGTTGTATCTTAAACTGAAGATAAGATAAGAAATGAGAAATGGAATGTTCCTTTTCGGACATAATTTGGCATTAGGTTCACTAGAATAATTACTATATTGCTATGTTTTGTAATGAAACCATGGTTTTAGCAGGTCCAGGATCCAAGGTGATTTTACTAATTTTGACCAAACAGAACCCTAGGTCTGTGATAAATGGTCATAAATCTTTACTATTTAATGAAGAGGAGAACGGGTCACAATCAGTTAGTGTTTGGAAAAGTTTAAAGGGCAAACATCTGCTAAAGAGGTTGAGCCGTCACTTCTAAAGGCTAAACCGTCATTTAATTGCTTAAGAATAATCTGAGACATATCTAAGGCATCAAATTAAGAGCATTCCAAATCATAATGAGGTTCATAAAATAAAATAAATATTGCAGCCTGGCAAACAAGGTCAAATGAATTCCACAGGTACACTAAGTTAGAAACATAAAAAGCACATGTACTCAAATAATGAAAAATCCTAAAAAAAATAATCATGTTTTCCCTACAATGTGGGGGGGATGGTGGGAGGGGAGAGGGGTTCTCCAGGAAATGTGGATATCCTTTACAAGGCACAAAGGACTTTAAGTACATCAGAAAATACTTGAGAAATGAAGAGTAAACTGAATGTAATTCCAGGGACTAAACATAAAAAATAAGAAAAATTGTCAAGTGACAAGGCTAAAAATATTCTAAATTAAATTATTACTGAGCAGAGGCACTGCTTATTTATAATGGTGTTAGAGCATATGGCGCTCAATACATGTAAACATGTGTGCTATGCTGACAATCGCCAATTCTGTCCCCACGTACATTTTTTCAAAGAAAAGCAATGCCAATGCATTCTCAATGTACTTTGTACCTGGCATTGTGCGCTCACCTGAGTGTGCCTGTGTGCAGGCATACCACATACATAGGAAATAGTATCTGTAAAAATTGTTATATGCTGTATAACCAGGATTTATTATATGCAGTATAACCAGGACTTGTTATATGCGGTATAACCAGAACTTGTTATATGCGGTATAACCAGAACTTGTTATGGATCCAAGGATTTGGCACCTATTTTAAAGTCGTTATGGAAAGTATTGAAGAGTGCTAGAACTGTGCTTTTTTCAAATCACAGAAAAGAACATTACGTTTTCTTGATTTAAAGTTTATAATATTCATGGTATGCAGAGAATTGAAAGCATCCTTATAATTAAAAGCAATACAAAGTTATCTTGTTTTTTGCGGTGTACAAGTTGTCCCTGCATTCAAAATGATTTGTGGAAATGAATCCGGACATGCATAGTATTTGACTTGTCTCTGAAATGAGACGTCTACATTGCTGACTCCCACTTAAACACATAAATCTCTTTAGAAATTCTAAAGGAGCCCACAGTTGCTGTCACTCTTTTTGTTCAATACAAAGTTAAAATATATAATCTGGGAGCCAGAAATAGTTGTACCTGTGATAAAGTGACAAAGCTACAAATCATCTCTTTTTTTTTTTTTTTTTAAAGTTACTTAAAATATATTTTAAAAGGAATTCATTTATGTCCTGACATTTGGAACAGGTGGTTTATAAATAAAGTGGATTGATTTCACTGAATGCGCATATTTTAGACTAGACATAATCACAATCCTTAAAAGATAATCATCCACTGCAGTTGTGACTGGTAAAGTTTTAAGATGCTGGGGCAACACACTCCAACTATGGAACTGAACTTCACCCCTCTGTTTATAAACCACACCTCCTGATCTGTTGGATATGAAATATCAAAATGGCTGCCAAAATAGCACCAAAAAAAAAAAATGTATTTCATTTGTTTAACCTTTTTAGCGCCAGAGATATGACCAGCACATTTTACTACTATGCTAAAACATGAAATTATAATTGTTAGAACAGAAAAATCAAATTTTAAAACCAAGACTTGAGCATACAGAACAAAACCAGTAATGGTATTAACAGTACCTGGAAAACTGGGATATACTGACTGCATGCTTCAACGGACGTTCACATTTCTGGGATTTGGGGTGCACCATTTTTACCAGACAAACAGAGACAGATTTTTTTGCAGTCACACAGAGCTGGTATTGGGGGACATATTATTTTAAGACACACACAGTGCTGAAATTGAGGATACTCTAAGCAGACACATACAGTGCCAGAACTGGTAGGTATATTATAAGCAAACACACAGTACTGGGATTGGAGGGCACATTTTAGTAGACACATGGTACTGGTATTGGAGTTGTGCTTTGTAACTACAGGAGTTATTTTATAACCTAGTGGATAAGTGTTTTGTTTTTGACATTGGCATCCATGATTCAATTTCTTTTTATGCATAAAACTGTTTATTTTTTGTATTTTATGATTTAATTTTAACCAGACGAAAACAAACTTTAGTTAAGTTGCCATGTACAGTTAAATGTTCACTGCCCCAAAAATGTAAGTGAAATTCATGCAGTTTGTGAAACTTTCCAGAAGACATTGAACATACATAGCGTTGTTATATACATTTTACAATAATTTGTTAAATAAATAAATGGTAAATAAAATTATAGGACAAATGAAAAGAAAAAGCCATTTAAAAAAATAAAATAAATAAATCTAAAAGTACCTTGGACACACCCGGGTAATCCCTAAATCCTGGACTGTTAGGTGTGCCTTTAGGGGAAGGTTGAGGAGCACTGCTCTAGAGTACTCTAGGTACTCCTTAATCAGTGAGTGAGAGAGAACATCCCATGTCCTACTGGAAATTAAGGAGGCATTTCATAATTCAGCTCTAGAAGCAAGCTGAGCATTTCTAACGTACACTCAGACTGGGTATTTTTCACAAATAACATAGATTCTATACACGCCTAGCTGCATTTAACAACGTATCCAAACAGCCATCATTCATCTTCAGTTAGTCAGTCTGTGCTGTGATGGAAGAAGGGGATGATAGTACTATAGTGTATGTTTACCATTTAGAATCAAATTTTTAAAGTTAACTCTTTCTCCCAGAGAAACAATGTCAAGAGTTAACTCACTCACCATTGGGTATAGTTTTTTTTTTATTTTTAATATGACCGTTATCTGATGAAGTGCTTACCCCTGAGCGCTCCAATGGACAAGCCATCATTACCCCACTGTACACTACTTGCCTGGCATGGGGATTAAATTAAAGTTTCAACATACTGTCTCCATTGCCTTCCTAATTTCTGAAAAGCAACTTCCCATGGCTTTTAAATCTCCAACAACCTGCAAGTCTCACACAAGTGCCCATGGTCATGGACCTTATGCACAATTAGCCCATTAAAAAAAATATCACCGCTTTTACTGCTTGATTTCACTTATTGATTTATTAAACCAAAAAACACTGCAGTCCACTTCACCTTTTTTAATGGCCACTATAAATGATATTATGCCTACACTACGTAATTGGGATGCAGTTATGCTATCCTGTAACAGAGTTCTCCTAAATAATTCTGCATGGGCAGCATTGACACCATGCTGACAGTGAACAAACACTTTCTTCCTCCTCTTTTTGGGAAATACCTTTAAAACTGCCTGCTTTTCTTTATTCTATCCCATTTCTCTTTAAAATACTACAGGGAGTGCAGAATTATTAGGCAAGTTGTATTTTTGAGGATTAATTTTATTATTGAACAACAACCATGTTCTCAATGAACTCAAAAAACTCATTAATCAAAGCTGAATATTTTTGGAAGTAGTTTTTAGTTTGTTTTTAGTTTTAGCTATTTTAGGGGGATATCTGTGTGTGCAGGTGACTATTACTGTGCATAATTATTAGGCAACTTAACAAAAAACAAAAATATACCCATTTCAATTATTTATTTTTACCAGTGAAACCAATATAACATCTCAACATTCACAAATATACATTTCTGACATTCAAAAACAAAACAAAAACAAATCAGTGACCAATATAGCCACCTTTCTTTGCAAGGACACTCAAAAGCCTGCCATCCATGGATTCTGTCAGTGTTTTGATCTGTTCACCATCAACATTGCGTGCAGAAGCAACCACAGCCTCCCACACACTGTTCAGAGAGGTGTACTGTTTTCCCTCCTTGTAAATCTCACATTTGATGATGGACCACAGTGTCTCAATGGGGGTCAGATCAGGTGAACAAGGAGGCCATGTCATTAGATTTTCTTCTTTTATACCCTTTCTTGCCAGCCACGCTGTGGAGTACTTGGACGCGTGTGATGGAGCATTGTCCTGCATGAAAATCATGTTTTTCTTGAAGGATGCAGACTTATTCCTGTACCACTGCTTGAAGAAGGTGTCTTCCAGAAACTGGCAGTAGGACTGGGAGTTGAGCTTGACTCCATCCTCAACCCGAAAAGGCCCCACAAGCTCATCTTTGATGATACCAGCCCAAACCAGTACTCCACCTTGCTGGCGTCTGAGTCGGACTAGAGCTCTCTGCCCTTTACCAATCCAGCCACGGGCCCATCCATCTGGCCCATCAAGACTCACTCTCATTTCTTCAGTCCATAAAACCTTAGAAAAATCAGTCTTGAGATATTTCTTGGCCCAGTCTTGACGTTTCAGCTTGTGTGTCTTGTTCAGTGGTGGTCGTCTTTCAGCCTTTCTTACCTTGGCCATGTCTCTGAGTATTGCACACCTTGTGCTTTTGGGCACTCCACTGATGTTGCAGCTCTGAAATATGGCCAAACTGGTGGCAAGTGGCATCTTGGCAGCTGCACGCTTGACTTTTCTCAGTTCATGGGCAGTTATTTTGCGTCTTGGTTTTTCCACACGCTTCTTGCGACCCTGTTGACTATTTTGAATGAAACGCTTGATTGTTCGATGATCACGCTTCAGAAGCTTTGCAATTTTAAGAGTGCTGCATCCCTCTGCAAGATATCTCACTATTTTTGACTTTTCTGAGCCTGTCAAGTCCTTCTTTTGACCCATTTTGCCAAAGGAAAGGAAGTTGCCTAATAATTATGCACACCTGATATAGGGTGTTGATGTCATTAGACCACACCCCTTCTCATTACAGAGATGCACATCACCTAATATGCTTAATTGGTAGTAGGCTTTCGAGCCTATACAGCTTGGAGTAAGACAACATGCATAAAGAGGATGATGTGGTCAAAATACTCATTTGCCTAATAATTATGCACTCCCTGTATTGACAACAGGTAGAGCTGCCTTGCCCTAGTAATCCCCGACTATGTTGTAAAGTTCACACATTTATTGAGAGAGTTTTAGATCTCAGTTTTGAATCCATGTGAGCACTTACAATATTTTGACTTCTGGCAGAAAAAAAAACCAAAATATCAAGTTTAGAAAAAAAAGAAGAAAAAAATACCTATTGCACAGCTTTTCTGCCACGTCTAGAAGGCTATGCAAGCACAATTGATTATAACAATCTTTCCCATTTTTCCTGTTATATTATATACACATATGCGTAACATTCCATAATGATTGAGCATAGGCAGCACTACATAAGGGTAAAAACGTTTTTTTCCATAAACGGTCTCCCCTTACTCAATATGATTGTTTTCAGTTTATCTTTTTCTTCCTCACTGCAAATTTAAGAAATAGCAGTCTTTTTAAATTTTACATACCGGTAATTATCTCATTGCTGTTCAGTAACAATTATTGCAAAAAGAAGTAAAGTCCAAATAGGGATCAGAACATTCAAAAAGGTGCATTCATAATAAAACATCAGCTTTACTAGAATAACATAATAACATAAAAACCATGACATAAAACTATCAATCAAAAGGTGGGGAAAAAAGAATATATATATATATATATATATATATATATATATATATATATATATATATATATATATATATACAAAAAGTAAATTGATAAATGAATAATGACACACAAAAATACATTATAAAAATAATAAAGAGTGTGGAAAATAAGGTTCCGCTTATATGTCTAAATAAGTTAAGTATAAGCACAAAAATCTAAAATCAAAATCTAACCATTATTGCATGTTATATTACATCTCGTCATGATTGTCATCTGACCTCTACCTGCTGTCTCACATGTTTAGTATTTGTTTATTGCAAAGTTTAGACCTAATAGTAGTAACTACATTCTTTGGTGTAAATGTTATTATTGAATGTATTTTTTTATTCACTGTACACGAAGCACCTTATTGAATCTGTACCCTTATATAACATAGTGACTCCCAAACCAAAGCTGTAAAAGATTACCAATTTAAAATAAAGTCTCTCCTAGCAAAAACAGGCATTCTGGCAATGTCTTGCTGTGTTTTACAGGCATTAAAATCTGTTTATTTCCATTTATAGTGACCTATCACTATAGGCCTTCTGTGCCACCCACGATGTAATCTCATTAAAGCAAGGAATGGCTTCGGGACACACTGAAAATTCTGAAATTCAGGTCAAAAGAATATACGTGGGTGAAATTCTGTCCAGAATGATATGAGCCAGAAAAAAACAGACATCACTCATTCAGGAAGGGTAAAAGGAAAAATTTGTGCTACTGGAAAAAATGATTTGGTTAACTAGTGGAAGCCGTTATGTTAAAGAGCACATGGAAACACTGAGTTGAAATAAGAGGATCTGTGTGTTACATGCAGCCCGTTCACTCTGTGTTTAGTCTGCTCCACGCCCAAGGGAATATGGGGGGAATTCCTATAAATACGAAATGTCAAATGCTATCATTTAAACGCGTGTTCTAAACATCTGTATCCTTAACTGAGTGGCACGCTGGAAAGGACATGACTAGTTTCCTAGTACTGTCCGTTCATTGACGAATTATTCATATATTCATTTTCTTAATTCAGATTGAGAGAGCCTGTCTAGAACTGGAATTGGTTATATTATACTGGCCTACTAACACGATGTAACAAAAATAATAACCGTACCCATGAAATGTGCTTACTGCCAATCATAAAGCAGCAACATAGTATAAAATTACTATATCAGGATTTATTCATAAACTTCAATTTGTACTGATTAATATCCAAATGGAAAATTTTAGACAAAAAAATCCAAGTTGCGACTAAAATATTTTATTTTATATAATATGTATTATATATAATATTATATTTGACTATAGCTCAGTTAGGGAAAGAATCAGGTATTTTAGCTTAAAGGTATACTATTGTCACCAAAACAACTTTAGCCTAATGAAGCAGCTTTTGTGTATAGATCATGCATCGGAAGTCTCACTGCTCAAACTCATCTGCCATTTAAGAGTTAAAGGACCACTATAGGCACCCAGACCACTTCAGCTTAATGAAGTGGTCTGAGTGCCAGTTCCACCTAGGATTAACCCTTTCTGCTGTAAACATAGCAGTTTCAGAGAAACTGCTATGTTTACTTTAGGGTTAATCTAGCCTCTAGTGGTTGTCTCATTGACAGCCGCTAGAGGCACTTCCACGCTTCTCACTGTGATTTTCACAGTGAGAAGACGCCATCGTCCATAGGAAAACATTGAGAATGCTTTCCTATGAGACTGGCTGAATGCACGCGCGGCACTTGCCGCGCATGCGCATTCAGCCGATGACGGGAAAGGAGGAGGAGAGTCTCCAGCACCGAGGGAGCCCGGCGCTGGAGAAAGGTGAGTGTTTAACCCCTTCCTCTTCATCCAGCCCGGCGGGAGTGGGACTCTGAGGGTGAGGGCACTATAGAGGTCCTTTAAATCACTTTTGTTTCTGTTTGTGCAGCCCCAGTCACACCTCCCCTTGCTGTGGCTCACACAGCCAGCATAAATGTTTTTTTTTAAATTTCAATCAGACAGTAACTTGCTGTAAACATTTGTATCATCTGCTCTCTAAATTGAACTTTAATCACATACAGGAGGCTCCTGCAAGGTCTAGCTAGCTAATAACAGAGTAGAGGTAAGACATTATCAATTGAACATAATTTGCAGTAACGGAAGTATAAACATTAGATGACTCTTTATAGAAAGTGTTCAGAAAGGCAGCGCAAGTCACATGCAGGGAGGTGTGACTAGGGCTGCATAAACAAAGGGATTTAACTCCTATAAGACAGAGAAATGAGCAGTGAGACTGCTAAAGCTAAAGTTGTTTTGGTTACTATAGTGTCTCTTGAAGTTTTCCTATTCTGATTTAATTTGCTACGAATAAAATGCATTTTTTCATGTAAAAAACAGGCCACACTAACACAAATCTTTACCAAAGAGAGAGAACTTGCCAGGGATTTAGAATATGTGAACTTTTCAGTAAAATAAAGTAATCCGTGAACTTTTTTTGTTATGGATTTACTGAAGGAATTCTACCATTACTGACCTACTGATATGGATTAATTATGGACAGTCAAAGTGCATTTAAATCTGCAAAGAAATCCTTTTGGGATCATTCCCATATCCCTGCTGGTAATGGAGCCATTAATCACTAATAGTACTGTGAGACACTAAATTATTACAGCAGTTTTATCAACAGGTTTACACAGTCTATTGATAATTTAACAACATATTATTTACATCCACCCACTGTTGGTACCATCCACCACTTACATTTTTATTTACTTTATTTATAAATGTTTTTCAATTAATTCCCTTAGCAACTCCACTTTGTCTCTAAATAAGTTATATAAACTCTATAGCAAGCGTGCCCAAAAGGTAGATCCTCATATGTTGTAGAACTACATCTCCCTTGATGCTTTGCATGACTTGTGAATGCCTTTAGAATGACAAAGCATCATGTAAGCTGTCGTTTTAAAACATCTGGGGGTCTATCTATTGGGCACTGCTGCTCTATAGCTCTATAGCAATAAGAATACAAAAGTGTATTCCAAAACCAGATAAAGTGGTTTGGGTGACTTTAGTGGTCCTTTAATTTAGCACATATACACTTTGTTTGTATCTATAAAACTTTGTTTGTTTATACCTGATGTGGCAAATTTTACAGGTATTGAAAGCTAAACAAAAACCTACATACAGTTGATGATCTGCACATGTCAACGAGCAAATAAGAAAATACTCTGCAGTTGATCGAGTCTAAGTGTTTAATTGTACTTATATATACATTGTATACCTTTTTTTTTTTTGTAAACCTTTTTTGTTGCGAGTTTGTATTCCGTAATGTGTCTTTTCATCTTTAAAGCTAAATGGGGCAAGTTTAATTCTAGCCACATACTGACAGGTGGTAATTTTTACCGTGTAACTAAGAGATAAATAGCATTTAGTGAATCCTTTTTTAGTAATTACTGACTGGTTGGTAAATGTTACAACCAGGGCCGGCCTTAGGGGTGTGCGAGCTGTGCGGCCGCACAGGGCGCCATGTAGCAGGGGGCGCCGTGCGGCCGCACAGCCGGCCGGGATTTAAAAAAAAAAAAAAAAAAAAATTTTTTTTTTTTTTTTTAATTTGCAGCGGGGGCGGAGCTTACCGTGCGGCGGGGGCGGAGCTAAAAGCGCCGGAAAACTGATGCAGGGGAAGCAGGAAGGAGTCCCTGCTTCCCCACAAACAGTCACCAGGAGCTGCACTGCCTCCACAATGAACTCCACAGGTAACTGTGATTGTCAGGTGAGTGTGACTCTCTGCCTGTGTGTATTACTGTCTGTGTGTGTGTGTATGACTGTCTGCCTCTGTGTGTGTATTACTGTCTGTGTGTGTGTATGACTGTCTGCCTGTGTGTGTCTGTGTGTGTGTATGACTGTCTGCCTGTGTGTGTCTGTGTGTATGACTGTCTGCCTGTGTGTGTCTGTGTGTATGACTGTCTGCCTCTGTGTGTGTATTACTGTCTGTGTGTGTGTGTGTGTATGACTGTCTGCCTGTGTGTGTCTGTGTGTATGACTGTCTGCCTGTGTGTGTCTGTGTGTATGACTGTCTGCCTCTGTGTGTGTATTACTGTCTGTGTGTGTGTGTATGACTGTCTGCCTCTGTGTGTGTATTACTGTCTGTGTGTGTGTGTATGACTGTCTGCCTCTGTGTGTCTGTGTGTATGACTGTCTGCCTCTGTGTGTGTATTACTGTCTGTGTGTGTGTGTATGACTGTCTGCCTCTGTGTGTGTATTACTGTCTGTGTGTGTGTGTGTATGACTGTCTGCCTCTGTGTGTATGACTGTCTGCCTGTGTGTGTCTGTGTGTATGACTGTCTGCCTGTGTGTGTCTGTGTGTATGACTGTCTGCCTGTGTGTGTCTGTGTGTATGACTGTCTGCCTCTGTGTGTGTCTGTGTGTATGACTGTGTGTGTGTCTGTGTGTATTACTGTCTGCCTCTGTGTGTGTCTGTGTGTATTACTGTCTGTATGACTGACTGCCTCTGTGTGTGTCTGTGTGTATTACTGTCTGTGTCAGTGTGTATGACTGACTGTCTGCCTGTGTGTGTCTGTGTGTGTGTGTGTGAGACTGTCTGCCTTTGTGTGTCTGTGTGTGTGTGTGTGTGTGTGTGTGTGTATGACTGTCTGCCTGTGTGTGTGTGTGTATATGTCTCCCTGTGTGTGTGTATGGCCGTCTGACTCTGTGTGTGTGTGTGTCACATACAACCAATACACGCATATCACACACTGTTAATACACCGATTACAAATATCACACATAGCATACATATCACACACAGTCATCACACCTACTATCACATACACAGACAACACAAACATTACAGCATACATGGATGACGGGGGGGGGGGCGCTGTGAAGATTTTTCGCACAGGGCGTCTAAATGCCTAAGGCCGGCCCTGGTTACAACAATCATAGAAAAAGTCCCTTATTTTTTTTATTTTTTTTATTTATTTATTAACACATTTACCATAAATAATTGGATTAAAGCTTGAGCATGGACTAATGATGGTACTTTTTAAAGCTCCAGATGTTTTGAACAACATTTCTTATGATGCTAAATTTGTAGCTCTCGGTAAACGTTAAGTGAAAATGTCATTTACTATTGTCTGTATCTAATCAGTTGCACTGGCATAGAAAACTCTACAAACAAGTTAAACAACTCCCATAGAAAAACAAAGAGCATCAGGGAATGGCATTTATTAGATAGACTAAGCAACTTGTGCACAGCTATCCGGTGTCATCCTTAGTTGACGTATCTCCATATCTGTTGCTACTTTTTATCAAGTGGCTGTCTAACATCTGCCAAGGTAGGACGAGATTTGTGCAAAAGTTACTTTTGGTAAGTTCATCCTAATTAAATGCCTTTAAATCCACACCTAGACAAATCGATCATCCAGGATTTACCTGTTGAGTCTAATTCATTGAATAAATCAAGTCAATAAGTGGACTGGATTTTCCTTAAAATGTAAAAATAAAAAGTAAAATGTTTATTATTTTGAAAACTATCTAGTATGTGGCTGACGTTTCCGTTCAGCTCTGAAGTGCTATAAACGTCAGCAAACCACTATTATTTGCTTTGGGACAATTTATCATATCAATCCTTAACAGCTTGCAAAGGCCTGACAGTCTGAATGGACTGTGAAAAGATGTATTTCTGTTAATGCTCTATTTAAAATACCTGTATTATGAATCAATCATTTGCTTCAAAAAGAGGCCCTTGTACCCAGACAAGTATGGGTATGTTAAGCACATAACATCCACACACACACAAAAAAACACACTGTTATCAATGTCAGAAATGAACATTTACACCACTTAGAGCTAGGTGCTGAAAAGTAATTTTAAAGCACTTTGCTGATCGCTGATAACCACCATACTATTTCAAGAATGGCCTTATTTATATTTAAGTAAATATACTTATTTATATTCTTTTAAATTGAGGAAGTCCACAGGGTAGGACAGAATAGTGCATATATATTTTTTTGACCCTTTACTGGGCCATGAACCACATCACACAGTGTAACTGATACCGATGCATACATATCCTGGACAGCCTGAGATTTGTGGGCGTTACACCTCCGTACCTGTTACTGTCCCACAGCTGTTGTTTATTACTGCCACCAATAGTTAAGCCCTGTCCCAGTAATTATATACTGATAGAAGAACTGGGAAGACAAAAACAGTATGATCCTCTATATCATTATTGGGAGAGGGGCAAAATTAAGATTAGTGATTGCCTCACTTGAGTGAAACTCCCACCAGTTTTGGGCAGATCTGGCCATGTATGTTCAAGTACTGTCCTAAAGTTCTAAGAACCATAGCTTTAGCCCTAACCCTGAAATAAATGTAATGAAAACAATACATAATGCTGAAGTAACCTTGTGGTTTATTAATTATTTCTCCAGAACCCCCTCAAATGGCGTGACTTTTCCATGTATGTCTGAGAGAAACTTAGCAGTGAGTGTGTATTATGGAATACCATATGGTCCAAATATCATAAACCATGTGACTGAAGATTTAGTGGTTTGTTGATGTTTCAGTGGCATTATGTTCCCGTAGCTGACACTTTTGCCATTATGTATCTTTTGTATGTTTTTAATATTTGGATTGAGGTTTTGATTTACAGCAGCTGGAATGCCGTAGAGTCTGTTAAATGCCTTTCTAATGCGCGCACGCATACATACACACACACACACACACACACTCGCTCACGCATTATTTTGCTGGAGCCATATACATACATTTATAGCCAGCTACAAACACACACATATAAAATTACTTTTGTATTCTTTATTAATGTAAAGGAAAAGTTGAGCGAAATAAAATGAGTTCCACACACATGCAGTGCTGTAGCAACACATTATTATGCATGCTTCAAACACTGAGCATTGCATAGGCAATGCAGACAGATTTATCAGCACACATTCTGCTCATCTGATCATCAAATACCCCAAGCTCCCCAGGAGGCCCAATAATGAACTCTACAATTCTGAACTGCCAAGTATGCACATTATATGCCGAAAGACTGACCATTACATTACTGACCGTTCTTACTGAGTAAAAGACTGACCATGAGGTATGCCAGGATTCAAACAAAAGATGATCATGTGTACCACATTGTCCCTTAATCAAAAGAAGTGTTATAGCTTAATTTTTTGTATGTCTTATCTTTCAAATCTGCTCGTAATAAGAAGGTACATGTTCTTGTGGAGTACTATACCATATTTAGTATGATGGTACTGTGCCATATTTAGTATGGTGGTGCTCTTGCTGGAACAGTGGAGTATTCCCCAAAAGGTATGGAACAATTATCAGTGTTTATCCCGATACAGCCGAGGGGTGAAAGGTTGCTATGTCATGACGTGCCTTTTGTGTTGCTGGTTCTTAAGGAGATAATTAAAACATGTAAGGAAAATCTAGAACATTATCCTCTGAATGACCATAACTCATTTAATATCTTCCGGACATAAAAAAAAATGATTTGTTCTCAATTTAATGTCTGTGAAACTTTTAACAAACTATCTGTCCTTTCCAAAGGTTGATATAATGAATGTCACGATTGTTCCTTAATGGAATTATTTAATTCTTTATAAAATATGGCAGTGCTTTGTAACACAGGGTTATTATTGCTGGGAAGAATTAGCATGTAAGCGAAATGTCAATTTTATAATTGGAGAAAAATGCAGCAGTGCATCATAATGGGCGCTTTCAGATTTCCTTAGAAACTCCAAGCAATGAAACAGTGAGGCCGTGCAATGACACTTTCAATGGATGGTGTTTTAATTCCAGATGCCAATAAATCTGCTTTGGAAACCATAATGATTCCTCCCATCCAAGCAAAAAGAAAGCCTTCGAAGCATAAAACAAATCGTTCTTTCTTGTTCTCATCCCACAATTCTTCCCCCAGGTTGTTGGATGGGGCTAAATATAAATGAGACCTTTTATATGGCCTCCTACCCTTTAAATCCTTGTCCAGTGGGTAAAAGGTTAATAACTGTCTGAGGTTCCTAACCCACAGCAGGATAAGTGTTGAGTGTTACTCTGCTGCCATTCAATCTTTTAAGAAATAGATTAGGAATACACTAGGGACTGTGTTTGTGTATTCATTTATTTTGTTGGTTTGATGAAATTTGGTGAAGAAATACATTTTTGAACCAAATTTTGGGATGAATAGAAAAAAAATAGCAGTTGATCTAAATTAGGGGATTAATAGAAATAAATGGCAGCTGAACCACATTGGGGGATAAAAATGTTTTGGAAAAAGCACATTTTCTCCTCTGCAATACTCTATTCCTAACACTGTACTTAACTGATACACATAGAAAAGCATTTTAGGAATGCACGTGGCCTTATAATATATTGTCACAGATAATTAAATACATACTAGTGGATGGAAAATTAATATTAGCAGGCCCGGACTGGCCATCGGGCATACCAGGCAAATGCCCGGTGGGCCGCGATGGCCGTGGGGCCGAGGCCGGCAGGGGAGATCACAGGATCTCCCCTGCCAGCCCCTGCAGGGCCAGCGCTATCCGAGCGCCGGCCCTGCTGTGTGTCTCCATGGGCCGATGGGGAGATCAAAGATCTCCCTTTACCGACCCAGAGACACTTCCAGGCGGCCGCTTGCTGGGGTGTGGGGGAGAGAGGCAGGAGAGAGGACCGGCGGAGCTCTATCCAGCAGCTCCGCCGGGTCCTCTCGCGAGGTCTGACGTTGCCGCGGTTACCGCGGCAACGCTCAGATCTCGCGAGAGTGAACTCTAGCCTGCAGGGGCTAGAGTTCACTCTCACCACTGGACCACCAGGGAAGGAAGCACGGCAGAACGGATCCCCCCATCCCCTCCCAGGATAAAGGTAAGAAGGGAGGAGGAGGGGGGGGAATATAACTTTTTTTTTTTTTAAATTATTAATAAAAAAAATACATTTTAAATAAAAAAATCACACTAAAAAGCCCCCTCACACACATCACCCCCAGACACACACAGCACCCCCAGACACAAACACAGCACCACATGTGTGTCTGGGGGTGCTGTGTGTGTGTCTGGGGGTGCTGTGTGTGTGGCTGGGGGTGATGTGTGTGTGGCTGGGGGTGATGTGTGTGTGTGAGGGGGCTGTTAGTGTGATTTTTTTTTATTTAATACAAAAAATACTTGCATTTAAATAAAAAAAACAACACTAACAGCCCCCTCACACACACATCACCCCCAGCCACACACACATCACCCCCAGACACACACACATCACCCCCAGACACACACACAGCACCCCCAGACACACACACAGCACCCCCAGACACACACACAGCACCCCCAGACACACACACAGCACCCCCAGACACACACACAGCACCCCCCAGACACACACACAGCACCCCCCAGACACACACACAGCACCCCCCAGACACACACACAGCACCCCCAGACACACACACAGCACCCCCCAGACACACACAGCACCCCCCAGACACACACACAGCACCCCCCAGACACACACACAGCACCCCCCAGACACACACACAGCACCCCCCAGACACACACACAGCACCCCGACACAAACACAGCACCCCGACACAAACACAGCACCCCGACACAAACACAGCACCCCCAGGCACACACAGCACCCCCAGACACAAACACAGCACCACATGTGTGTCTGGGGGTGCTGTGTGTGTCTGGGGGTGCTGTGTGTGTGTCTGGGGGTGCTGTGTGTGTGTCTGGGGGTGCTGTGTGTGTGTCTGGGGGTGCTGTGTGTGTGTCTGGGTGCTGTGTGTGTGTCTGGGTGCTGTGTGTGTGTCTGGGTGCTATGTGTGTGTCTGGGGGTGATGTGTGTGTGGCTGGGGGTGATGTGTGTGTGTGTGAGGGGGCTGTTAGTGTGATTTTTTTATTTAATAAAAAAAATACTTGCATTTAAATAAAAAATAACACTAACAGCCCCCTCACACACACATCACCCCCAGCCACACACACATCGCCCCCAGACACACACACAGCACCCAGACACACACACAGCACCCCCAGACACACACACACAGCACCCCCAGACACACACACAGCACCCCCAGACACACACACACAGCACTCAAACACACACACAGCACCCAAACACACACACAGCACCCAAACACACACACAGCACCCAAACACACACACCGCACCCAGACACACACACCGCACCCAGACACACAGAGCGCACCCAGACACACAGAGCGCACCCAGACACACAGAGCGCACCCAGACACACAGAGCGCACCCAGACACACAGAGCGCACCCTCACTCACACACAGCACCCTCACTCACACACATCACCCTCACTCACACACATCACCCTCAGACAGACATCACCCTTGCTCACACACACATATATATATATATATATATATATATATATTATATAAAATAACCCTCAGTGAGTTAAAAGACAAAGAAAATTAGAAACCTAGAATGTGATGGCAGATAAAAACACCCTCACACACAGCACCCCTCTTACATACACACACACTGCGCCCCTCACACATACAATCCGTCCAAATATATATATATATATATATACACACACACACACACACACACACTACAGCACCCCTCACACTGCACCACTACACACATTACGCTCCAGATACACGCTAGATCCCTTACCCTATATGCACTCTTAATCCTCTATATACACACACACACACACACACAAACAGAATCTCCTATACACACTCTTGGTCATTTACACACTAGATCTCCTACACACACACACACTGCACCACCTACACACACACTACATTCCTTGTCAGCAAACACATACAACATTCTCTAAACACACCCTCTCTACAACCCCTACACACACTACGTCTCCTACACACACACTACAACCCGTATGCACACACTCTCTACATCCCCTATAACACTATGCCCCCTATACACACACATATTACACCACAAACACAAATTAAATTGACCTATTTACACAATACCACACCACACTCTACACACATGCAATCCCACATGCACCATACACTTTCCTGGCCCTTTTGTCCTCTGGTATCTCACCTGTGGAGACACCAGAGACAATTTAAAAGCAAACACAGCGCAAGCATGTTATTAAATTTGCTTGCCCTGCGCAGAACAAATACAGGGCCTTTTTCTAATGCCAGAGCTCTTCAGCGGGGCTCTGTGTATTGAACCAACATGCTCACTTTGAGAGGGGGCATGATTGTCATTAGTGATGACAAAACACACCCTCTCTGGCCCCGCCCCCTTCTTAGGGGGCCGCTCTGATTGAAAAATGCCCGGGCCTAATTTTTTTCCCAGTCCGGCCCTGAATATTAGTCAGAGCTCACTGTAGCATCAGTGATTTGAAGTGGACATAGTACCTGGAATCTATTTTTGCAATGTTTCTCTGTGAAATCCTGCACATGCAGAGATTAAGCTCAATGCTGCCGGAGGCATCGTTCTTAGCCAGCCTGGAACAAGAATTCTGGGATGGCTGAAATCAGTCTAGTGAAAATGTGTCTTCAGACGTCAGCATGCTGGTGCCAGACAGCCAATGGCAAAGTAGCCCACTTTCCGTGCTGTCCATGCCCTCCTCACAGCCCACCCTTCCTGACCCCCCTTCAGTGAGGGAGGAGTAACATCAGCTGTGGATTGGGCTGCAGGAAGAACTTGGTCTCAGCAAAGTTGGTCTCAGCAAAGTTGGGGAGCAAAGGGTTACTCTAACCAAAACCAGTGTTTTCTTAAAACGCTGTATTTATTGACATTGTCATCATCTACTCAGATAACTTATCTAGATTTAGATATTCATGGAGAGACATAAAATTACATAATGAATGATACTCTCATAATAACCATCTACCTTAACAATTTCCAGTGACAGTGTTCATAACTTGGGACTGCTCTACTATATCCTAGTCTACATGAAGGTATGGATAGTCTTTTCAAGGATGTGGAGGATGATTTACATGGGCACTTTATGTACTATATCCATTGCAGCTCATTGTAGTATTTGAGTGCTGTGAGTCTATGGGCTCCATCCCTGTTATGTTGTCTTGGCAAACCATTATGAAGTTGTTTGAAAACTAACTTAAACAGGGTTCTCTCTGGTACCCATAGGCTGCCCCTCCCAGCTTGTTTGGCTATTTTATTATTATTGCTCATTATATTATTGCTATCCAAGGTTGAACAGACTTACAATAAAGAGAGCTCTAAAAATGAGATGTTGTGGTTATAGTTCTTACAGTAACCTTTTAATTTTCCCCACAGATTTTTGCTATGGCCCTAGAGCAACAACAAAAAAAGCCCTATATATATGCATACCTCCTAACATTGGATAGGGGCTAGGCAGGCCAAAAGGTCCTTTCCAACTATGCAATCTGAAAAATGGTAGTGTATTTATGTACATAAGACTATCTGTCAGCCTCTTTGGCAGGCCACATGCAGGTGTGCCTTGACACAACTGGAATCCTGATTATTGATGTTATGATGCTGCCCTATAAAACAGTTTGGATTTAAATCAACTCTCTAGAAAGCTTCCTTGTTTGGCTAAAAGATAATTTTGTAATTCTCCATATGTATTTTCAGCCTTCTAGCACCCTGCATTGCAACTGGCTTCGTGTTGTGGTGGTGGGAACTACTGTGGACATATAAATGCCTGATACCATCATAAACAATTCACTTTATCACACACAAAACAACACACCCGAGGAAATTTACAATAAGTAGCTAAAGACTACGTCTGGTTTCGTTCAGACATTTCCACTCTACTAATTTCAGGAACTCAATACAATCTAAAGCTAACTAGCTCGTAAGCAACGCCAGCCAAAATGAATAAACAAACTGAAAGAGGTAGGATTTACAGAAAGTGCAGCGTTAGACAACTTTGTGCCTGGTGATCAGAAACAGAGCTGGTATCCTGTAAGACGTCCAAGAGAGGAAATATTAAAAATATGTTTCAGTAATGGAAAGACCTATTTATAGATTAAAGCAAAAGGCCTGTGTTGAATGGCTTTGCATACCTGAGGTTTTATAATTCCTCCTACAGTAATAAAAACTGGAAACCAAATAACCGATTTATTTAAAACCTTCATCTCCCAGAGTATTTGTCCACAGGCTTCAACTACAGTTTGAAGTAGATGCACATTCAATAATAAGAGAGCAGATGTATGGGACTAGATCTGCAATCAAGTTGAGGCACAGGGATGTTAGATAATGTATGGTAAATAAAATGTCCAAACATTACATGCAAATTATAAACCGGATTCATCTTGGTGCCTGTCAGTTGGATATCACACCGCATTGACTGCCATTAGCTAACCTGTGATGTGAATTGTGTCACAGTCACAGCCCCAACATTGATTTAAGGAAATAAGTATGTAGTTTTACATGAGTATAGGTAGGAAAAAATAAGCAGAGCAGTTGATATGTTAGAGAAAAAAGAGGTCTTTAAGACACTCAATGCACTCATGCTTGGTTGGTTATGATACTTTAAAGGGACACTATGGCACTTCATCAGAATGGTGCAAAGACATCCCAAGGTCAGCTTACCTCAAGGGGTTAAACTGTTAATGCACTGTTGGACACCAAAGTCTTGAATCTGGTACCGCTCCTCCCACAAACGTTGTTGGAGTCCCAGGATTGAATCAGAAAGCCTCAGATTGGGAGCCGCCAAGAGCCTATAAAGAGCTTTCCTTTCACAAAATATAATGAGAAATGTACAGATCTTTCTCACTCCGTTTTATGTTGCACTCTTCCCTCTCATATAACTAGTCAAAACATTTTAGAATGATGGTGCTGCTCCCTGCCTTCACTACCACCTACAGGAGAGCCAGAATCTCTCTGTGTGAGCTAAGTGTGCCATACATACACCCAGTTCAGATGTCCTGATGGGGATTAACCTCTAAGGGCATACTGAGCATGTCTGAAGTGTTCTCTGATTGGACAGATTGGACACAAAACAATCTAAATTCTACACATGCCTAGGTGACCTCAACAGCTTATCCAAACAGCCATCATTCATTATCAGTGAATCAGTCTGTGTTGTAGAAGAAGAAGAAGGAGAGGGGAAACACTAGAGACGCTAGAGGTGTTTGTGACCCTGCAATATAAACATTGCAGTTTTGTAAAAACTGCAATATTTTTCATTCCAGGGATAAAAATAAAACTATAGGGCTGCTGCACCCAGAACACTTTATTGAGATGAAAGACATGTTGTCCACTAGTGAATTACAGAAGCCTGCATTACAATTAATGTATCCTACATTTCCAAGGAGATATTAACAATGTTACAATTCTTCTACATATAGACATATCCTGGTGCCCTAGAACGGTACTCAACTAGTGAAAAAGTGTCCTATTTACAACTTCCTAACTTTACTGGCTCCACTGAAAGGTTTTTTACTAGAATGGAAATGTCAATTAAATACCCAATCAGTGGTAGCATAAAATGTGTTCTTGAGATTAATACATTTTTAAAAAGAGTGAGATTGATATTGGTACTTGTTGTGTATATTATCTGTATATATATGTATTCCCTAAACAAAAATATACATTCTAGAACTCCAAGAGAAGAGGTTTGGTAGGGATGCCGAGTGTGTGTGTGTCAGTGAGTAAGCGTGTGTGTTTATGTGACCGGTCCCCCTCCAATCACATGGATAAAGGGTTTTTACTCACAATTTTCCGCCCACACTGTGCTGGTCTCGCCGCAGCTAGCCCTACCTTTATGACTGCGATCATCAATCTTGATGATCTCAGCCAATCCAATACTTTCCCATAGGAAAGCATTGGGAGGCTATTGCGCATGTATGGCAAAACGCCATGCTGCGCCAATCACCTCATAAATAAATTGAATGAATGCATCTCTATGGGGAACATTCAGCGCCTTCATGCAGAGCATGGATGCACTGTAGAGGCCATCTGAGTGACTTTCACTAGATGAGTTACTAGGCAGCAATGTAAATACTGCCTTTTTCTCTGAAAAGGCAGGGTTTACATTGAAAAGTGTGGAGGGACAGGTTATAGACACAAGAACAACTACATTAAGCTGTAGTGGTTCTGGTGACTATAGTGTCCCTTTAAGAATTGTATTTTTGACATTGAAAAACCTGGCTCCTAACTTTTTTTGCTGGCTCGTAGATTTGAGGCAAATTTGTCAAGCCCTGTGATACATCTAGAGCAAAGAGACCTGAAGCTCCTCTATCAAACAGTCAACCATAGTAGAATGTTTATCAAGATTTTATAAATGTTCTCTTTCAACCAAAAGATAACATTTTCATAATAGCACAGTCTACATTAATATACCTATCTTGGGCCTTCAATGTACATCTATGTACATTAATACACGTGTCCTGGGCCTTCAATTTGCATCCCTTAAAGACAATAGTATAACTAATAAACACAGCTCTGCCTGTTTAAATTACAGATATACTTTATACTGTCCTATTTTTAACAGACTACACCGTATATTTCCTACCATTCCGCTATCCGTGGATTGCCTTAGGTCTTAAAATAGAATTGTAAATACAGGACCTTATGAAGACAAATTTCTTGACACGTACGCTAAGTTCTTATCATTAATAACCATGAATGCTCTACTCTGTTCCTTCAGTGTCATCAGCTAAAATGTTTATAATAACTTCACTTTGTCAGAATATATGACATTTTACTAGACTTTTCAATGAACTCTTTTCAGCTGGTCCAAACAAATCAAATTCCATTTAATCTACGCCCAAATTAATTGATCTATCTGGGGTTTTCCTGTGGAGTCTTGTTAAATGAATACAACTCCACAGGTAAATCGTGGACAGATCGATTTGTTCGTGTGGGGATGAAAAGGAATTTAATTTGTTTGTATTACTGGGAAATAATTTGTACAGAAATCGTATCATGTTCTTAAATTAGTGTGCATTGTATAGAACACAGACACATACTGACTGATTTACTAGTGTCCAACACTGGAGGTATTTTTTTCTTTAATGAAAAGTTACGCCAAAATGGTATTTACTACATGGCAGTAGACTGATTTACAGCTTCTGGCTTGAATACAGTAAGATTTTTACTATATTTATGGAGGCATGAGGGGCACAGGGGGGCTAGATGGTCGTGTTACCACTATAGGGTCAGGAATACATGTAGTTGCACTGGTGACTATAGTGTCCCTTTAACAAGCACTTGAAATGTGGGAAGCTACTTTGCCAAACAATGCCAAGAGTGCTTGATGTCCCTGAGCTATAATTCTGCATTCCACTCTCCATGTCATCTTTATCTGCTCATTTCAATTATAAAAGTACTCTGATGCTATACGATTCTTTTCTATGAACATATGTGTATGTTTTATAAACCTATAGAAAAACTATTATTTTATTTTTTCTAGAATAACTTGTTGTGTATAACATGTCTACAAAAATTATGAGGAAAATCACTCAAGCTAGTTTATTACTAAAACATGTTTATTATATTCTGTAAGACACATCTTGCATCTGCAAGATGCACTTTTTGATGGGTTTCCAACACAACCATATATTTTTGTGACAGTAATTCTGTGAAGAAGTCTAAGGGAGCCAGCAGCTGCTATATCCTCACACACTGGGATTAAACAAGAATTTTCTAGGATGATTTTGGCTTTTAGGCTTTCCAAATTCATTATGTTAACTTTAAAATCACAATTGTAGATTTTACTCTGATTAGCATTGCTACTCATAATATAGACTAAGATATTTATTTTATCGTCCATTTTTTCACACTTGGGCCTTATTCTAGAGATTATATGTCTTCTTCTGAAGATCCTACAGACGAAGATATTAATTATTCTTTTTGGCAGAACATATGGCTGCACTCCTCGCTGCACTTTCTTTGTTGTTAGGCAAGACATGGAGCATAACGGGTACAAATAGTCTAATACGTGACATTTTTAATTATGAAAGAAAAAAATACTTTTTTTTTAATTACAAAATTCAGCTTTAATTATTTTTGGGGGAATAATACTGTTGATGTTTTATGTACTTTTCAAATCTCTTCAGTGCATTTATGACAAGGGATAAACAGATAACTTTAAATTGTGGGAGTTGTGACGTATAATGTGTAAAGAACAAGATAAATGAGTTTTGAAAAGATAAATCTTACGGTTCTCTGGAAGTTAAAATTTAATACAGCGTTCAGCTGTATTGTGAAATTGCAAAACCCACATTGCTGATAACGTGAATGGACAGGTCACGTGTGACACCACCACACCTAATTCGTTATTTTTGATTGTTAACTATATGCCAGGTGTGGCTAAAGAAGGAATGTTGTGATTACGAAAAAACAACATTAAGCATTACAGAAATTGTATTTTAACAACATCACACTATTGGGGTTATTTACTGAATTGCACATTTTTAAGGGAATTGCAAATTTTACGTAAAATATGTGCATGATGGAAAAATTCTTTAACAACTATTTTTCTAGCTTTGCTATTTTGCCGACCATTGGAAATCCCCTTGGTAATTTAACAAAATTCCTGTTTTAGTGAATTCCCCCATATTTATTGCTTGGCATCTTTTGATCGAGAAATTCTTTGCTTTCTAACTGGCTTGCAGATGTTTTAACTATGCAAATAATTTTCACGACCCCCAAGACACAGTTCTCTCTAAATGCACTAAATGTGGACACAAAAGAGTATGTAAGTGACTGCAAAAAGTGGTTCATCTTGTTATGAGTTTCCAAGGTGAAATGTAAACTTTTTCTCAATTAATTAGTCAGAAGGGTGTTCATACGTCATACTCTGACTAGTGATGATAATTTAATAACTGTCTGCAGAGATTTACGTAAATGATGGCTTACCGTGGTATCCCATTCACGATACAAGAACACAAGTAAATGGTGGCTTCTATTAATTATCCAATCAGTTCTCATTTATTTACTTAGTGAATAGGAAGCCACAGTTTAGATATATTGTTTGACGTGAATGAAACATTTCAGAGCCTCTACATGTCATACATCACACACAGTCTATCTTTCAGTGATTTGAATAGAACACCAGTTACCTGGTTTTGCATTTATGATGCTTCCCAGCTGCAGCAAACGTCAGTGAAATAGGATCAGAAACCCCTTTAGAATATTGCAAACAAAATATGCATAGATGAGTTCGTTTTTTTTTTTTTCATATTGTGTTATTCATATAATTAATTGAATTGACATAACATCTGGTCACCCATTGATGTTTCACATACATTTATTTTTGTATTAAAATATGGTGAATACAATTTTTTTTTATTATTAATATTTGTTGTATCGGTTTGTATTTCCTTTTGTAGGACATTTTCCCAGCAGAAAGTGTACAACACAGGCGATCGGCACCAGTGTCTCCTCGAGGCAGTCCAAGTGACTCCCGACCCATGCTAAATATGCAGTATAACAACCCTTCCAAACTTTACACAAATAACAACCACAATGCAGAAGCTAACTTATCTTCACATATGGGCAGAATAAATATTTCATCCCCACAAAGGTATGTACAAGGTTTTAATTATAGCTGAATTAAGTTTTGTTTTCAAAGCTTACATTATATATGTTACTCCATCCAAACTGTAACACATTCGTTTCCATCCCTTTTGCTGTTACAGAACTAAATATTAGAGGATTGTTTGTGCAAGACAAATACATTGGTGTTTTGGGTTGTTTTTGCCCTTTTTGTTATTATTATAGCACATTCTATAAATTCAGGTTAAAGGGACATTCTAAGCAATAGAGCTATCACATTTCGCTACCTAACATCGCCTGACTTCATTATTTAGTTTAATATCAAACTATTTTAAGAACAATTTGATATAAACTGAGGGTCTGCCCTTGAACACAAGGGCTTCCCTCATCTTGGCCACATTGATTATTTGGAATTAACTTTTTCACGTTATCAATGTTAATTTCATCCAACATGGTTGTCATTGATCTGGGCTAACACAGTTCAAGAACTATTAGCTATTGTTGGCCAGGTTTTACAAAATTAGTACTGGTAATGCAGAAGTGGTAAAATACACATTACTGTATGGCATTACCTTGGTGCCAGGAAGACTCTTATTTTATATCAAACCGCTCTTAAATTGTTTGATATTAAACCCGGTGACACCGCCAGGACAGTGCCCCTGTAAGTAATATTATATTATCATATTGTGTTAAAAGATACAGTACTAGTTATGTTTAAAGAGGAATTGTTACTTCACAGGATGTTTAAAGTTTTGTTTACTTACTCCTATATTTAACAAATATGTATTTGTGAGGTGTGAAAAATAAAATGAAGTATAGAAATTCAGTCTTCTTTATCTTGCAACTTGGCACCTTCATCTTACAGCCTTGTTGTTTTGCTCTGTCCTTTGTACTTAGCATACAGAGAAGAGGATAAATGAAACAATATTTATTCTCTTCAGTTATAATGTTTGACCTGGTTTTGCTTCTAAATATTTAATATGAATCTTAATAAAAATTAAAAAAAAAAAAAAAGCATCCCATGTAAAAAGGTTAGCACAAATTACAGTTGGTTTTGTAATTTTGTATTGCATGATGTAAATTCCAGAGAAGTGACATAATTCAAGAGAAAACATGCATGCGTGTGTATGTATATATATATATATATATATAAATTTGTGGTCAGTAACATGATAGTATCGTGTAACAGTAGAAGGGGATGATAAGTTGGTAGTGGTGTGCCGAAACCAATGTTTGGGTAGGCCTGTAAATAAGAGGGCCCACCAAGGAGAAGAATGTAATAAAATAATTAAATATGGGGTGAGGTGGGTGGGATCACCTGAAATTGAACGGCACAGGCAAGAGGGGGGATAGGGTTTATATCCCACAAATACAGGCCTTTGGTCTTAAACATGGTCAGAAACATGATAGTATAATGTTACAGTAGAAGAAGGTGATAAGTTGGCAGTGGTGTGCTGAAAACAATGTACGGGTAGGCCTGTAAATACAAGAGGGCAAAAAGGTATCAAATGAAAAACACTTTATTGCATAGCTTATAAGGCTAAACTTTAAAAAATATATATTTATATTTATGTATCTAAGATTATCACAAGGCTTTTGGCGGACAGACATTAGAGCCAAGAATATTTTATTATCAGTGAGGAGAAATCAGTAAGCAAAATCTAAGCAGTGTAAAATGTAAGATGAGAAAGATGGGTGCAGGAGGCATAATGGCTATTCCTGAACATTAACCCAATTTTTAGGTTTTGGAGTTGCAAATTAGAGTTTGAGGCATTTGCTTTTGCTGACAAACAAACACAAAGATTACTTTGGAGCCCCTTGATACTCATACATGCCACACAACTCCAATTGGCTGGAAGCTCTGGGATTTCTTTCTAGCCGTTGTTTTTTGAGATTTATTCGTTGTAGGATAAACCCAGACTTTTTGATCAATAAAGCTCACAGTACACGTATTATGAAGCTCCTCAACAATGAAACTCCCTGTAATGTGTGTTTAAATGTATCACAGAGCTCTACAGCAAAAAAAACAACTCACAGTAAGGTGCTGCCTGTGTGTGATTGCTGTGTGTGATCAGCATGTGTGGTGGCACTGTGCATTTTGTATACCATACCCAGGTATAAGTGAATATTCAGAATGTTTGGAGAGGAAAATGCCTGTAATTCTATGAAGTATATTTACAAAATCAAAAATCAGTGTCCACTGAAAACCACTGCGCACTTTGCACAAGTTTCAGCCTATGTGTTTTTTGAAATCTCCAGTTTATATTTTGCACAGCAAATTCAAGCAATTCTGTGTATATGAAAGTCATTCTTCCTGCAACTATTTGCCAACTTAGGGAAAAATAACTTGGTGAAGTTTATTTCTTGCAGTCATATTCCAGGCAAAAGGAAGGGATTTTCTGCAAAAAAAATTATAAAAAAATTATAATTACTGCTAATTATTGCAACTTAATTTGTGTTGAGGGATGTTCTTGGATGCTGGTATATATTTATAAAATACCATTTCGCCAGGAGCCACGTACACTAAAACTGAAATCATAAACAGTTAACTGACTCAACCCTATTTTCCCCTCATCTTGTTAACATATATAAGTACAGTAGCACATGAAGTATTGAAAGTGTACATTTGTACATGGAAACTGATGTCAACCAAGGCACAGAAAACAAACTTATATCTACACAATGTTTGGAATAAATAGAAAGTCTTCTGTGTGAACAGCTGTTGCAAGTTAATTTAATGTATACATTTATGCTGAAGGGGGAGAACTGTTTATGCAGTAATAATTCCAAATATGGTTTTCGATTCTTCATTTATACAATAGTTTGTACACATTCATCATTAGAGATGTATTCTTGCTGACAGTCTGCTAAACTATTGCAGATACAATATGTAGGTTGGAGGATTAGATTTCTCATAATCCTATTTTGATGGCTGGCATCTTGACAAAAATAAAAGCTGAAGTTGATTTCTTTATGCTTTCAGTGTTCATAACTCATATTCAATATTGATATATGGAAAATCCCACAACTTTTTATGACTCTTAAAGGAACACTGTCACCCCATAACAATTTATGGAGTGTTTTGGGACTGTCTTAACCTTCAGAGTTTAAACCATTTTGCAACGGTTTGATTCCAAAGTTGGGGCCAATTTCTTCTTTGCACTGTGGTGTAAAGAAGGTTTAGCTGGGCTGCCTCTTACAGGCTGAGAGCGTTAGCTGGGCACATTGAGATAAATAGTATGTATTTTAAGCTTCAAGGAACAATATAGGATCAGGAACACAAACATGTAGTCCTGATCCTATATTGTTAAACCACCATCTAACCCATCTGCTCCCTCCCATTGCCCGCCCTAAATACAGCAAAATATTAATTATATTCAAGTCTGCGGCTGCTTCCTCTGCCCCTGATTTTCCTATTTGGCTGACATCATTAGAAGTGATCATCTGAGCCAATCACAATGTTTTCCCACAGGATTGACTGAGACTGTCAAGGAGTCAGATCGGGGCAAAGCCAGCACAAGCCAAACACAGCCCTGGCCAATCAGCATCTCCTCATAGAGATGCATTGAATCATCTCCATGTCATCTCCATATCTCCATGCAGAGGGTGGGTACAACACTGCCCCATGAAGCACCTCTAGTAGCCATCTGAGGAGTGACCAGTGGAGTTGTCACTAGGCTGTTCTGTAAACATTGCATTTTCTCTGAAAAGACAGTATTTACTGCAAAAAGCATGAAGAGAATGAATCTACTCACCAGAACAAATACAATAAGATGTAGTTGTTCTGGTGACTATAGTGTCTCTTTAGGTTTTTAATGTGTGTTAGTGTTCCTTTAAAGCAGGGGTTGGGAACCTTTTATCTGCCAAGGCCATTTTGATATTTAAAACATCATTCGCGGGCCATACAAAATTATCAACGTAAACATTAGCCTGCTGTGTTTGGTCAAACATTTAATTAACATTTAAACATTTAATTAACTCACTAATGTGATGGCTGGAACCTCTTCTCTTTGGTGTGATGTTAGCTGGTATTGATGATGTTGCTACTCGCAGTGTGTGTTTGTGTGTGTGTGTGTTTGAGTGGTGCAGTGTGTGCGAGGGGTGCTGTGTGTGCGAGGGGTGCTGTGGGTGTGCGTGTGTGTGTGGGGTGCTATGTAAGTGTGCAAGGGGTACTGTGTATGTGAGGAATGCTGTGTGTGAGGGGTACTGTGTGTGTGTGTGAGGGGCACTGTGTGTGTGTGAGAGAGTGCTGCTGTGTGTGTGTGCAGGGTGCTGTGTGTGTGTGAGGGGTGCTGTGTGTGTGTGAAGGGTGTTGTGTGTGTGTGTGTGAGGTGTGCTGTGTGTGGGGGGTGTAGTGTGTTTGTGTGAGGGGGTGTAATGTGTGTGTGAGGGGTTCTTTGTGTGTGTGAGGGGTGCTGTATGTGTGGGAGGTGGTGTAGTGTGTGTCAGGGGTCTATATTGTGGTGGGGGGATCAGGGATAAAATCGTCTTTTTTTAATTTACTCAAAAGGAGGAAGAAAAAAACTTTATGTCCCCTTACCTCTGGCCAGGAAGGAGGGCCAGAGGTAAGCCCTAGTGGTCCAGTGGTTTTGCGAGCACTGTAGCCTGCAGCTCCTCCGACTTTTCTTCCCGCGAGCACAGCGCAGCCTCCCAGATCCTCCTCCAATCCGGCAGTCTCCTGGGTCCTCCCTCCGTCTCTATTAACAAACTGCAAGGAGGCCAACAGCAGGGCCAGCTCTCTGTGGGCCGGATATTCCCCACCCCTGCTTTAAAGGAACATTCTGAGCAACATAACCACTACAGCACGTTCTAATGCAATGTAGCTCCCAAATTGTAAGGAGTCAACCAATATAACTTGAGCTTCCTGTAGTGGTTTTGGTGTTTGGAGTGATCTTTTAATGCTCCTGATAAATTATCTAAGCTAATCAACTGAAGCTAAAGCTTCAAAAGTTGTTTATTTCTTTGTGATAAGAAAGAAGGTCCGGTTGTTTAGTAATATATATTTATATAATAATCTAAATTAATTCAAAGACTTTTTATTATAATGTAATTTTTAGAATATTTTAGGGTTGCGAATTGGGGAATGGTGGATTTTGGAAGAGGCTTAAGCCAATATATGTGAGAGTGGCAAGAAATTTACCCTTGAGCTGAAGTCACTTTTTTCTTTGCCACGTAGCAATGACCCTCTCCTGCAACTTGCAGCTGTCCCAATAACTGCAGTTCAAAGGAAATGTATTTGTCCATTAAAGGAATATTCCAGTACCCTTGAAAAAGCTTTAGGGTTAACTTTGTGTCCCTGCAGGCTTATTTTATAAACGTGCCTATTTCAAGAGAAATTATCACGTTTATAAATCCCCTTAATACCACCTCCCAGCTGTCGGCTGTACTACCTTTCCAAGATCTATAACATATATTTTGTATTTTTACATGTGAAAACTTAATGTCATCACATACCATTTTTGTCATACATTCAATAAACTAGGTATTTAGAAAGGGAGGAGAACAAATCGAACTTGGATAAAAAGTAAAATCAAGAGGCCTGTATGAAAGAGGCAATATAACGTTGCCAAATAAATGCAGAGCCGAGTAATAAGAAACTTATAAGTAAGGAGCTAAGAGGAACAAAACATTTTGGGGGCTTGTAAAGGGGTTATAGAAACATATAAATTCTTTAAAATTGATGTAGATAGATAGGGCCAACAAGAACAGCTGACTGTCCAAAGAGAGCCAGACAGACGGAGACGGTCACAGAGACAGCCACTAGTGTGACTTCCAGGTGGAAAGGCAAATTTATAGTCGCCTAACTGACACCAGACGTCCTTACGCTATGCATGAGTACATCCACCATCACCCAAAACCACATAGGAAAGCAATATAGCATTAAGTCCTAATGTGAGTCCTAATGCAAACTGGAAATTTCAGAAAGACATTTATGAATACATTTGTGTTAAAAAGACATTTGTGAACAATAATGATTACAGTAATCTCCATTATTAATGTGAACCATAACCTTAGCCATTCTGCCAGTCTTAGTGCTAATGCTTATTTTCCTTACGATTTGTTTTATATGGGGCTACCTATATTTATCACTGGAAGCCAGCTTATCGATTTTTTTATTTATTGCTTTTAAAGCCTTGTGGGATGTTATGCACGAACAAATACCTCTAGGTTACAGCATGTTAAGATTACCAGTACATAGTAATATGGATGAAAAGAGTCTCAAGTACATCAGGTTCAGCCTTTCACATATTTGTATTATTGATGTTAATCCAAAAGAAGGCAAAAAAACCTAATTTAAATAAATAAATACAAATTGTATTTGTATTTTATTGAGTTATCATGAATAAAGCACAACTTTTTAAATTTATATGAGTATTTTGCATATAAACATTTAGCAACCGCTAACGTAGGGCAAATAGATAGAGAAAACCCAGTGGGGAACTGTCAGTGGCTATTTGTTAAGGGTATTCATCTCTATGAACTGGGTTGAGTGTCTGGACTCAGACTGGCTTTGGAGTTGTTTAATCCATGTGCTTTTGGGCTGGGTGGGTCTCTACTTGGGTTTGGGAGTGTGAGATGTAGTCTGGGGTTCAGCGCCAGGAGGCATTTCCTCCTGATAGTCTGGTCAGTCTCTGCGCTGTACTGGTGCCGGTCTTTGATCCGCCCGCTTGATGCTGCCTGGAGGGTGTCTCTGGCGGAGTCTGGGGATGCAGGCCAAGGTATTTGTATAACGCCTCGGGATCCTCTACCAAAGTCAGGGTATGGGATGCGTCGCCAATGGTCACCCCAAGGGACCCTTCCATTCCCCAGCGATATTTTAGTTCGTTTCCTGGCTACAGGTGCCAATTTTCATTTTTCCACCAGCACAGAGAACAGAATGTCTCCATATATGGCCACTTTACATCCCTCAAAGGTTATAGTCCCCTGTGTTCTGGAGAAGTTCATGATTGCGTTTCTGACAGTCACATCGCGTGTCTCCCAGGTAGCTTCTACTGGTGCCGCTGAGGATTTGCGGACTCTGAACACTGAGTGTGTCTATAAGGCTCTGTGTGTATTGTAGTAGCCTCTCGTTTCCAATCGCTTCATGAATCCCCCTGAGGCGTATGTTTCTGCGCCTGTGGCGCGTTTCCAGCATTGTCACTGTGCGGTTTAGCCTCTGCACTTGCCTTCCAATTGTGTCTTAGCCTCCTGTATTTGGGTGTCCCTGGCTGCCTCTTTCACCTCCATAGCTCGGACTTTATTGTGGACTATCCCCACCTCAGCCTGGATTACCTGAAGGTCCTCTTTCCATACTCTCCTGAGGTCTCCTTTATATCTCCCTTCGTGGAGGGGGTTGAATCCTCATCCGACTCTGATGAGTTGGACTCCCCGCCCGACTGTTGTGGCGTGAGAGGCTCTTCCTACTCGGGGGAGTCGTCCAACATCTCCTGTTCTGCTCTGGCCTCAAGCACCATCTTGGCTTGCGGCACGGGCCTTTCAAAGGAGAGCCGGATATCTAGTAAGCGTTTTGTCTCTGGGCGTTGAGTCTTTCTGTTCTTGCGCCCCATTGTATCCTCTAGAGGGGGGTGAAGTTTCTGTCGGGTAGGTCTCTTCTTTTGCGGCCAAAGTTGTGGTTTTCACTTTTATGGTACGGAGCCTCACACAGAGACGTCAGCTCAGTCTCTCGACCGGCCGCGTCCCCCATAAAGATCCAATTTTGCCAAAAATTACAAATAAAAATTATTGTTGACTTCAAACTGGCAGCCAGATTTTGGATCAACACACTTCTAGAAATTTATTATATCCTTGAATATTGCTTTTGAACTGAAAAAGCATCCAGACATTGCTTACAAGTCTGTGCAGAATGTGATCAAATAAACTCTTTAGCCAGAGAACAGACATCTTTATTGTTCTTACTGTAAAAACTCTGTAGGTGAAATCTCATCTTTTCAAGTCTAAATAATTAACCAACAACACAACTGTCCTGATTATGGTAGGACAGTCCCGCCATCTTGACTTTGTTCTCTCTTGTCACGCTTTTTTGGTCACCAGGGAGCAAAAAGCATTCAACAAGTGCATTAGAATGACCGCTCTACTGTTATTCACTTGGACCATGAAGTAAGCACTGAAACAGTGCTCCCTATATGACCTGACCTCAGTGGGTGCTTCTGTTTGATTGGCAGACAGCCTGTCTTGCATTCACTCCAGGCTGACCTGCCAGTAATTTGGGCGGACCATTGCCCAATTCACATCAGGTGCTTGCTCCCCTTTAGCTTCTCCCACTGGGATGTTGGGACCTATGCCGTTACAGGTAAGTAATCCTTCCCCTGCAACCATGGGTCACTTCACTATGCAAGCGGATCAGTCATCATCAGGGGTATTTACAAAATATGAAAAGACCCCATACGGTGACAGAGCTGCTTTAAGACCCTTGTTATGGCTTCCAGGTGCATCTCTCTATACCTTTCGATTTTGGTTGGTTTTGTCTAATTTTCATTTTTGTGCCTAACATTTATTTTTTCCAGTGTGTGAATGCTTATGTGTGCCAGTATCTTTGCCTATCTATTAAACTAGATCTATTTGTGTGGATAGTTTGCTCCAGAGTCTAGACAAAACCTGTTTCTCTCTTTCTCTTGAGATGGATACATACTGTATCCCACTCTGTTTACAGAGGGGACATCTTCCTGAATGTCATGTGCCAGTTTCTCATAGATGTTCAAAAATCTGCAGTGATGTCATCAGTGTATTTTAAGTTAAACAGTATTTATTAAAGGATAAAAACGTGATAATGTGCAAGTTTGCACAATGTGCTAATTATAAAATGCTGCCTAGAACATCAAACTGCCTCCTTCAATTCAAAGTGCCAAATATCAAAGAAGAAAAGTCCATGGTGTATATCCAAATTTTCTGTGCAAATGTATAATCAGTACAATCACACAAAAGTGCAAGTGCAATTCAAATGAGATGATTTTAATTTGTAGTTCAAATGACCGCTCTCAGTACATGTAAATATATTTATATACAGAGGAAACACAATGACACTTATAGTGTAGTATTAAATGTAAACAATAAATTAAAAACACAAGACAGGCACTAACAAGAAAATAGTACATAGTCAATTGTGCTAAAAGTGCTTTCCTCAATAAGGACCACTTATCTCCACATAGTCCCCCTTTTCAGAGTCCATATAACTTCCAGTTCTATGTTTGAGATTCTCACTCAATTACCTCTTCATTCACTTTACATTTTACCAATAGCTGCTTCTCTCTGTTAACTATTTTAGCCATCACCTCCTAATTTCCCCTGCTACCTTTTGTCTCAAACCCCCACGGTATCCTTTAGATTGTAAGCTCACGGGCTATCTAGCCAAGCACTTTGTATGAAAGAGCTTCAATGGCTAGTTATCAGCTTACGGGCAGGGCTCTTTCTCTACCTCTTGTTTTTGTCTGTGTATTTTGTACGTTCTCCACTAATTGTACAGCGCTGCAGAATCTGTTGTCGCTTTATAAGTACCAGTAATAAATAAATATGTAGGCCAATTACCACTTAGAGAGTGAGAAAATTGATTCATCCGATGGTTCTTCTTATCCAGGATAATTCTAGTAAACTGTTTGTTTGTTTAATTGACTCGATGTGTTTCATATCTTTGAGTAGACTTTTTCTTTTAAACAAAATGTATTTCTTCGCTGCAGAGATAATACTGCATTTGAAAATTTATATCAGCTCAGGTTTTTTTGCCTTCAAATTATCTCCTCAACCCTCTTTTGTGAAGCTCTGTATTATTATTTGTTTTAAAACTATAACTATCACCAAAGTCTGTCATGTTATTAGGGGCTTGTCATAAAAATTCGGGATTATTCTAGCTCCTAGTGACCGAATAATCTAAATTTTATTAAAGACAGGAGGCGAATATTTGCTTATCTTTCTTTACTGAAACTCCCAGCAGCAAAGAAACAGTTAACAGCAGTGTAAAAAAGTTTAACCAATGAGAGTGCATCACAGCAATATAAACTGTCATCAGGCTCCTCCCAATTCCTCTTTCTTGATGTAGCCGATCAGCTGTAGAGTCAACCATGTAAAAGTAGTCATTAAAACGATGAACAGGTAACGGTGAAGGTATCTTTAAGGATGAAGGTAGTGATCAACCCGCAGGTAGAGTCAAGGCAGAAGGCAAACGATCTTCACACTAGGAGGAAGGAGAAATATCGTGAAAGTATGGTCTCTTTGGCAAAAGAAAACCAAATAAATGCAGTGAACTGACTTCCAATTTAGTGCAAGCTCTAACTATGGTAATAACAGAGTGGTATAACAGTAAATGACCATCTAGAATTTAATGAACTAAATATAATATAAAAAACGGGTTATAATAATAACGACCTAATGAGTCTAGGTTAGCGAAAGAGAGGATGTAAGTCATAGTTAGAAATTGGAGGTAGTACAGGATACTTACCTAGAAGGGTGGGAAGAGAAAACTAGGGTGGGAAAATATTCGCCTCCTGTCTTTAATAAAATTTAGATTATTCGGTCACTAGGAGCTAGAATAATCCCGAATTTTATGGCAAGACAGGAGGCTTCATATTTGCTATTTTAACGCACAGATAGTAAGGACAGAGAAACGTGAGGAGAGTGTCTAAAATAAAAGGTACGGAAGGTGGATTCTCTAGACCAATCAGCGGAGGATAGAATTTCCGCTAAGGAACCTCCAGCTAAGAGTGCTGAAGAGGCGGCTGCGCCTCTAACCGAGTGAGCCCCGAAAGATGCATCAATGCCAGCCAGGGCTAGGAGCCATTTGATCCAGCGTGCAATGGTAGGGCACGAAACTGGTTTGTGAGGCCGTACATAGGATACCAGGAGGGGCCCGGTAGGTGCTCTGAGAAGGGTAGTGCGAGCGATATAGTGTCTTATGCACCGGGCTACGCATAGGAGTGGTCTCTCTGAGAAGTAAGGGTAGCTCACGGTAGATGAGTTGGTCTTAGTGCGTCTAGTGATGTGAAAGTGTACCCCCTCTGGTGTGAAATCGAGGGCGTGAAAGTCGAAAGCCCTGATGTCGGAAACTCTTCGGAAGGAGACCAAGCAGAGGAGGAGAGCTAATTTGGCTGATAATTGGCGGAGGGAAAGCGCTTCGTTGTCCGGCCAAGCTTCCAAGAACGTGAGCATGACGGCAACGTCCCAGAATTGATTATATTTGGGATTCGGGGGTCTAGCGATGCGGATGCCCCGCAAAAGTCTGCAGACAGACGGGTGTTTGCCCACCGAAGAGCCTTCTATAGGAACGTGCGCTGCAGAAATAGCAGACCGAAACACGTTAATGGTCCGGTAGGATTTACCCTGGTCGAATAAAGACGACAGGAAGTTAATAATATTAATTATAGGTGTTGAAAAGGGATCAAGGTTCCTTTCCAAGCACCAGCAACTCCATAGGCGCCATGCAGAGATGTAAGAGCGTCTGGTTCCTGGGGCCCATGAGTCCCAAAGGAGTCCCTGAGCAGTTGTCGAAAGGCCTGAGACATTCCACGATCCCCTGAAATGGTCCAAGCCACTAGTTGGAGATGGTCTTGGATCGCCAATGGGTGAAAGTTGCCTATCGAGTCTCTGAGGAGGTCGTGGGTGCAGGGTAGTAGCAGGGGAAAGTCCACTGACATTTCCAGTAGGTAAGGGTACCATGGTTGGGCCCGCCATAGCGGGGTCACTAGAGTTATCTTGACACCTTGAGTTCTGAGAAGTTGTAGCGTGCGTGGAATCATGGAGAATGGAGGGAACGCATATGCCCCTGACATCGGCCACTTCTGTAGGAAGGCATCGACTGCAAGGCACGCTGGGTCCGGTAACCAGCTGTAAAAAGCGTCCGTCTGCCTGTTGAGGCGAGATGCAAAGAGGTCCAGGTTGAATGGTCCCCGGCAAATCTGGAGATGCTGAAATATTTGTGGATTCAGTTGCCAATCGCTGGAGTCCCTCCAGTGGCGGGAGAACCAGTCTGCGACGAGGTTGTCTGTTCCCGGCAGATATTCCGCTCGCAGGGAGATATTCCTGTCTAGGCAGAACTGATATAATTCCTTGGTCAGGTCTGAGAGCATCTTTGATTTGGAACCTCCAAGATGATTCACGTAGCGGACTGCGGACACGTTGTCCATTTTCAGCACAACTGAACAGTTGTAGGCATCTTTGGCGAAGCTGCGGATTGCAAATGAGCCTGCAATCAGTTCGAGGCAGTTGATGTGAAGTGCGCGTTCTGAGTGGGACCAGAGTCCTCCTGTAGAGGTTTCCGAGCAGGTTGCGCCCCATCCGAGCAAACTTGCATCTGATTCCAGGATGAAGTCTGGTTGGGATCCGAAAATGGCTCTTCCATTCCAGGCATCCATATGTTGTAGCCACCAATGGAGCTCGAGCCGGGCCTCGTCCGTGAGTGTGATCTGTTGGTCGTAAGATGTCGACTGGTGTAGGTATTGGGTCTTTAATCGTTGCAGTGCCCGGTAGTGCAGTGGGGCAGGGAATATAGCCTGTATTGAGGCGGAGAGCAAGCCGATGGTGCGGGCTAGATCCCGTAGGCGAAGGTGTGGTGATATCAGTAACTTCCGAATGTCTCTTTTTATGGATTTTATTCTGGGTGCCGGAAGTTGAAGGACTGCTTGAACGGAGTCTATCTGGAATCCCAGGAATTGTATCGTCTGGGACGGTGTTAGAGATGATTTCTGGTGATTGATCACGAAGCCAAGATTCTGCAATAGGGCGGAGGTCATGTTTGTATGATGGAGGAGGGTTTCCTGGTCCTGTGCCATGAGAAGGATATCGTCCAGATAGATTATGGAGCGGATTCCTTGGGACCGCAGTAAGGCCATCACTGGTTTCATTAGTTTGGTAGAGCACCAGGGTGCGGAAGATAGGCCGAAGGGGAGGCAGGTGAACTGCCATAGTGTCTGTTCCCAACGAAACTGAAGGAGGCAGCGGTGTGCTGGTGTTACCGGCACCGTGAGGTATGCATCCTTTAGGTCGAAGCGAGAGAACCAATCTCCCTCGGAGAGTAGGTCTCTCAATAAATGGATCCCTTCCATTTTGAAGTGACGGTATACGATGAAATTGTTCAGATCTTTCAGGTTGATGACTGGTCGTAGACCCCCTGATTTTTTCTTTACCAGAAACATGTTGCTTACGAAGACCTGTGGGCCCACAACTCGTTCGATCGCACCTTTGGTGCATAGATCGTTGAGTTCGCTCCGTAGAGTCGACTCGTCTAGCAAAGACATTTTTATTGGGGTAGGAAGGGAATTTTGAATTGGTTCGACTGAAAAATCCAGGTGGAACCCGGACACCGTTTGAAGGATCCAAGGATCCTGAGTTAGTTGAGACCACTGTTGGGAAAAAAGGGTTAACCGGCCTGCAATAGGAATAAGAGAATAAGGAAGGTCCATTACCTGTAGCAGAGCGACCGCGTAGGGAAGCGGATCCACGTCCTCGGATTGTTCCGCGAGAGGGAAAAAATTGTCTGTGTTGGAATCGGGTATTGCCCGAATTCCAGGTGTCTGAAGGTCGAGGCCTGTAGCCTGTGAAGGCGGCTCTGCCAGTCGCTCGGCCTCTATAGTGACCAGCTCTTCCAGAAAAACGCTGAGAGCGAAATACCTTGCGAATAGAGGATTGTGCCTTTGTCAGTGTTGTAAAAACAGAGACGTGTTTACTTAGTTCTTTTATGAACTTGTCTCCAAATAACATGCCTTGAGCTTCTGGACCAAGTTCTTTGGTGCCTAGTTCGGCAAGTTTAGCATCAATTTTATAAAGGACGGCTTTCCGCCGCTCTGTTGATATTGCCACATTGGCATTGCCTAAAAGGCATAAGGCCCTTTGTGCCCACTCTCGCACCATATGTGCGTCAAATGTGCCACCTGATAAAGCCTCGTCTGCAATAATGAAGATTTGTGTGAGCGGGCCCGCCACATCCATCAACTTGTCTTGAGCAGTTTTAAGACCCTGTTCTAGACCCTTACGGGGGTCTTTCCCTGACTTGGTTAGAAAGGTCACAAGGAAGGGGTCGAATTCTGGTGTATTGGCCACCTTGTCTGGAATGGTGGGGCGTGGGCATTCAGCCCTTAATTTGGCTCTCACCTCTTTTTCTAAAGGCCGACGGAGCCACATTCTACAGTATTTGGCAATGTGGTCTGGGGGTGTCCATTCGGCCGATCTAGGGTGCTTAATGCACCTGGGGTCAAATAGAGGGTGTCCAGAGGTGTCAAATAAGGTATCTATGGGGTCAGACTCCGATTGGAGTTCCTCTAGAGGTATGAGGGGTTCATTAGTTGCAGAATCGGATGGATAAAGGTCTCGAAATGTCTTATGAGGCGGAGCCTCAGTATCAGAGTGTTCTGCGTAGTATTCGTCTAATACTTGGAGGTTAAAATCAGAGGTAGAACCCTCAAATGCATCAAATTTATCATGTTTGGGTTTTGAATAGGGCACTTTAGGGTGTTTAGCGGGCGCTTTGCCTTTACCGGCGGTGGCGCTATCGCCCTTCCAAGGGCGTTTGCGAGGGGCTCCTTCATGTTCCGAAGTGTGAGAATCTTCGGAATCTGAGAGTTGGGTAATGGCCGCCGTAGGGGCTGGTATTGTCTGCTCGCTGAAAGCCGCTAAAGCTTTAGGAATGGATTCAGTGATGGCATTGAATAGCCAAGCCTTAAGTTCGGCAGAAACTGCTGGTTCTGGCACATCAGACATAATGTCAATAACAGTGGGGTCACCACAAAGAGAATAATATAATATACAATATATATATATAGTTTAAATTTATTTTTATTTTTTTATTTTTTTTATTTTTTTTAATTATTTTTAATTTTGGTATGCAGACAAACTAATAACAATGAGGCGGTGGACTTATACAGAAAAGTAATTTTTGTAACAGTGGGGTTCATCCACAATACATCAATGGGGTTCACCCAGAGAGGAAGGACAATGAAATGTCCAAAATCAAATAACAGGTATGTGCCTGTGTCATCAAATAGGGATTACCCTGTATAGAGGCAGAAAAAAAAAAGGGGGTCACCCTTGAAGAAAGGCTAGAGGGGGTCACCCTCTGAATAAAGGCTTGAGGGGGTCACCCTCAGTATCAAGCAAGGATTTTTTTAAGTTGAAAAAACCTGTCAAGAAAAGGGGAAATTTTGAGTATGTATCCTTAATGATTTAAAATAAAAAGGTCTTTAAGGGATAAAAAGTACTTACCGAACAGCTGGGTCGTTGTTCTGCAGAGGGAGCTGAAATGCGAGTGAACCGCCGCGCATAAAATTTCCGCAAGATGGCGCTGAGAGGAAGCCCGGGAAAAGGTAAATAGAAATGGCCGCGGAAAGAAAAGGGCGGGAAACGTCTCTATGGAGACGCAAGGCAACACACGAAGTGTGTGAGGGAAAAAACTGAGCGGAGCGGACCGGCAAAATGCCGGGCGCTGCGGGGAAAGTGTGTCAGTTAAACAGAGAGTATAAGAATACAAGTATGGTAGAAAAAATAAGAGAGGCAATTGTGTTTATAGGTTGACTGGGGAGTCAGCCCATGTCACCTAAGCAGTGTGTAAAAGCACAGAAAGGCTGAGAAAATACTAGAATAAGTAAATGAATAAATATATATAATATTAAAGCAATATACTCATATAAATATATATAAAAATTGAGCATAAATAGGAGTATAATTAGAATAGACTCACCTGGGAGGCTAAGCAGCAAAGAAAGAGGAATTGGGAGGAGCCTGATGACAGTTTATATTGCTGTGATGCACTCTCATTGGTTAAACTTTTTTACACTGCTGTTAACAGTTTCTTTGCTGCTGGGAGTTTCAGTAAAGAAAGATAAGCAAATATGAAGCCTCCTGTCTTGCCATAAAATTAAGCTGCCCATTAAATCAAAATGTGACAGCTCTGCTTTGAAGTGGGATGACATTCAGCGAGTGGCATATAATCATCTCTGTATGAACACAGGGCGGTATGTTCTAAGATCAAATGTGTGGTAAAACCATATTGTCTAGACA
This sequence comes from Pelobates fuscus, assembly GCF_036172605.1. Lineage (NCBI taxonomy): Eukaryota > Metazoa > Chordata > Amphibia > Anura > Pelobatidae > Pelobates > Pelobates fuscus. The sequence goes on along the minus strand of NC_086319.1, from coordinate 110,650,492 downwards.
AAACCTGAAACAGATATGTAAAGCATAAATATAATCCGTAGATTGTCAATCAAGAGGCATAATGTTGTAACACAGACATGTAATCTTGCTATATTAACAAAACAAAAAAAAAATTCCCTAGTGTCCACATTCATGAATTGAGCTGGGTGGATAAAATGATGAAGGGATCAAATAAAATTGTTTTATGATAATATTTAGAGTTTTATTTAAAAAATAAATAAAATAAATACTGAACAATACCCACAAACATAAAAAGGGAAGATGGGAGAGGGGTGCAAAGGTAGAGTGCAAAGTTGAATAGGCACAAGTTGTTTTTTTGGGGGGTGGGGGCAGTTAGTGATACAATGCAGTGTGGGTTTTTTTCTGTGTCTGCTGGTTTAATGTTATACACTTGGAGTTAATGATGTAAGTGCAGGGTTAATACAGAATGGAGTTCGGTTAATGCAGCAATTGTGGAGATTATACTTACAAGTTTATGTAATATTGGTGTCATAATGTAGTTTATAGAACATTTAGAGTTTAGAGTAGGACTTGATTATAGTATATGGTTGGAGTGTCTTAAGTCAATATATGTGAGTGGGGCCATAGTCTCTGGTCTTCTTCCCACCTTGAGGGTCAAGCCTCTGGTCTTCTTCCCACCTTGAGGGTCAAGCCTCTGGTCTTTTTCCCACCTTGAGGGTCAAGACCCTGGTCTTCTTCCCACCTTGCAACACCCCTGGTTGTGAGTTTACTTAGTACTCTGGAAGATTGTTGTTCTTCTTTATGAATGGTGTTGGGCTAGACCTAACAGTGAATGTTTGTGGATTAATCTCCGTTCTGTGCCTGCTCAATACTTTGTAGCCAATCTATATTGTATTATCATAGCACGTAGGTACAACACTTATTTTTTTTTTATTTTTTTTTTTCATTAGTGCTGATCCTTCAAAGCCTCTTCAAAGAAGCAGGAATGGAATAGATATGGATTCAGATGTCTACAGAATGCTTCAAGAACCTGAAGAACCTGTTTCACAACCCAAGCAGTCTGGGTCTTTCAAGTATTTGCAAGGCATGCTCGAAGCTGGGGAGAATGGTGCGTATTGACCCTGTCATGTTATAACAGGCTGTCTAGAACCGTTTTTCATAATAATAGCATTTCACAAATCCAGTGATCAGTTAACATGGGACTACTCTATGGAATCTGTTAACAAGGGAGTAACATTCACATTTTTGTATATAAAGATATAAATAGATGTAGATATATACATACATACAATGTATCAACAGAAAGCTGCACTCGCAGTCTTCATGAAGTTTAAACCTTTATATCACATTGAAAGTGTCCACAAAGATTGACATGTCAGTCACCGCTCATGACTTTCATCTGGAACAATTATATTATTATCATGATAGGTCCTGATGAAAGTCCCTAGCAGGGACTGAAACATCGATCTGGGTGGACATTTTGTCAGAGTAGAGATTGTACCCATATTAGTCCAGTGGTACAGATATGAAATAGCAGCTGAACAGATAAAATAACAGAAGGCAGTTGAAATTAGTATCTTGTAATACTTTTTTTATTGGACTTACAGAATTTTGGAATGACAAGCTTTTGGGAGAACATCGCTTTCTCAAGTTTAAAGTATTTTTGAGCAAAAACAATACATAGAATTCAAAGTTACATTTTTATACTGGGATTAAAGCGACGTGAGTGCAGATAAGGCACAGGTCTGACTGTATATATATTACATACAGGCAGTGTCTGGGTGCTGGGGAGTTCCATGTTTTTTTTCTCTAACCACTCCTAAACACCAAGACATCATTAGTTCTCCTCATCTCTATGCTACTTCACCTGTGCCTCCCATCATGCAGCTACTCGCATCACCTCCTCTTTCTGACATAGCTGGATTTTCTTTCCCAACATATCTGTCATTTAGTTGCTCCACTTTTAATAATATCACACACTGCATGTACAGTTCTCCACAGGCATTCAAACTTTGGTCCTGTCGCTATGTCCATGGATTGTTCAACCCAGATAGCAAGGAGAAGTTCTAAAGGACCCCCATGGAGTATATATTTGAGTTGAATTTAAAGAAACAAAATATCCTTCTTTAGATGCGTATAATGTTTATCTCCATCAAACTGAGCATTATGAAGCTCTGTGAACTATATTGCAGTGGCATCTGCTCTCAAATAGTTAATTAGCCTTTTAATGAGCAGTCTTTGGTTTCACATCTATGCATGACTGAAGCAGATATAAGAATCACACCAGTCTTGCTAATGCGGGAAGGACTGAAGTGTTGGGTTTTTTTGTTTTGTTTTTCTATATAATGAGAGAAATATGCCTGCCAAAAGCAACAAGTCCACTAAACATCTGCCAGAACTAAGAAAGGAACCCTGCCGCTGATCTGACAAGAGCCTCATGAAAGGGGAAAGAAACACTGTTATCTTAGAATGAACGCGTTAACCACAAATCCAAAGTTCTCTTAAAACAATAGACAAGAATGCGTGGGATGCTTTCGTCCTTCCTCTAGGCATTTGATTCTAAACGTACAAATAGCTGAGTTATGCATGTCCAGCCTAGCAACAGATTGAATTGTTGGGTCATTTCCAGCTATTATCTCATTAAATACTCACAAGATTTACAGATCGCTTTGTGTTCTTGGAGACTAAACAAAGGCAAGGGTCAAAAGTGTCATCCATCTTAAGATTTCCTGCAATCCGCGTTTCAGAAGCTCCATGCTGATTTCATCGCTCTACTGCTGCAGTGGCCATATAAATTTAATTTTCTCTGGTTATATCTTTAAGGTTACTTGAAGTATCGGTAGGGCTATTTTCAACAATAATTCATCTTTGGACATATTAATATAGAGTTCAATAAGAGAGGGAACAGGATATGTAATGGGAAATATCTCAATTTAGACAACGTGGACCTTATAAGCAAGAAGGAAGTTAAACATTTTCCTGTGCTAATGATATTCAGCTTCCTATTTGGGAAGATTATGTTCTTGTAAATAACCTTACCTGCAACTGGTAAAATTTGCCCATCTTGCCTCCCTTCTGTGCTCTTTCCCTATTTCTAACAGCTCATAATAGTTGGTGTTTTAGTGCACCCCAAACAAGCCACAGCAGCAAAACTCTGTATTATTAATTGAAATTTAAAGGAACACTATAGGATCAGTAACACAAACATGTATTCCTGACCCTATAGTATTAAAACCACCACTTAGGTGTCTTGCCCCCCTCTGCCGTCCCCAGCCCCAACCCGCCTCCTTGGTGACATTATCAGAATTTACCATTTTTAGCCAATCCGATACTTTCCCATAGGGAAATCGAGATGGGGTGGGACCAAACACCGTTTTCACCAATCACCACCTCCTCATAGAGATGCATTGAATCAATGCATCTCTATGAGGAAAAAACAGCGTCTCCATGCAGAGCGTGGAGACTCTGAATGGCAGTGCTACCTATGTGCAGCACTACCCCAGGAAGTACCTCCAGTGGCCATCTAAAGAGTAGCTGCAAGAGGTGCCCCTAGGGGGCAATGTAAACACTGCCTTTTTCTGAAAAGGCAGTGTTTGCATGAAAATGCCTAAAGACACTGATTATACTCACCAGAACAAATGCATTACGCTGTAGTGTCCCTTTAAATTGTTTTTTTAAAGAGAATTCGGCTTTTGTTTTTGGTGATTTATCGGTCTATTTGGATTTATCTTGGACTTTTATTGCCAATTGGCAGGACTTATTTGAAAGTCTTAGCTTGTTGTTTTAATTCCTTTTTTATTATTTATTTGTGTTCATTTGAATACTTTAAAAAAGTTGTTTTTTTTTTTACTTTTCACTCCATATTGTGGAGCAATAAAGTTTTACCCTTGGAAGATACCACCCTATTTGTGGAATTTATATTCATATTCAGCCGGAGTAACCACAAGGTCACCTGGAAACAGGAAAGGGACATCCTGAGTAAAAGTCCAACAGTGCCATCCATGAGAGCCATATGTTGTGATTTGGCTCTAGGCTTGTGAGTACCTGATCTCCATTTCAAATTATACAATTGTACAGAATATATTACACTATATTGTTTTATATATTTTACAGACATTCAGAAGTGTGATCCACCTACTACCTTGTATGTATTATATGTTTGCATTATTTTGAGTGGTATAAGGGGTTTCCACTCAGGTGGTTTGTAGCTTTTAGTGCTACCACACTCAGTCCCACTTTGTTTCTGTATATACTTGTGTTTTGTAAAGAGAATTTGGCTTTTGTTTTTGGTGACTTACCTAATTATAGTCTCCATTTAATATTGTTAGATAACCTTTTTATATATTTAAATATTTTTGGATGAACTTTTAAAATATATATTTTTTAAATTTTAAATATATAATATAATATAATATAAATAAAAATATATCAATATATAAAAATATCACAAAATTTTAATATTTTGCATATTTGTAAAAATTTGAAAAGCTTATCCAATAATATTAACATCCAAAATATATAAAAAGCAAACAATAGGTCAAAATGTCAATAGATCAATTTTGCAATGTCCTGCCTACTAGCCACATACACTGTGAATTCCTCTAAAACAGTTTTAATGTCCCAAATGACAAAAGTAACCCATTAATGTGCTTTTTTTAATAGACAGAAAAACACTCCATTTTAATTTACATTTGCATCAGTGCACCCAATGTAAATAAAATTTACCTCACACACACATATGATAACAGGTAATCACACTCACAAGAAATCCTGCGAAAATTATGCCTAGTGCAGAAAGTTGCTTGCGGCAGTTATCAACTTGCGAGAATAATAATAACGTTTACCAAAGCAAAGGTGCCAGTTCTACCTCTATATTGTAAAACCTACATACACTGCACTGGTTATATAGAGCACCCAACTATAAGAGGCACAAACAATGTATCACTTTGGATGACTAAAGGACAATTTGTATCCGAGCCTCTTTTATATTCTGTTCTATCATTGGGGATTGGTGGCACCCAAAACATGGGCTGGCCTCTTGCAAATGGCATATTCATACTAGAGCACAGTGTCCTTTAAGTTGGTTTCCAGAAAGCTAGTTTAGACCATGACCTTGAAGAAACGTTTCTTGTGCTCTGGTTGGTTCACCTGAGTTCGATTGGATAGCTTGGGAACAAGTGCTGATTTTAAGAGAAAATTAAATAACTAAGTCTTTGTTTGCAAGGAGCTTGGGGCGTTTGCCTAAATTTAATATATTACTCTGATTGATGTTTTCTGCTTGGCACAACCACATACACCAACAAACCATGTAAAAAGAAACACACATATCGTCCTCAAAATAAAAAAGATATATTCTCTTAGATGAAATAACCTGGTTACCATCATTAATATTGTGATAAGACGTGTAAACAAAATTCTCAAAACATAAGATGTCATGCATGGAACAGAATAAGGGGCAGAAGACCATGCAGGCTACTACAATATCACACTGGTATTTTGCTGACCACTTTAGAGCATCTTGATTTAAATGCTACATCAATCAAAAAAAACTCCCTAAATTCCACAGCAACATATGTGCAAAATACATACATGTACAGGATGCAGCCAAAGATGTGAATGACACAGATGATGGTATAAAATGTGCAGTCCTGTAGAGAGAGGAATTGAAATGCTTGACTTAGAGGGACATCGTCATGGTGAAAACAGCTTGCCTTAGTCCTAAAGCTCATTTGAGCAGGGACATCTCCACCTCTTGTCTCGGTTATATTCTGTTTGTCAATTACTTGTTGTCAAATACCCCTATTTTATAATAGTAAAGCACTGCGGGATATGTTGGCCCTAGATAAATGCTAATCATATTAATAGTAATAATAATACGTCACTGCTTTATAATAACTTGATACCTCTCAAAACTGGGAAATGTGAATGGAGGAATGGAGGGGGTGTAGACAAAAAGAGACTTGCTATTTTACAGTTCTCGGTTGCTCACTGTGTGTGTTCTAGCTTTGTTATTGGTGTTTTTCTTTTTTCTATTTTTTGCTTATACTCTGTATAGCATTACATACACAGTATGTTCTCAATACTTTATTAAGTTGTGGTAACGGTTTAAAAGTAGTGCTTAAAAAAAACTGTTGCAGTTACCTCATGACTTACCTCAGCACATGAAATGTTTTTAGACTGCATTTCCCATGATGCCTAGCCATTCAAAAAAAGAGACAGCTGAATTAAGGAAGCGACCATGTTAAAGAGTTCATCCATACCAAAAACATTCAAATACAAAAGTTTCTTAAAAACTAGAATACAATGGTCACTGGTTTCAATACCACAGAGAGTAATTATTTATGTTTATTTTATTTAACAAATACGTTTGTGCTATGCTTCTTATATGCTATATATGCATTGAATATTATATACTTTACTCTCAACATGACTATATAACTGCTATGATGGAAGTGGATACTACAAAACTTGGTTCACATACAAAATGTTCCTTCTGTGTTGACCTCAATGAGGTTATATACATGCAATATCTTTGAACTCAGATAAAAGTTACCTCATTCAGAAAACTTGATTTTGGTGGATCACTGGGTGTTTAGACTAGCTTTACGCTGGTAGACAAAACACCTTTCAAATGTGATATCCAAGTATCAAAATCATATGTCAGGGCTGGCATAGTTAATTTATAACTCTAGTAGCTGTAACCAGAAGCAAGGGTGTCCTAAAGGTATATCCACAGATGTTTTAAAACTACAGCTTCCATGATGCTTTCTCATTCTAAATACATTCTAAATGCATGCAAAGCACCATGGGAGTTGTAGTTCTACAACATCTGGGGATCTACCCGTTGGGCACACCTGTCCTATAGTATCTTGAACTAACATACTGTAAATGTGAGAATGATGTGGCATTGCTTAGATTTTGTTTTTTAATTGAGTATGGATGAATGCTTTTTTTTTTCTTCCATTTTCTGACACATAACAACTTTTTTCTCTCTGTTACCCCTTACCCCAGATAATATTCTCTTAACTGTGTATGTTCATTGCCATTGCACTCTTGTATCCCTGAGCTTGTTTTGTTTATATTAGCTTATGAGCTAATAACTTACAAAACATTGGGTCAAACAGGAAATGGGAGGAATCAGAGAGAAATACACTATTTCCTATAAATAGCTTAGATCAAAAAAGATTATATGGAAATAATTGAGTCATTTAAATAAAACAAGAAACAGAGGTTTAAAAAAAAATGAATTCATATTGCTTATGTGCAAAATAAGTTGAAGTGATTGGCAATAACCAAAATGTTCAACTCAATATCATGAGTAAGTATGTATCATGTACAGACATCTCTAAATTGATGGGTTCATGCACCCTATGTTTCCTGTATTTTCTATATCCTATTCTCTTGTAAGAATCTGAGCTCAAAGTTCTCCCAGCCCTCTATTGTATTGAACATGCAGAGTGGAATGTTACAGATAGACGTAGGTCCAAACTCTCGCCACCTCCCATCTAGTCCCTTGTGCCTAACCATCACATTGCAGTCAGCAACACTGTTCAACCTTTTACAATCCAAGGTCTTTCATTTATGTTGTGAGTTATTACATTTAACAGTTGTAGTATTGTTATCTAATATTTAAGACTTCCAGTTTTCTGTCATTCACTCTACAAACCCTGTCTCACTGGTTTTAGATTTGTCTGGAATCAAGGTGATGAGCCATTTTTTAATCAAAATCAGCCGGTTTGTGAGTTTTTTTGGGCAGCACTCTCACTATATAAACATTTTTTGGCAGGTGAGAAGCCAGATAGACCAGCCAGCTCAAGAAACATAAAATCACCAGTGTCTAAACTCAGCAGCCCAATGACTGGCTTACAAATGCTTCCCGAATGCACCAGATGTGGAAACGGAATTGTGTAAGTAACACTCTTCTGAACACAAACAGTATACATTTTGTGTGTGTGCTTGGTGTATGAATTGACTGTTAATTTACATATTTTAAAAATGTAGATTGAATTTTAATCTCATCCATTCTGCCTGTGAGGTTTTTTAAATGTATGTGTTCTAGCATAAAGTTTAAAATTCCACTAGCTCTTCCTACGTAGGCCTAGTAGCCAGAAACCCAAGCAAAACCCAGAAACGGGCATAATCAGGCCATTCTAACAATAGCATGCACATCAAACATATTGATAAAACTAGCATTATTCATAAAGAGCACTATTATAGGCTCTATATTATAATAAGCCTTTTAAACGGAGACTATACAGGCTTATTTACTAAAAATGATAATTCAAAGTAAATTTTAAATTCAAGGTATAAATAGCCAAACATACTGTAACACGGTGTACATTTGAGAATAATGCACCATTGCTTTGATGTTTTTTTTCTTTAATTTTCTGACACACAATAACTACTACAAATATTTTTTTTTCTTTCTGTTATCCTTTACCCCTGAGAATATTCTCTTAGCTTTGTATGTTCATTGCACTCTTGCGTCACTGAGCATGTTTTGTTTATATGAGCTAGTAACGTTGGCCTTAAATTTGAAATTCACTTTGAATTCTCACTTTAATGAATAACCCCAATATAGACATACAGACCACCTCATCTTAAAAGTGGTCTGAGTGCCATGTCCCTGTTGTTTCAACCATGCAATGTAAGAACAACGATGTTTACATTGCAGGGTTCTAGTGGCTGCCAATCTAAGAGCCTTTAGGGGCGCTTCTGTCCAAATAGTTTCACTTGCCTATTTCAAAAAGATGTTCTCATAGAGACAATCTAATTGGTGCAGTGTGACATTTTGCTGCGCATGTGCACAAGTCTCTCTGTCTTGATGATCTCAGTCATGGAGGCAGGGTAGCAGCACGGAGACTTGCGCTGTAATGGAGAAGAAGTAAGTAAAGCTGTTTTTTTTTTTTTTTGTCTTTCACAAAGAGGGCGACCGGGAACCTAAAACGACATGTTTGTATTTCTAACGCTATAATGTTCCTTTAAGCATATGTTTTAAGCAAACTAGCGGACGTGCCCTCTTCTGCTGTTTACTCTCTAATATTTAAATCAAACGATAAATACAAAGGAAACCAAGTATGTCTTGTGTTCCATGTTGACTCTAGAAATGTGAAATATGTTAAATGTTTCAACATTGCATAACTGTATACTGGGCTTTGAGGACTTTGAAGTAAATGGAGCTTTACTCTTCCCTAAGTAAAAATTTATTTTAATTTGAGTTTTAAACTGCTCAGTGCATTGAGGTTAAACTAATGGCGAAGACACCAGATATAGACAACCTGTACATTTTTAGCTGTGGTTATACTATGAAGATGCAGGGGATGTTGTCCAACCACAGCTGGACAGCAGAATGTTGGCCAACAATAGACATAGATGTGCCAGCATTTATCTTGACATTATTGCATCTTGTTTGATGTTTTCAAGCTGAGAGGATACACTTTAATGTATCTTCTCCATTGGCTATGTTACTTGGGTTTGATAGGTTTTACAACTGCTAAGTGCATAACCATAAAAAAATGCTTTTTTGTGTCCGGCCATAAATCATTCAATATGTTATGGATCATGATGTAAATCCAAATTTTTCCACAAGCTACTTGATTTACAAAAATTGCCTTCCAAGTTCATCCACACAGTCAAGTATCCATTCTAAAGAAGTTGGTGTGATAAGTTGGTATAAGAAGGTTTAAAAGTTTTGGTAATGGGAATAAGAAAAAAGTCAAACAATTATCTAAGATAGAGCATTGTAAAAACACATTTTGATTTCTTCCATTCCTATCTTAGAGGGTGACACATCAGTGTACATACATAGGGATATGATGTGCATTTAATTCACTTTGGGATTTTGTGTTGCACTAGAAAAGGCAAAAAGAGGACAGTCTTTTTCGTACAGAACTCCAGAATGAAAGGAACTAAGACAAAAAACTCCAAAATTTTATTTAACCCCTTAAGGACCAAACTTCTGGAATAAAAGGGAATCATGACATGTCACACATGTCATGTGTCCTTAAGGGGTTAAAGGAACACTATAGTCACCTAAATTACTTTAGCTAAATAAAGCAGTTTTAGTGTATATATCATTCCCCTGCAATTTCACTGCTCAATTCACTGTCATTTAGGAGTTAAATCACTGTGTTTCTGTTTATGCAGCCCTAGCCACACCTCCCCTGGCTATGATTGACAGAACCTGCATGAAAAAAAAACTGGTTTCACTTTCAAACAGATGTAATTTACCTTAAATAGTTGTATCTCAATCTCTAAATTGAACTTTAACCCCTTAAGGACACATGACATGTGTGACATGTCATGATTCCCTTTTATTCCAGAAGTTTGGTCCTTAAGGGGTTAATCACATACAGGAGGCTCTTGCAGGGTCTAGCAAGCTATTAACATAGCAGGGGATAAGAACATCTTAATTAAACAGAACTTGCAATAAAGAAAGCCTAAATAGGGCTCTCTTTACAGGAAGTGTTTATGGAAGGCTGTGCAAGTCACATGCGGGGAGGTGTGACTAGGGTTCATAAACAAAGGGATTTAACTCCTAAATGGCAGAGGATTGAGCAGTGAGGCTGCAGGGGCATGTTCTATACACCAAAACTGCTTAATTAAGCTGTTCAGGTGACTATAGTGTCCCTTTAATGTCAAAGTAAAATAACATAGCAGGCATTATCCACATATGTGATATGATGAATCAAGAAACCAAGGTTTAATACATGTTATGCCTTATTTGTTGCTTATGAGTAGTCATTCTTTGTCATAATTACCAAAGATTTAAAGTGGCACAAAAAGAAAAAAATTTTAGATGGCGTGAATAGATGTGCAGCCAAGGTAGAACATATTTAGAACATTTTAGGTTACATTATTATTACATTTTCACAATCTATTAATATGCAGTTATGTAATCTTGAACAAGACCAACATATTTGAATTGCACAAACTTACATATTTGCTGATTTCCTAAAACTTTAAAAGTTCACTATAGTCACCCAGACCACTTAATCGTAATTAAGTGGTTTTGGTGCAATGAGCATTTTTGCAAATTACATTGCATTGCAGGGTTAAATCCATCTGTAATGGATTCAAGTAATACTTGGTCACGTGATGTGGAAACCCCACAGGAAAGCTTAAAGAGACACTATAGTCACCAGAACAACTACAGCTTAATGTAGTTGTTCTGGTGAGTACAATAGCTGCCTTCAGGCGTTTTCATGTAAACACTGCCTTTTCAGAGAAAAGGCAGTGTTTACCTTGCCCCTAGGGACACCTCCAAGAGGCTACTCCTTAGATGGCCACTGGAGGGGCTTCCTGGCTCAGGGCTGCACAGTAGGCAGCTCTGCCGTTCAGTGTCCCCACGCTCTGCATGGAGACGCTGAATTTTCCTCATAGAGATGCATTGATTCAATGCATCTCTATGAGGAGGTCCTGATTGGCCAAAATGGCATTTGGCCCTGCCCTCGTGCCAATTTTAGCTAATCCAATGCTTTCCCAAAGAGGGCGGAGCCAGCCGCCAGGGGAACCAGGGCGGCGCTGGAAATAAGGTGAGTTTTAAACTTTTATAGGGGGGCTAAGGGAAGGGCAAGCCACCTAAATGGTGGGTTTTCACTGTAGGGTCAGAAATACATGTTTGTGTTCCTGGCCCTATAGTGATCCTTTAATTCAGTGGTTTTCTATGGGAAAGATTGGATTTGTGAGCAGCACTCACTGTGTCTGCGCATTTTGTCTACAATGCTCCTCTATGAGGGGAATCTAATTGGATTCTGTAGGAGGCCATGTGTCCTCTGTGACGAAACCAGAGGAGGGGCAGCAACACTATATTGTTAGTAATACAGACTTGTATTCCTAATGCTATAGTGTTCCTTTCACCTCTTCACTACTAAGCAGTTTGCAAAAAATAAAAATAAACACCTCTAAAACCAAATGAATTGGGTGTCCTATCTACACATACTGAGATTTAATTTTTTATTTCAGTATGCGTAAATAGCATATTATTAAATGGAAAAAATAACAAAATTGTTGGTTGGAGAGAAAAACATAAAAAATAAAATATTTACCAAAGAATTAAGTAACAGGCGAGAATACACAACCAGGATCAGTTCCAACCAGTATCTGTATTGTGAATTTCTGTAAGGCAAGCAGTGAAAAAAATGTACATATTTTTACTTTCATCTTTATTTACATTGTTTGCTGCAGTGAATGCAATCTTAATAATGGATTTCGTATTTATGTCTGTTTTTTAGTGGTACGATAGTAAAAGCACGAGACAAGCTGTACCACCCAGAATGTTTCATGTGCGATGACTGTGGCCTTAACCTGAAACAGAGAGGGTACTTCTTCATCGAAGAGCAGCTTTACTGCGAAACTCACGCCAAGGAGAGAGTCAAACCTCCTGAAGGATATGATGTTGTGGCTGTGTACCCCAATGCCAAAGTTGAACTTGTCTAACATCCCACCATAGCCCTTGTTGATAGAGAGGCCATTAGTGCCTTACAGTCAGGACCGGCAGTAACAACTTATGGATCCCCCACTATTGTTGATCTACGCTTTCCACATCCAACTAGTTAACTGCAAATATCTGCTTATTGAAACTTGCTTTGTCCTACTTGTGGAGTAAAGCAATTCAGCTTTTCAAGATTCCAAAGAACTCTTCAATGGGATTCCAGGTCAAATGTGTTTTCTATAACTGCTACAATATGAGATTTAACGTTCATCTGAGAGTTGTTAATAGTGGTTGATCAACAATAGCTGGAGAACCATAGGATTGCTTTCTCCAAGTCTACAGCAATAACTATCAAGCTTTTCCTACAACATAGAAATTAAAGGAATTTCTTCAGGCAAGTGATTCCCATGCACCATATAATCTAGCAGAACATCAACGCAAAAAGCACCATAAGGCTTAAAAAATATGCATTTTACTTCCTAAATAAAGCTAAAACGTCTGTAGAGGGCAAGTGTTTAGGAAATGTGTTATACACTAACTGTCCATGTGTTCTTGCATTTGTGTACATGGGTTTTGTGTACTCTGCAATCTAAATGTGTGCAATCTACGTTTTATTCTTACACCAATAGAAGTCTTTTGTAAATACTGAGTGGTATTCAACGTCTGCCCAATAAAAGCTATATACTTTTTAATATATCCAGTTCTTCGTTACTCTGCTTTTGTTCCGCATCTCTTACTAGCATACAGTGAAATAGTGTGTTGAAATAAATATGGTTCACGTGACTAAAGTAGGCAAGTGTTGGGTATGTAGCACAAATGGTTAGTAGTTGTCCTCGGCCAAATTTACCAGGCACAATGTTGGTCCAGGTTTTTTTTTCAGTATTTGCAGTAATATCCTGACCTGCAAGCTGTCTGCAATTTCTCAGCAAATGATATTGGCAACGTTTTAAAAAAAAAAAAAGAAAAAAAAAAAAAGAGAGAGAGAGAGAGAAACACAGCTGTGGAAACAGAACTGGAAAGTCTTTCAGCATCCACCGGTTTGAATGAACGGACCTGTAAGGGAATAAAACAACGTCCACTCGTAATTCAGTTTTAGTGCTAAGCATCAGTTTCTCCTATTTGCAGCCTCGTTAAGAATGACATCACATTCCACACGGCACTGCAGCCAAGTCGCAGATACAAAGCTGAACTTGTTTTAATCCATCAACAGTGTGAATTTAAACCACAAGGACAGCAGGAAACTGCATTAACAGGACATGTACACCAGCAAGACTGTCAACAATCTGGCCTAAAACATATCAATGGTACCCCTCTCCAAAAGTGTACAATACTCTCTAGCAAGCAACTGGGTCACTGTATGTAAGAGTGAAATAATAAAATTGTCAATCATGATTGCAGACCAAATCCAGGCTCTTGTTTACACAGCCACTATTTACAGCTCTGATTCAGCTCAGTGCATTATTGTAATGGCATGTGAGGCAAATAAAGTACATCCTATTGATACCAAGATCAACTAACCATGGAAGGCAGTTCCTGCTTCATTACTGTGCTCAACTATTCCTTAAAGGGACACTAACTTTTTCTTAAATACACAATATTACAGCACCGTATATTGATAACACAGACAGTAGGTATTATAAGTTAAAATAGCCCGAGTGAGTATAGGACATGTAACTTATCTCTATGACATCCATCCAACTTCCTGTCGATGAGAGCAGCCATGTTAATTGCTTGTCCCTGCAGATTGTACCATTATTATTTTCCATTAAAATGTTTCTCTCCTTTGGAGGGAGATGATTGACATAGAAAGAGGAATAAGGCGAAGGATGTTGGTTAACTTTACAGGTTTTGGTCTTTGTGTCAACAATCTCAATAGGCATAAAAGTAGAAGAGGAAAAGGGAAACATGAAAATCTAATAGATGGAAGGGGAATAAAGTAAATGAGGCCAACTCCAACCAATTCAAATTATACTTATTTCAATGGTAACGATTCTGAATCCATGCAAAGAGTTACTGTATGTATGTTCTATAAATTCCATTGCTAAACCTTTGTAAGTTAACAGTTGCAGCATAAACAGTTTCCTGTTAAAATACCCCCAAGCTCATGATGAGACCACCCCATCAATGTCCACATTGCAGGGTTAACACGCCTCCGGTGATTGTCAGGAAGACAGGCACTAGAGGCATTTCCTCTGCTATAATCAAACTCAGTTATAGATCAAATGCTGCTCCTAGAGCATTATTTATTTTGCACAGCAAAGTGTCTTGTATGCCTACCCTATGGGGAAGCATTTAGTTGGTTGAGATCATCAATCTTGATAACCTCAGCTAAGGAGGCACAATAGTTTTGTTGAGACCAGTGTGGGAAAAGCTGGAAGGTATGTATATATCATACCTTCGCATAGGGTGATATCTAGATAGGTAACATGAAACTATAAAGTTAGGAATACATGTATTCCTAACACGTATTCTTTTACGGCTTAGGATATGTGGGTAAATGAAGGATTACTATAGTGTGTAAAACTGTTAGTTAATTTTAATAATGCAAAAGACAAAGTATAAATATAAGCAGTATATTTATATTCTCACACCAACTGTACGATATATAATGTGTAATAAAGGTTTTTATGCAAATGAAGCCTATTTGCAACAGGAACAAATATATATTTTAAATTATAACAAAAACATATACTTAATGCTTAGTTGATGAATCCCACCAAAACAAAAGGTGTAAGTGAAGCAAGTAAGTTGCAAAAAAGAAACACCCCTTTAAATACACCCCTTTATATAGGGAAATATAAAAGACAAAGAAACAAATAATAGTGCAATGCTATAAATGAATGGAGTAGCAAACTACCCAACATATGAGGTGGAAAGAAGGGTAAACACAGGATTAAAAACAAACTAATGAAAAAAAAACTAATGAAAATATATATAGTATAACCAAATAAAAATTCCAAACTCACATTAATCTCAACTGGTCAAATAAGCCCCCATTCAAAGCTTAAAGAACACACTAAATGGAATAAGAGTATTATACCCTTAAGATACCAGGATTGGTGATGTCGGAAAAACATATAAATATAAAAATTAAAAAAACATAACGTAAACACAAAATAAACACTGGATATTCTTATACTAGTTGGAGTTGTAGGTATATAAATACATAAAAACTACCAAAGTCTACATGGGTAAAAGTCAACAATGAACTAAACAGTGAAATCAATTGACCAAGGAAATGTAAAATGTACGGTGGAAATCAAAGGTCCTGATTCAAAGAAAAAAAAAAACTGGCAGTGTGTAGCTACAGTCTTGCTAAAATGTTATTGGGAAAATGTTAAAAAATTGGCAAATAACAATTTCCCACCCAATTTCACGCTATGTCTATTAACAAAACAAAGGGGCTATTGATCCTCATACATCCAACATCCAGAGGCAATACATAGACCCACAGGGGAGGTTTATCATACTTGTGGCCTATTTCCCAAATTCCGACTAATTTCCTAACCAAACTCCTCCAAACAATGGAAGACTACCGCCAGGGAGGCCTTATCTATGTGGGGATTTCACTTCATTCAGTCGCCACAGTTGGACACGAAAGCCATCTCGCAGTAGGGGTAGAAGACTATCTAACACCTGCAAACACTTCACCGCCCTCATCTCTAAACATGGTCTCTACGATAGCTGGAGGGTTACACACCCTACAGAAAAGGACTACACGTTTCACTCGGCAGTGCACAATACCTACTCCCGCATAGACACATTCTTGTTAGATGGCACATCCCTGGCTCAATTAGCTGATTGTAAGATAGGTTCATTTGCATGGTCAGACCACTGCCCGGTTTACTTAACACTACATGACACTTTCCAAGTCAAGGGCAAAGAGAACTGCAGACTCAACGAATCTGTGCTCACAGATACTGCCTTTGCCTCACACGTAAAGGACGAACTCGATTACTACTTCCGCCTCAATGGTGGAGGAGATGTATCTGATACCTCGGTCTGGCTTGCCAATAAGGCAGTCGTCCGATGGTTGTTTATTAAAAGATCTGCATACCTAAAAAGACAACACCAACAGAAGCTTCTCCAATGCCATAAATGTATTGCGGACCTGTCAGATCAAAACAAATCTAACCCGTCCAGAGAACTTGCTGCTGAAAGCCAACAGGCTTACTGCAAACTACACACACTAAACTCAGTTAAAACCACATACCTACTAAATAGACTGAAAGCCACTACTTACCATTTCAGTGGGAAAGCAAACAAATACTTAGCAGCGAGATTGCGAGAAAGACTTTCCACTAACAGAATTGCACACATTATAGGGGAGAACGGGACAAAGAAACTGGGGCTGCAAGATGTGGTGGTACCAGCCTCGCCACTGGGCATTGGAGAAGACTGATTGCCAGCCTCCTGCCCTGTGACTATGGCCCCATGTTGAAATGCTTGATTTTCCCCTGCAAAGACCCGAAAGCCGGTTCATTCGGTACTTTCCCTATGTGAGCAGTGATACCCCAGATAGCTATGCCATGGAGCCCATTCGTATAATGAAAGACTTTGGCTCCATGGCAATTGAACTGTATGTATGTGATCTGAGCGCCATTCAGTAATAATGTGCGCTCAGATCTAAGCTATCTGGGGATATGTTGAATGTACCTGTTTTAAGCAATAGCTGCACAGTTATATATTTTTATGTATTTTATTGTATTTTGCTACCATGTGGCTAATGGAGTTTTGCCCCTGTCCTTGGAGATAATTGGATTACGTCCCAATTATCTCCAGGATAGAAGACTCTGTGGAACTGGTATTGGGCAGAAAAGCCATGCTTCATTCGGTCACAAAGGACGTTGATCTAACTTTTGACCCACTGGACCAATTTGTATGATTTTGACGTATGTTGGTATTTGGAGTATACTGATTCTGAAAATGTAAGTGAGTTTATGTGAATGTGATGCATACTTTTAAAGTGAATATTGTGTAAAACTGTGTATTTTCCTGCCTGTGATAATAATATTAACCCATTGTGTAAGGTAATTGTATCACAGGCAGAGGGGAGGATTTTGTGTGGGAGTGTCTGAGTGTATTGTACGTGTTTATTGGTTGTTCTTCAAAACCCTGTGGGCAGTACTATTTTTGTAGAATGTTAATAAAAGAGGCTGTATGGGCCAGTACAGTCAGTTCTACTTCACCCTCAATTTGGAGTGCCGTCTCTTATTGGGGGAATCTGCTATAAGGGATTGCTATACTCTGCATACTCTCTTGCTATAATTACTGCTAAGCTCTTGTAAGAGCTTGTTCCCGTCCTGCTCTCTGAGGGAATCCACGGTGGTTATGGTGTCTGCTGGAGTGCTTAGAGCCCTCAGGAAGTGCTAGGAGCATCCTTCAACGGAGCTACCCAGTCGGGGTGCCAGGTCATCCGTTACACAAGAGATTAGTGATACCTTCGCCCATTTTTACTATACAATTTGAAAGATGACCCCAACACACATACCCCCACTGACGCGGAAGTGAAATCAGTCCTTGACAAAATTAAACTCCCACAGCTTTCACAAACACAAATAGAGGACCTGATCCGCCCTCCCACATTAACTGAAGTGGAGGACACCATACGGGACCTGCCCGGGGGTAAATCCCCTGGTGCGGATGGGCTCTCCAATCTATACTATAAAAATATGCCTCAACACTAGCTCCTCACTTACTGGGGACCTTGCATCAGGTGAGGGAGGGGTGAGCCCTGCCGCCAGAGATGCTACTGGCCACTATAGTGACCTTACAGAAACCCGACAAACCGACTGACAACTGCAAAAACTTCCGCCTCATCTCCCTACTCAACACTGATTCTAGCAAACAGACTCGCCCCTCTACTGCCCTCACTCATTAAAGACGACCAGACTGGCTTTGTAAAAGGCAGATAGGGACTAGATAAAGCTCACAAACTATCAGTGGGAGCTAAGCAGGGCTGTTCTTTTACTTGTGCTGGATGCAGAGAAAGCATTTGACCGCCTTGGCTGGCCCTTCCTGAGGGGGGATTTGGGGCCGTACAGTATCCCCAGGGATGCCCGCTCTCCCCACTGCTATAAGTTCTGGCACTGGAGCCCTTGTTAGAGGGAATCAGAACGAATAGCGGGGTTCAGGGAGTGATAGTTTGCCGTAAAGAGATCAAGGTGCTGTACCTAACGCACCTACATATGACGCTCCCCGTGGTCATGCAGATGATTGTGGACTACGGCAAAGTGTCCTACTAATCCCTCAACGCTTCCAAAACACAGGCTCTATGCATATCCTTACCGGCTACTTTGGTCCAACAACGCCAGCAACCTACACGTTCGAATGGAGAACGGACACACTCAAGTATCTAGGGATCACATACGCGAAGGCTCACATAGACCTATACTCTACAACAAGCATGTCAAACTCTGGCACGGGCCACATAAACAAGGTTTAAGTTTATGTGGGGCAAAAAAAAAATACCTTAAATTTTCATAGGAACGTAGGTTTATTTTAAAAAGTACAGTATAAAAAACAGCATTGCTCTCTACTAAACCACAGCACCCCCCTCTACTAAATTCCAGTCCCCCATCTACTAAACCACAGAACCCCCCTTTACCACCCTGTGCCAAATCTGATCTTCCCGCTGACACACATACATACTCACTGACAGACACACATACATACTCACTGACAGACACACACACACACATACTCACTGACAAATACACGTATACTCACTGATAGAAACACACGCATACCCACTGACAGACAGACACACACATACACACACACACACACACACATACTCACTGACAGACACATACTTACTGACATACAGACACACACACATACTGACGGACACACACACACATACTCACAGACACACACACATACTTACTGACAGACACATACATACTTACTGACAGACACAAACACTCACTGACAGACAGACACACACACATATATACTCCCTGACAGACACACACACATACTGACAGACAGACACACACATACTTACTGACACACACACACATACTTACTGACAGACAGACACACTGACAGACAGACACATACTCCCTGACACAGACACACACATACTCACTGACAGACACACACATACTCACTGACAGACAGACACACACATAATCACTGACACAGACACACACACATACTAACTGACACAGACACACACATACTCACTGACACAGACACACACACTGACAGACACACACACATATACTCACTGACAGACACGCACACTCACTGACACAGACACACACACACATACTCACTGACAGACACACACACTGACAGACATACACACACACATACTCACAACACAGACACACACACTGACAGACACAAACACACATGCTCACTGACACACACACTGACAGACACACACATACTCACTGACACAGACACTGACAGACACACACACTCACTGACACACACACACTGAGAGACACACACACACATACTCACTGACACAGACACACACACTGAGAGACACAAATACACATACTCACTGACACAGACATACTGACAGACACACACAGACACTCATTGACACAAACACACACACTGACAGACACACACACATACATACTCACTGGCACAGACACACACACTGACAGACACAAAGACACATACTCACTGACACAGACACACTGACAGACACACACACACACACACTCACTGACACACACACTGACAGACATACACACATACATACTGACACAGACACACACACTAACAGACACACACACTCACTGACACAGACACACATTGACAGACAGACAGACACACAGACACAATCACAGACACACACACTGAGAGACACATACACACATACTCACTGACACAGACACAAACACACATACTCACTGACACAGACACACACACTGACAGACACAAACACACATACTCACTGACACAGACACACACATACTCACTGACAGACAGACACACACTCACTGACACAGACACACACTAACAGACACACACACACATACTCACAGACACGTACACTCACTGACACAGACACACACACACACACTCACTGACAGACACACACACACCGACAGATATACACACACACATGCTCACTGACACAGACACACACACTGACAGACACACACACACACATACTCACTGACACAGACACACACACTGACAGACACAAACACACATACTCACTGACACAGACACACTGACACACACATAATTTATTGTATTGTTCCCTACCTTTGGGAGCTGGTGTGGGGATCTTCTGTCTAGAGATCTCCTTCCTGCTCCTCACTACTCCCTCGCGCGGTTTAGTGATGCCGTGTGCCGGAATATAACGTCATATTCCTGTGTCCGGCTTCACTACAGATGGTGCGCAGGAGGAAGCAGTGAGGAAGGCTAAGCTCCTTTGCTTCATCCACGGTCCCCTCCTCCCCAGTCGGGTAAGTGAAAGCAGAGTAGGCACCTGCAATGTGGGGAGAGCAGATGCCTACTCTGCTATAACACCAGCATGTACTCGCGGCTAGTCGGGCCGCAAACATGGTCCTTGTGGGCCGCATGCGGCCCTGGGGCGCGAGTTTGACATGCTTGCTCTACAAACTATGTGGCAGTATGAAATAGCTGCCACAACCTACTCAAGAAATGGTCTCCACTGTTTCTGTCCTGGACGAAACGGATTATGGCAATTAAAATGTCAATCCTCCCCAGACTGCTCTACTTATTTTTCAACCTACCACTAGAGCTACCTACTAGAGGCCTTCTTCAAAGATCCAAACCGACATAAACCACTTTGTGTGGAAGTGTGGCACACCTAGGGTGGTCCAATCCTTGCTTAATGCACCAAAACACAGTGGTGGCCTAGCTCTGCCCAATATGCACACATACTACTGCGCAACTGTCCTAGCTACAGCCCTCCTGCACTTCCTTCATACCCCCCCCCCCCAAATAGGTGCACTTAGAAAGGTAGCTTATGGTTCCACATGCCCTGACCCAAAAAATCCAGGCCACAAACACCCGTGGCCCCCCCTTATAATGCAGTTACTCCTGAAGCTCTGGGACAAACACTCACACCTGCTATGTGGCCACTCTGACTTGTCACTAGCCATATGTAGTGGTACTTACCTTATCCGGGGGCCGGCCGAGGTCCTCTATTCCCGCCGCGGCTTGCTCACAGTTCAGACGAAGGTGGGCACTGACTGGCACGTCTCGGGCGCGCTCTTAAAGGGACTGCAGGAGCCGAAATGTAAAACGGTCTCCCATTGGCCCCTGTCATTCCACATTCCCCATACACTCTTGTTTTGGGGGCGTGGATATGACAGGGGCCAATCAAATGAAATACTAGAGTATTTATACTTACCTCTCCCTTAACTCCCTGCCCTATCGTGGTTTCTGATTCAGTTCCCTTTAGCGCTTGTATTGTTCAGTTGTGATTTTTCGTGCTTGACCTTGGCTTTGTATCTGACTTCGTTTTTCTCTTTATCCCTGCTTTGTCTTGTTTGCCGGCTTACTGATTCCTGTGTACCAGACCTGGCTAGTTCTTGTTTTTCGCTGTCTCTCTGTTCCCTTGACCTCGGCTCGTTCCTGACTGTCTCTTCTCTGTTCTACGTCGAGTCCGGCCATTCTAAGGTCCGGTAAGACGTATCTGCTTTATATTGTCAATTGTTGGACTAAATCTTGCGTGTTGGGGTACACTACCGTGACACCATACCAATCATGTCCCTCACGTATTGTATCCCCACATTCCATGCCACACAGAGGCATACTCGGGGAGCCACTCACCTGGAGCACTTATACGACTGAGGTACCCTATTGAGCTACAAAGTATTCAAGAAGCGACACTCCTTGAATAGGGCGTCCCAGTACTCGTATGTCCAATTACAATCGTTGTTGGCCCGACAGTATCACAAAAATGATGTATCTAACATACCATCCACAACGCCCACTGCATGGGAAAAAATATGTATTACTGGGTCAATTCCTACAACATGTAAACTGATCTCCACCGGTTAATATCACGACATGTACCATTTGCTGCTTCCAAATTAGCACAGCAATGGGAATCCAAATTAAATTGCTCCTTCCCAGGCAAAAAATGGGACTGCATCTTTCAACTGCCTAAATAACAAATCCTGATCAAATCCTCTACTCATATAGAACAACATTACAAAACAATATACAGGTGGTACACAGTACTGAGTAGTCTGCGCAAAGTGTACCCCAACACCTCCGCCATATGCTGGATGTGGCAATCCTAGCCACTTCAGACTACGGGAATAGTTCCCTAAAGGTTGTCCTACAAACTGCTAGTATATTGTAATTACATGTATTGTGTATTCTGCCGGTAAATGTATGATTGCATGTTGTCTATGGTATTCCCATGCTAGCAGCCGAAAGCCGCTAGCATTTGAATGGTCGTTTCACGAACCGCCACTTTACCGGCTGTTCGTGAAACGAATTATGTACCGAACGCAAGCCCACACACTTAGAGGCATGTGGCACCAATTACCCGGTTGCAACATTGTTGCAATCGGTAATTAAGTGGATTCTTAGGTGGCCGTCGTTCGGCTACCGACCACGCGGCGGTCGGCCATCTTGAATCCTTTGTCTCCCCCAGCGGTGTTTGGTCGTCGAGTGCATGGAACCAAAAACGGCTACTCGACGGCACGAACACCGCTGTACTTCCAGGCGGTTCGGGAGCTCCGGTCTCCTTCTATTAGGAGACCCATTGACGTTCTGCACTTTTTATACAAATTAAATAGATAAGTGTATTTCGTATGGTGTTCGGTTAGTTTAGCTGGGATCTGAGCGGTATTTCAACGAAACGTACCCGCAGACCCCAGCTATCTACCGAACGGTTGTTCGTGCCAAACAAATGAATATTGTTCAAGTTATGGATTTTAAAGTAAAATGTTGGTTCTGCTGCACGAGGAGATAATCCACTTAACAGTATATTTCAGTGGGAGTATCTCTCTCGTACAGCGGTGCCTGATGGGAGAAATGTACCAAATGTTAAGTCCCCCATGTAGTCCCTTACTGTATCACCCCTGCTTTGTCAGTAAGGAAACCCCTTGCATGGGGACTTGCATAAATACTGGAAGTTCTGAATAAAGCTGCTAGTTGACTCCCAGACTGTGTTTCGTCCGGTTATTGGGAGGATTGGGGATATTGCCTTACTTTTCAGCGCTGACTGTGGATTTTACCTGTTATAACAGCGGAGATCGTGGATTCTAATATTGCACTCCGCTACAATAGGTGGCAAGCGACAGGATCCAACCTTACAGCCGAAAAGCGGTGTTCGTGTAAATTGAAACTACCGAACAAGGAAAGTGAAGGGCAATTCGTATGGAACAAAGAACCGAACAACGAGGTGAATGGAGATTGATTATGCTGCATTGAAACGGCAGACATTAAAGGAGCTACTGGAAGCCAGGGGTAAGGTAGCCAGCAATAAATCCAAGGCTGTGCTGATCGCTGAACTGATGGAGGGAGACAGAGCCCGCAGCGCTACACCTCCACCAGCCATGGAAGAGACCCTATACCAGAGAGAGCTGAGAACCAGGATGGAGTTTTTGCCACAGCCAGTACCCATGGAAATAATTACCGTGCTGATGTCAGACGTGCATGATTATCTGATGGCAAACCCCACACCGGAGACACCGTCCAGGGCAGAATCCATTGCTGCCTCCATTTACGGACAGGTAAAGCCCAAAATCCCATATCACGCATTTAAAGTGTTTTGTGAAGAAAAGGATGAGATTGACGGGTATTTGCAAGAATTTGAAAGGCTATGTGACTTACATGACTTGGAACCAGCAGTATGGGTACCACTACTGGCAGGCAAACTGTCGGGTAGGGCAGCGGAAGCCTACCGCGCTGTACCTCGAGAGGACAGCAAGGATTATACAAAAGTAAAGAGAGCGATTCTAGAAAGGTATGCCATTACCCCAGAGGCATACCGGCGCAAGTTCAGAGGCTTACGCAAACCAGATAAAGATTCTCATGCAGAGTGGGCGCACAAGCTGGACCAAGCATCACAAGGATGGATACAAGCCAGCCACGCCACCACTATGGAGGAACTGAGACAGCTAATGTTATTAGAACAATTCTTTAATGGCTTGTCCCCAGAAACACAAGAATGGGTAAGGGATCGAAAGCCCCTCACCCTAACCGAAGCGGCCCGACTAGCCGATCAGCATTTCGATGCCAGGAGACATCACGGGCCCCCAACTAGGACTTATCCTCGACCCGCCGTGCAGCCCAGTACCTTCACGCCGACCGGCCCAACAGCACCTCTGTATAGACCAGCGCAGGGTAATCCGCCACCTCCCTCCCGGTATAATGGCCGGGCTAACATCCAGTGTCACACATGCAAACAGTGGGGACATATTTCTCGAGAGTGCACTCAGAACCGGAGCCGACAAGCATGGAACCAAGTCCGCCAGAATCTGGCACCCAGGGCCGCTGCGCATCACTATCATGTGGCACCAGTCACCCAAGAAATATTGAGCGCTCAAGCAGAGGAACCTCTAGGGGTACTACACGAGGTGATGTCAGTTCGAGCCACCGACAACAGGCAGCATCATCGCCAGCTAGTGACCCTGGAGGGGAAAGAAGTACAAGGGCTCCGAGATTCAGGAGCCACTCTCACCTTGATCGCACCCCATCTAGTTCCAGGTTCCGCACACACTGGCGGATCAGTGGCAGTACGAGTAGCAGGGGGAGCAGTGTACCGACTGCCCACTGCTAAAGTGCATTTGGATTGGGGTGTGGGGGAGGGGGTTGTAGAAGTGGGCCTCATGCAAAACTTACCGGCAGATGTTGTGCTGGGGAATGACTTGGGCCAGATGAACTCTGCTTTTATACCCCAGGCTCCACACCAGGAAGCCCATCCAGTGACCACACGGCAACAGGCTCGCACCACGGCTCCACCCACACACTCTGAGGCTCAGGTAAGAGACCATACCCCCACACGACACGTATGTCCTGGGTTACCCCAACTAAATTTGAGGCAGAGGTTAAGTTAGACCCCACCCTGCAGGTATACAGTGACAGAGTGCACACCGACCAGGCTGGGTTAGAGGGGGAGCGGTACACATGGGAGAAGGGGCTACTATACCGCATTGCTGAAAGAGGAGTGGGAGGGTCAGTCACAGTGACAACCAAACAGTTAGTGGTTCCCCAGAAGTATCGGCAAGAGTTACTTAGGATTGCTCACGATATTCCCTTGTCTGGGCATCTAGGGATGACCCGTACCCGATACAGGTTAACCCATGCATTTTTCTGGCCCGGGATTTCTAAAGATGTGAGACAGTACTGCACCTCCTGTGACATCTGCAAACGAGTAGGCAAGCGAGGTTACCGCCACAAAGCCAAATTATGTCCCCTCCCTATTATTGCAGAACCTTTCAGTAGGGTGGCCGTAGACATAGTGGGACCCTTACCCAAACCCAGTCCCTCTGGGAAAAGATATATCTTAACTGTAGTGGACTATGCCACCCGGTACCCCGAGGCTGTAGCCCTCACTAATATTCATGCCGAAACTGTGGCCGAGGCTTTAATGAAGATATTTTCCCGGGTGGGGTTTTCTCAAGAAATAATATCCGATAGGGGCATCCAATTCACCGCCAAGGTCACCCAACAACTATGGAAGATATGTGGCATTAAACCAATAGTAAATTCTGCATACCACCCCCAGTCCAATGGGCTATGCAAAAGATTTAATGGTACGCTGAAGCAGATGCTCCGTACGTTTGGAGAAGCGCATAAAGACTGGGAGCGGTTTTTACCCCATCTGCTCTTCGCATATAGGGAGGTACCCCACGAATCGACAGGGTTTTCCCCTTTTGAATTACTGTTCGGAAGGAGGGTACGAGAGCCGTTAGATCTAATTAGGTAACATTGGGAGGGAGAGAGTAGCCCAGATGGAACCCCTATTGTATCTTACGTACTGGAGTTCCGGGACCGTCTGGAGGCGCTGACTCAGACTGTGCGCACCAACCTCCAGGCGGCCCAGGGACGCCAGCGCCGCTGGTACGATAAGGGAGCCAGAGACCACAGCTTTCAAGTGGGACAGAAGGTTTTGATTTTAAAACCCGTCCGCACAGACAAGCTGCAGGCCATCTGGCAAGGCCCATACCAGGTGGTGGAACAGAGATGTGACACCACCTATGTGATTGGCCCCTGCTCAGGGGTAGGGAAGAGACGCATGCTCCATGTGAACATGCTCAAACCCTACCATGAGAGGATAGAGGACGTGGCGGCGATATGCGCCTCAGCCTCGGAGGATCAGGAGAATCTGCCCCTACCTGACCTATTAGAGCCAGAAGAACAGATAGAGCCATCCCGGGGGGTTCAGCTGTGGGAGCAGCTAAGCCCTCAGGCGCGTGCTCAGGTACAAGAGCTGATCGTAGCTAAAGGGGCTACCTTTTCCAATTTGCCTGGTACATTCCAGTAGCCACCCACCGAGTCGAAACCCCGGGACAGCTACCTATGCGACAGGCTCCATATCGTGCCCCTGAATCCGTCAGGACTCATATGAAGACTGAGCTGGATGAAATGTTGCAGCTAGGGGTTATCGAGCCTTCCGATAGCCCCTGGGCATCGCCAGTAGTGCTGGTACCTAAGAAGGACTGCACGACACGTTTCTGTGTCGACTACCGGAGGCTAAACGACAAAACGGTGTCGGATGCCTACCCGATGCCCCGGATAGACGAGCTGTTAGATAAAATGGCACGTGGCCAGTATCTCACTACCATAGATTTGTGTAAGGGATACTGGCAAATTCCACTAGCCGAAGATGCCATCCCCAAGTCGGCCTGTACCAATTTCGGGTCATGCCATTCGGGATGAAAAACGCCCCGGCTACCTTTCAGCGGATGGTAGATCGGCTACTGGACGGTTTCCAAGGTTATGCATGTGCGTACTTAGACGACATTGCCATATTTAGCCAGACCTGGGAAGAGCACCTACAACATATAGGGGCCATTCTAGATCGTATTGGAGAGGCAGGGTTAACGCTGAAACCCAGCAAATGTCATATAGGGATGGCAGAAGTGCAGTACTTGGGCCACCGGGTGGGGTGTGGGCAACAGAAACCCGAACCAGCCAAAATCGAAGCCGTAGCCAAATGGCCCACCCCAAGGACAAAAACACAAGTGCTAGCTTTTATAGTTACTGCAGGGTATTATAGGAAATTCGTGCCCAATTACAGACTGGTTGTCTGGGCCCCAGAGTGTGAATAGGCATTTCAACAACTAAAGACTGCTTTAACTAATGCCCCTGTACTTGCCGCTCCTGATCCAACTAAAAGATTTCTTGTTCACACAGACGCTTCAATGTTTGGATTGGGAGCAGTGCTGAGCCAAGTGGGAGCAGATGGCGGAGAACATCCCGTAGCTTACTTGAGCCGAAAGTTGTTGCCCCGTGAAGTAAGCTACGCCGCCATCGAGAAAGAATGCCTGCCCGTGGTGTGGGCCCTCAAAAAGTTACAGCCGTATTTGTATGGACAACCTTTTTCCCTACTCACAGATCACAACCCGTTGGTGTGGCTGAACCGTGTGGCCGGGGACAATGCCAGGCTGCTGCGCTGGAGTTTGGCGCTGCAGCCCTTTGACTTTACTATTCATTACCGGCCAGGGAAGCAAAACGGTAACGCCGACGGGTTATCCAGACAGACTGAACTTGAGAAGTGATCTGTGGGTACTCCTCCGGACATCCCCAAGCCGATCCGTTGGGATCAGACTGTGTATGCGGCTTGGTTCTGGGGGAGCATTGTGGCAAACCTAGCCACTTCAGACTACGGGAATAGTTCCCTAAAGGCAAGCCCACACACTTAGAGGCGTGTGGCACCAGTTACCCGGTTGCAACATTGTTGCAATTGGTAATTAAGTGGATTCTTAGGTGGCCGTCGTTCGGCTACCGACCACGCGGCGGTCGGCCATCTTGAATACTTTGTCTCCCCCAGCGGTGTTTGGTCGTCGAGTGCATGGAACCAAAAACGGCTACTCGACGGCACGAACACCGCTGTACTTCCAGGCGGTTCATGAGCTCCGGTCTCCTTCTATTAGGAGACCCATTGACGTTCGGTACTTTTTATACGAATTAAATAGATAAGTGTATTTCGTATGGCGTTTGGTTAGTTTAGCTGGGATCTGAGCGGTATTTCCACGAAACATACCCGCAGATCCCAGCTATCTACCGAACGGTTGTTCGTGCCAAACAAACGAATATTGTTCAAGTTATGGATTTTAAAGTAAAATGTTGGTTCTGCTGCACGAGGAGATAATCCACTTAACAGTATATTTCAGTGGGAGTATCTCTCTCGTGCAGCGGTGCCTGATGGGAGAAATGTACCAAATGTTAAGTCCCCCATGTAGTCCCTTACTGTATCACCCCTGCTTTGTCAGTAAGGAAACCCCTTGCATAGGGACTTGCATAAATACTGGAAGTTCTGAATAAAGCTGTTAGTTGACTCCCAGACTGTGTTTTGTCCGGTTATTGGGAGGATTGGGGATATTGCCTTACTTTTCAGCGCTGACTGTGGATTTACCTGTTATACCAGCGGAGATCGTGGATTCTAATATTGCACTCCGCTACACTGGAGATGCAACGATGCGGAGGACACTGCCCTGCATTTATGGTGGTCCTGCCCATGCATTCAAACCTTCTGGGCAGGCGTCCATAACAAGCAGCAACTGGATGCTCCATCTCACTAGCACCCCAACAGCTGTTACTAACTGACCTACCAGTGGGACCACCTAGGGCCTCACAAAAATTGCTACTACTTATGAAAGGTACAGACATACCTCCTATAGGTCTGTGCCTAGTATAAGATAAGCCTGTATATAGCGCCAGACAAATTGTGAAAGCTTATGAAAATCCTCAACATTACTACAATTCCTGCGGGCTCTAAGATATTGCCCGGTCGGAATGCCACGTTTAAGGGGTTGAGGATGAAAACTCTCCCAGCGAAGGAGACTGTTAGAAGATGTGGGCTTTTTGTACAGAGTGGTGGTGATCAAGTTATTACTGACCGTAATTGTGAGGTCCAGAAAATTAAGTGTATTACCCCCAAACTCTGAAGTAAAGTGTAGATTCAAGTCATTGATGTTGAGTAGAGATACAAATGCATCAAAGAGTTCCCTACTGCCTGTCCAAAAAATCTAAATATCATCAATATAGCAGGCCCAATGATGAATAAAGGGCCTATATGA
Source organism: Pelobates fuscus (assembly GCF_036172605.1). Lineage (NCBI taxonomy): Eukaryota > Metazoa > Chordata > Amphibia > Anura > Pelobatidae > Pelobates > Pelobates fuscus. The sequence goes on along the minus strand of NC_086319.1, from coordinate 110,620,888 downwards.
TGAAAATAAATCAGATGCCACAACTACTTCCTCCCACCAACCTAGATGAAGGTTGGCATACGATGGGGCACAAGCTGTCCCCATCGTAGTACCTTGTATCTGATGATAAAATGTATCGTTAAAGAGGAAGTAGTCGTGGCAAAGAATGAACTCAAGTAGTTCCAGGACAAACTGGGAATGATCCTTGAGGTTAGAACTCCTTTTGTCCAAATAAGAGTTGACATGTTGAATACCCCCCTCATGTGGTATAGATGAATAGAGTGCTTCTACATCAAGACTACAAAGTGTCACTGATTCAGGTACTGTTAGATTCGATAGGCGGACTAAAGTCTGCTTAGTATCCTGAATGAAAGAAGGTAAAGATTCCACAAAAGGGCGGAGAATCTTGTCTAAATAGATGCTGCCATTTTGGGTAAGGTTATCAACGCCAGAAACTATAGGACATCCAGGAGGATTGGTCTGATTTTTGTGGACCTTGGGAAGGCAGTAGAAGGTAGCTATCCTAGGATTTTTGTTAAGGATGAACTCATATTCATCCCTAGATAGCACCCCTCTACTTTGTAATCATGTAGGAATACATTTGTAGGGTCTGTTTTGAGGAGATGTATCCCTATCCTCAAGAATCTTGAGGGTCATTTTTACGTAGTCAGATGAATCCAAAATGACTATATTCTCTCCTTTGTCAGCTGGTTTGATTGTAATTGTGGTATCCAGTTTCAAAACTGGAGGGCTTTATTCTCGGATTTTGTTAAGTTCATATTAGGGAAAAAATTCAAATCCTTATAATTAATGTTCTCAATTGCAAATTTAACTAACTCCAAAAAGAATTCAATATTTTTGAAACTCCCCAAGTTGGGTGTAAAACGACTTTGAGGTTTTAGATTTGTTTGATTTGAGGTAACATTTGTATCACTCTCATCCAGGAGAGATATTAAGGTCATAAAGCAGTCATAGTCTTTATCAAAAAGACTTAATTCCTTTGTCTTTTTGTCAATTCTGATTTGATGGTATTTACACAGGGCTAATTTTCTAACAAACAAGTGCAGATCTTTGACCCACATAAATTTATTGAATGCCGGGACCGGCACAAATTAGAGGCCCTTCGATAATACACTTATTTCTGGAGCAGTAATTAGATGAGTTGACAGATTAATTATTTGTAAGGTATTATTTAAAATCGCCTTCTCCTTGTTACACTTCTCCCACGACCCCTGTTGCGAGTATGATAGGTTAGTTGACGGGGTGGGGGGTCGTCCACCTGGCTTAGTTCTAAAAAAATCACCCCCTTCTTTAGAATGCCCCTAGAGTTACCTTGGTAAGGTGTACTTAGATCAAGAGTTGATGGACGAGTTTGTGTCAACAGTTGCCTGTTATCAGAGTCATTATCAGATGAATCCTAATCTGAGGTTAATATATTCTCAGAGTTGATTCTAGTACGACGTTTGAAGGTACTATAAACATTGCCAGTTTCATAGTCCTTCAAATCTCTCACAAATTTCTGATGCTTTCTAATTTTAATTGATTGTTGATATCTGTCCAGATTCTGTTTTAATTTTATTTCCAATTGATTAAACAGAGGATCAGTTTGAAATTGATTGATGTTATTTAATTCAGACTCAAGTTGTTTATCGGTTTCCTGGAGTTTTATTTTTTCAAATTTACAAATAATTTGCATACATGTATTAGAGCATAAGCCTGCTGCTAGTTCCCATTCTTTAACCATTTCAAGGTTCTCAGAATGAGAGGAGAGAATCGTATGGACTCTAAGGCCTCTTGGGATCATGTTTTTCTTTAAGTAGTTATCAAGAGAAGAGATCTCCCAACTAGCCCTAATCTGTTGTCTATATGTTTTGTTGAGTTTGTTAAAACATTGATTGATATCAGACGAAATATCAGTATTTACCAATTGTTCATTTGAGAATACCTTATCTGCATCTTTGCACCAAATAGTACTATCGGGTTTATTGGCGAGAAAACCCGCCATGGTCGATACTAAGTATAGTCGAACACAAGAACAACCTAGGTACTAAAACCTAAAAATTAAATTAAAGAGAACAACACTGGCTAGAAATGGAACAAGTCCATCCACCAGAGTTGTGATGGTTGAAGGATACAATGGGGCATAACCCCTGAAAATACAGAAGAAAAAAAATGGACTTATGGGTGGCAGATATAGACAATCTGCCTCCCAAAAAGACCTAGTATCCTAATGGAGAGAGAGCTGCTCTGCAATTATATGATAAATTACATTTTACGATGTCAGATCCACTAAGATGATTTGACGATGATTACTGACGTCACGCTTAGGGGGCGGAGCTCTAAGTAGCTTTAAAAAGAGGAGCCATTCACTCCGCAAATTGCTCTTGATAAAGGCGACTTGTTTTGTCGAAACGCGCGTTGGGCATCTATTTAAGCGGATGACTTTAGCTTAGGACCACCTTGGTTTTCGTTTGACTCATTTTAATTTACTTTATGGAGAAATACAGCTTATTACTAACTACATGCTAGGGACTCCTTCCCCCAAATCTCCTATAGCAGTATAGTTTATCTGCTACATTTGGGCTGTTGGTTTATTTATTTTTAAACTTAATAAACTTATTGTGCCATTAACCTATTTGGTGCACCTATCTATCTAGTTATAGATTATACTTATTTTGTATCTAAAGGATTTCCAGTTTGTTATATTTACTTAACCTTATCCTTTTTGATCATAGATTTTTACTGTCTATAACTATATTTGGCAATTTTGTTGCATGATACTTACAGTTATCTTCTTGATCATTTAATCTGGATGAGTCAGTAGATTATTCCAGATGGTCCTATTTTATTATTTATGTTTGTTTAGTCATTTTTGAGTCTTCCCCCAAGAGGGACTAATAAAGAGTTTTTTTTGTTTTTTGTTTTTTGCTCTCTGCATTCCACTCTGATATTTATCATATAATTGCAGAGCAGCTCTCTCCCCATTAGGATACTAGGTCTTTTTGGGAGGCAGATTGTCTATATCTGCCACCCATTAGTCCATTTTTTTTTCTTATGTTAGCTTTGTTGTCAGTATCTGAAAGGAGTGATGTCAATCAGTCCATTTATATACTCCCTAGCCAGTGCTAGTAGCGTCAGCTAAGGGGATCACCACGGCAAATCACAGCGCGTAAACTGTAGTTGCTATTTGTGGAGAGTAGAAGGTCCGTGGGAAGTCTTTTCTGCTCTCCCTTGTCAGTCAATTCTTCAGCACATAGTCTACAACATCAAAGAATTGACTTACACATGGGAGAAATACCTAATTTTAAAAATTGTTTTTTCTCCAAATCTATATATTTACTAGCAAATCTGCTTGCACGATGTATAGGCAGAATTTTATGCTCTTTCAAAATTGAATAATAGATCTTGGGCATGGTGGGTAACCTTTAGCCATTTCTCCTCCATTTTAAAATACTTATTTCAAGCACACACTTTTCATCTCTTCATTTTAAGCAGCTTTCATTAATAATAAAGGTGATAACTTAACTACAAGTCTTGGAAACTCCTACTCCTATGAAGCTGTGCACAGAAAGATTTGAAATGTGCCCCTCTCCCTTACATAGTGTGCAAAATACCAGGCGGTGTGATCAGTTGGTTGTGCATGAGTTATGTCATGTTTAGGTTGGTGACTGTTTCATTTCTAATCTCTGTATAGAAAGATGAACAGATACTGTCCTATCTGCACTCTAATCTTTACACCAGAATTGACCTCATTGGTCAAATTACTTCCTGGTGAGGACAGAGCTTACTATTAAAAATGTGTGGAGATTTCCTGCAGATGTATCAACTTCTTCATTTATCACTTATTTTTGATTGTTTGTTTTAAAGGAACACTCCAAGTACCATAACTACTACAGCTTACTATAGTGGTTAACACTAACACTGTCTGATACAAGATGCATGAACATATCTGTAGGATTCTGTCATATACTAAAGATAAGGATGAGGTATTTCCTAATATATTTTTATATACTTAATTTAAAAAATAATCTATTTCCTTTCAAAACTTGATGAAAGGACCATTATATTAAAGGGCCACTATTGTCAGCTTAATGTAGTTGTTCTGGTCTGTTTAACATGTCTATCCTCTGTCCGTACTCCCACATTTGATGCTCGCCTCCAAGACTTCTCCAGGGCTGCACCTTTTCTGTGGAACTCCCTTCCCTTCTCCGTTAGACTTTCACCCAGTTTCCCCTCCTTCAAAAATCTTTGAAACTGTTAGCGGGTTTTCATTCCCCCCCGCTCCCATGACTCTTCTCTTGCAACTGTCAAAAATAACCTAAGTTCTCAGTGAATACTTTTCCAGCAACATATTTCATTACCCCTACTTATACCCTTTGTGTCACTATACCTCACTCCTTCTAGCATGTAAGCTCATTGAGCAGAGCCCTCAACCCCTCTGTTCATGTGCGTCCAGTTGTCTGGTTACAATTACGTGTCTGTTAGTCCACCCATTGTAGAGCGCTACGGAATTTGCTGGCGTTTTATAAATAATAAAATAATAGTAATAATAATGTCCCTGAAGGCTTTTTGCTGAAAAGGCAGTGTTTATATTGCAGCCTAGGGACATATCTAGTGGCACTCAGCCAGATGGCCATTGCAGGTGTTTCCACGCTCTGCATGGAGATGCTGAACATTCTTCATAGAGATGATTTTATTCAGTGCATCTCAATGGAGAGATGCTGATTGGCTAGCACAATATTTGCTCCACCCCCACCCCACCTTCTTTACTGTGATTATCAAAATTTACAATCTTAGCCAATTTAATGTTTTCCCATATGAAAGCATCAATTCTGATAGTGGCAAACATGCCTATGCCATGAGCTAGCTAGCCTCCTGCCCAAGGCCATATACAAAGACCGTGTTCGGGAGTTAAATCTCCCCAGCCTCCATTAGCAGCTTTTCCTGGGTGCCCCTGGTTTATGAACTTTCCCTTCATTCGAATGGAACCAAACACTAGCTCCCTGGCAGCCGTTCGCATGAAGAAACCAATAAATTGTCTCCAACGATAGTTAGCCACGATCATTATGGAACTAAATTTGGCATTAGGACTTTGTGGGTTCCCGGTCACCTCAGCGGGACTTAGCCACGAATGTTATGGAACTGTTTTCCGCCAGGAGAGCGCTTTTTGGAGGGTTCTTTTATGTTTTTATGATGTTTTTGGGTATGTTTATGTTTTATATTTTTATATTTGCCTTTCTGTTCCTGGGAGATAATTAGCTTACCGGTATTTAACACAATTATCTCCCAGGCACAGAGATTTAAGGGAGGGGCTTGATTTGCATTGAATGGAGACCCCCTGCTGGGGGCTGTGTATAAAAGCAGGCAACTTGGCCATAATGAACGAGTTCCTTTACACCCTTCACTCAGTCCCAACTAGTGTTTGGGCGGACCAGCTATACAGCTATACTCTCTGCAGGAGAGTTTTAATCACTAGAAGCTGGATCCAGGACCCTGTTCCAGGGTGGGAAGTGATGGCGAGACCCCAGCCAAGCTCCGGTGGCTAGGGGCTAAAGTGCTGATGGTATCCCGGCGATAGCTAGGGAACATGCTTGGCGGAGGTACCCAGTTGGGGTACCAGGCGGTCCGCCACACTGATGATCTCAGCCAAGGAGGCGGGGTGTTGAATAAAGATAAGATTTAACCCTAATTAAGGGTGTAAAAAGGAGGCCAGCATCTAAATAGTGTTTTAACACTATATTGTCAGGAATACACTTTTATATTTCTGACCCTGTAGTGTTCCTTAAAAATAGTTTTGAGGTGACAGTTGCACTTCAAATATGTTATCTCTGTAATGCATAGAAATAAGAATTGATAAGTAACAGGAAGCATTGTGTGTGCGTTTTACATAGCTATCTGTAATAGGTATGTGTAGCTTTATCTTTAGGGCAAAGTACGGTTTAATGTAATGTACATTTCTATGAGAACCATGAAATATCTGTTCCAGTAATGATGGGAATATACATGATTTTCTAGAATGGACAATGCCTCTGGGAATTTGGCTTAGCTTTCATTGTTCCTTATTTCGTGTTTTTGGTGTGATGAAATCATTTGCAGCTGTCTTTTCAAAGCCCACCAGCTTTGCTATTTTTATCAAATTAAGCTACAAAGCTTTATATTTTACACAAATATTTATTTTTTAGACGATTAATCTTTAATGAACAACAATGTGATGTACCTCTTTCTATGGTGCGACACACACCATAAACAAAATTACTCCGTTTACAGTTTATACCTATGATAATTCAGATGTCTTGGAACCTCAACAGATGTTTTAAAAAAAAATTACTCTCTAGGCACCATAACGACTACAGTGCAATGAAGTGTTTATGGTGGCACGAGTCCCTGGACTCTGTCTGCTGGCAATCTTTTAAACCATTAATGAACCATTCCATTAATGAAGTGGAAGTTGATACCTATTCATTATCATTCCAACTCATGCCAGGTTTAGTTTGACATATTACTGTTAGGAACATTTATCACAATAATCACTGCAGAATTCATGGTTTGTTTGTGTATTTGTTCTGCTATATTGTGTGCAGCATTAGAACATATTAGCATAGATTCTAAAACCTCGCAAACCTACACTGTGATGCACTAAAGACAAAAAAAAAAACTAACAACAATAAGCTTTGAAATTCACATTGACCTCCTGATAATTCCCATGTTAATAAATAACATTGTTAGATTTGGATTTAACCTTTAAATGGTTTAAAAAATGTTCATTGTAGAATAGTCTGTGTTCCAATATGGGTGTCTGGGGCATCTTAGCAGGATGTTATATTAATGTGATAACAAGTATTAAAATATTTGCATTAAATATACTTTTTTATGTAGCCATACTAACAGAGATAAACTGCATCTCATTTGTGCCTACTGCATAAAACTATCAACGCATTTTATATAATATATACTATACGCTATATTATCACATAGGCTTTTTGATTTGAAGAAATTCACAAACAAACAAAACAAAAGAAAAAAGGGGTGTGAACACAATGGGGAATCCCAGTTCATTCTTGGCCAACAACATATGACTTGTAATAAATCACGATTCCGTACATAACAGATCTCTGACTTCATAGATGTTGGTGGACTACAACTTCCAGAATTCTTTGAATGCAATAGATAGCCATTAAATCGTGAGATTTGTAACTCTGGGGTGCAGTGTTTGAGATGCCTGCTGTATTGGATCCATATAATCTATACCAATTAAACATAATGCCAATTGAACCCATTGTATGGTTGTTGTCATGGCATGTACCCATAAAGCAGAGCTAAGCTGTCTGTTACATTTATTTCATGTCCTTGATGTCTTATCTGTTCATCTGTAACACTTGATATATGTGATAAATTACATTATTAAGAAAAACAATATATATAGCATTGACATATCTCGAGATTTTCTCAAATGCATCTTCATATCATTAGGTCAGAGGTTATCAACCTTTTTCTACCTTCCGCCCACTAATGCATTTTTCTTGATGGAAAAATTTCCTTACCGCCCACCAGTTTTAGATTTTTTTTTTTTTTAGCGCAAGTGCAGAATATTTTTTAGAAAGGAGGGTGTTTTAAAAAAATAATAAATGTACATGCATTTATCTTTTTATTTCTACTTTATGCATGTTTATAATGTTTTTAACTTTAGAAAGTTTAATGAGAAAATAAAGTAAATTGAAATTACCATTAACAAGTGATTAATGAGATCCTTGAGGCTGATGCTACGAGACTAAATATTTGATATCTGGTTTGATTTTCGTAAGGATCAAACAAAGGTCTCCTTTTTCGGTGATGTTCAGACGATTTCTCTGTTTGCTCATAATATGATTTCTCATCCGTGCATCAGCTTCCCTCCTCTCCCTCCTCAAATCCCCCCCCCCCTTTTTTCTATTTTTTTTACCTTCTTTATAGCAATGCCCAGCAGGAAGGCTGAGCTAGGTAGCCCACTTTTTATTATTATTATAAGCCAACAACAATTCTCTCTTTTTCCTTTTTATATTTTTTATTTTCATTCTTTCTCCTTTTTTACAAGTACTCTGCTCCTTCTTTCTCCTATTCTACAAGTACTCTGCTCCTTCTTTCTCCTTTTTTACAAGTACTCTGCTCCTTCTTTCTCCTATATTTCAAGTACTCCACTCCCTGCTATCATATATCCCCCTACCTACTCCAACTTCTCCCCTTCCTCTACCCGCATGTTACATTCGTTCACGAGCGCATGCGTTCGTACGTGCATACACACGCGCAATACGGGCGCACATGCACGTTCAGGCACACACACTCGCGCTTGCGTGCACTCGCATCTGCACACCCGCACTTCCTGCTTACCACTGAGTGCGCGAGAGATGAATAGAGCGTTCATCTCTCTGGATGGAGGGAGGACTCTGCTACCGCCCACCTGGAATCCTAAAAACGCCCACTGGTGGGCGGTAGGGACCAGGTTGACGACCCCTGCATTAGGTAGTGAAATCGCACAAGCAAAAGTAGATGATATTCCAGCTGAAATGTTCTACTAAATTATCTAGAAAAGAGAGTGAAACATTATCATATCTAGGATATTTGGCAGGTCCACCCTTTAGGCAGGGCTCCTTCCCAAGGTCCCACAACAGGGAGCTGGCACCATAATGGCAGGTTAGGCCTTCTTAGCTGCTCTGCTGCATCTTCTCCCTTATGTGTAATGTTTCTCTGTTCTGCAAATATTCATTAGCAATGTGTCATGTCTTGGAGTAGAAAAATGTGATGCAACTTCACCCCCTGCACTAGAGATGAGGCAGAGAGTATCTGGGTAAGATCATTCAAAGCACATTCCGAAGTGATAAACATAATCTTCCAATAAATACATCTTAATCAATCCTATGTGTATTGGCTAGTTACGGTTCTCTCACAGCGAGAATGACCACACCTCTGTTTCAATGGTCATTTGACAACAGGAGTGATGTTCTGTGCGGAAAATTCAAGAAGAATGCAACACATAGAAAGTTGAATATGGATGGCTCCACATCAGAGAGACAAATTCTAGGATTTATGAAACAAGTTTTACTTTCACTCAAAATATACATTAGGGATTTCTAAAGAATATTAGATAATGAAACTAAATATATACATTAGGGATTTTAAAAGAATATTAGATATTGTAACAAAATATCTGGGATGATCAGGAAGCACATTTTTACAGAGACATAAGACTATTGTTAGATTATATCTGTATTATATCTATATCTGTATATTCTAGATGTGGTTAATTTCTACCAATAACGCACAAGAATCTCTAATCACAGGTAATTAATTTTTTTAAAACAGCCTGAAGATGTGTAGTGAACCCACCACTGAATTTACATGTAAAAAGAAGGTAGTAGATGCTGTAACCAAGTACTTGACTGGGATCTTTGATGCAGGGATACCTATACCCCAGCAGGGATTGTTCGGGGCCAATGGTAGCCACAGCACAGAGTGTGTGTGTGTATGATACACACACCCACTCTGTGCTGTGGCTACCATTGGCCCTGAACAATCCATGATCTGGTGGCCTGTGCTGTCAATGTTCTCCAGGCTTATACCAGTCTTCTGGAATATTTACTAGTGGACTGCAGTATCTGGGGCTCATCGGCTTGTCTGGCTACAGTGAACATCCATGATATGTCTGGAGTTCCTTGCCAGCGACCACAGGGTGTGATAGGACAGTTGTCATAACATTCATAGCACGTGTTGCTCATAAACAGAGCACTTGGTCTACAGAGGTTAACTGCTAAATATACATTCCAACAGAAGATGACAGGATCGTGAAGATCACAGCCAGCATCATTTTCAAAAAAGATAAAATAGCACTGCAATGTGTGAACGTAGAATACTGCAGAACTTTTTCCAGGAAAAAGCCAGTAATTAGGCAATGCAAATTGACCGAACATGGTGACATTGTTGCTTGAATATAAGTATTTGAGTTTATTATTCAAAATATTGAAATATCACAAATAATATCATATATAAAAATATGTAAAAACAAAGAGGGAGATGCAGCTCCTTGAATGTCCTTGGAGTCTCTAGGGTACAAGAGAGACCCTGGATTTGGTGACCTTTACGTGCCCTTTGGACTGTACCAGCACTGGACAAGCGCTGAATATCCTCTCGCTTTTATATATAAAAATATATCAATATATAAAAACAAATTAGAATATTTTTCAAAATAATTTTAAACATTTATCCAACAATATGAAATCATTTGAAAATCATATCTAAAAATATTAAATCAAGGCCAATATTAGCTGTTAGGGCTCTGAATATCCTGTTTTGCCAATAAAGCATCCACACAAGTCAATACATGCACTATATACCACACAGCCAACTGGAGTTCAACAATTACTATTTTTATACAATTTATAGTTGGAGTACTATATTGCTAATCCGGGTTTGCCAACCCATCAGACCAAACTATTCAGAAATCCTTTTCCCCAAAGTTTAACATTGCAGACGTTGACATGGTATTACATTTGTGTACCACTCTCTAATTCTCCTAAATTTCCTACAAGTCTGAAGAAATGATACTTTATGCCTCCACCATCTATTGACCAATTGTCCTCTGTGGCACAATGCCGCAGTGCCACCTGCTGGTGATTTCTTAGCGATAGTTATACAGAGAGTAATAGAAAGCCTCTCCATCAAATATGAAATGAAAAGAGCGAAAATGTTGACTCAACAAGTTTAGATTAGCAGTGAGACATTTACAATGAGATTTGAGATGGCTGCCATTTATCATTGTTAAATATATTTTAAAGAAAGCCCCACTGATCAGTAATGATCAATACAATAGATATAACAGTACAAAAATAATGTACAAGAAGGGGACTAACAAACAAGTAGTTCCAAAAAGACACTTTGGACATGTAGGAACAAAAGGTACTCAAACTATGTGGAGCAGGATAAAATTACACAAAAGGTAAAGGTATGCATAATTACCTGTACACATGTTTTATATATTAAAAAGCCTTGAGCAGGTTTAAGTTATTTAAATAAAATAAATATCACCAGCTGCCAACAACTGATATTCATATTTTCCTGTGTTGTGTAGTGATCGACCTTAAAACCTTAAATTTTGAAAAAATTTTTACAATTCTTTATTTTGGTTTTTCGGCAAAAAACAGGTACAGCATATTGAGTTATAGAAAAACAATACAACTTTCGATCGGTGTATATGCACCGTATAAAAGGGGTGGGACAGGTAAACAAACAGGTGGGGTACCGTACAATCATACAATCTCTCAGTTTGGAATGTACATAGGTTCGGTTGTGTGGTTTTTTTCATTCTGAGTTGCAGCCTAGATGTTATTGTCGGTTTCGGTTCGGATGGTTGCAAGCTTTCTCATTCCCGAGTAGAATGGGGTGCTTTGCTTAGGTTTCTACCTTGAAGCTTCTAATGAGCTTGTCTGTTGTCAGTAGTTTTTGCATGTTCGTGGTGTCCCCTTATGTGCGGCTTTGTATTTTCATCCATTCGCCTGGTATTCGGGATTCAGTAATATTTTGTTTATGGTCGATTTTGGGGACTGGCCTGTTTGTATTGGGGTTGGTTTGGTAGCGCTCTATCTGTGCCCGAGGCAATTGAGGTGCGCTGAGTGGGCCCTTGGGGGCTAATGTGTTAATGTGGGTGGAGTATCGTCTTTGGGGGTCCAGTTGGTTCAGTTTTCTAGGTGCTGCCGTGGTTTTCTAACCTCGCAGTGTTATCACTTGTGGAGTTTATGAGAGGCTGTCACCCTGGAGTTAGGGAGGGTGTGTGTGAGGGGTACGTGGGCATAGGGGTAGGGGATGGGTGGTAAGGTCGTGAGTTGGTTATGATGACCATTATAGGGGCCCGGGCTTTAGCTTGGGGTTGGGAACTCGATCAGCCAAGGGTCCCATATTTTGTCGCAGTGTTTTGACGTGTCGTGTAGAAGGGCTGAGAGGCCATCCATTTTCCTGGTTTCCTCTATTTAATTTTTGATGTCTCCTATGGTTGAGACTGTTGCCGCTTTCCAGTGTGATGCTATGGCTCTTCTGGTGGCTAGTGCTATTTTGGCTTTGAGCTTGTTTTGTGCTCGGTGTGTGTCTTTTAGGGGTTTAGATAGTAACCATGTCCAGGGCTCTTCCCCTATGTTTGTGTGTAAGATTGTGGAGGTTTGTGATTTCTGTCCAAATTTGAGCTATTTGTTGGAATTCCCACCATAGGTGGAGGTGTCCCTTTTTGGCCGCAGCCCTTCCAACATAGGTCGCTTGTGGATATCCTCATTTGTTTAAATTTTAGAGGGGTAAGGTACCACCTCATGAGTGTCTTGTACGCCTCCTCTTTATGGTTGACGCAAATTGTGACTGTTGCTGTGGCTTCCCAAATGTCCCCCCAGTCTGCAGGGTTTTCAGGTGCTGTGAGTGTGGTTTGTCCCACTGCTTTGTAGGTGGTTGTGTCCAGGAAATTCATAATTAGTATGTAGCAGAGGTAGTCATGTGTAGTGAGTGGTGTGTTGCACGGTAGGTCTGTGAATGGGATTAATTGATGGTTTCAGTAATACTGGTATATTCGTGTTAGGTCGTTGTCTTCAGAATGTGTAAAGTTGCGAGGGTCCATTCCCGGTGCGAAGTGTTCGCTTCACTTTATCGAGGTTAGGGGTAATGGATATGTTGTGAGTGTGTTTTTTGTTTGTTTTTTAAATATTCTTTATTTTTGCGGTGCTTACGTTTACAGCAGGTGATTGTGAGGTTTATATCCAGACACACCACTAGTCCCCTTAAATAGCTCTTTCACATCTGATGGACATCAGTATGATAGGGAGAACCGAAACTGGAAGTGATATCCTCCCCTTTCGGTATCATCACATTCATAAAGTACGCCTTAAATCATATTACTCAACATAACTCAGTACTTTATGTTGAGTTATGTTGATTAATATGATTTAAGGAGTACTTTATGAATGTGATGATACCGAAAGGGGAGGTGACGATGTCACTTCCGGTTTCGGTTCTCCCTATCATACTGATGGCCATCAGATGTGAAAGAGCTATTTAAGGGGACTAGTGGTGTGTCTGGATATAAACGCCCTTGATAAAGGCAACCAGGAGGTGCCGAAACATTGGGGGGTTATTTTTTATTCCTGTTTCTGCCCGGTTAGGCTTGTGAGAATTTTGGTAAACTATTATTGTTTATTATCTATGCTTTGTGCCTATTTTTGTATCACTTTATACTATTGTTATTTTGTATTTTCTTCTTTGTATTTCAACCTAATAGTGGTTTTATAAAACCTGGTTGATTATTCCTTGTGATTTCTGGTGTGCATTCTCTTTCTCGTTTGGTTACTATTTATATTGGTATTTGAGGGAATACCAGTGAGAATTAGCACCCAGGTGACTATAGCTTGTAATAATTAAGTTTCTCCATACTGTATTTATTGTATAATCCCATGACTGGACCTCGTGCGACCCAGGTGACGACAAGAGGGGGGCGCGGAAGAGCGGCCCTGAGAGCTATGCCTTGTACTGGATTCAAGGTAAGTAAAACCTTTTTTTTTTTTTTTTGCAGGTTTTACAACAAATTGAGCGAGGGGACTTTCTCCACAGTGCCCAATAAGGCATTTTAAACCAGAAAGCTCCCCCCTCTCAAAAGGGGTATAGTAACCCTTTAGAAATGGGTGTCCTGTAACAACATACCTGGAGCAAATAAAGGAACTACAGAAAATACAGGTGTTTCATCCGAGGTTCACTTTGTTACAGTTGTGCAAACAGTTCCTTCTACAGCTCCTGCAAATATACTACTATTTGTTCAGCTTACAGATAGGTGTCTCCTCAGCAATTTCAGGCTGTAGTTCAATGTTAGTCTGACATCAAAACACAATTTACATACACATATCCCAAAGAGACATCAAAAACATCACCCTCTAATTTCACATTATACACATCCACATGTACTGCACACATACTGTCTACATTTATTTCATATATTACTTTCACAAGCGGAGGCAGACTGAAAGCTCACATGGACCTTGGATAATAGGAACTCAAGGGTATCCCTCATGCCCTGCCCAAGTACAGACACCACGACATACAAACACTGTCGCATCGTACAATCTGCCCTGGCATAAAACATTGTATTGCCGCCACCCAAAACCAAATAGTGAGGTTAACTCTACCCGTTTATTTAATTATAATGAATAAACATAATAAATATGCATTTTGTAACTGAATTTTGCTGCCCCATTCACACACTTACCCCGATAGCGCAGCTCATACAGATATTATATGAACACTGCCCAGCACCCTGAATGACCGTGTTTTATGTGCCTCATCCCACCCTCCACATGAGGCAGACTGCGCTGCTGATGCATCCCATGGGCAACTTACGGTAGCCCTGGCCCTTGGTTGAAAAAACTGGTGAACAGGGTGTGACTTTACAAAGGTTCCTAAATTGTTCCTATGTCTGTCACCCTGTACCCATTATATACGTAGATAGATGCTTGTTACCAACTAGTGCAAGCATGTCAAACTCAAAGGCTAGCATGGGCCAAATAAAGTTTACGTGGGCCGCAAAAAAACTCAAACTTTCAGTTTCATAGAAACGTAGGTTTATTTTGAAAAGTATAATATAAAAAATAAAAAAATAAAAAAGCTGAGTAACTGACACTGGACGTCCTCACGCTTATAGGGCTTCAATGTAAACAAAAGAACGGATTTATTTTAAGGAGACGTGCATTTGCATATAACCAGTGTTTCAGTCAAACTATCTTGACATATTAAGAAATGTTTGGAAATGTGACTAAAATGGTGAATGTATGCTGTTGCACAGCTGTAAAAAACAAATGACGTTATCTTGTTGATTTTGAAGTTCTATGAGTGTGTAGTTCACTTTGGCAGAGATCATCAAACTTGATGATCTCAGGCAATCCAATAGGAAAGCATTGGGAGGCCATTGTGCATGTGTGGCAAAAAGCTACGCGGCCAATCAGCATCTCCATGGGGAGCATTCAGCACTGCCCCTTCCCACATTTTAATATACTGCCCACAAATCCAATACATTTCCCCAAATCCAATCTAATACTCTGCCCCCTCCACCCAATCTAATACACTGCCTCCACTCTAATTGAATACACTGCCCCCACTCCCACCATTCTCATTTAATGCACTGCCCTCCGTCCCTCAATTTCATACACTTCCCCATTCCCCCCTCTCATTTAATACACTGCCCTCTCCCCAATTTAACACACTGTCCCCACTGCCACCACTCTAATTTAATACACTGTCCTCCCACCCCCAATTTAATACACTGCCCATCTCCCTCCTCTAATTTAATACACTGCCCCCTTCCTCCCTCAAATGAATACACTGCTCTCTCTCCCAATTTTAATACACTGGCACCCTCCATCCCCCAAATTAATACAGTGCCCCCTCCCTCCATCAAATTAATACACTGCCCTCCTCCCTCCCCAAATTAATACAGTGTCAACTCCCTGCCCCAATTTAATACACTGGCCCCCACCCTTCCCAAATTAATACAGTACCCACTCCCTCCCCCAATTTAATAAACTGACCCCCACCCATCCCAAATTAATATACTGCCCCACCCTCCTTTAAATAAATACACTGCCCCCCTCCCCCAATTTAACACACTATACAGGAAGGTCCCCAAGCCCCTCTTCCCCTACCTTAAGATGAGCCGCCTGTCCAGCTCTGCTCTTCTCTGTTCAAGCAGGCCAGAAATTCCTCTGACACTGAGAGCAGAAGAGAAGGGGATTGCTCTGCAGACAGACAGACACTCTGCCCTGTTGTGGCCGTGGGGAGGAATGCAGGAATCAGACAGGAAATATCTTTCCTGTCTTGCAGCTGGTCCCAGCTACAGCACAAAGCAGGCCCAGGGCAGGTGCGCCGCAAATATACTCATTGTGGGCCGCATGCAGCCTGTGAGCCGCAAGTATGACATGCTTGAACTAGTGGATTTGGCTATGGAGCCTGTAAAGCGCCCTCTGTTGGTAGCAACAGCAATATGCACTACCTGAATAACAAGGCTGGTTAATTTGCATATTCAAGTACATTTGCATATGGCTAATTCTACAGGCAGATATATGTTGTGTTGGTTATTGACTTCCCCACCCCTTTGTAGATATGTTATTGTGTTATTATAATTCCCTGTAAGTTTTCTGATAAGTTTTGATTATTTGTATTTTTATTGAATTGTCACCATAAGTTCCATGTAAGGAGCTTTTGGGCCAGTCCCAAGAAAAAAACAATAAAGTTTTGTATGTAAGTTCTATTTGGAATGGGATCCCAGCCACAGAGTTGTCATACCTGTTGGCTGGCTGCATGATCTTTCTAGCCCTGGGATAAATCAAGAGAGTTAGGTCTGAGAACTGCAAGTGCCTTTGTAAAGGCAATAGAAATCACATTGCAGGCAGAGGTGGATACTTGCCTGGAAGAAAGACTGAAGTGGAATAGGCAGAAGGGACGATACCTGCCTGGAAGAAGGGCTGCAGCGGAATATTTAGAGGAGACAGTACCTGCCTGGAAGGAGAGCTGCAGCCTAGTTTAGTGGCAAACTCCAGGAGGGACCCCAGTCAAGCGACGGCGACTGGGGCAGAAGAGCAGCGGTTTTCCCCAGTTCCAGCTAGGAAGCGATCCTGGGTGGAGGTACCCAGCCGGAGTACAGGGAGCTCCGCTACACAAAGACTTTAAAAGGCTTACAGAGGCAATGGTGAGAGTGGTACACTGACCAGCCTCAAGTGTAAAACCAGTGAAATGTGAAGTGAATTGCATTTATTATATCGTTACAATGGCACAGGTCAAGGGGTGGGATATAATGGACAGCAGCTAAACAGTCAGTTCTTGCATTTCATGTCTTGGAGGCAGGAAAATAGACAAGCAAAAATATCTGAGTGGCTTTGACAAGGGCCAGACAGTGATGGCTAGATGACTGGGTCATAACATCTCAAAAATGGCAAGTCTTGGACCTTCCGCACAGAAGTGCTACTGTAGCTCAAATTGTTAAAAAAAAATATATAATGCTGCCCATGTTAGAAAGGTGTCAGAAAACACAGTAGCTGCAGACCAGTCAGAGTGTCCATAATGATCATGTCCACCACCAAAAGCACTTTCAATGGGGAAATTAGCATCAGAAATGGACCATGGTGCAATGTAGTAAGGTTGTCTGATCTGATGTATAATGTGTTGGCCAGGTACGTGTGCGTCATTTACCTGGGGAAGTAATAGGAGCAGGATGCACTATGGCAGGGGTAGGCAACCTACGGCACTAGTGCCATGCACGGCACTCGCGGTGTCTTCGCACGGCACTCAAGGCTGCTAGAGCCAAACAGGCTCTGTCCTATCAGGAGTCCCAGTTAAACTTCAGATATCTGCTAATACGAAAAGGTGGTGAAGGACAATCCTCAATTTATGCATTGCAGCACATAGAGTAAGTGATCTCAGATCACTTCCTCCCAGCACTTGTGAATGGGAATCAACACTGTAGCTGAGCAGCCTGCAGCTGCTGTTGCAGCTCCTATACTTGAGCTATACCTGGCCGGCCTGGTCCCCACTGGAACCTAGGGAAGGCACCCACACTGCTAGATATACACAGAAATGCAGAATAACCCTCCCCTCATACAAATAATACGAACAGCCCATACACAAACATACACACAATCCCCACAAACGCAACACCACTAACAATCCACATACATGCACACAACCCCGCATGCAGCCTCTCACATGCAATACCCCAAACAGCCCCCACACACTACCAAACACACAATGTGACATATCCATCCACACACAATTCCACAAGCAGCCCTCATACACAGCCCACATTCATATGTATCATACACGATACCATAAACTACTAATGAACATATACAATATAATACAACGCTCACAAATACAACGCTACTAGGCAATTACAGTAAAAATAACACAAGCAGCATACACACCTCAATTTAAAAAAATAGGATCGGCACGCTACGGGACACCACAATCCTATATCGGCACAGTGCTGCTAAAAGGTTGCCTACCCCTGCACTATGGGATGAAAGTCGGGAGAAGCAGTGTTATGCTCTGGGAAACCTTGGGTGCTGGCATTCATGGGATGTTCCATTGACACATACTGCTTACCTAGAGATTGTTGTAGACCACGTACACCCCTTCATGGCAATGGTGTTCCCTGATTGCAGGGCCGGCCCAAGACATTGTGTTGCCTGGATCCAAGTATGAAATGCTGCCTCCTCCCCCCAAAAAACAACAACATATATGCGTCTGCAATGGTAGTGTCTCTATGTGGGTGTGCTAGAGATGAAGTGTGCGCGTGTGCTGGGGATGTAATGTGTCTGTGTGTGTGCTGGGGATGTAGTACGTGTCTGTGTGTGTGCTGGGGATGTAGTACGTGTCTGTGTGTGTGCTGGGGATGTAGTATATGTCTGTGTGTGCTGGGGATGTAGCGTGTGTCTGTGTGTATGCTGGGGATGTAGCTTGTGTCTGTGTGTGCACTGCAGCCAATACACTTACCTATACACTGTGTTTGTGTATATGCATGTGTGTCAGTGTCTGTGTGTCTGTATATCTGCATGTGTATCAGTGTCTCTGTGCAACTGTATGTGTGTCAGCATATGTATCAAAAACTGACACACATGCAGATACGGACACACACACAGATGTACTGACACACTGATACACCTGCAGATACACAGACATACACACAGACACACTCACAATACACACACTATACACACACAGAGACACACATACAAACACACACTACAAACATTACACACATACAAACACACAGGCACTGAAACATACAGATACACACACTGCCACACATGCAGATACACAGACATACAGTATACACACATTGCAGGCAGAGGTGGATACTTGCCTGGAAGAAAGACTGAAGTGGAATAGGCAGAAGGGACGATACCTGCCTGGAAGAAGGGCTGCAGCGGAATATTTAGAGGAGACAGTACCTGCCTGGAAGGAGAGCTGCAGCCTAGTTTAGTGGCAAACTCCAGGAGGGACCCCAGTCAAGCGACGGCGACTGGGGCAGAAGAGCAGCGGTTTTCCCCAGTTCCAGCTAGGAAGCGATCCTGGGTGGAGGTACCCAGCCGGAGTACAGGGAGCTCCGCTACACAAAGACTTTAAAAGGCTTACAGAGGCAATGGTGAGAGTGGTACACTGACCAGCCTCAAGTGTAAAACCAGTGAAATGTGAAGTGAATTGCATTTATTATATCGTTACAATGGCACGGGTCAAGGGGTGGGATATAATGGACAGCAGCAAAACAGTCAGTTCTTGCATTTCATGTCTTGGAGGCAGGAAAATAGACAAGCAAAAATATCTGAGTGGCTTTGACAAGGGCCAGACAGTGATGGCTAGATGACTGGGTCATAACATCTCAAAAATGGCAAGTCTTGGACCTTCCGCACAGAAGTGCTACTGTAGCTCAAATTGTTAAAAAATATATATATAATGCTGCCCATGTTAGAAAGGTGTCAGAAAACACAGTAGCTGCAGACCAGTCAGAGTGTCCATAATGATCATGTCCACCACCAAAAGCACTTTCAATGGGGAAATTAGCATCAGAAATGGACCATGGTGCAATGTAGTAAGGTTGTCTGATCTGATGTATAATGTGTTGGCCAGGTACGTGTGCGTCATTTACCTGGGGAAGTAATAGGAGCAGGATGCACTATGGGATGAAAGTCGGGAGAAGCAGTGTTATGCTCTGGGAAACCTTGGGTGCTGGCATTCATGGGATGTTCCATTGACACATACTGCTTACCTAGAGATTGTTGTAGACCACGTACACCCCTTCATGGCAATGGTGTTCCCTGATTGCAGGGCCGGCCCAAGACATTGTGTTGCCTGGATCCAAGTATGAAATGCTGCCTCCTCCCCCCAAAAAACAACAACATATATGCGTCTGCAATGGTAGTGTCTCTATGTGGGTGTGCTAGAGATGAAGTGTGCGCGTGTGCTGGGGATGTAATGTGTCTGTGTGTGTGCTGGGGATGTAATGTGTCTGTGTGTGTGCTGGGGATGTAGTACGTGTCTGTGTGTGTGCTGGGGATGTAGTACGTGTCTGTGTGTGTGCTGGGGATGTAGTACGTGTCTGTGTGTGTGCTGGGGATGTAGTACGTGTCTGTGTGTGTGCTGGGGATGTAGTATATGTCTGTGTGTGCTGGGGATGTAGCGTGTGTCTGTGTGTATGCTGGGGATGTAGCTTGTGTCTGTGTGTGCACTGCAGCCAATACACTTACCTATACACTGTGTTTGTGTATATGCATGTGTGTCAGTGTCTGTGTGTCTGTATATCTGCATGTGTATCAGTGTCTCTGTGCAACTGTATGTGTGTCAGCATATGTATCAAAAACTGACACACATGCAGATACGGACACACACACAGATGTACTGACACACTGATACGCCTGCAGATACACAGACACACACAGACACACTCACAATACACACACTATACACACACTATACACACACAGAGACACACATACAAACACACACTACAAACATTACACACATACAAACACACAGGCACTGAAACATACAGATACACACACTGCCACACATGCAGATACACAGACATACAGTATACACACACTACACACATACATACACCTACACACTACACACACAAACACACTATACATACACAGAGACACACATACAAACACACACTACAAACATTACACACATAGAAAACACACAGATACCCACACTAGATATAGATACACGCACTACACAGACACACATACAGATACACACACACTACACACATACACACACTACACATACACAAATACACACACATTACACTCATACACACAGATACCCACACTACATACAGATACACACACATTACACACAAACATTAAAAAAAATTAAACCACCCAGCAGGTTCTTACCTTCTGCTGTCTGTGGCTGGTGGGAGTTGGGGGTCTGCTCTCCATATTCAGCCCCATCCTTGCTGCTTCCTCTTCCTCCTCCTCTTGCGCGTGTGAGTGAGCAGTGATACGCTGTCACTTCCTCCCAGCTCTCCGTGCATGATAGAAGGGGCTCGGTCTCCCTGTTAAAGCGTCACAGCGCAACGACCAGGCCCCTCATTGCACATGTGGCCCTAAGGGGATGGGCAACCCGATGGACCCTCACCCGATGGTTCCCAACCCGTGTGGTGCTGCTGCACTGCCGCCAAGGGTTGGGAAATCCTGTTTTAGATTATGACAGGGACGGCAAAATGCAGCCCCTGTCAGAGTGCCGCCTGGAGCCATGGTGTGACGGTACAATCCATTACTCCGTCAAGCATTCCCTTCTTCCCATAAAATAAAATCACCAAGTAATCCACAGAGTAATAACTTGCTGGTCTCACCAAATAATCCACACATGAGCCAAAGCTTAATGCTGGAACAAGACTGATTTACTGGCACACAGAACTCACAATTTATGCAACACAAAACTCCTCCTCTGGGCCAGGCTAAATAATTGAGTTTTAGCAATATACATAGCTCAATTATCTGCTGGCCACAACATTTACAGTTTAACATACCTTTTACCTAACATTCATAACTCTAAAACCATACATCACATTACATATTCACAATCAATCAATCCATTCAGGGGAACAACATATTAAAAAATGGCATGAATCAGACCAGGGGTTCAAAAGTTAGTAAACGTATCTTTTGTCCCTTACTGGCCGCATGGCAATCTGGTTTAGACAGGTTTTACAGAGGCCTCTATCCTGGAGACAAAGGGGAAAGTAATCAAATTATCCAGGGCTAGAGGCAGACTCCATTAACCACATGGTTACAGAAAGACATAAAATTCTTTAAAAATACATAAAGTCATCTTTTACACATAACACACAGACATTTCACATATCCCCAGATAGCTGGAATCTGAGCGCACAAAACTACCGAATAGCGCTCAGATCCTATTCACACAGTTCAATTGCCATGGAGCTAAAGTCTTTCCCATAGTCTTTCATTATATGAATAGGCTCCATGGCATAGCTATCTGGGGGTATCACCGCTCACACAGGGCAAGTACCGAATGGCCCCACTGTATTTAAAGGGCCAGAATGAGTGACATACACTCTGGTATGGCCGAATACTGTTTTTAAAGGGCCCAATCTCCCAGGGCCATAGTCCAAAGGCAGGAGGCGGGCAGCCAGGCTTCTCCAATGCAATGTGGCGAGATTGCTCTCGTCACACATGGCTCCAGCGCGGTTTTATAGACAGGACGGCCCTGCCTGATTGCAGTGGCCTTTTTTAGCAGCACAATGCTAAACTTTTCTTAAATGGTTTGATGAAACATGACAAAGAGTTCAGGGTGTTGCCTTGGTCTCAAAATTCCCCAGATCTCGATTTGATTGAGCATCTGTGGGAAGTGCTGGAACAACAAATCTAATCCATGGAGGCCCCAAGTCATAACTTGCAGGACTACTACTACTGCTAATGTCTTGGTATCAGATACCACAGGACATGTTCAGAGGTCTTGTGGAGTCTATGCCTAGGTAAGTCAGAACTGTTTTGGCAGCACATGGGGGACCTACACGATATTAGGCAGGTGGTTTTAATGTTGTGGCAGATTAGTATTTACGCTGAGCTCACATTTGATCCCAACACTTACCTCAATGTCTACGCCCCTATGGCTTGATGTGTTCCATAGTTTGTCATCTGATTCTCCCAGCTAGTGTTCTCCTTCAGTGAAGGCGTTGCACAAGGTGGAGCTGTTGATTGCCACATATAAGGTTTGCATGGATAAATACTGGGCAATGTGGACACACTGGCTCTTATTTACAGTTTACAGTTGCAAGATTCTTCTCTTTTGCTCTTCTTCCCTTTCTTACCTCTTTTTCCTTTGGCCTCTCCTCCTCTTGCTCCTTTAGTCATTGAGGATTTGACTTCTACCTGTTACTTAATGAATCTTGTACAACTCTTGTACAATTTATATAATAATGTCTCAGCTTGCATCACATTTATTTTACCACTTTTATGTTTATGATATATTACCGATGTCATTATTTGTTTTTATAAACAAAGACATCCAATCAGCAAACCAGGAGACAGATGTTAGACTAGGAGAGAAATTAGTTTAGTGGAAACTAGCGTGCCAAAAACCCATAGATTTAAACAATCTAGAACGATAAATTGGATGTTGTACATTCCTTTAGGAACAGAGCTCATACATGACAGGAACATGACTCTTCCTGAGAACAGGTTGTAGACATGACAGGAACATGACTCTTCCTGAGAACAGGTTGTAGACATGACAGGAACATGACTCTTCCTGAGAACAGGTTGTTTGTCACAGCACATTTAATTTTCAAATATGAACTTCTGAGTTTCTTGCACGTAAAATATGGTGATCAGTGCCAGCTCTCAAATGATCCTGAGTCATGTTGAATTATTCTCTGAGGTTATTCAAGGGTCATTCCTCTCAAAAAAAGTTAATGAAAATAATAAAATAATGAAAATATTCAGCAAGTTAACTTAAACCCTTATAACAGCTCAACAAATTTGTTATGGGAGCAAGAGTATCTGAGTCCTGTCTTTCGTACAGGGATTAAACAGTTTTGCAACAGTTTAACTCAGAATTTGATGTTCTGGAGCCTAACACAGCTGCCCTTCCTCCCTCGACTTCCTTCCCATCTGCCCATTTAAAGAACTAGTACACAGGACCAACACAAGCCTAAGGCATTTGCCTTAAGGTGCCCCACTAGGGCGGTGCAAAAACTACCCAGCGATAAAATAGTATACCAGGATGGCAGGTGCATACTCTGTCAAACTGTACAGTATCTGAGGGAAATGGGTGGTAAGGGAGCTGTGATCTATATTTGCTGGAACTGCACATCTCGCTCTTGCACCCTACACTGATGCTGGGAGCCAGAATGTGATGCCACTCCGCCCCATGTATCAGTACAGGGTGCGCATGGAATGCACAATCAGACAGAGCAGCTCCCCATTAGACCCCTGGGAGAGGATCCATCCCAGCTCTCCCAAAGGTATGGAGATTGGGTTGACCTCAAAAAGAGACGAAATTCTATTTGAGTGTTTGTGAGAGGGAATGTCTATGTGTGTGAGAAATTGCATGTGTGGCTATTTGTATGTCTAATAGTGTTTTTATGTGTGCTTGACTGCTTGACAGTGTATGTCTGAGTGTGTTTTTCTGACAGCAAGTTGTGTGCGTCTGCATTTGCTGACATTATGCATGTGTGTCTGACATGGGAATCTGAGTATGTGTGTTTAACAGAGTGTATATGTCTAACATTGTGTATCTATATTTATGGGTGTGTGCCTGATATAGTTGACATTGTGTATGTGTGTCCAACAGTGAATCTGTATTTAATGTGGAACTGTGTTTGTGTATGACAGTTTGTGTGTGTGTATTTGGGCGTATGGAATTTGTATCTAGGTGGGGGACCTGGACAATTTTTAAGGGGCCTCAAGACTTCTAGGGGAAGGTCTCTGTGAGAATGTGTATGTATATGTATGTGAGAGAATGTGTTTTATATAATTGTGGCTTTCACAGTGTTTAGATTACTACATATTCAATGTTCCTATTTATATATATATTAGATATGAATGTCTAATGGGTTAAAAAGAACAAATTGTAATTTGTGTTAAAAAGAACAGAATTTGCTATTCTGTAATAGTGACAATTCTGCAATGTTGGTGTGTACCAAGAGAATTAAGGGTCTCCATAAGTGTCCTTATATGGCCAGAGGTTTAGTTAAACATTCTGACACCATTATAGTTCTAACCATAGACATAGAATACCTAGATGCCGCACGTCTATGGCATTCTGTGTTGAGCGGCGAGAAATGCGGCGGCCATCTTGGACCGGTCGCCGCTCTACTGAAGCTATTGAGGATCTCTTGGAAAGCCCATCTCACTAAAGGTAAGTGAAGGACTTGGGGGCACGTATAGCCCTTTATGCCCCTACCCCTTATTACCCCTACCCCATGTCATTAATGACCCTACCCCTAATCCTTAATACCCCTACACACACAGTGTTAATACCCCTATCCCAGCACACATAGTCCTTAATACCCCTACCCCAGCACAGGGGTATTAACACTGTAGGGGTATTAACACCATAAGGGTAGGGGATTAGGGATAGGGGTATTAACACTGTGTGTGTAGGGGTATTAAAGATTAGGGGTAGGGGCATTAATGGCTATAAGTGCCCCGAAGTCCTTCACTTACCTTTAGTAAGTTGGGCTTTCCAAGTGTTCTTCAATTGCTTCAGTAGAGCGGCGACTGGTCCAAGATGGCCGCCGCATTTCTCGCCGCTCAGCACAGAATAGGTATTCTATGTCTATGGTTCTAACTATATAGAACAGTGGACAAAAGACTGTTCCCTGATTTTCTGGCCAAAGGACATCAACCTCTTTCCTTGTAACATCATTAAGCTGTACCAACTGTTAACCATGTATATAACCATGTATGTACTGCTGTATGCATTGTAAATAGGGCAAATGTGTATTTTTATAAAGAACATCAGTTGCATAGTAATATTTTTTGGTGATATCGAAGACTATTATGGCGAGCCACTTGAAGAAAGTATATACCTAAACAGATTGTCACCTGTCACCCTTAACATATGTATATTTATTACACACAGGCATCCCTGTGGCTGGACAACATGTTCATGATATCTCTGGGAGAGCCACACAATTGGGGGTGTAGATTATGAGGATTGGGAAGGTGGGCAGGGGGCAGAAAAATGTTTGTCTCTGTCCCTGATCTGTGGCTATGTGTTTGGCTCCGCCCATGATCTGCCTCCTTGACAGTCTCAGCGAACCCTATGAGAAAGTATTGTGATTGGCTCACAGAATCACTTCTGATGAGGTCAGCTGTAATCAGGCAGTTTAGAGGCAGATGCAGCAGCTGCAGACTTGAATACAAGTAAGATTTTACTATAAGAGGGCTGAGGGGGGTCTAGATGGGGGTTGTAATGCGATAGGGTCAGGAATGCATGTTTGTGTTCCTGACCCTACAGTGTTCCTTTAACTCAAGTTATTCATAATTTTCAATGTTTTATTCAATGGTGTAACTTTCAGTGATGATCCACCTTTAATCCCTTAAGTCAGGGGTGCCCAAAAGGTAGACCCCTAGATGTTGTAGAACTACAACTCCCATGATGCTTTGCATATCTTTAGAATGTTTTAGAATTACAAAGCATCATGGATAAACAAAAAAAAAATCTGAAACTGGAAAAAAAAACACCCCAACAGTTTTTTCTGTACTAAAATAAATAAGAAAAAATAAAATAAAAATAAAAATTAGCTTGGCATTGGTTGGGTGGGGAAGCTGTTCCTCCACCCTGTGGTGTTAGATTGTGTTGGGTGAATATAAAGTGAAGGAATGTTAGCAAACAACTATAATGAATAGGATGGAGTAGAGGTTCCCAAACTAGTCCTCATGGTCCACCAACAGTCCAGGGTTTATGTATTTCCCTCTTTTTGATTCCAATGGAGATACTGACAAAACCTGGACTGTTGGTGGGTCTTGAAGACTTGTTTGGGGTAGAGACACGGGTAGCCCCTTGTTCCATAACTTGTGCTAACTGAATAGTATTCTTTTAAATGGTTACTTTGGCAAAGCTACCTCAACCATATAAGGATATTATTTTAGTCCACGCTTTCTTTTGTAATTAGCTGCCTGCGAGAAAGATTATAGTGTTGTTTTTCTGCTGGGAACCATGTACAATGTGAAATAATTCAGCTTGTTGTAGTTGGAATTATAGGCTTATCAGATGGGCAGTCCGCCAATCTCATACACAATAGTTCATTGCATTGCCTACCAAATGTTAAGTATAGTTTAGTTTTCCTGATAAATAGAATGCTTAGTTCTAGTTGACAGCTGCCTTCTAAATTTTTTATGAAAGTATTCATTTTGAATGGAAGGCATGTTTAAGAAAACGCAACACATTTTTTGCAAAAGCAGTTGGAGCTGTAGTTGCATATTTAATAAAGATCTAAGATGCAGGATATAGTGGTAATAAATATAAAGTATATACCAACTTAAAGGGAAACTGTTAAGTTTCTGAAAACTACAGCATTGGATAAAGACTTGGATAAAGACTTGGATAAATATTAGCTACTTTCAGGTCAGAATAACTCACTGTAGTTCTTTGTATTAAGCTTTCTTTGCAAATTTTGTGATAAGCAATTTCCTAACCAAAATTAAAGGGGTACATATAGCCGGTCCAGGAAAAAAATAAATAAAGGGGGTAACCCTTATAATTTTGGCCAAATATGTCAACTCGTTGTAATACCTTATATAGGGAGCTCCAAAGAGTTGCTTTTGCATGTGTATTAAAAACTAGTAAACTTTATTGAATTCTGGGTGCGGCACCTGACTACCACACAGAGCAGAAGTGCTTTCTACAATATTTCCTCAATATTCAACTTAATCTGGTTAATTATAAATATATAAATCCCTTTTTTCAACATCCAGTCAGACTCACTGGTTCTTGGAAGCATTGAGGCGCTCAACCACTTTAAGATTTTAGTGACTTGCCTCCCTGTATGTTAAGTGTTTGAGCCCCAGCGGCCTAGTTGTCTGCTCCAGGGGGGGACACGTCGATCCCCGGACTTGAGCATAACAGCTTATCATGATATAGAGTCAGCAAAACACATCCCCCCTTTGGATCAATAGCGGTTATCCCAGTCCCCAAAGAACTTACAGTAACACTTATTTGACATTGGACCTACCTGTCCTTCTACTGCCACACAGTGGCAGACGTTTACTCACAGTGCAGACATGAGGAAGTTTCTGACTCAACAGACCAATCCAAAGGCTGGCTAGTCAGTTTCAACCAACTCTGTCCACTGGGAGAAGTTGTCTCACAATGCAGGTGCAAATGATTCAACTGCTATGCTATACCGGGTCCCCATTTGATAGAATTCCAGCAGCTTCCTGCCACTGAGATGGGGCATGCTGATAACTCACCTGGTTCCAGAGCCAGAGAAGATCTGAGAATATTTCCAATTAAGCTATTTTAAAATTAAATTTATGGGGTGTATGAGGGATGAATGGGGTGTATGAGGGATGCAGATAAATAGTGCCTGCGCTACTCAACTACGTATATAAACCCTAGAAAGAAAAGGAGAGGAAGTCCTAGAATCCAATATTCCCTATCTGCTTAATGCTTCACCCAAACCAAAAGTGTGCCTTTTTTTAAAGGAGCTTAAACCCTCTCATTCATGTTAGAGAAGCTAATGGCAATTGTCTGGTCCTTCCACATAGATGGATCACCTCTGAACTCAAAGTCTCTCCTTTTAACTGTTTAAAGGAGTGTAAGGGAATGTGTCTGCATTTGAAACAATATAAAAAAATGGGACCCACAAGCATAATGCACGTCATGATTGGTTAAGCGAGGTTGTGGCCTGTGTCCAGTGGTGTATCTTGGTTTTGTGCTGCCCTAGGCAGGACAAAACTCAGACACCCCCCCCCCCCCACGCGCGCGCAATCCCCACCCAACCCTTCCCCCGCCTTCTAAATACACACATTCACTGACAGATACGCATACACTAGCTAACAGACACACACAGTCAGACACACACAGTCGGACACACACACACACACTAACAAACACACACAGTCGGACACACACACTAACAGACACACACAGTGAGACACACACACTAACAGACACACACTGTCGGACACACAGTCAGACACACACAGTCAGACACACACAGTCAGACACACACAGTCAGACACACACAGTCAGACACACACAGTCAGACACACACAGTCAGACACACACAGTCAGACACACACTAACAGACACACACACTAACAGACACACACACTAACAGACACACACACACACTATCAGACACACACAGTCAGACACACAGTCAGACACACAGTCAGACACACAGTCAGACACACAGTCAGACACACAGTCAGACACACAGTCAGACACACAGTCAGACACACACACACACACATTAACCCTTTTTTTTTATTTACTTCCCCCCCCAGTCTCCTTACCTTTGGGAATGCTGGGGGTGGGGGGGTTCTCCCATTCCCTGGTGGTCCAGTGGCTGCAGGGCGGCACTGGCGGGCAGGCTGGGTGGCCGGCGAGGGAGCTCTTCCCCTGAGCTCTCTGCTCAGCTCCCTCGCGCGCCGCCCGCAGAGTGAGGCTGGGAGGCGGAGCCGGAATATGACGTCATATTCCGGCTCCCAGTCTCACTCTGCGGGCGGCGCGCGAGGGAGCTGAGCAGAGAGCTCAGGGGAAGAGCTCCCTCGCCGGCCACCCAGCCTGCCCGCCCGCCCAGCAACCAGCCCAGCATCCAGCCCAGCATGTCTGTTAGCCGCAAGGCTAACAAGACATTTGCCCTGGGCATTTGGGGGCGGCGTTTTTTGCCGCCCCCTGGAAAATGCCGCCCAAGGCAAATGCCTTGTTTGCCTTGCGGCTAATACGCCCCTGCCTGTGTCAGTCCGAGGGAGTTAAGGAGGAAGGAGCTGGGCGCTGGCTGCCCCAATTAGGCTGCTGGCAGCCAGGGGGGAAACCTGTGAGTGTCGCTTCCCAATTCCAACCCATTTGGCACCGCATGCCACACTCCCGCACTTAAGCCTCACTGCCCAAATAAAAAATCCGAACAGAAATTGGCAACTTCCCCTACCAGTGTGAGGTAAGCTTCAGCCCATGACAGTGATTTTGTGTGTGTGTGTATGTACGTGTTAGTGATTGAGCTTGTATGTGTGCATGTGTGTGTCAGTGAGCTCATCTGTAGTGAGCAAGTTTGTTCAGTGTGCTTGTCTGTAGTGAGCGTCTGTGTGTCAGTGAGCTTGTCTTTGGTGTGCATGTGTGAGTGAGCTTGTCTGTGGTGTGCATGTGTGTGTGTGAGTGAGCTTGTCTGTGATGAGCATGTGTTTGTGAGTGAGCTTGTCTGTGGTGAGCATGTGTGTGTCAGTGAGCTTGTCTGTGGTGAGCTTGTGTATAACCTTGTTTGTAGTGAGCATGTGCATGTGGGCTTGTCTGTAGTAAGCATGGGCATGTGGGCATGCCTGTAGTGAGCATGTGTGTAAACATGTGTGTGTCAGTGTGCTTGTTTGTAGTGAGCTTGTCTGTAGTGAGCGTGTGTGTGTGACTGTGAGCTTGTCTGTAGTAAGCTTCTGTGTGTATGCAAGGGAGTTTGTCTGTACTAAGTTTGTGTGTGGGTATCAGTAAGCATGTCTGTGTGTGTCACTGAGATTGTCTGCCAGTGAGCCTATTTGTGTGTATCAGTGAGCTTGTGTTTTTATATCAGTGAGCTTATTTATATTAATGAGATTGTCTGTCTGTCTGTCTGTCTGTGAGCCTGTGTATCAATGATCTTTTGTCAGTGAGATTAACTATGTCTGCATGTGAGTATGCTTACTGTATTATTACATTTTCTACCCTGAAAGGGCCAATAGAACGAGAAATATACCAATAATATATATGACTATGTCTTGCCACCCAGATGATTTAGTAATTTATGAAAACATTTTATATATATAAACTACATATCACAATGACTTACGGGGCTGGCATAGATTTTTTTCCCCCAGGGCTGTTTTTTATCCCCAGTGTGGCCCTTCTTGCCTCATCACTAAGTAGATGTAAACCTAAGCATATGCAGATACCTCCACCTTCTTGAGTCTTCCTAATGAACGGTGCGAGGGAGTTCCACCGCAAATTGCATTATATCCAACTGTAGGACCACTCAGCATTAGACCGCCAATATCTGTGTATAGAAAACTTGCTGCTGCATTATTTGTTATTTGACAGAGACACAGGTACCCTACTTACATATTGTTACAATAAACAAGTAGAAATGATTTCTGCCTATTTATAGCAACCACTGGCGGATCCAGGGGGGGGGGCAACGGGGCAATTGCCCCCCCCCCCCCGAGAATCCGAGGATCTCCCTCTCCCCTGCCGGCTAATGTAGGGCTGGCGCTGTCCAAGCGCCAGCCCTGCAATGTGCCTTCATGGACCGGAGGGGAGATCAGAGATCTCCCTCCCCGGTCCGCAGGCACTGTTTGCTGGCCACCGGCAGGGGAGGGAGAGAGAGAGAGGACCCGGGGGAGGACCCATGGCAACGCTCCGGATCTCGCGAGAGTGAACTCTAGCCCTGGAGACCAGGGCTAGAGTTCACTCTCACCACATGGACCACCAGGGATACCCACCGGACCACCAGGGATCGAGAAATGTCCCCCCTCCTCCCTAAACAAAGGTAAGAAGGGAGGGGGGACATTATGTATATTTTAAATACGAATTAAAAATCATTTTATCAAATAATAAAAAAACATAAAAAAAGCCCCCCCTCCTTATCACACACATACCCTACACACACATTGCCCCCCATACACACACACTGCCCCATACACACACATTGCCCCCCCACACACACACTGCCCCCCCACACACACACTGCCCCCCCACACACATTGCCCCCATACATACACTGCCACCACATACATACACTGCCACCACATACATACACTGCCACCACATACATACACTGCCCCACATACACATACACTGCCCCATAC
Organism: Pelobates fuscus; assembly: GCF_036172605.1. Lineage (NCBI taxonomy): Eukaryota > Metazoa > Chordata > Amphibia > Anura > Pelobatidae > Pelobates > Pelobates fuscus. The sequence continues at coordinate 110,589,332 of NC_086319.1, read as the reverse complement.
ACACACATTGCCCCCCACATACATAGACTGCCCCCATGCACACATACTGCCCCCCACATACATAGACTGCCCCATACACACACACACACTGCCCCCATACACACACACACTGCCCCCATACACACACACTGCCCCCATACACACACACTGCCCCCATACACACACATTGCCCCTATACACACACATTACTCCCACACACACATATTGCCCCCAGGCACACACATTGCCCCCACATACATACACTGCCCCCCACATACATAGACTGCCCCATACACACACACTGCCCCATACACACACACTGCCCCATACACACACACTGCCCCATACACACACATTACTCCCACACACACATTGCCCCCACATACACTGCCACCCACACACACACACTGCCCCCACACACACACATTGCCCCCATACACACACATTGCCCCACATACATATACTGCCCCATACACACACATTGCCCCCCACATACCCACATACATAGACTGCCCCCATACACGCACATTGCCCCCACATACATACACTGCTCCATACACACATTGCCCACCATACACATACACTACTGCTCCCACACACATACACTGCCCCATACACACACATTGCCCACATACACTGCCCCCAATACACACACACCCTACACACATTGGCCCCCCACACACATACACTGCCCCATACACACACATTACTCCCACACACACACATTACTCCCACACACACATTGCCCCCACATACATACACTGCCCCCCACATACATAGACTGCCCCCATACACACACACTGCCCCACATACATACACTGCCCCCATACACACACTGCCCCCATACGCACACATTGCCCCTACATACATAGACTGCCCCCATACAAACACATTGCCCCCACATACATACACTGCCCCATACACACATTGCCCACCATACACATACACTACTGCTCCCACACACATATACTACCCCCATACACACACATACACTTCCCCCATACACACATTGCCCACATACACTGCCCCCAATACACACACACACCCTACACACACATTGGCCCCACACACACATACACTGCCCCATACACACAAACTTCCCCCCATACACACATACATTGCCCCCGACTCACACTGCAATGCACACACACACACACACACACTGCCCCCTAACACACACTGCCGTCATCACGTACACACTGCAACGCACACACACACACACACACACACACACACACACTGCTCACACAGTCCTTCTTACACAAACACACACACACTGCACCCCTGCTCCTATGCCCTACTACAGCCCCATTTCCAAGCAGACCTCAGGTAAGTTGTCAAACTGTTCTTAAACGGTTTGACTACTTACTCTGGGAGGGGGTCCCGGCACTACTGGCACCATAACCACTACACTGAGCTGTAGTGGGTATTGTGTCTGGATTCATTCTCTAAATAATCTGCAAGTGCCCCTCCCGAGGTCAGGCTCTGGATCCGCCACTGATAGCAACTTGGTTATTTTGCATATTTTAGGGACCGTTAAAAGGAAATAAAGTATGGCAGTTTTCTTTCTTCTGTTTATCTAGATAGTTGAGAGACCTGAACTAAATATGATCCCATAGAAGCAGGCCAAAGGGTTGCAATTTGATGACCATTGAATTCTAAATAGCAAGACGTGGTGCTGAAAATGTGCAACTTTACTGTCAGGTCAATTGTTTTGTCTACAGTGAAAAATGAATCTCCTTTTTTTTCATGGGTAAGGAGGTTATCTGCACTCTGTGTGTGGTAAAGGTTGGATGGCAATTTACACTTCATTTTGCGTGTTTGTAATTGTTTCTGTATTACACAGTCATGTTACAATGTCATATTTACATATTAAGGGTTAATACGTACGTATGGGTTTATTAAATTACCCTCTCTGTCTCATAAGAGATTTTGTACCTGAAGCTGAAAGGGAAGCATTAAGAGGGCAAGCGAGCTTAAACTTAAATGGACAAGTGTTACTGAAAAACACCTGTTATTTAAATGTGCATAGGGATTTGGGACAGCGTGCAGGTAACTCATTTTGGTTTCTGTTCTATGTATTTGGGCTGATGAATACTGTAGCAATTGCCGCTGCTCAAGAATAGTGGGTATGCAAGTGCAGGGCTTCATTATGGGTGACTATTTAAACTTAACTCAAGACAGAAACTCTCAGGGATATTCACTAAAGTGAGAATTATCAGGAATTCAAAGCTAATTAAAATTTAATTAGAAAATGTAGACTGGGGGCGTGGCCTGGCGCTGATCGAAAATGACGGCTTGATTTCAGAGCTCCGAGCACTGCTGCCACATTCCGCTCCATACCGCGCATATTGAGATCCCATGGGTCGAGCAAAACACCTCGACATGACCCGCTCTGCCCCCAGGAGACAGGGAGAGGGCCAATCAGCATACATTCGAAGCTACCTACAAACACCGGGAATCCTCACCTCGCAACATGAAGCATCCAATATGGCACCTTCTTCACTGGGCTTCTCTGTGTCTGAGGACAGCCTGCACACAGACACCGGCTCCATGGACAGAACATCTCCCGACTGGTACCCACTCTTCAAATCGCTTCCCAAGAAGGAAGACCTGCAAACTATTGTACAGGAGGTAAAATCCACACTCCGGACGGAGAGTTCAATGCTGCACACCTCACTAACTAATTCAGAAGGGAGGGTGAAGGCCTTGGAAACCGCGGGCCCTGACACCACGTGCCCGGCACTACAGACAGTTCACTCACATACCAGGAAACTCACAGACCTGCAGCCACAGGCATTACATCAGGGTGAGAGGGCTGTGTGAAACACAAGGCCCAGAAAATGTAAGAGACACACTTATACATCTGTTCAACCTTATCCTGCACAGGTCTCTTGAAGCACTTCTGTACATAGATAGAGCACACCGTGCCCTCCGTCTGAAACAGCCCCTCCGCGAGATGTCATTTGCTTTATTCAGGACTACCAACTGGGGTAAGAATAGGGCCCTCTGACCCGTCACAGCTGCGTTGCAAGACCCCTAGATAAGGTACCACTGGCACTTTCCATTCACACTAAAAGCACGCAAAGATAACATAGAGGCCACCATCAGAGTCCCGACGGATGTCCCCATCTTTCTGGATGCTCTAGGACTGCCAGCTATTCCGATACGAAACTGGTCTGAATGCATCCTCAATGAGAGAAATACGGGCAAACCAGTTGCCCAACCATGTGGAACCATGTGGAACAGAAGGACTGGACTTCGGAACAATTCTACCTCATCAAGCCGACCCCGAAGAATAACTGGCACCGGAGACACCCCTTACGACTGCTGACCTGACACCTAACAAGGAACACCTGCATGAAGCACAGTGGTTCCCTTTCACTGACTAGTTACAAAATCCCCCCCCCCCCTTTTTTCCTCTAGGCGCCCCCTTTAGGCAACACCTACTAGGACTGTTGGAATGATCCCACAGTGACCTCCGCTAAGAACCATGAGCTACCGATCTGCAGTCAACTGGTGTTGTAAGCAAGTCATGCAATATTAGTGAATATTGCATTGTTAATATTTTTGGCCCAAATGAAGGGATATGCACCAGAGGTCACACACAATTAAAGGGGTGGGGGGAGGGATGAAGGGATATGCACCAGAGGTCACACACAATTAAAGGGATGGGCAGGCTCTTAACACAGAATAGGGATAGGTACCACTACAGCTGGACATGCATATGCTCATGTTATGCCTACATCCAGACACTAGGGTAGACACTACCTCACTCCCACTGACACCAAAGGTTGACTCTTCCACCCCCTCGGCTCACACCCTAAGGCTTTAGGCATGCAGGCACAGAAATCACGTAGGCATGGGCACCCACACTTATGGCACGACCTAGCATAGTATACTCTCAGACCCCACAACAAGCCCTGGGCCTCAACAGGACTGCAGCCACTGCAGAGCACACAGCAAGGGTAAAACATAGCGGCACTCATCTCCTAACTGTCCATACTCCATCAACAGACTGAGAAAAGCAAAACACTCCACAACCCCAGGGGCGAAAGTGGCTTACATTAACGAAACTGAGAATACATCCCTTGGTACACTCCTGCCCCGACCCCCCCATCTCTTTCTCTCTTCCACCTTCTTCTATTTTAACCCCTGCTCATGCACCCATGGCCACTGACGAGCATTTAGCTCCCCCTTCTCCTCTCTGCCTGTCTTCCCTCTACCGCCCACTATGCTGCTAAGCTACCTACACCACACGTTAGAGGAGTCTTATCCAAGTAAATGCTCATAATCCTAACAAACACTTTCAATAGAACATGTAAGGGAAAGAATGTTTCTCTCAGTCGATGGTCTCAATCACTGGTATATGTCGCTAATTGTAGGTATGACTCATGATAAAATAACTGGTCATGAAATCCTGTTGAAAATCTACTGAAAAACTCTTTGCTGTCAACGTTGAATGATTGCACTGTTATTACTGTTGTTTTTATAACCTCCTTGCTCATTGGAAGTAGGGCTTGGATGACCCCACCACTTGTTGAAACAGTTATACCACCCAACTCTGCAGCGGAGCAGAGATACACCACCCACGCCCCCACAGGTTTACTGCCACACCACTGGATAAGGCTGCCGGGAACGTTCCTCTATGGTAAGCCTTCACTCCACAGGCAAACTACCCCTTTTTCTCTCTCTTATTTGGTCTCCACCTTCTTGTCCAAGGAGGGTGACAGACACCTGGGGACAAGAGATATCCTCCCTGCAGGATCTCTCTCCCCTCGTACAGATGTCCAACACAACCCTTAGCCCCTTCGAATACACTTACTACCCCACTTCTCGTAACCCCCGCTCCCTCACGTGCCCCCAGCTGCGGATCCATATGGGGTGCCCATTGGGTGTACTTGAGTGACCTCCATATCGCTCTCACTCCCCTCCCCACGCCTTTCCCCCCCTTTTCTTCTATCTTTCCTCTTCTTTCCTCCTCTTCTTTCTCCCCATCTCTCTCTGCCCCACCTCTCTCCTTATTTCATGCCCCTTCCGTACACTTCCCATCCCGCCCCTCCTCCACCCCCGACTACCCAGACATGACAACCCCCTCTATCTTCCTTCCCACCTGCGGCCCAAAACGGCCCCAACCCGTCCTCACGCTCTATACGATCAATGCTAAGGGACTCAACTCCCCACAGAAGCGGGAACGGGAGTTGAGGGAAATGTATGCCCTGAATATTTCCATTGTGTTCTTCCAGGAAACACACTTTATCACAGATAAACAACCTAGATTCTTGAACAAATACTTTCACGCCACCAACCCGGACTGAAAAACCAAAGGGGTTACGATCCTTTTCTCTGCGGACATCCCATTCCATAAAGAAGCGGAAATCTCAGACCCAGCGGTTAAATACCTCTTCTTGAAGGGCACTATCCACAACACACACTTTACCTTCGCTAACCTATACCTCCCTAACAAAGAACAAAACACTTTCTCATGAGGGCACTCACAACGCTGGACTCCTTAAGTGAAGGCAACCTATTACTAGGCGGTGACCTAAACACACCACTAGAGCCTAGGCTTGACAGTAGCCTACTGACACTAGCCTAGGCATGAAGGCCTCCCAGCACGAATTCCAACTGTCAGACTGCTGGAGCACCCTACACCATACGGAAAAAGACTTCACATTCTATTCACCACCCCACAATTCCTACTCAGGCATCGACTAATTCTTCCTTCAATCTACTTTCAGCCACGATAGCACCTATGTCCTAGTTGGACCATGCACCGGTCATTACTACAATTACCTCACCCATCCCCTACCAGAAACAATAGGTCTGGAGACTCAACGAGTCACTGATAGAGACCCCTGATCCGAATGGATGTACAATCCCAGTTGGACCAATTCTTCCTTTGGAACCGAGTACCAGAATCTGTCCCAGAAAAGATATGGGAAGCGCACAAATGCATGGTCCACAGTCTCTTGATTCAACATGGTACCCAACGCAAACAAACTACATTCACAGTAAACAGCAGACCTATCGCAGAAAATTGCGGGACTGGAAAAGCGGCATAAATCCACACTAGATGATGACACGTATAAACAACTGGTTGCAGCCAGGGCAGACTTAAACTCTCACCTCTCCCAAAAGATCGCATTTCAATTTCGACAGGCACAGAAAACATTTTACGAGTATGGAAACAAAAGCGGAAAGATGCTGGCGAGAGACCTGAGGAAATCCAGGCAGAAGAGCTTCATATCAGAAATTAAATACAATGGAACCTCTCAAGTCACCCCGAAGTCAATAGCTGAGGGATTCCGGCTGTACTACAAATTCCTGTACAACCTCCACAAACAGGACACAACCATCGGAGACCCTGACACAATCAGAACGTCCGCACAAAAAAACGTATCTAGCCACACAATTCCAGGATTGATGCAGACACAGTTTGCTCCCTAGAGGACCCTATAAGAGCAGAAGAGCTGTCCTTGGCCCTGAAACTGGCCAAGAACGGTAAGAGCCCCGGTTCTGATGGCTTCACCATCAAATATTATCAAACCTACTTCAAAACACTAGCACCACACCTACTCGGCATGTTTAATGCGATTAAGGATGGAGGGACCCTTGACCCCAGTACGTTAATGGTGCACATTGTGGTGTTGCCAAAGGAAGGTAAGGACCCCACAGTGTGCCCAAGCTATAGGCCAATCTCCCTGTTGAACGCCGACCTGAAACTCTTCGCAAATATTCTAGCACTCTGCATTCAGCCCTTCCTGCCAAAATTGATCCACCCTGATCAGGTTGGGTTTGTCAAAAAGAGAGAAGCCAAGGACAACACCACCAAAGTAAACAACCTGATACACGCAGCTCGGACAAGATCTTCCACCTCACTCCTGGTATCTACCGACGCGGAAAAGGCGTTCGACAGGGTGGATTCTTGTTTGCAACATTGCAAGAACTGTGAATTGGTCCGAACATGAGAGCGTGGATGGCACCTCTATACAATAAACCATATATATGAATCTACGTGAACAGCACACTGTCCAGCCCATTTCCGATACGAAATGGCTCCCAACAGGCAGGGCCGTCTTTAACGCGGGGAAAACGGGGCAGCTGCCCCAGGCCCTGTCCCTGCTGGGGGGCCCAAGACAGCTGCTCCATTTGCCCTCTGCCAGCAAATTATGGGGGCCCATCGGGTGGCCCATGCTCTTAGGGCCACCCGGTGGGCCTGTGTCAGCAGGGGCCCGTTCGGGCGCTGTGGCGCTTTAACAGCGCGACCGGGCCCTTGCTTTTCGGCAGCCGACTGGGAGGAAGTGAGCTGTTCCGGAGGGGGCCAAGCCGGGAGAGCTTAACTCCCAGCCACCCCAGCCAGCCCACTGGACCCCAGGGAAGCCACCCTCCAGGAAAAGGTAAGAAACTGGAGGGTGGTTATCAAATTTTGCATGAGTGTCTGAGTGTGTGTGTGTGTGTGTGTTAGTATATATGTATGTGTGTATGTGTTAGTGTGCCAGTATGTCTGTCAGTGTATCTGTATGTCTGTGTGTGTGAGTCTGTCAGTGTCTGTGTGGTTCAGTATATATGTATGTATGTGTGCATGTCTGTCAGTGTATGTGTGTACGTCTGTCAGTGTGTCAGTATGTCTGTGTGTGTGTCTGTCAGTGTGTCAGTATATCTGTGTGTGTGTCTGTCTGTGTGTGTGTGTGTGTGTGTGTCTGTCAGTGTGTCAGTATGTCTGTGTGTGTGTGTGTGTGTCTGTCAGTGTGTCAGTATGTCTGTATGTGTGTTTCAGTATGTCTGTCTGTGTGTATGTGTGCCAGAATGTCTGTATGTCTATGTGTGAGTCTGTCAGTGTCCGTGTGGTTCTGTATGTCTGTGTTTGTCAATATGTCTGTCAGTGTATGTGTGTTTCAGTATCTCCATCTGTCTGTGTGTATATGTGCCAGTATGTCTTTCAGTGTATCTGTAGTCTGTGTGTGAGTCCGTCAGTGTCTGTGTGGTTCAGTATGTCTTTGTGTATGTGTGTTTCAGTATGGCTGTCTGTGTCAGTACGTCTGTCAGAATGTGTCTCTGTGTCTGTATGTTGTCCATTTGTGTTTGTGTGTGTATCTGGATGTGTCAGTGTTTGTATCTGTATATCTGCATGTGTGTCAGGTTGTGTAACTGTGTGTCTGTATGTGTTTCTTTATGTCAGTGTGTGTGTCGGTGTAGCTATATGAAGTCAGTGTGTGTACCTTTGTATCTGCATGTATGCTAGTGTTTGTATCTGTGTGTGTCAGTGTATCTTTATGTAGTCTGTGTGTATCTGTATGTTCTTGTGTGTATCTATATGCGGTCAGTGTGTATCTGCGTGTGTGTGTCAGGTATTGTATTTGTGCGTATCTATATGTAGTCAGGGGGCCCGAGTAAATGCTTGCCCAGGGTCCAAACAAAATTAAAGACGCCCTGCCAACAGGGATGCCCCCTCTCGCCCTTGCTGTTTGTGCTAAGCTTTGAACCCTTCCTAAACGTGTTCGGGAACAGCCAGATGTCAAGGGCATAGGAGGCAAATGGGGAGAAAGCAAGATATCGGCCTATGCTGATGACCTACTGTTCACAGTTCACAAACTTCACTCTTGGCCATCATGCAGGAATTCGACCACCACAGCTCTCTTTCAAATTTGCGAATCAATTACACGAAATCTGAGATATTACACCTTGGCTGTGACTGCAACTTGATCACATCCCTGAAGACGCAATTCCTGTTTCAATAGTGTAAAGATACAATCAAATACCTGGGCATATGGCTCATCGCAGACATTTCTCACATGTTCGGACACAGCTTTCCTTCCCTCTCGGCGTGCATTCTTCAAGACCTAGCGGACTGGTTTGTGCCACATATCACTTGGCTAGGAAGAGTGAACGTTCTTAAAATGAATGTATTGCCATGCTTCCTATATCTGCTACAAACGCTCCCGATCTTTGTCCCTCAGACCTTCTTCGCTCAAGCACTTAGGTCTTTTACGATATATATATATGGCGAAACCGGACTGCCAGGATATAATATGATACTCTAATAAAACCCAAACCACGGGGTGGACTGGGTCTCCCCGATATGGTCAAATACCACCCAACTATACACCTACAACGCATCGCTGAATAGGCTCTAGCACCTAAGGACAAGCTCTGGATCGCCAGCTTCTCAAAACTGCCACTACACACGCTTCACTGGCAACCCTCATGAAAGACGATGAGACTAGAAATGAGCCATCCCACGATAGCTGCCAATCTGGCTGCTTAGAAGAAGATTTCCACCAATCCGGACATTTTGCCATCTGTCTCCCCCCTCTACCCCATCACTGACAACCCATTGTTCCACATAATCAACTCCAGCCAAACCATGACCAGCCTTGAAATTCCATCGTCCTGTAGGCTCCAGCATGTGCTAACCAACGGGAACATACCCCTACTAACAGAACTGCCTACACCCGAACCCCCGAGTCTGATGACAAACTTTAGATACCACCAGTTAACCTGCCTGCTAAAGCAAATCCCGAACCTGCTCTCAGCGGTGCGACCACTTTCCACATTTGAGATCATATGCACCCAAACAGCACCCCCAGCACACGCCACATTACTGCTATACTGTCTCCTGAACTCAACACAGGGAAACCTCACCCTCCCATATTTTGTCAGGCGTTGGGAGAGAGACCTCGGTCATCCCTTTGACCCAAGAACAATGGATCACTGTCTTCACGATGACGCATAAAACCTCCATCAGCATGAAATACCAAGAATCGGGATACAAAATGATATCGCACTGGTACAAAGCACCTGCGAAACTTGCATCCATGCACACCTCGTGTGCGCCTGAGTGCTGGAGATGTGACACTGCGTTGGGCACGCAGGGGGGTACATCGGACTGTCTCCACCTTAACGGAACCGCTGGCACCCCGACCGGGTACCTTCCGCTGACGGATGCTCTTAGTGCTTTCCGAGGTCTCCAAGCACTCCACCTGACACCATAACCACTGCAGACCCCACAAACCGGCGCAGATTGGTTGTGGTCTCGCCGTCTCCACCCACTCTGGACCCAAGACCAGGGTCCAGCTTCCAGTAGGTCGACCTCTCCGAATTCCAGAGAGCAGGAACAGGAACAAGCTCTTAGCAGAGCTTAGTGATTATACCCTGGGGAGTAAAGTGATTATAGCAACCCCCGAGTGTAGTTTTCCAATCCCCCAAACATGAGCCGAAACTTCATGAAGGTACAAGATGATCAGTTTAATCAGCACCATGGTGGAACAGCCAATCAAACACATAATAATACAGTCAGACACTCCCAGTTATGACACACAAACCCTCCCCTCTGCCTGTGATATAATTACTGTACACAATGTGTTTATTTATTTATTTATTTATTTATCACAGGCAGGAAAATACAGTTTCATACAATATTCATAACTTCCAAACCATACATGCAATTTCCATAAAAGTTACATATTCTGAACCAGCATAATCAGTATACAAACATATTCAAAAATCATACAATTTGGTCCAGTGGTTCAAAAGATAGATGGAAGTCCTATTTGACCGACTGCCAGCATGGCTTTCATGCCCAAAACAGTTCCACAGTTTTAGGCTGTGCAGCCGGTCTATCTTCTCCTCTATCCTGGAGATAATTGGCTTAAGTGGGTGTGATAACTTAATTATCTCCAGGTACAAAAACTATCTCCATTTACAACAACAGTAAAAATACATAATTCCTATTATACTGAACAGAACCCCCACATTCAACCTATCCCCAGATAGCTTGGATCTGAGCTCTCAATATATGCGAACAGCGCTCATATTCCACGAACAGAATAAAATCGCCATGGGGTTAAAGTTTAGCAAGGGCTGATGAGAGATTGAGGAGGGACAATGCAGCCAGCTTAAACTAGTCTGGCAGTGTCCCTGGGACAATGCCCTGCTGGAGAAACAATAGACAGGAAAACGGGGGAGGGGAAGAGGCACATGTTCTCATGGAATTAATGGGGCAGAAAAAGTGTGTTACAATCTCATATGCCCAAATAATGTTTTTAAAGGGCCATACACCCCAGGGCCATAGTCATAATGCAGGAGGCTGGCAATCAGGCTCCTCCAAAAGCCAGGGGCAAAGGGCAGTTGGTCACATAAAAAGCCAGTGACAAAAGGCAGTTTGTCACATCCACTCTGACCGATGACTCAATTGATCTCTCCCCGGAGAGCTATCTGCTCCACCTGACCCCCCTACCGCTGGCTACTTACAAGAAAACAATCACCCCATACCTGATCCTGACATACTGGAAGAAGACCGCAGCCCCCTCCGTAGAGGACTGGGTCAATAGAGTAGAGGATATACGGTTCATTGAGGAATGTATCCTGACTGCAAGGGAGAGGAATCAGACATACCAGAAGATCTGGTTTCATTGGTTGCGATGGCTGACGATCAGATTGGGGTGTCTGGGGCTCCACAGGTACATACAAAGCCAGACCATGCTCCTGCCCCACTGGACGAACAACAAAGCGTAGCGGAGGAGGGGCATCAACCCACCCCATATATCACTATCTCCCTCCATTCTTTCTTGTTTTCTTCTCTTCTTTCCCCCCTCCCCCCAACCAGATCTCTCTGGAATCTACCGGCACTTTTACACACATAATCCCTACCACCTGATCCCTAGTCAGCACAGATAACGGGAATGACTTACACGCTACCATGGCCCACAGGTGATGTGGGATTATTTAAAAAACCTTATTGTATTTGTATTCAATTATTGCACTAACTCCATTTTAACTTTATACTGTGACAATCCTCCATTTTGTCCCCCTAACCTGACTTCTTCAATCCTCCATTTTGTCCTCATAACCTAACTTGTTCATTTTAAAATCACCTTACATGACAGAATTTCCCAGCACATCTAATACAATAGAACAAAGACTGTATTTTCTATAAAGATATGATTAACACAGGAATTGCTGACTTTTCCTTAGATTTGCAACAAAGTATAATTTGAAGGCCATGCGAACACAGTAGTAATGAAATGTTCTATTCATAAGAGACCTTGCACCTGGCCACGAGGCCTGAGATCACCGACCGTGTAAAATGACGCTCAAGACCCCTTGTCCCCCACCCGTGTCCAGAACAATCCCACCTCTTGGTGGGTGGACACGGGATTAACCACTTAGTCTTTTGAGCCAATTAATAATATTGATAGGTGGACACTAATCCCGACACTTGACAATTAATCCAATTAATGATGTTTATTTACTGATATTCTAATAAGCAATGATGACGTAAAATGTCTCTTAAAAGGACCTGCGTGTCCGCTTTTTAATCACTTGCCAATAAATTTTCTCGAAGTTATTTTAACCTGAACCTTGTGTGTCAGACTTAATTACTTCAGCGTATATACGCAATTTATTTTATTGATTTGGACAGGAACAGATAGACATTTAAACATTTTGGTTTACTGCAAAAAGTACCATAACAACTTGGCGCCCAACGTGGGGCATCGGGCTATGTCCGGCCGGTGAGCCGTCCTAAGGAAGACAAGGGTGGACGGAGGAATCCAGGGGGAAGGAAGGGAGATTGATCACCTCCAGATACACGGTAGAGACTTCTGCAGAGCCACCGGTACGTTCCGGCCCCTTTGATTGACCTGTCCACGTGTCTGTGACTGCTTCCCGGGAGGACATCAAAGACAGGTAATATCTTGCCCGGTGTCTCGTTACTCATTTGTTTACCTGCATTTTAGTCTATCTGTTGCCTGGGTGTGTTTGAATTGTGTTTGAATTGTTTGCCTGTTTCCCCATTTTGAGATAAAGGGGGGGTGGACCTGCAGGGGATTTGCCTGGGGTTCTGTCTTGCTTGTTTTCCCCTTTTTGGGATAAAGGGGGGTGGACCTGAGGGGATTTGCCTGGGTCTTCTGTTTTGTCTGTTTATCTGTTTGTATTTTACCTCTTTTTGGGATAAAGGGGGGTGGACCTGAGGGGATTTGCCTGGGTCTTCTGTTGCCTGTTTTACCCCTTTTAGGAACCACGGTGCTGTGGTTGTAGGGAAAAAGGGGGGTTGACCTGTGGATGTGTTCCTGGGGGTCATCTTTTCCTGTTTAACTCTTTTAGGAGCCTCGTGGCTGGGGCTGTAGGGAAAAAGAGGTGTGTTGGATCTGTGGAGATTGTGTAGACTCATAGTTTCCTGGGGATCCTTCTTGTGTCACTTTGATAGCCTTGCTAGCTTCTCTGTGCACGTTACTCTGCTTGCAGAGTGGTGGTACCCTCCAGCTTTGAGCGCTGAGCTGGAGCTATTCCAATTTTTATTTTGTGGTGTGTGAATTCGGGCAGGCATTGCTGTCTTCATCACCACGGAGTAGTGGGACTTATAAAGTGGGTTTTTATAGGGGCACTACAAGGGTGAGGGTAGCGCAGACACCATTAGTGGGCTGCTGTGACGAGGGAGGCATATGGATTTCGGACCGGTGTTAGCTGTTATCCTTGGCCGTTGGTAGTAAGATACTACGGGATTGAGGGAGGTGACTTTGGAGTAAGCACACGAGTAAAGGAAAGGAATTACTGTTGATTTTATTTGAACTGTGATGCATGCACTGTATTTCAACTGTATTGTTGTCTTGGTTGTTTAATGAGGAGTCTCATGTACTCCTGTGTCTGTCTCTAAGGATTTTTCCTTGCCTTTCATCTTTTCTACACTTTCTATATTATTATACTATCCACTCCCATTCCTCTTAAAAGAGAAGTGATTGGTCACACACTTCTCACCTCGCTCCAATCCGTGTCTACCACCCCGGGTAGGCGGATTCAGTGACTAGTCTACGTTTTGGGAAGACGCACCTGAGAAAGTCCCACGATTCTCGGGTGGCAGTCGAGCATTGTAGACGTTCTTGTTCAAATTTCCCTCTCTCTCTCTATATCTAGGACGCTGGTATAGGGGTAAAGGGACTATGGGACAGGATTTAGATAAGCCCAGCAAGGGCTGGTTAGCATGTGATTTGGTAGAGAACAGAGAGGGTGAAGAGATGGTTAAAGGTGTTGAAAAGATTGCAAAAGTATGTAAAATTGCTGTACCGACATGTGGGAGATTGCAACCAGAAAGTTGGCGCAAGTTACTAGCAGAAATGAAAGGCAAGCTTACAGATAATGGTTTATTAAAGACTGCTGAAGCATGGTACAGAGTAGCGAAGGCTATTCAGTTAGAAGGTTGGGTTGAGGAAGAAGTAAATCACAAAGGTGTAAAATTGTTTGTGTATCATAAAAATTGTGTTGCTGGGGTTTACCCTCAGCCAGCGCCCCAAAATGGCGCCCAGGGGATGTCCGTCCCCAAGGTTCAGTCAGCCATAGGTGATAGCCAGCTGACTATGTTCCCCACTCCCGATCCTCCCGAATCCCATCCCATCACCTCCCCTGTCTGCCCGGTCCTGAATTCTGATGGATCTTTCTTTACCCCTTCCCTTTCTCTAACGGTCCCATCATCCTCAGCCATCCCCACGCTTCCTTCCATGCCTAATCCTAACATCTCATCTGCCGCCTCCTCCCTGCAATCCCTCTCTATGGTTAATCCCCTTCCATCAGCACCCGTCCAGCTAACTACCCCTCCCTCCCATGCTACGACTCCTCTTTCTGCATCCATCCCTACTAATCCTGTCCTGTCTCCTCCGATAACCAGCTCCGCCCCAGTCCAATATCCTACCTCCTTAACCGTACCTGCCCACCCTACTCTTTTGCCCTCCCCTGCCTGGCCCTACCCCTTCCCATATCCCATGGCCCTGCCCTACCCCGGTTACCCTCCCTTTCCCCAAGCCACTCCCCAGGTTCCGGTCATGCCCAGTCCGGCCCAATCTACCCCGGAAGTGCCCATATCAAATATGGCCGCCGCTCCTTCCCTTAATCCTGAAGCAACTCCTTTCCCCGCCTCCAATATGGCGGCTCCCAGTTCAGCCCTGATGCCAGTAATTCCCGGCGACTACCTGTCCCCAGGTTACGACTCGCTAGCCACCCCTGCATCTGGGGCTCATTCCCAGCCACCGACCCTTTCACCTCACGCGGGACCTGCACCGCGTAGAAGAGTCAATATCATAGAATTCGATGATGACGAGATGGACAGGGTGTCCCATGTCTCATCGGAACTTGCTGCGGGAGCCCCATCTCATCGTTCTATCGATGATCCCTTCGGCCACAAGGGTCGGGGAGAACAGGCCCCTCCTAAATATGTAGCTTTTAACCCCACTCAAGCTAGTGCTCTGATGAAATCACTCCCGGACCCAGAAAAGCAGCCCATGCCCTTCTACCGAGGGATAGTTCAAATTCAAAAGACTTATTCAGCCGCATGGCGTGATCTATTGAGCATTTGTGCTATTAAAGCAGGGGATGCATATTGGCCAAGTATGGCCCGACACCTCAGTACAGATCAGCTCAACAGTGATGTTGATTACCCCTCTGGAGTAACTTTTTGCACCCAATTAAAAGAATGGGCTAAGGACAAACTTGCAGATCAGGCTGCTGGCCTTACTGATGTTATTCAAGATAAAGGAGAATCAGTGGAAAGGTTTCATGCAAGACTGTATCAAATGTTTACAGATTTGGGGTTTGATCTTACTGACAAAATTCATTCACAAATGCTGTCAGGTGCGTTTGTCCAAGGTGTTAAGGACTCTATACGCAAGGGAATCATTGCTGCACGCCCTGAATATAAGGTTGTTCCCCTGGATACCCTACTTTTAGTTGCTAGGGGCTTAGAATCTGCCCAGACCCCCAGAAGGCCAAGCTCTGCCCCTCTTATGGTATCACGCAGTACCCCTGTCCCCAGGGGCACCAGACCAGAGGATGGTTTCTGCTTTAATTGTAAAGCCAAGGGACATTTTAAAAGTGACTGTCCAGAACCCAAGAGAGAGCCAAGAAAGCCATCCAGGCCTGCCCCGGCCCCTAAGGCCGAAAAAGAGGTTCCGATAATTGAGGAACCCGATGATTAGGAAATTGGCAAGCCTGTGTCTGTAACCCCTGTAATGGCAGTGTCTACAGGGGATAAAGGGGGGCCACTTGCCACAGTGACTTTGCCCATTGAAGGCCACCCTACCACCTTTCTAGTTGACACAGGTGCAGCCCGTAGTGTTCTCCGTGAACAAGACCTGCCAGATCCATCCTTTCTGTCAAATATTGATGTCTCTTGTGTCGGAGTGGATGGCCAGCCAAGACATAGCCCTTTAACAACTCCACTCCGAGTTGGCTCCAGCCTGCTAGCTCGCTTTGTGGTATCCTCCACATGCCCAATTAACCTGTTAGGTGCTGATGTTCTCTCACGCCTGCAAGCATCCATTACCTTCACCCCGGATGGGCAGGTAGAAATGTCCACACCTCTATCTGAATCAGACACCTCAGCCTTGTGCTCCTTGCCTCTAATGCTGCATTTAGAAAAGCCCCGTGAGAAAGCAGCAGAATTAAGGTCCAATTTCCCAGAGGCATTAAAAACACAGGTGCCCGCCAAGTTATGGTCCTCAGGCCCAGAGGACATAGGTCACCTAAATGTTCCCCCTGTGGTGGTAAAGCTTATTCCAGGGGCTAAATTACCAAGAAAACCACAATATCCATTAAAACCAGCACAGGCTGCTGCCATTTCTACCCACATCAAGGCACTCTTGGAGAAGGGTGCCCTAGTGAAATGCAAATCTGAATGCAACACCCCATTATTCCCTGTGAAAAAGAAAACTCCAAAAGGTGAGCCAGAGAAGTACAGGATGGTTCAGGATCTCCGTGCTGTTAATGAAGCTACCGTCCTGGACACCCCTCTTGTACCAAATCCCCATACTCTGCTCTCTGGAGTCCCACCATCTGCAAAATTTTTCACAGTCATTGACCTAGCAAATGCCTTTTTCAGTGTTCCACTGGACCCATCCTGCCAATACCTGTTTGCTTTCACCCATGAGATGCAACAGTATACCTGGACTGTCATGCCCCAAGGGGCACAAAATTCACCAAGTCAATTTGCAAAGGCCATGGCCACCATCCTTGACCCATGGCAAGCCGAGCACCCAGAAGTTGTTCTGCTTCAGTATGTGGATGATTTGCTGCTCTGTGGAGATGATATACCCACTACTGAAAAGTGCTCAATTAGCCTGCTTTGTTATTTGGCAGAACAAGGATGCAAAGCTTCACTCATCAAGCTACAGTTCTGCCAACCCTCAGTAATTTTCCTTGGACATTGCCTATCTCAAGGTACCAGACATCTTACCCGGGACCGGGTAAGAGCCGTACTGGATATTCCAACTCCAAGAACTTCAAAATCTCTCCATGCCTTCCTAGGCCTCATTTCCTACTGCAGAGCATGGATCCCAGAAGCCTCCCTGCTCATGCAACCCCTCTATGACGCACTTAAGTCTGACCCTTTCTGTTTAACTAATGAAGCTCTGGACAATTTCAATGCTCTCAAGCGTGCCATTGCTTCTGCTCCTGCCTTGGGCCTACCTGATTACTCCAAACCTTTCAAATTATTTGTCTCTGAAAGACAAGGCCACGCAACAGGAGTTCTCACCCAAACTAATGACTTAAGAGGCCGCCAGAGGCCTATTGGATATTTCTCATGTCAACTGGACATTGTGGCCAGAGGGACTCCTTCCTGTCTCAGGGCTGTTTTTGCTGCAAGAGAGCTCATAGAAAGAACCTCAGACCTGGTCCTTGGCCACCCCCTGGTTGTTTTGGCCCCTCATGACATTTCTGCCATCATCAACCAAGTCCAGCTCAAGCACGTGTCTCCAGCCAGACACCTACGCCTCCAGTGCCATCTTCTTCTACCTGACAACATTTCCATCCAAAGATGTCAAGTTCTTAACCCATCCACTCTTCTTCCACTCCCTGAGGGGGGTATCTATTATGGATTTATCACAGATGAAACCTACATTTACCTGCTTTGTGGATGTATCAAGAAAGTCATGCATCCACATTTGACATTTTATGAAGGTGAAAAGCCTCTCTGTGAAGGCCCAGATCACGCCTTCTGTACCATGTGGTACAAACCAGACATTACTCCCGAGCCTTGCTATGAAGATGAGCTCTACCATCGGACTGATGTTAAGCTCACTGCTCAAGATTTCTATTGTGACTCTGAAGGCAATAGCATGGTCTTGGTCCAACTACCTCAACAACTTAACTACCTCTACCGCCATTGGGATACTGCTATCCCACATATTCCTGTTACCAAATTGAAGACAAAGTCATGGAATGATCTTGGGCCCATGGCAAAGTTATGGGCCACCATGGATGAAGAACAGCTACAGGAAAATGGTATTGTCAAATACCCAACAACTGACCTTCTGGAAGCATGGCCACGCCACTTCCTAGAAAAAGAATTTCAAGATCTGGTCATAGTGAATGATTATGACCCCGAAACACCTCATGACTGTTTTGAACAGATGAAAATGGAGACAGTGCACCTACCAACCGTGCACGAGAATCCATTACCAGATCCGGATTTTACCCTGTTTGTGGACGGTTCAAGATATGCTGATGAAGAAGGAAGATACCATACAGGATATGCCGTAACCACAACAGATGAAGTTATCAAATCATCATCCTTACCACCAGCAATGTCTGCGCAAGAAGCTGAATTACAGGCTCTGACTTCAGCATGCAAAATTTCCGAAGGAAAACGTGCCAATATCTATACAGATTCAAGATATGCTCTAGGCGTGGCACATGACTTCGGCCTAATCTGGAAGACAAGAGGATTTCTTACCACCGCCGGTACGCCAGTCAAGCATAGTACTGCAATCAAGGAGCTAATGGATGCCCTCCTACTCCCTAAAGAAGTGGCCGTCTTGAAGGTAAAGGCCCATGGGAAGTTGGATACAGATGAAGCAATGGGCAACCATTTGGCTGATCAGGCTGCTAAGCTAGCAGCCAGGGATTTGCAGGAAGTGGATGAAGACGTGTCCGGACAAGAAGAAGAAGAAGAAGAAGTCCCTATTTTTGCTCTGCAAACTCTTCCTACTGATTTGCGAATTTTGCGAGAACAGCAAGCTGCAGTCACTCCTGAAGAAATCCAGAAATGGAAAAAGAAAGGAGCTGTCCAAAAGGACGGAGTATATTACAACAACTTCAAATTCTGTCTCCCCAAAAATTTATATCCAGCAGTTGTCCAATGGGCACATGGGCCTGCACACTTGTCAAAGGAATTAATGGCCGCCCTCATACAGAAGTATTATGAAGCACCCGGAATCACAACATTGATCAGCAGCTTCTGTAAGGCCTGTGTCATTTGTGCAAAATGCAATCCAGGAAGACCAATCAAGGTGCCTGCAAAACACCTGGCAAAGCCCATGTACCCCTTCCAGCGAATTCAAATTGACCACATCCAGATGCCCAAGAGTGGGCCCCATGAATATGCACTAGTCATAGTGGACATGTTCTCAGGATGGCCAGAGGCCTACCCAGTGGCCAATATCACTGCGAAAACAACCGCAAGACGCCTACTTACAGAGATAGTATGTAGGTTCGGACTCCCAGAAGTCATTGAAAGTGATCAAGGCCCAGCCTTTACAGCAACAGTGACTAAAGAAATTTGGACTGCTCTAGGGGTGACCTTAGCCTTCCACACCCCTTACCACCCACAAAGTAGTGGTAAAGTAGAGCGCATGAATGGCACTCTAAAGGCCAGAATGTTAAAAATGTCACAAGAAACAAAGATGCCCTGGCCAGAAAGCCTGTCAATAGCTTTATTTAGTGTTAGGCACACACCTAGAGGGAAGCATTCACTGTCCCCATATGAGATTCTATTTGGGACAGCACCCAGACTAGGTTGTTATTATCCGCAGCAGTTACAGCTCCAATCAGATGTTTTAGTAGATTATGTAACTGAACTTGCAAGTGCCTTAAACAAAATACATGCCCAAGTTTTCTCTTCAATTCCAGATCCCGAATTGGATACAGGTGCCCATAACCTGCTCCCCGGAGATTGGGTTCTGGTCAAGAAGTTTGTGCGGAAAAATACCCTGGAACCAAGATTTGACGGTCCATTCCAAGTTCTCCTGATTACCGCAACTTCCGTCAAACTGGCCGGTAGGCCAAATTGGATCCACGCTTCCCACTGCAAGAAATCTCCTGCCCCAGAGGAAGCAGATACCGCACAAGCATGTACCTCTGGCACATCTTCTCCTTAATCAGCCTCATAAAGGCCCAACAAGTAGCCATCACCAAAGATATTAGTGGGTATACCTTCTGGTACAATTCATCATGCACCCATGTGGCTACTTACACCTTTGACTATTGTGATATTGTAGAATGCCCGTTCCCCACATCACAAATCCAGAGTATTTACAGAGATATCCCTCATTCAAAAGATCCATATGTTTGTGTAGTTGACAAGCAATGGGGGCACAATTGTAATCATTGGGGGGCGGCGGGATGGAATGCCGGGCCTGCCTGGGGTTACAAGCCAAAAAGTGCCTTATCTAAAGTAGATGATCAAGGTAGATCCCTTCTCCAGAGAATGACTTTGAGAAAGCCTGGGGGGGGGTACACCAATGAAATTAATCCTTAACATTGAGCATCCAAGCCCAACGGATGCAGACCAGTATGTGATGGGAATGTATTGGAAAAAGGGTTCCTACCGTAAATTAGGGCATTTCTTCTTAAAAGATATGTGCAACTCTTCTGAGTGGCAAGGGGCCACCCATATGGTCCCTAACCCATTAAAACCTCACATCCAGACCTTTCAAGACATGATGGCCATTGCTAACCCCACCTTTGAAGATACCATGGCCGCTGAAACAGGTTTTAATGATGTAAATTTATGGTTAGAATGGATGAAATATAATGCTAATAAGCATAATAAGACTGCATGCTATGTGTGTGGTGGTGCCCGGCCTCACCTGGGTACTGTACCTCTAATCCTGCCAGTAGATATAGAGGAATGTGTTTTAAGCCTTTTTGCCTATCACTATGATTTTAACAGGTCCATATGTATTGCATGGACAAAGGAGTATCCTCTCCTAACCAAGGATGTCAAACCCCCAGATGGTATTACCGTGTATAAAGGTAATTACACTTGTTATGCTAATTATGATGGAATTGGTAAATTCTTGGGTAACTTCTCTAAGGGGTATTGTGCTACCTACAGGAGTGTCTCTATGAACTTGTTGCAGTTTCACACCAAGTCATTAGGGGATATCTACTGGTTGTGTGGGGATTTACAGCTAAGATCCAGAATGGACAAGGAATGGTGGGGGGAGTGTACTTTGGCTAAAGCTATTATGCCTATACATATCATCTCTGACACACACCTCGTCACCCATGAGTCCAGGCACACTAAGGTTAAGCGTGACGCCCCAGTAAAAGGAAGTTTTGATCCTCATGTTTATATTGATGCCATTGGGGTGCCTAGGGGGGTGCCCAATGAATTTAAAGCGAGAGATGAAGTTGCTGCAGGATTTGAATCACTTTTTGCCATAGTTACCACAAACAAGAATTTAAATTGGATAAACTACATTTATTATAATCAACAGCGTTTTGTTAATTATACCAGAGACGCCCTCCAGGGATTGGCCGAACAATTGCAGGCCACATCCCAAATGGCTTTCCAGAATAGAATGGCCCTAGATATGATCTTAGCCGAAAAAGGAGGGGTTTGTAAAATTTTGCCCGACACCTTGACATGTTGTACCTATATCCCAGAAAACACAGGCCCTAATGGTAAAGTTACATTAGCCATAGAGAAATTAAATGACCTGTCTATAGAGTTGAAAAGGAATTCTGGGATACAAGATCCCTGGGAAAGATGGTTTGGTTGGATGACAGGATGGCAAAAGGCTTTAATGCATATTGGTATGGCTATACTAATTTTTCTTTTTCTCTTTGCTCTTCTCTTTTGTTGTATCCTCCCATGTCTGAGAAAATCCCTCCTGAAGACTGTTGACCAAGCGGCACCCACTTTCACCCATCTCGAAGTTGATGACCAAGAGCTCCAAGACATCAACTCACCCTGTCTGCCGCTGCAAACAATCCCTTTTGTTGATAAAGTGCAGGAATTCTAGGAAGGGACTAACTTAGGGACAGCATCTGTCAGTGAATGGTAAAGACCCCGTGTTGGAGAAGTGGTGGGTTAGCTGCCATGGGATACCCATGGGTGTGAAGTTTTCGAGAGCCATACTGACGGATGAGTTAGCCTATCAGGGTCAGAACTAGGGACAGCCTTGCACTTTGCATTAACACCTAGCTAGCGGCCACAGGGTTTCTGTGCCTTTGGGTTAACACGTCTTCCTGGTACTAACTTAATAAAGTTTTTTATCTCTTAGAATCTAACATTTCATAGGGGGGACTGATGTGGGATTATTTAAAAAACCTTATTGTATTTGTATTCAATTATTGCACTAACTCCATTTTAACTTTATACTGTGACAATCCTCCATTTTGTCCCCCTAACCTGACTTCTTCAATCCTCCATTTTGTCCTCATAACCTAACTTGTTCATTTTAAAATCACCTTACATGACAGAATTTCCCAGCACATCTAATACAATAGAACAAAGACTGTATTTTCTATAAAGATATGATTAACACAGGAATTGCTGACTTTTCCTTAGATTTGCAACAAAGTATAATTTGAAGGCCATGCGAACACAGTAGTAATGAAATGTTCTATTCATAAGAGACCTTGCACCTGGCCACGAGGCCTGAGATCACCGACCGTGCAAAATGACGCTCAAGACCCCTTGTCCCCCACCCGTGTCCAGAACAATCCCACCTCTTGGTGGGTGGACACGGGATTAACCACTTAGTCTTTTGAGCCAATTAATAATATTGATAGGTGGACACTAATCCCGACACTTGACAATTAATCCAATTAATGATGTTTATTTACTGATATTCTAATAAGCAATGATGACGTAAAATGTCTCTTAAAAGGACCTGCGTGTCCGCTTTTTAATCACTTGCCAATAAATTTTCTCGAAGTTATTTTAACCTGAACCTTGTGTGTCAGACTTAATTACTTCAGCGTATATACGCAATTTATTTTATTGATTTGGACAGGAACAGATAGACATTTAAACATTTTGGTTTACTGCAAAAAGTACCATAACACAGGCAGGACCCTCTCTTTAATCAGAATTCTTCTGTGTGCCACCTCTCAATATCTCTATTCCCCCTCCTGCTGTAGCACTGCCAATGAGCTACCGATGAGCAGTGATGACAGATTGGGGAACACAGACACACCCTGTTTCAAAATACATGCTGTGACAAAACCCCTATTTACCTTATCCAAAGCAATTAGCCTCCTCAGTTTGGGAATTAGCTTCATCTGTGATTCCCTTATTCTTCTGCCATTCGAGACTATAAAGTACCGAACACCAACCCTGGCTCATTAACCCTGACCTTGAACAAAACACAGTCGGATAGAAAGAGCTGCGGACTTCCAGAGCTATCGGGCCACTGCCTATTTCCATGCCCATTTTATATTATTTTCTTCTATCTTCTCCCTCTTTCCCCCTATGATATGCCTGCCAATGAGCAACCAACTTACTGCACGTTTGAATTGGGAGTAACCATAGAATCCTAAATGCTAACCCGACACTGTACACTGCGACAAATGTTTACCTTAATGCCTCGATACTCCTTTCCATACTCTGTAACAACTCCGCAATGAATCCTATTATTCCTGTTTATTATGCATTATTGTTTATAAACTTCTGTCAATAAACACTTTTCTTGAATTAAAAAAAAGAAAAAATGTAGACCAAAACAGCGTAAATGGAAGCATAACTGACTTGGAGAATGTTTCCAATATAGCTATTTTGGTCTGAAATTTCAAATTCACGTTGAATTCCCAACATTTGTCATTTTAGTGGATAACACTGACTATTTCTTTTCTGCAGTCCCCAGGACTTGACCTAAAAATGGTTACTCCTTTGCGTAATGCAGTTTTGTACCCCTGGGATGTCCAGCCTGCAATCCCATATGTACCGTGTTAACCACTCAAGCCAGGCTGAGATTGACGGAATCCACTGGATTCAATGGACGAGGACTCTCAATATTTGTGATCCCAGTTGCTATTGTTTCTGTTTGTATTGCTTCCCTTTTTCTGTTTGTTATACTATATCTGGATTACTGGTAGGACACACCTTCTTGTTTAATCTTTTCTGTTAATCTGAACAAAACATCCATGTCCCTCCCGTCTACTCTGGGTTGACAGGAATGATCACAGACACTTATACAGCTCTATCAGCATTCTTTCACACGTTTCCCTGAATGCCTTTTGATATACTGTACTACTATGACAAAACATAACTGTTGATACTTAACAGTTTATGCAATCTGAGCAGCTCTCCCTCGTGAAACAATACAGGAACTAGTCGGCATGGCCTGAGAAATATTAGCTACTTTCAGGAATAACTCACTGTAGTTCTTTG
This sequence comes from Pelobates fuscus, assembly GCF_036172605.1. NCBI lineage: Eukaryota > Metazoa > Chordata > Amphibia > Anura > Pelobatidae > Pelobates > Pelobates fuscus. The sequence continues at coordinate 110,564,965 of NC_086319.1, read as the reverse complement.
TATTAAGCTTTCTTTGCAAATTTTGTGATATGCGATTTTCCAACCAAAATTAAAGTTTGTCCAAGTGCTTATGTATTTCGTGCCACAATAGGTGCATGTAGGTCTGCACACATAGATAATCCCACATAATTCACAGAAAAATGATTTATATGAAAAGAGTGCACATTTATTGATAAAAAAGTATGCATATCAAAAAGTCATGGTATCATGCTGTCACTGCAGCCCTCATGGATGCTAAAGGTACTACAGGCATATCACACAAAAACATTGTAGTGCACGAAAATTACACAAATTTTCCAGCAAGAGAGAAAAAAATATTAATTTGCCGCACTACCTGCAAATGCTAGACAGGGGAGAGACCACCCAGAAGACTATGGCGAAAAAGAGTGTGATAGCCCTGGACGTATTTCGCACCTTCCTTGGTGCTTTCTCAACATGCTTATGTATCTCCTTCCACAGTCTTAGAGGGTCACTCCAGATCCCTAAAGCACTTTAGCTTGCTGAAAAGCTATATCTGTAAAGAGTGTGTCCTCTTTTTTTCATTTTGTAAAAAGTGCAGATTTCAAAATAAATTGACACTTTTATAAATTAACCTGGTTACACCCTCCTAGCTTGAAAGGGATCACTAGGTATGAAGAATTTATTCTAGTAAAAAACATATATTTACTGATAAACAAACATGTGAGTTCATTATTAACTGCGTATAACAATGAAGACCTAACATATCAGGAGGCAGCAATAGAGGTAACGATTCCTCTATACAATAAGGCCCAATATATTTAGAATACTTAACATATAAATGACTAGGTTTAATGTTTGCAATGTTTGTAGTAAAAGCAAACAGAAGTAAATTCTGTTTGCACAGAAGAGGATAAGTAAATAACTCACAGGTAATTCAGAGGCTGGCTTAACCCCTTTGTGACCAGACCATTTTTTAATTTTCTTACTGTTAAGGACCAGGGCTGATTTTACATTTCTGCGGTGTTTGTATTTAGCTGTAAATTTCCTCTTACTCATTTACTGTACCCACACATATTATATACTGTTATTCTCTCGATTAAATGGTCTTTCTAAAGATACCATTATTTTCAGCATATCATATCAGTTACTATAAAAAAACTATAAAATATGATAAAAAGAAATAAAAAAAAAAAACACTTTTTCTAACTTAGACCCCCAAAATCTGTTATGCACGTACAACCGCCAAAAAACACCCGTGCTAAATAGTTTCTTAATTTTGTTCTGAGTTTAGAAATACCCGATCTTAACATGTTCTTACCTTTTTTTGCAAGTTATAGGGCTATAACAGCAAAGTAGGACATTGCTGTTTCAAAATATATATTTTTAAAATGTATCAATAGTGACATTGTAACACTGTTATCTGCCATAAATCTCTGAATCACACCTCACATGTACATATTTTTTTTATAAAGTAGACAACATAGGGTATTCAATATGGGGTATGTCCTGTCTTTTTTAGTATGACAAATTAGAGAATGCACACTAGAATCACTATAAAGAGTTATGCAAATACTTTAATAGACCAATAATAGGCACAATAAGCATAAAGCAAAATATGAAGTGACAATATATACGCACAACAAAACAAACAATAATAACTCTCACAATTCTCACATGCCTATTCTGGCAGAGACACGAGCCCCAATACCCCCAATGTTTCGGCACCTACTGGCTGCCTTTTTCAAGGGTGTTTGAAAAATTACATTTTTTCCATAACTCTTTATAGTGATTCTAGTGTGCATTCTCTAATTTGTCATATTTTATGGTTTGGGTGCTTGAGGGAGTACCTTTGAGTAATAGCAGCTAGTGATAATTTTCTGGTATATTCTCTCCATATGGAATTGTTGTAACATTCTCTTTTATTAGCCACTTAGTCACAAACACTGGCTACAGTTAGCATTTATATTTGTTTGTGTGTTAAAAATGCAAAAAACTATTATGAACGCTAACTTTGGCCAGTGTTTGTGACGAAGTGGCTACCAAAATAGACTGAACATACCCCATTTGCAATACTTTGGGTTGTCTTCTTTTGCAAATGGTATGCCATCATGGGGGTAATTTCTATTCCTGGACTACCATACAGTCTCAAAGGCAACATGACCAATTTGGCAAATTTCAATGTGAAAAAAACTGAAATACAAGCCTTATATTTGACCATGTAGCTTTCAAAAACACTATAAAACCTGTACATGGATGGTACTGTTATACTCGGGAGACTTCACTGAACATAAATATTAGTGTTTAAAAACAGTAAAATGTATCACAACAAAGATATCATCAGTAAAAGTCCCGTTTGTGTGTGAAAAATGGGCAGGCAGTCCCCCCAGACCGCAAGCAACACCAATCGCTGGCATGGTAACGGCAGCAATCGGGTAAGTATTAAGGAATACCGCAGATGTACTAGATACGTCCAAGGTCCTTAAGGACCGTTTTTTGTCGAGGTACCTAATACGTCCACGGTCGGGAAGGGGTTAACAAAATCAGGAGATTAATAATAATAGTAAGTTTGGAGTTTCTGTAGCAGAAGGTAAGCAGGTTTTTCAGAAGGTAATGTAATTTTAACCATTCTTGGTTAAAGCAGGGACGATTCCACTTCATACATAGCATTTGCCAGAAGGTGACAAACCAGTGACTTAGTGGATCTACAGTTAACAAATCCATACACAACATGTTACATTCCTGAGCAATGGCATATTTTAAACTGCCCAGTTCTCAAACATCTTTCTCAAAAATTAATTGAAAAAAAGTACAACTATTACTTCATTTTCTGCTTCCTCAGCATGCATTCTAAGGGTTTCCTTAAAAGACAACTATCACCTCAAAACTATAATTTAATATAATGATCCTTTCATCAAGTTTTGAAAGGAAATATATTATGTGTTAAATAAAACATATGACAGGATCCTGCAGCCATATACATGCACCTTGGGTCAGACAGTGTTTGAAAACCTCTATATAGTCTCTATGGTCTTCCTTGCTTCACTCCACGTACAGTGCAGGGACATCATCAGACCAACTAACTGTCAATTGCAAACACTGTCTGACTCAAGGTGTATGTAAATAGGGTGAGTTTTTCTCATTTGTTACATATACTTCTTTTAACAGAGAATGCGTTTTCTTTCAAAATTTGATAAAAGGGATCATTATATTAACCCCTTAAGGACCAAACTTCTGGAATAAAAGGGAATCAGGACGTGTCACACACGTCATGTGTCCTTAAGGGGTTAAAAGACAGTGTTGAGGTAACTGTTCTCGTTGAACTTCCTCTCCTCATCTGAAACTACTCTCTGAATTCTTCTTCCGAAACTGTATGTTGAAGACAAAAAGAAACATCGTTTTTATTTCTTTCATGGTTGTTATTTTTACATTTTCATTGAAAATATTACAGGGGAGAATTTGTTTCTCACCCTCCAAAGTGTGCTTGCATATTTAGATAAAGAGGAATAGTAAAAAAAAAACCCTGTTGGTACCAGGCCTCGACCCTCCCTTCTTCTCTTCAAATATTTAATCACATTTTCTTATCCTCCTCTTCATATTTTAAACGTTAACTAATACACTGAGATGCATACTGCCTCATTAATAAAACAGACCCTATTTAAACCTTTAATTACCAGGAAAAAAAAGTAAGGTACAATGAGAAAAACTGAGCCTGTCTAGTCTTACTACCATAAAAACACCATTAGCCCGCTACAACCCCCTTTCAAGGGTAAGTGGTTAAACTAATTTGACAATCTACCTTGGGCTCCTGTCGCCTCTTCTGCATTGAGCTAAACCAAGTGCAGAGCTTAGCTCATTTGCTGCGAGGACTCTGCTAAGACTCGCAGACAATGGGCCAGCTCTGCATGGCAGGACCTAGCTTAGTGGAGCTAAGAGAGTAGACAGTGACCAGCGGCCAGCAGATCCTAGAAAAGTTAGTACTTTTATGTTTGTTTCTGGTCTGACACCATAATTTTTCAGCCCATCAACAATCCCCTAATCCCCTCTATCTATTGTATTTTTCTGCTCACCTACAGGGATGCTCGATCCGCAGTTCATTTAGTGATATCTAAATACATATCACTATGTTAAACATTGGATGTACCCCTTACCTTTTTCACTTTTTACCTCTTTACTGCTTTAATGCTATATGGTGTCATAGCTATTTTTATTTATCAGAAAGTTGATCATCAGAGCCACTGACAAGCTGAAGAACATTCTTCCCAATTTCAGCACTGGTTTGCAGTTTGTTATAGAATGAAATGGAAGTACCCAACCTGGATAAATGATTGGTTTAGACTAAAGGCCACAGCTTTATTAACATAATGATCATTATTGTAGTTTAAAGACATATTATTGCAATTATTTTAGCTGTGGAACTATGTTGCACACTCATTTACAGTGAATATGGAGCTCATAGAAAAGAGAGACAGAGAGATTTGAGCCCGAAATAAGTACTGTCACTCATAAATAGGGACATTTGGGAGGTTTGTTGTCACTCAAGCAAAAAAATATAAACAACTTCAAAGCAGACAGAAACATTTGCAAGAGTAACCAATTGTAGACCTCAACTTAATACTTTTGGATATTCTTTTCAAATGATTTAATATTATTGGATACACTTTTAAAATGGTTTGATAAGTTTTTTCATCAATTGTAAATGAAGGTTAATACATACTTTTAGGCAGAGTTCAGATATTGGTTACAATGATCCCAGCAACAGGAACATTGGTCAGTACATGAATAAACGTCACTAGATTTGACATACATAATTTGTTCCATCACATATTGTTTGTACCTTATATACTGTTGGACCTTTGCCTAGGACATGTTACATATTAAACTTTGGGGGGTGAGTGGAGGGGGTACAGAAAAGAAAAACAGGACTGGGGGGTATGAAGTCACCTATTCTTAGTCCGAAGGGACACTCTCAGTGAATATGGTATGTCAAGGTTGAGGCTTGGTCTGGGGTGCGTAGGGAGTAGTGTCCCATCACTGTCCATGTAGACACTTGTGGTCTGCCTCCAGGTACTCAGGAGGACGTTTTGCCTCCACCCAATATCTTGTTGGGGTGTATGGAGTCTGTATATTATTTGGTGTAGTAGTCTGCCCACGGATACCACACAGCTTTTAAGGAAGTGTGTTGAGGAGGTGACTCCACAGCCATGCATTTATAGATATAGAATAAGTGTATGAGCTGAGATATAGAGGGAAATAGTTGTTGTTTCCAGTGGAGGGCAAGTAGGTGTCTGGCAGCCATAATTATTAATGGCCCCACTAGTTTGGATGCTCTGGATATATTACTAGGTAACAGGAGAAGGAGGCATGTGTGTGAGTACCAGTGCCACCGCGTCCCATAATAGGGTTATGGCTAGGCACAGCCACCAGATATGTGTCATGTTGCCTTCCGCAATGCCAGCATAGGCTAGAGGTCAAAGGATACATTTTGGGCAGGCGTTTTGGTGTGAGGTACCACCAATAGATCAGTTTTCTGTGTGCACCTATATGCTCTAGAGACTATTGTTTGGTGAAGGGGAAATCCCTATCGGGATTCGCCTCCATCAAGGCCTTATAACACTCTGAGAGGGCGTACGTGCGGTTGTGACTAATGCAGGGTTCATATCAGTGTACGTGTGATGTAATAATGCTCTTCAGTTGTAGGTATTAAAAAATGTATGAGTTTGGTAGGTGGTATTTATTTTGCAATACTGGGAAGGGGATGATATTCCCCTGACTGCAGACGTCTCCTATGGATTTTACTCCCTTTTTGAGCCACATGTTGAATGTTTACCACGGGGATTGCTGATAAAGCTGTTAATGGGGTGTTGGAGTGAAATTTATGGCTTACTCCTAACTGAGACCTAAATTGGTCTCAGTGGTGTAAGGAGAGTAGCATAGTCAGGAATAACTGTAACGATTTTTGTCTAAGGTTTTTAGGCATCTATAAGACATAAGTCAGTGAGGTACCGAAGCCTTGGAGCTCTCCATATCTACCCATTGTAAATCGCTCTTTGGGATGTGCATCCTAATTGTTGATTCTAACAGAGAAACTTTGTAGTATATTGTTATATTGGGGAGAGCTACTCCACCCTGGGAGAAGTGTTTTTGAAGAAGGGGCGAGTGGCCCACGTGGTCTATGAGAGTCCCAAATAAATTGTCTAATAAGCGGTTGAATACGTTTGCTAAAGGAAAAAAGGAGTGCGTAGGGGCAGCATCCAAAATGCGTACAATAATTTTGTTAGTATGACCATTTTGGGCGTGTTGACCCCTCCCAACCATGAGAGTTTGACCGCTTTCCATTTTGAGAAAATGGTAGCACACATTTGGGGTAGAATTTTCTAGTTCAAGTTAAACATACTTTGTATGGAAGGTACTAGTGTAACCCCCAAGTAAGTGACACTGAATTTCTGATTTGATATTTGTACAAAATATATATATATTTTTTTATGTATTGATACTCACTCACAGACAACAGGCTTCCTTTCTCTTCTCTAATTGGTTCTTTTACTATTCTCCTAACAAATGTTTTGAGACTTCCAGCATGTATATTAACTCAATAATGCAAGACCATACACATATCATTATTATTAGTATTGTTATTTATATAGCGCCAGCTTATTCTCCAGTGATTGACACTATGATAAAGAGGGAGATTTAACAATAAATAAGACAATTACAAATTGTTACAGGAACAATAGGTTGATGAGTAATCTGCTCAAAGGGGCTTACAATCTAAACAAGGTGCACAATGACCAATCTCCGCTCTCTCCATTTCCAGATGGCTTCTCTTGGACATTCCAAGAGTACTATGCCTTCATTTATAATATATCCACTGACATACCCTCCCAGCCGTACACTAGAAGAATAAAAACAAAGATGTTTCAGTGGTCTCCAAAAGATGAGCTTAATCACTGGAGGAACCAACTAGTCTAGAGAACTTCAGGTTAGCTATTAAATGTTATCAGACTGGCTGAGTCCAGGTGTTCAAATGTTGTGCCTTAAGAATACTAGAAAACGTTTCACCAAATTCTATTATTCCACATGGCTTCTAAGCTAAAATCTTCTTTCTTTGTACATCATAGCTGAGCACATAACAGAATTTATCAAAGGGGAAATGGACACTAAAGACTATAGACTAAAGACTACCAGATATAGGCTGGTAGTTGTTTGCTAAAGTGTTTGCCAATTTCCTAAAACTAGCAGTTGCATCCCTAGTCCACCCAAATCAACTATGCTTTGTCCCTGGCCAGAGACTAAGAACAACACAAACAACATGCCTGCTCTTACCACTTTCTGCCTATGTAGAAAAAGCTTTTGATTGGGCAGACTGGGATTTCCTGTTGTTGCCCCTCAGACACCTGGACTTTGGACACACTATCCTTAAACTACTTACTGCACTATATACAGGTATAAGCCCAAGCATTGTGTCAGGACAAACATATAGGTTGCACCAAAGGCATGCTCTCTCAACCACCTTTATGATATTGGTATTGGAGTCATTTTTAATAGTAGTCGGGGGAAATAATGATATTCAAGGGGTCTTCAAATCCAAACCATTGCTGAGCCTACGTAACGGTGTCCCCATCCAGAGCCCCATGCCTACAGGTGTGCACAGCCCTGCCAATCAGAGCAAGATATGTGTGTGTAATATAAACGACAATGCTTTATAATAGGTATTGATAAGAAGATATATTTAGCTAGATTTAGATGTTGACAAACATTTGCATTGTCTACAGTCTTAATCACTGTGCATTTCAAAAAGGGACTCAGTCCTGTGGAACATGAAAAATATCTCGCCGATAATTCTACAATGTTCTGATTCCCCAGTGCTCTGTTAGTACTATACAGTTTTTTAAACCATTTTATCAATTACAAAGTTGCAGCCAATTCAGTTTACAGTTGAATAAATGCTGCATGAAGCCAAAATGACAAAATACAGTTATTTCTTTACAGAGCTTATCTTACATCTTTAGACTATTTGCTCACAACCTCAAGTCAAATAATATGTTTTGCAGCTGCTCCATAAGTCTGAATAAATTCTGCAACTCTTTGCCATTTGCCTTTTAATAAATTTCCCTTATTATGTAACTGGCAAATGTTTTATGGTTTTAGCACGCTATCTCCTTTCCGTCCTTGGACTCCCAGGTAAGCCCGGCCTGAAGTGTCTCCATCCTTGGCCAGACCTTCATATAAGCAGCCATTTACTAATAGGTCAAGTAGAAAACAGCAAAGAGGACATCCGAGAACAGGTTTAGGAGAGCTCTTCCTGAGATTTATGTTAGACGTACTGTCTGCCAGTCCTCACAGTGTTTATGCAGTTGATTTTTTTCTGTCTGGGAAACTAGGTCAACTTCTTAAGCGGGACAGGGACACTGAAGAGCAAAAAATGTTTAAAATAACAATTTCAGACACTTTGAGGTTTGCAAATGTACCAAACAAAGCATGTCTCTATGATGAATAAAAGTGTTCTTTGTCTCAGTGATTCCACATATTCCTCCTACAATAAAAACTGAAAACGCTAGACAATTGCAGCTACATTCTATAATGAACGGAAGTTTAACCCCTTAAGGACCAAACTTCTGGAATAAAAGGGAATCATGACATGTCACACATGTCATGTGTCCTTAAGGGGTTAAAGGAACACTATAGTGTTAGGAATACAAACATGTATTCCTAACACTATAGTACTAGAGTGGCTGTTTTGGCCCCTGGCTCCTCTTAGATTGCAGTGAAAATGTATTTAACCTACCTTTTCTTCTTTGCCACATTGGTCTTGCCATAGGAAAGCATTGGGAGTCTATTGCGCCCCGATCAGCATCTCCTCATAGAGATCCATTGAATCAATGCATTACTATGGGGAATGCAGAGCGTGAAGATGCTCACCGTAGATGCTGCACTGTGTTCAGCACTGAGAAAGGAAGCACGTCTAGTGGCTGTCAGGGTGACTGCCACTAGAGATGTTACTAGGCAGAAATGTAAACACTACCTTTTCTCTGAAAAGACATTGGTTACATTGAAAGGTCTGTATGGACAGTATAAAGACACCAGAACCACTACATTAAGCGGTAGTGGTTTGGGTGATCATAGTGTCCCTTTAAGTTGTCGGGGTCAATACTATGTATTATGTAAAGCAACAATATTTATTTGGCTCTGGGCACAATGCTTTCTTTTTTTCTTCTTTTTATAGAAATGGACAAATTATTTGAATTAAATGATCTGTTTTGGGGGGGCAGACCTGTATGGCCGACCTGTATGGCCGGGTTCTAACAGAGCTCCGAGCTTCAGAGGACACAACCTACAACCATCGGGCATAAAAAGAAGAAATGGGTCACCCCAAACGAGCAGCAGGCATCCGTCAAGACCACGGATGGCCAATCCAGTGCGCTAACGAAATATTTTCGAGACCACACAGACTTACACCCGTCCATGGTAGGCCTCAATATGGTACCGGAATCACCAGGCATCGCATCGCCACTATCCAGCCTGGGTGACTCTGAACAATCCCTATCACCAACCAATCAGGACATTAAAACAGGACCTACCTTCAAAACAGGACCTAGCCAAGATGCTAGGGAAAATGAGAAGTCTTGTTTCAGACTAAATTGGAAGCCATTGGCACGGATCTGCCCTACATTGAAGACAGAGTGTCTACATTAGAGGATGACAGAGACACTGTCTATACTCAAATTCAACATATACACTGGAGGCACACACAACTCACCTCTTGGCTGTGAAGAAATCCCTTGACGATCTGGACAACAGAGGACGCCAAAATAATCTTAGGATTAAAGGGCTCCCAGAGAGTGATCAGGAAAATCTCTCAGGTATGCTACAAGACCTGATCAACCTGATTCTAGAGAGACCCTCTGACACACCAATACTGATGGACAGGGCACACAGACCCCTCAGACCTAGAGGGGCCCCAACCAACAAGCCGAGGGATGTGGTCTGTCGCCTCCACTTGACATATGTTTGTATTTGGAGTATGCTGAATCGGAAAATGTAATTTTGTGAATGTGATGCATACCTTTAAAGTAAGTTATGAATAATGTGGAAAAACTGTATTTCTCTGCCTGTGCTAATTACATTACCCATTGTGTAAGGTAATTGTTTCACAGGCAGAGGGGAGGATTTTGTGTGGGACTGTCTGAGTGTATTGTACGTGTTTATTGGTTGTTTTTAAAAAAAAAAACCTGTGGGCAGTACTATGTTTGTGGATTGTGAATAAAAGAGGCTGTATGTGCCAGTACAATCAGTTCTGCTTGACCTCAAAACGAAGTGTCGTCTCGTTATTGGGGGAATTGGATTGTATGCTGATTGCCAGGAGTGTAAGCTGATTGTATGCTTTTCCTGTTCAGCTGTTTACAGCATTCATATGCTTGAGAGCATTTGTATGCTTCTCCGGTTTGGTGATTGTGGTGTCTGCTGCAGTGCTTGGGGTCCTCAGGAAGCGCAGTCGGGGTGCCCGTCGATCCGTTATACGCTTTTTATGTTCATGCTCCCTTCATGTAAGCATCATTGTTCGGCAAACAAGGATAGCTCATCTCCGTTCAAATTACTCAGTAAACTAATTGATACACAGGACCTCCCTTCATCATACATAGTCCACTAAGTATCCAATTCCCCCACCCCCACAAACACACACATGCAATTTTACCATGAATTCAGTATAAAACCTAATATATATATATATATATATATATATATATATATATATATAAACAGAGGATAGACCATAGTGAAATCTGTATAATTAATATAAAAACAAATTAATACAAATCGGTCCCACTCACATATTGCTGAGCCAGTAGGTAGAATTCCCACACGCTTATGGATGCTGGATTCCCCACATTTGGTTTGAAGGAAGAAACGAAGGTAGTAGAAAATGTAACCAGAAAGAATTTATTAACACAATTGATATAAAATAAAATAAAATATATCTCAGCACAGCACTAACGCGTTTCGACCAAAAAAGTCTTTATCAAAGTGCTCAGTGTAAGTCCTTCACGCTGTTATTCGCAATTTAAATCCAAAAAGGTGCATTTATTTTTTTTCATCCATAGATGCATAGTTGCATCACTTGATTGTGACGTGTTTCCAGTGTTTTCAATCTTCCGGCTAAAGCTGATCAGCTGATCGCAAGCTACCTTTCTCCTCCTGATCAATTCTATTGAGTTATTAATTACAATAATAACAAACATCTTATAGGCACTTTTTAATGTAACCTAAAAAGCAACCTAACTCAACAGAAAGGTATTCCATTAATAGGAAGACACATAATGGAAAAATAAAAAACTTTACAAATCAAGAAATAAAATAAAAACTTGAGTTGCATAATAGCAAATAATAACAACATTAATAATAAAAAAAAAAAGATATATACAATACATTAATGATAAGGGTGGGGGAAGGAAACAGGATAAAACATTTTTATTAGTCAACATAATAACTAAAATTGAGGTCTAGTAAAAGCTTAAATAAAAAAATAAATAAGCCTTTGATGCAATTTATAAAGCAGAAGAAATTTCAAAATCGACATTCAAACCACTTGGGGTCAATGTTTCCAGATTGAACATCCACCTAATTTCAGCTTTACTAATTAAAGTATCTTTACATCCCCCTCTGCAATTAATTTGTATTTTTTCTATCCCCACAAACTTCAAGCCCTTTGAATCTCCTCCATGTGCTTCCAAAAAAATGCTTGGAAAACGATTAATTAATTTATTTTTAATGTTGTTAATGTGTTCACCAATGCGTACGTTTAATTTCCTAATAGATTTAGCCAGAGGGACAGGTAAGCAAATAAATAACATCGGTAGTGTTACATGTAATGAGGGATTTTATTTTATATTATTTTATAAGTTAGTGGTATCCACATCAGTCCATCCTTGCAAGCACGCTGTTTTGGAGTTATACTTGATTCTGGCCTCACCTTTGAGCCTCGCATCCAGTCTGTTACCAAATCCTGTAGATTCCACCTTCAAAACATAGCCCGCATTCGCCTCTTTATTACACAAGATGCTACTAAGGAGATTGTCCATGCTCTAGTAATCTCTCGCATGGATTTTTGTATCTCTCTAATAATAGGTCTTCCCACAAGTCGTATTGCCCCGCTACAGTCTGTAATGAATGCAGCAGCTAGACTGATTTTCCCCTCCTCTCACACCTCTCCCCTCTGTCAGTCCTTACATTGGCTTCCTGTATCCTATAGGAGTCAATAAAAAGTACTAACCCATAACTATAAAGGACTGACTAATTCTAGCCCCTCCTATATCTCTTTACTGATCCGCAAGTATGACCCTTTTCGGTCTTCTCCTGTCCGCTGCTCGCCTATACAGCCATGCAGGACTTCTCATGGGTGGCTCCTTTCCTTTGAAATAGCTTGCCTACGACCATCAAGCTCTTCCTAGTCTCAAAAGCCATCTCTTTATGAAAGCTTATGGCCTCCCAGAGTAACCTCTACCTTACATACCTGTCCCTTGCTCTCTCCTAAAGGGCAGCACTCTATTCTCTCCTCCGGCTCTGCTACACTTCACCTTGTTTGATTGCTACCTCCTGTTGTGTTTTACGTTTCACCTTCTATAGACTGTGTGACGGACCTCCTGGCACCCTGACTGAGTACCTCCGTGAATCGCTGCTTCCTAGTACTTGTGAGCACCAAAGGCACTGTACTGGAACACCATAACCACATAGACCCCCACGAACCGCCGCAGCTTGGTTGGGGTTTCGCCATCCTCCACCCTGGACCCAAGACCAGGATCCAGCTTCCAGTGGGTAGACGCTGTCCTAGTCCAGAGAGCGTAGCAGGAACAGCTCTTATAAGAGTGATTATACTCAGGGGAGTATTGTGATATTGCAATCCCGAGAGTAAATGTAGTTCTCCAATCCCCCAAACATGAGCCAAGACTTCATGAAGGGGTAAACAAATCTATCTTTAATGGGAGCCACACTGGCCTTTTATGCAAGTCCCCAAGCAAGGTGTACGCCCACATGGACCTTGTTGGGGACAGGGACACAAACTTACAAACCAATAATAACACATTTACAACGTAAGGCACTCCCACACATAGCATACAATCCCTCCCCTCTGCCTGGGAGATAATTGAGTCAGATAATGTATTAACCCAATTATCTCCAGGAAGAAAAAACACATATTTTACAAAATCCCAAAAGTACCCCCAAAATACATGATATCCCCACAAATGTCACATTCCTTGATAGCCCTGATCTGGGTGATCAACATATTCAAAAATTACCCAGATCAGTTCAGGAGTTAGAAATGTTATGGACCGCAGGCATAGTCTCATGAACCAAAACAGTTCCAGAAAATCAGGGCTTGTGGTCGGTCTAGTTCGGTAGTTAGAAAACGAACAAACGACTGAACAGAATCAATAGTGTTACCCTGGAGCTTGCTCCCTTCATCCAGACGAATGATCTCACCGAACAGTGCCTTTCTAAGTTGAATAGAATCGAAGGCATGCGATGATGGAAGTCCAGGGGTATTTGCGAGTTTCTGTATCCAATTTTAGTTCCATGAGATTCATGCCCAAACACCGCTGCCTGCGTTCATGCGAACAAATTGGCCCACCTCGTGGTTGTCTATAGGAATTGTGGCAACCCAGACAAACAATTAGAACACTGCGTCGAGAAACGTTCCAAGTTGTTAATAGGTGTTAACAAGCTCCAGGGTGGTCTCTGGTTCATGCGGCTGTTCGGTAATTTGACGTTTTTAAATAAAGACTACCACAGGGCCATAGTCACAGGACAGGAGGCTGGCAAACAGGCCCCTCCAAAAGCCAGTGGCGAATTAACTTTTGTCACAGACTGTAAGCTCATTTGAGCAGGGCCCTCTTCAACCTATTGTTCCTGTAAGTTTTTGTAATTGTCTCATTTATTGTTAAATCTCTCCCTTTGATAATATTGTAAAGCGCTACAGAATATGCTGGTGCTATATAAATACCAGTAATAATAATAATAATAATAATATTCTCTGGTGAGCTCTATCGCAGAGCTGCAGCGGGCACTTAGACATTGAGGGCTCTTTTATGCAAATTAATATTTGCCTCAGCTTATTGAGGGGGGGGGGGGGGGGAGGGGGAGGACTCCTTTCCTTTATATGTCTTTTATCCTGCTGTTATTAAATAACATTATCTTTATCTTTTGCAACCGGTGCCTATGTCGGGGGTAGGCAACCTTCTGCACTCTAGATGTTGTGGACTACATCACCCATAATGCTCTTACAGCCATAATACTGGTAAAGCTCAGGGGCTGTCTTTAACGCGGGGCAAACAGGGCAGCTGCCCCGGGCCCAGTTCTCCTGGGGGGCCCCAGAGCAGCTGTCCCGCAATTTGCACCGCACCCATGGACCAGGCGGTGCAGCTGCACAGAGCCACACAGGCCCTCACACTAAGGAGGCCCCCCGGGTGGCCCATGCACTAAGGGCCACCCGGTGGGCATGTGTCAGCAGGGGCACGGCCGGGCGCTGTGGCACTTAAACAGCACGACCGGGCCCCTTCCTCTTCGGCAGACGGCTGGGAGGAAGTGAGTGCCGCGCGTCACTTCCTCCCACCGGAGATCAGGAAGGCAGAGAGGAGGGGAGTTCAAGAAGATAACTCCCAATTGCCTCAGCCTGCCACGGGACCCTAGGGAAACCACACTCCAGAAAAAGGTAAGAACCTGGAGGGTGGCTAAATGTAGCATGTGTGTCAGTATGCCTGTGTGTGTGTCAATATGTCTTTCTGTGTGTCAGTATGTCTGTGTGTGTGTGTCTGTGTAAGTCACTATGCCTGTGTGTGTGTGTGTGTCAGTATGTCTGTGTGTGTGTGTGTGTGTCAATACATCTGTCAGTTTATGTGTCTGCGTGTGTTACAGTATTTCTGTTAGTATATGTCTGTGTGTGTGTCAGTATATCTGTCAGTGACAGTATGTCTGTGTGTGTATGTATGTTTGTCTGTGTGTGCCAATATGTCTGCCAGTATATATTTGTGTGTCAGTGTATGTGTGTGTCAGTATGTATATGTGAAAGTGTCTTTCTGTGTGTCAGTATGTCTGTGTATGTGTGTGTGTGTGTGTCAGTGTGTGTGTCAGTGTATCTGTGTATGTCACTATGCCTGTGTGTGTGTGTGTGTGTGTGTGTGTGTCAGTATGTCTGTGTGTGTCAGTATGTATCTGTGAATGTGTCAATATGTCTGTCTGTCTGTGTATGTGTCAGTATGTCTGTCAGTGTATGTGGCTGTGTAAGTATGTTTTGAATCTCTCTACTTTAGTTCCCCCACAGCATTGGGGTGAAAAGTGTGATTAGGGGTTGGGTGTAATTGGGGAGTGGGGGTAGGAGGGGGTGAGAGGGGCAGGGCCCAGGGTGCCCAAGAAAATGCTTTGCCCAGTGTCCTATTCATATTATAGGCAAAACATCATGGTAAATGTAGTCAAAAACAACTGGGGTGCTCAAGGCTGCCTACTCCTGGTCTATGTTTATGAATCTCCTTTCTTATTTTATGTTTTATAAGCACTGAAGCATATTCTACCAAAACAAAAAATCCTCAATCCACTGGCCAGTATCTGCAATGTTATTGTATATTTTTCCAAGTATATTGCTTTTATACAATTCCCTATAAGTGAAGTACTATTGTGCTATCATATGTATATTCGTGCTTGTAGATTGAGACCTAAATTAAAAAATGGAAGATTATGCTAGCTTTAGTGTGATTATAATCTTAATTTCAATATTGTCATTGTGTTATGGCAAAGCTACATTTCATGAATGTGTGTGTATGATAAATGACTTCAGTTAGTGACTGTGACTCGGTGAGCAAAGGGGTAGCTATGGCAGGGTGAGTGTGACAGGGTGAGGGGTAAATGAGACTTGGGGGCAGGGTTCAAGTCCTGGGGGAAAAAGTGTGGGAACTCACCCGAGATCCCCCCCCAAAGATACACTTGTATGCATAGACGCACGCACACGCGCGCACGCACACATACATACATACTGATGACATTCATGCGCACACACTCTGACAGGCTCACACACAAATACACTCACAGACACACACTCACTCACAGACAGACACACAGACAAACACACTCACAGACCAACACACACTCACAGACAAAGATACATACACTCAGAGACAAAGACACACACACACACACACACTTCCAGACACTCACAGACAAACACACACACTTCCAGACACACACACTTCCAGACACACACACTAACAGCCACACACACATAAGCTCACACTCACAGACACACACACTCCCAGAGAAAGATACATACACTCACAGACAAAGACACATACACACACTCACACTTCCAGACACTCACAGACAAACACACACACACACACACTTCCAGACAAACACACTAACAGCCACACACACATAAGCTCACACTCCCAGACACACACACTCCCAGACACACACACGCACACTCCCAGACACACACACACTCCCAGACACACACTCACAAGCAAAGATACATACACTCACAGACAAAGACACATACACACTCACAGACACACACACACAGACAAACACACTCACAGACACACACACACAAACACTTCCAGACACACGCACACTCACAGACAAACAAACACACACACATAAACTCACACTCCCAGACACACACACACATACACTCCCAGACTCGCACTCACAAACATACATTTTTACAAAATGCTTAACAAATGTCCACCCAGCCTCCCTACCTGGAGAGCTGGCGTGGACTTGTCCCTGGGGTCCAGTGGGGCTAAAGCCCGGCGGGCGGCTGTGGTGCCTGATACACGCGGCGAGGGAGTTGCTGGTCTGTCTCCTCTGCTCCCTCGCGGGCTGTGTATTAATGCCGGGAGCCGGAATATGACGTCATATTCCGGCTTCCGTAGACAGCACGCGAGGAAGCAGAGGAGACAGACCCGCAACTCCCTCGCCGCGTGTATCAGGCACCACAGCCGCCCGCCGGGCTTTAGCCCCACTCGACCCCATAACAGGGGGAACACGGGGGCTCCTGCAGGAGCAACAGGAACGGCGTTCCCGCTGTAAAAAAAGTGCAGGAACACCGTTCCCACGCGTTCCTGCAGGACTCGAGCCCTGCTTGGAGGATTAGAGAAGGATTTGAGGAGGTTAATGTTACAGGGTGTGTGTGGCATAGCTAAGAAATGTATCACAAGGTTGGGGTGAATGTGCCAAGTTTGGAGGAGGGAGAGTGACAAATCGAGGGGAGGGGAGTGTGGCAAGGTTGGGGGGAGAGTGTCACAGGGTTTGGGGTGAGTATAAAGGACAAGATTGGACAGGGTGTGACAGAGTGGATGGGGCTTTGACAAGGTTGAGGGGCTCTGA
The DNA here is from genome assembly GCF_036172605.1 of Pelobates fuscus. Taxonomy (NCBI): domain Eukaryota; kingdom Metazoa; phylum Chordata; class Amphibia; order Anura; family Pelobatidae; genus Pelobates; species Pelobates fuscus. The sequence goes on along the minus strand of NC_086319.1, from coordinate 110,547,631 downwards.
CAGGGTGCGGGAAGCTGTGACAAGATAGGGGGAGCTGTTGCAGGGTGGAGGGGCTGTGTAGGAGTGGAGGGGCTGTGACAGGGTGAGGGAGGCTGTGACAGGGTTGGGGGGCTGTGATAGAGTGAGGGGCTGGAGAGGATAAGGGGAGCTGTGACAGGGTAATGGGGGCTGTTACAGGGTAAGGGGACTGTGACAGGTTAAGGGGGCTGTGACAGGGTAAGAGGGGCTGTGGCAGGGGAGAACAGGCAGTGACAGGGTAGAGGGGGGCTGTGGCAGGGTAAGGGCGGCCGTAGCAGGGGAGGGGGGGCAGTGATAGGGTAGACGGGGACTGTGTGGGGAGGGTCATAAATACCATTTTTTTTTCATTAACGATCCCCTGGTGGTCTAGTGTCTTACTCCAGGTGGGCTGACTCTCTCCATGGTGGTCCGGTGGGTTCCCTTTCTGGTCTGCAGCTCTGCTGAGTGCAGAGCTGCAGACCACATGGTAAGTCTCATGAGATCTGGCCAGTCAGAGCATTGCCATGGTAACCCGCGGCAACGCTCTGATTGGCTGAGATCGTGAGACACATCAGTCTGCAGCTCACTTCCAGCGGAGCTGCAGACTGGGGGCTGGCTCTCCATTAAGGCAGACATTATGGAGGGGCCTCGCACCTAGCGGCCCACAGGGCAAGCCACCGGGCCTTCTCCTGTGTCGGGCCCTCCACCATAGACCGAAGACACGACATGTGAGTCATGTCATGTGAGAAGATGGTCGAAAATAGAAAGCCTGAAAAGTATCCTCTGGTGACCAGTCAGCAGAACGGAGAAACACCCACTGAAAAGGCAACCAACGCCATCACGCCCAAACGCAGTGAGCTCAAAAAGAGGACTCAATACCTACCGGAGTCAAAAGCCAATGAAGCCGTCTGGCAAGCGTAGTAACCAAGACATGCTTGTATGATGGAACATAAGAAATAGCTGGCCAAAAGGGGTAAACCGCAAGGGCGAAGTCACCTAAACATAACGGCATAAAGCCAAAATCAACGTTGGGAAACCAAAGGGAAAAAAAGGGTAGAAAATGTCAGTGGAAACAGATTTCATACTTCCAGATATCCAAAACATAACACTCTCTGGCAAAAATGAATAAGCACCAATGTCGAAAACCTGAACATCAGAGACCCGACGGAATAACACCAAAGAAATGTAAACTTTGCTGATAACTGCTGTAAAGAAAGTTTCTCATTACATGGCCATAAGTGCAAGAAATTTTATATGTCCTCTAACATCCCAATGAGAAGCATATTTGGGACCCGGAACCGCTGCAAGCATATCACCCTCAATAAACGGCAAACGACAGGATTGCTTTGCTCCTTTCTGAAAAAATTGCTACATTGGTATTGCTCACATAGCAGAAACACCACTGGGACCATTCTCGAATGTCATGAGACCATGCAATTCATGCACCAAAATGGTGTCTGTAACGGCACCCTCAGGCATAAAAGGGTTAAACCGCCGTTTAGTAGATCTTCCCTTCCAGAGACACAGGCACAGCTACTGTAGACACCAATACACCGAACCGGAGAAGCATATGAATGCTGTAAACAGCTGAACCGGAACCATACAAATGCTGTAAACAGTCGAATAGGAAAAAACATATGTATAGGTTTACACTCCTAGCAGTCAAACTGGAACAGCATACAGTAAATCCCCCCAAAGAAAGAGACAGAGCTCCGTGTTGACGGTCAAGCAGTGTGTTTATTGGCACCAAAAGAACCTTCTTTTATGAAGGTTTCCCTTAGATAGGACCACCCACAGTGTGTTACAAAACAACCAATCATACACATACATTACCGAAAACACTCCCAGCAATTAAACACAAAATCCTCCCCTCTGCCTGTGATATAATTATGTTACACAATGGGTTAACATAATTATCACAGACAGTAAAAATACAGTTTTTACACATACCCTGTAACTTTGAAACCATACATCCAATCTCCATAAATTACATATTTGAACTCAGCATACTTTAAACATAAACACTCTCAAAAATCATACCAATCCCTCCAGTGGATAAAAAGATAGACGGAAGTCCTTTATGACCGACCGCAAGCACATTTTCCTGCCCAAAACAGTTCCATAGATTTGGGCTGTGCGGTCGGTCAATTTCCTGCAGAAAAACGGGTCCATTCGTGCAAATAGCACATTGTAACAGGATGTTCGAAGTGTCGAAGTGGAGGTGACGGTAAGGGTCAGCAGTGTTCGTGTATTTGCGTAGCCGATTTTAGTTCCATAGATTCTTTAGCATACACCGCTGACCGCGTTCGACTAAATTAAAATGGCCGCCGCCGCGTGTTCCTTTGTCGAATGGCGGCCACTTCGACGACTTCGGCACTTCAGCTGCATCCGAAGTGCCATATAAAAAGTACCAATCCTTCCCCACAGTGTTTAAAGGGCCAGAATGAGTGACATACACTCTGGTATGGCCGAATACTGTTTTTAAAGGGCCTAATCTCCCAGGGCCATAGTCCAGAGGCAACAGGCGGGCAACCAGGCTCCTCCAATGCAATGTGGCGAGATTGGTCTTGTCACAGTGTCAAAGGAATCAACCTTGGACAATGCATCATCTGCCAGGTACATAATGCTGGAGAGAGGAGTGATGGTATCCAAAAACTTGTCCTGAGCTACCTTAAAGCTCTTCTGTATACCTTCTTCTTCTCAATATGCACGGGCCATAAAGGTCATCATTGCTCCAGTAGCAATTTGAGAAGCAGAACGGAAAGGACTAGGCCCAGACTGCCCTATATATATTATAACGAAGGAGTAAAAACAACCTTATGTTTTTTTTTTAACTTAAGCTAGGCCTAAGAGGTGTGGGCAGTTTCAATACTGCACGTATGTCATTTACAATATTTGCGAACGTGTCCAACACTGGAGCAAACTGAAAACTTTGAACATTGGCACTAGTGGGAGGAGAGGAGTATTCATTCTTCACAAGACATCAAAACCACGTTGTAGCAAATGTTCTGTATCAATTCCTCCAGCTACCACTATTCTACATCAACATTTTTACTTTTTACTGCTTTGCTCAAAAGGCGATCAATGCAAGATATTCTTCAATCTGTTAGCTATGCATACATAGATCCTAATAATTGATATACACTAGTTTTCAGGTGATTATTCTTGACACTCCATTTGTAAAAAAAAGAGTTAACTATTCTAAAGACCGTATATGTATTTTATAGTATAACATAGTGACATAATGGTAAGACTATTATTGACAGATGTTACTGGTTTGCATACACAACATTCTATTTAAACCACATCAGGGAAAAAGTTTGTCATAAAAAATGAAATCACATCTCAGCTCTAGAGGATATCTATTACCAGGATGTGTTATAGTAAGATTTACTGCATTTTATTGTCAAACCAGATTTCTGTGGAAGTAAATGAACAATTTAGCATGGAGTTCTGGCTATGTTATTGAATGTAAAAATAATCCTACTATATATACAGGGCTATTTTTAAAGTACAGCAATTTCTAAAGTGAATCACCCATGAAAGTATTATTGTGATTGAACATTATAAAATGTCATGGTGGTCTACCCACAATAAGAAGGGTGTCTGGCCATTAGAGAAGTTTTATATTGCCAAGGGTGTTCTGGTAATTATCCAATACATATTGGTAATCAGCCAGAAACAGATGTATATTGCAATTTCATTGTAAAGGCTTTGGAATGAAAGTGAAAACTATTCACTTTCCTGTTTACACAATGATAATCTAAATTGCGAAATTGAGGTTAAAGGGACACTAGAGTAACCCAGACCACCATCATCTCAATGAAGTGGTCTGGGTGTAGTGTCCTTTTAAACTGCAATGTCAAACAGGGCAGTTTATTTTAGTGTTCTTAGTGCTTCCAGGGCCAGATTGAGAGCCCATTGGATCTGGCACTGAGAGTTATAATGGGCCTAATTACAAAATCTCAACGGCAGAAAACACTAAAAAGTCATACCTTCCAAGGTGTATCTGGTGGAGAAAAACTCCCAGGATGCAGCTATAAGAAAACACATAACCTATGCTAATCTCTTAATTTCATCTCTTTTACAAATCCATACCCTCTAACAGCAGTCTCTGGTGCAGCAGAACTTTGGTCTGCGAAGCAAAAGAGTGGGCCACTAATGTGAATCACGTAACCGGCACCACCCAAAGAGGCCTACATGCCCAGAAAGGAGGTGGGTCTGCACTAAGAATGGAAAGGTCAGCCTGTTGTGAATGCATGTCAGATTGCTTGCCAATCTTCCAGGCTGGCCAATTATTGGCATGCTATGCAGACAGTGCCCTGAGCTTGGTGCAAATGCGTCTAATGATGCGCTGTCACTATGATTTCTAAGGATTGTCACCTAGCACTCAATTGTCCACTCTTTTCCTTGCCTTCGTACTAGCAGATTTTGGTGATTTTGCTCCTGGTATGCAGTCTCTGACAGAGACAAGGTGGATGTAGTGAGTGTAGAATTAAGGGGACATGCAACACTGCAAGAGACAGAAGCAGTAAGAGCATTTGCACAGCGTGCAAAGTCAGCTTTATCTTAACTAATTTATAGTCATCCAGTCAACACAAGTTGCTTCCACTGCCCTGGCCAAGATTCAATACTTCCTATGGGGAAGTTTTAATGCTTGAGGAGCAATGCATTGGTCCATCGTGGAGGAGACCATGTCTTCTCTGTGACATTACAGGAGGCGGAGAGGAGAACTGGAAAAAGGTAAATTATTTATTTTTAAAGTTTGTATAGCAAAGAGGGGGCTGTTTAGAACTATGGACAGGAACCCTATAGCGTTGGAATACATTCCCAATATTATAGTGTTCCTTTAAAATATCCAGATTTTGCTTATAGACAAGTAAGAGAATTTCTCCAAATCACCTGTGTTTGTCTACATTTTGACATTCGATTTTCAATTTGGTACAATGTAGAGTCTGGTGAATAACCATGATCTGTTGAATTACGCTTTATATTTAGCTTTTTTTTTATAAATTGATCATTTAATTTGCTTTATGGATTCCTTAATGCTCAGTTCTGCTGATCTGCAAAAGAACAGAATGTGTGAGAGGTGACCAGGTTGTATTTAGGTTATTCTTTCAAACTCAGGCCTCAATTTAATATTTTTGGATAAACTTTTAAAATATCTTTTAAAAAAATATATTAAGATGTCCAAAATATATCATATATACAAATGTTATCAATTTTAAAAAAAATATTTAAAAAAAATGTTAAATCATTCTAAAGTTTATTCATAAATATGCAACTGAGGCCTTAATTAGTATGTGGCAATATTATTCAGTTTTATTATGTCAGGTAAATTATAGTTTACAATTACCATTAAAATTTGTTCTTGACATTTAGTGAAGAAGAGAAATACATTCAGGGGGATCATTCACCAGACTACAACTTATGGTGCGCAACAACAAAAATCGTATTCACTATGGACCTCTTATAGAGAGTGAAAGTAACCCTGTGTACATGAAATGAGGTGTTTACAGAGTGGAAATATTATAAATAATTGAAACACAAACCGTCAGCCATTTGACAAAGCGCTGTGCGTGGGGCAAAATGCAATACGGACCCGGAACCAGGAAGTGATTTGGAGACAGTCGGCAACAGCAGCCAGGATAGCAGCCGAAAGATTTTTTTACATTGCATGAGTATATGGAACTTTCTTTGCGGTTTCCTGAGGCTGGTGAGCGGACTAACTACCTCCACAACAAGTTTTGCTGTTTTTAAATTGCTATTAATAAAGTATACTTACCTGAGATCCGGATTGCAAGCTTCCTTTCCACGGATCCCATGCACTCTAGGGGCTGATCCTCCCTGAGTGCTATAGCAACGAGTGGTGCTTTTACCACTCCAATCTTGTGAGTGTAACACCTAAAGGCACCTCTGTTTGCTTTATTTTATATATCTATAAGTGAATTACTATGCTGCACTAGGAGCTCTCTTTCTGTTTTTGTCCCCTTAATAGGTGTCAGAGTGATTTCCATGTTTGCAAGTATACCTACAGATTGTGCTTTGTTTTACCACAACCACTGTTTGTGTTTCAATTATTTATAATATTTCCACTCTGTAAACACCTCATTTCGTGTACACAGGGTTACTTTCACTCTCTATAAGAGGTCCATAGTGAACCTGTGTTGTTGCGCACCATCACTACTGTAAGTTATTTTATGTTCAAATCAGATAAGATTTGTTTTTGTTGGTTGCTGCATTTACTAAGATCCTTCTCCCATTTACGCCATTCTATTTATAATCATTTTTTCTTTAGACTACAACTTATAGTACATTTAAATTTGAAATGCAAAAATTCGTCAACTCAGCTATTTTCACAGCTTGATTATTCAGACTAAACTTTGCCAATATTTGACAATTTGTAATTTGGAAAATAACTGTTACATGGGACCTACCAGGTGCTCTCCACTAACAGGGAGAGCGAAGTCGAGAACCCACTGTAGGAGATGTAGAGGGCTAGAGGGCAGACTCGTAACCAAAAGGGATACCCAACTGGAAAAAACCCAGCTATACAGCCCAGACACAGCATTAGATAATGTATGACGCAGACCTAGTACTCAGCAGCCTCGGTGGGATCGTACAGGTAGTGCTAGATAACTCCTTCCCCCTGGATATCTATCTCATGATTCAGTCTAAAATACAAAAATAGTATTGATGGTCATAAAGCAAACATGGAGACAGCTACAAGACACATACATCAGGCATGAACAAATATGTATGTCTCCTGCACACACATGTAATACAAGATTGGGTTGCACACAACCTTTAGATATACGTGGCAAATGTTAAACTATTTAAGTTGTATGTGGATTGCTGTTACATGACGAATGCCTGTACATTTACAATACAAAAAAAAAGAATAAAAAAAAAAAAATAGAAAATAACTGTTACAAGGCAAGTTAAGGGCTGTAAGGTAATTATATAATTCCTATAACTAAGAGGTTGAAAAATATAAACAAAAACTAAAATAACTTACTTATAATGACTTAAACCACAGTTCAGAAAATGCAATAAAATCCATGAAACAAAAATTAAACAGTCTTGGTGATTGGGTAAGCAGTCCATGTTTAAACACAGTTAATACTCAGAAAGGGTAGAATTGGATTATTTTACTTTGGGTCTTCGGTTAATTTTTAAATGTTATTAGTTGTGCTTTAATCTTCATGTTTTATTTTTGGAGCCTTTTTCCATGCAGAAAATGGGGGCTCACAACACAAATTGTATTTTCCTGGAACAATAGCACTATACCCTGTTCCAAATTATTATGCAAATTCTATTTAAGTGTCACAAAGATTAAATATTTAGTTTTTCAGTTTAACTCATGGATGGCATTGTGTCTCAGGGTTCTTTTGATCACTGAAAACAATCTCGGACACCTGTGATAATTAGATTGCCAGGTGAGCCCAATTTAAGGAGAAACTACTAAAGGAGGGTGTTCCACATTATTAAGCCGTGCACCATTTTCATGCAATATGGGGAAGAAAAAGGATCTCTCGCTTCCGAAAAGAGTGATATAGTTCAATGCCTAGGTATGAATACATTAGATATTTCACGAAAACTTCAGCATGATCATCGCACTATTAAGAGATTTGTGGCTGATTCAGAGCACAGACGGGTTTGTGCAGATAAAGGCACATTGAGGAAGATTTCTGCCAAATCCATGCATCAGATCAAGAGAGCAGCTGCTAAAATACCATTACATTGCAGCAAACAGATATTTGAAGCTGCTGGTTCCTCTGGAGTCCCACGAACATCAAGGTGTAGAGTCCTCCAGAGTCTTGCAACTGTGCATAAACCTTCTATTCGGCCACCACTAACCAATGATCACAAGCAAAAACGGCTGCATTGGGCAGAAAAATACATGAAGACTAATTTTCAAACAGTCCTGTTCACTGATGAGTGCCGTGCAACCCTGGATGGTCCAGATGGATGGAGTGGTGGATGGTTGGTGGACGGCCACCCTGTTCCAACAAGGCTGCAACGTCAGCAAGGCGGTGGTGGAGTCATGTTTTGGTCCAGAATCATGGGAAGAGAGCTGGTCGGCCCCTTTAGGGTCCCCGAAGGTGTAAAGATGACCTCTGCAAAGTATGTGGAGTTTCTGACTGACCACTTTCTTCCCTGGTACAGAAGGATGAACTATGCTTTCCGTAATAAAATCATCTTCATGCATGACAATTGACCATCTCATGCTGCAAAGAATACCTCTGCATCAATGGATGCTATGGGGATAAAAGGAGAGAAAGTCATGGTGTGGCCTCCATCCTCCCCTGACCTCAATCCTATTGAAAACCTTTGGAGCATCCTCAAGCAAAAGATCTATGAGGCTGGGAGGTAGTTTACATCAAAACAGCAGCTCTGGGAGGCTATTCTGACATCTTGCAAACAAATTCAAGCAGAAACTGTCCCAAAACTCACATGTTCAATGGATGCAAGACTTGTGAAGCTGCTATCAAATAAGGGGTCCTATGTTAAAATGTAACGTGACCTGTTAAAATGTTTAAACAGTTAAAATGTTATTATAAGTTTGATTGAAATAGCTTTTGATTTCAGTAAATATGCTGCAAACACAACAAATGACAATTTTCAGTTCTTTACAACCTATTAAGTGTTTTGAAACTTAACTGCGCGTAATAATTTGGAACAGTGCATTGTAAGTTTTTTTTATGTTTAAAAAAAATACTGTTATCATTGTACTCCTAATAGTTGATAACATGAGAATTATGCTGACTGTTACTTACATCAATTATTTAGGTAAATGAGACAAATATCATTTGCATAATAATTTGGAACAGGGTGTATAGCTTGCCCATTTTTTAATGGTTTGACTTCTTACCTGTGACCTGATGGGTGCTTTTTCCTGTTTCCACTACTAATGCCAGAAGGCAGAACTTCCTAATTAAGAACTTACATTAGTTCTACTGAGATAAGGAGATGGGATTGTGATATTGGCGCAACTATGGATGGGATTGTGATTTTTGCTTAACTATGGATGGGAATATGATTTAGTGAGACAACTGACATTTGAAGGGAGTGTTTACAACTAAAGGTCATTAAGTGTGATCTCGGTGTGACTGTGGGCATTTAACCCCTTAAGGACACATGACGTGTGAGACACGTCATGATTCCCTTTTATTCCAGAAGTTTGGTCCTTAAGGGGTTAAAAGGACACCAAGTGGATCACAAGATTAGATCCACTAATAGTTTGTGCCACTACAAACAAAATGCATCGAGATTTTGTTTATTATTTTTTTTAAATTTGTTAATGTGTTATTTTGTCTTATCTGGAAGCAACCTTCTTTCATCTCCGGACTGGGAATGTACCATCCTTGCATGGTGATGAGCTTTAATATCTCTTGTAAATGCATATGTGTTATTAAAGCAATCTATAGTGTTAGGAATACAAAGTTGTATTCCTAACACTATAGTGCCCCCTGGTGCCCTTCCCCGCCCCCACCTGCCTCCCCAGCACATAAAGGGTTAAAAAAAACATTATTAACTTACCCTTTTCCAGTATCGATGTCCCTCAGCACGGGATTTAGCCTCCACTTCCTCCAACGTCATTTGAAGATGGGGATCTAATGTGTATGCACATCAGACTGTCTCCATAGAGCCTTCCCCATTGAATCAATGATTTCCTATGGGGATTTCACTAAAGAAGAGCATATTGACTTGATTTGGGATTGTACTCAGTAGTGCGTACCATTTTAACTAACTGTCTGTGTGGTTTAAATCTTCTTAACTGCACTATGAGATTATTTATTTAGCAAACTACGATTTGCACCATTAAGCACTGATATTCAAATCTTATACATCCTTTGGTTCAGCCAAAATATATGGAATGATTTAAGAATTGATTAAAATTTGTAATAAGTTAAGAGAATGGATAATTTAAGACAGGGATGCCCAAAAGGTAGATCCCCAGATATTTTAAAACTACAGCTTCCAGGATGCTTTGTCATTCCAAAGCATCATGGGAGTTTTAGTATTATTATGTTATTATTATGATTTTTTATATAGCGCCAACAAATTCCGCTTACATGCTAGAGGGAGAGGGGTAAAGTGACACAAAAGGTAAAAATAGTATTAGACTAATGACTTAGTATTAGACTAATGACCTGCAAGAGAGAAATCAGTCGGGAGCTATTAACAGTTTAATTGATACACTTTTATGAAGAAGAGTGTTTTTAATGATTTTTTGAAGGAGTGGAGACTGGGTGAGCATCTAACGGAGGAGGGAAGTGAGTTCCACAGGAACGGTGCAGCCCTCGAGAAGTCTTGAAGGCGATCATCAGAGGTGGGAGTACGGACGGAAGATAGACATAAGTATTCAGCAGTGCGTAAGGGCCTAGGCGGGACATACTTGTGTATAAGGGAGGATAGATAGGTGGGAGCAGCATTATGTAGAGATTTGAAAGCAAGAACCAGAATTTTAAATTGAGCCATATATCTTACAGGAAGCCAATGTAGGGACTTACAGAAGGGTGAGGCGTGGGCGGTGTGGGCGGACAAGAAGATGAGCCTCGCCACCACATTCATTATGGACTGTAACGGCGCAAGTTGGGAACACATAAGACCACTGAGAAGCGGATTACAGTAGTCAAGGCAAGAAAGGACAGTGGAATGGACCAGCACCTTAGTCGCATCTGGCGTTAAGTAGGGCCGGATGCGCGCTGTGGTGGAACCAGCCTCGCCACTGGGCATTGGAGAAGACTGATTGCCAGCCTCCTGCCATGTGACTATGGCCCCTCGGATGTATTGCTCTTTAAGAAACTTATTTGGGCTTATTGGATTTTGAAACAAATTTTCTGCCCCTTTGAATACATGGGAAGGTGTGCCCCTCCCGATTCCCTGTCTATTGTTCTCCAGCAGGGCGTTGTCCCAGGGACACTGCCATACCAGTTGGAACTTGCTGTTTTGCCCCTCCTCTGTCTCTCATCAGCCCTTACTATAGTTTAACCCCATGGCGAATTGACTGTGTTTGTGGGATCTGAGCGCTGTTCGGATATAGTGAGCGCGCAGATCCATGCTATCTGGGGATAGGTTGAATGTGGGAGTTCTGTTCAATATAATGGGAATTATGTATTTTTAGGTATTTTACTGTTGTTGTAAATGGAGATATGCCCTGTACTGGAGATAAGTAAGTTACCACACCTAACTTTTAAACCACTGGAGGGAATTGTATGATTTTTGAGTATGTTTGTATATGGAGTATGCTGATTCTGAAAATGTTTTATGTGAATGGCATGTATATTTTGAAAGTTATTAATATTGTGTAAAACCTGTATATTTTCTGCCTGTGATAATTAAGTTAGTCTATTGTGTTGAGATAATTGTATCACAGGCAGAGGGGAGGATTTCTGCTGGTATGAATGGGAGTGTTTAGCTGTGTTGTAATGTATTGATTGGTTGTTCTTCAAAACCCTGTGGGCAGTACTATGTTTGTAAAATGGGCATAAAAGCAGAGTGTTGGATTAAAAGCTTCAGTTCTACTTCACCCTCAATTTGGAGTGCTGTTTCTTATTGGGGGAATCTGCTACAAGGGATTGCTATGCTTGTCATACTCCCTTGCTAAATCACTACTTAGATCTTGTAAGAGCTTGTTCCTGCCTTGCTCTCTGGAGGAGTCTACGGTGGTTATGGTGTCGGCTGGAGTGCTTGGAGCCCTCAGGAAGCGCTAGGAGCATCCATCAACGGAGGTACCCAGTCGGGGTGCCCGTCGATCCGTTACACGCACAATGTTTTTGAGATGGAAGCGGCAGGATTTGGCGATTGACTGAACATGAGGCATGAAGGAGAGGAGTCAAAGGGAACACCTAGGCAGAGAGCCTGCATGGTGGAGCTGATGTTAGCACCGTTGGCTTGGAGGGAGACACAGGAGTAGCAACACTTGAGGGAGGAAATACCAGAATTTCAGTTTTGGTCAAGTTGAGTTTAAGGAAGTGGGCAGCCATCCAGTTAGAAATAGCAAAGAGGCAGTCAGAGATACTAGTCAAGAGGGACGGGGAGAGATCAGGAGACGACAGACAGATTTGCGTGTCATCTGCATAGAAATTATATTGGAAGCCAAAGGAGCTAATGAGTTTACCAAGGGAGGCAGTATAGATGTAGTAGTGGATTTACAGTAGTGGATTTTTTATACATTCCTATCTGGAGTCCTGTTTTTCCTGCTACATCCGCAGACCAAGGAGAAGGGACACACAGCCCCCCAGAACATCAGGGGAGGCACCCATTGAGCGCTTTATACATCCATATCTTGTGAGTGCAACCATTTACAGTGCACATTTCTTTGTTAAACTTTATAACACTATGTTATGTTTATGTTCTTTTTAGAATCACAGCCGTATCCCATACGTTTGTTGCTTATATTCTGGTCTAATAGGATCACCACCTGGGAAGTGATCTTTGGGAGGCTGTCTACTTGATTTATTTAGATAAGTATATTGTATACTTACTGTGGTGATAGTATTGCATTGTTTGTTTGTTTTTTAGTAGGGGACCAAGTACTGAACCTTGGGGGAAACCAACAGAGAGGAGTTGGGGAGAAGAAGCAGAGCCAGAGAAAGAAACTCTGAAAGAGCACTGGGAGAGGTAGGAGGAGCACCAGGAGAGAGCAATATCTTATAGACCGATATTGCGGAGGATGAGAAGAAGCTGTTGATAATCAACAGTCTCAAAAGCCGCAGAACGGTTAAGGAGAATTAGGATAGAGCAGTGACCACAAGATTTTGCAGTGAGTAGATCATTGGATACTTTGGTCAGTGCCATTTCCGCAGAGTGCTTAGCGCGGAAACCAGACTCAAGCAGAGAGTTGGACTCGAGGAAGTCTGTCAATCTCGCATACACAACTCGTTTAAGGCTACTCACTGCAAAATCTCGTGGTCACTACTCTATCCTAATTCTCCTTGAACATCTGGGGATTTACATTTTGGGCATCCCTGAGTTAAGAGAACAGACAATTCAAATTCATTGTTTATCCAGAGATGTTGTTCATAGACAAGATCTCTTGTGCATTACACTGAGCAATATGTACATGATGCCAAAATACCTCCCCCCCCCCCTCCAGTTATTTATATACATAGAGCAATTCAAATAAGCTGATATAATGGCTGATATATGCAATATGCAATATCCCCTACATTATGATCTCATGCTCTAAACTGAAATCAACCCTGTTACAGTTAATCACAGTCCACTTTCATAAACAGATAAAATGATAATGTAAAACTAAAAGAAAAATAATATAAGAATTTCCCTTTGAGATCAGAACATGTTTATTTCAAAAGGCTATGAAACTTCATATGTATGATTAGTGCAATGATATTCTGGCAGGTCTTAATCATTCCACAGAGCCTTATGCAATTTTCCCAATTACCAAAACAGGGTGTTACCAGAAAGGAATATCCCTAATAAGAGACAGGAAGTGACCAAGAATTAAACAAAAGGAAAGGGTCAAAGTGTTCATTTATTCCTCGAGGTTTTCCACATTGATAAGAGGAATGTCATTGAAGCCAGAACATTAAAATGGATGTACATGGAAGCATTTTCACTTTGTATGAAAAAAACACAATCGCTGTTTTTAATACTTTGCATATAGCAGTATCGTATCGGTCATTCTTGGGGCGTCTGTAGTCATCCTACGGAAAGAAAATTATAACTTAGAACAAGTAAATATTAAAGTTTATATGAATTGTTAATTCATAGTAATTACTTTTTTTTTTTATGTGCACATCTAAATCAGCTATATGTCAGTCTGACTTTATTGTATACAAGACATTTTCTGCCAAAAATGTGAAACTGACTTTGAAATACTGACAATTCTCAGTTTAGTGAACAACCCTGCCAGAGTTTTTTTCTGAGGATTTTTTTTCTGAGGCTCCTTTGCCACCAATGACAATGTTTGTATGTGTGCAGGAAAGTTATGAGTACGGTCTTACCCTGTGATCACTTGAAACCACGTCCACAACATACATACGGTACTTATCTTTAGAGGCGTAGTTAGGCCCTTTCCAGTCTGGGTGGAAATCTAAGTAGGCACCGTCTCAATTTTAAACTTTTGTGTGTCACTTTCGCACCCATTCATGCCTTTTTTTTTGTACCTCCTGATACGTCTTGTATTTCTTATAACCCCAATTTTAACCTTGTATGTCTCCTAAACCCTTTAACTTTTTTGTGTGTCTCTTAACCCACGTTACTTCTGTATCTCTTAACCCCCTCTTATCTCTTGCCTGTTTCTTATCTATTTTGCCCTTTGTTTCCCCCACATAATTACACAGTGACATGCAAGCACACATAGATATGTACTACATACAAACATGGATATGTACAGTCACATACGAAGACACACAATCACACACAGTCACATCATAAATAATTGGGCACATTTTTGCAGTCACTTACACATATATTTACCTAGACACACATGATACACTCCGACAAATAGCCAAATAAGCATACGCAGTCACATGCACACACTTACAGTCACACACAGTTACTGTCACAAACACAGTTACAGTCACACACAGTTACTGGCACCTGCCAAGCAAGCAGGCCAACCCACCATGGGTGGACCATGCAGGGATCACTGTTTTAGTACTCTCTGTAGGGTCTTAATGCCATGAGCATAGTGCAAAAGTCTCTAATGATGCACTTGCACAAAACACTAGCAATACTTTAAAAACAGTGTGCTTAGTTCTTTCTTGGATAATGTTCATGCTCCAAAACTCACACCGTGCTTTCCTAATAATGTCATGGGGATAGGAATTCAATGTTTTTAATTTAGTGAGATGAGTGAGAATTAGTCTAGCGCGTCACTGGTAGGTACCTTTCAGGTTACTAAGGGACTGGGAGTTTTAGCCACAGCTTGCGCAGAGAGGATGCACGTATGACAAAGGGACCAGGAATTTCTAGGCAACTAAATATTTAAAAAATATTTAATTTCACAAAGATTTGCAAAGATTGCCAGTCTTGCAAAAACTTTGAAATACGTGAATGCACAATATAAAATTGCTTACAGCTGGAAGATTATATTTCATAATTGCACGTAAAAAAATAAAAATAAAAAATGGAGAAAAGAAAACACACAAACAATAACACAACAAACCGAGAACCTGGTTGTTATGCTATTAACCAGAGAGTATATTTTCCAGCTGCATCCCTTCCATAGCCAGATCATTAACTGATTCTGGTACCATACCAATGATATAATATGATTAAAAAAATACCTCCTTTAAGGGATTCTTGATTTTCTAATTCATTGGAGGCATTAGGAGTCTGATCAAAGCAGTTATTATGGTTGTAAGTGTTTCGTTTCATCCTACGTGGTTTTAGTAATTATGGCAGCTCAATCTAGCCATGAGCAATCAGTAGACATGGGCCCAGAGTTACTATCATCAGACATGTGTTATGCAGCGACCTAGTGCCAAAATCTTGCATCATTTCTACATTAGCTTAATTCTCCAACTCCTTCATCGACATTTGTTTATGACATAACTGGGAAAACGAGACAATAGCATTGCACATATTTTTGTTATAAAACAGCAGCTGTTATCTTGCACGTGGACACAGGATGAGTCTCTATAGTGTATGTTTGTTTGGCTTATGCTAAAGTCTTCTCCACAGTAAATCCCTGTAGTTTTTCAATTTTAATTCTACAACATCTAGCTACGCCTCAAATCCAGCAAAACCCAATGGCTAAAATAAAATGCTGGCTTCTCATTTTGGATCTATGTGATTTGAGGTCTACCATGAAATGTGTTCACTGAACTATTTAATAGAATGTTTCCTGTGTGGGAACTAACATTTTTAGGATAAACTTACTATACAAAGCATTATGAAACTCTGAAGCACTTTGTTCAAAAAAAGTATGAGTTGCAAGTATTCAATACATGCTGCAGTCTAAGTATTTGACAACAGTAACATTTATTCCTCCTTCTTACTGATCTTGCAACATTTCAACCCATATTGCCTCGTTTCCACTGAGCGGTATGGTTCGGGTCAGTACGGTTTGGAAGGGTTAAAATGGTCCAGCTTATTCAGGTAAATGATTCCACTGCAAGTCGGACCACCAGGAGGCATGCAGGGTTTAGACCAAATGCCTAGCTTGTCATTTGTTATGAGCATTGACGTTTTCCTGTCCGACAATCAGTGGATTGTATAGTGTGACGCCAGTAGCTCCGCCCTAACCGTACCGTACCATTTCCTATGGACCTACATCTGAAGGGGGCCCAGGAATGGTGCGGTTTGGTTCAGTTGTATGGTCCACTTTCATAATGGAAACACTCAAAATAGCGTACCAGACCGTACCGACCGAACCGTACCGCTCAGTGGAAACGGGGTAATAGATAACTTTGACATAACTTTAAAAAAGGCAAATTCTGAAAGGATGTATATAAACATCAATATTGTCACTGAAATTAGCTGCCGAGTTGATATGTATTTATTATTTGGGTATATAGAAAAGGTCCATTGATTACTGAAGTGTACTATGAAACTGGTATAGAATCGATTGCAGACCTGTTTAAAAGTGTATCAGGACTGTAAAGTTTCTCAGCCTCTGTGTTGATAAATAAGATGAAGACGTTTTGGCAGTAGTTAGAAATGTAAAATGCATTTCAGGACTCTTCTATCATTTCTGCACAACTGCATCGTTATTGCTTTTATATATTATTTCCTGCAATACAGTTCAATTTCTTTCAACAATTGACCACGCTTTTACGGGCACTCTAAGGATCATTAAACGGAAATTATAGCATTAGGAATACAGACATGTATTACTAACACTCTCGTTTGTAACTAGCTATTTTAGTGTCCCCTGCTACCATGTGAGGGTTTGAAATGTCAGATTTACTTACCTGTTATAAGAAAATGGACAATGGACAGCTAAGTTAATCGGGCCTACTGGTGAAACCTACATTTATTAGGAGAGCATGCCAAAATACAAACGCGTTGGGGCCCCTGTCCCTTTATCAATGTAACAATGTCAAGGGCATTATTACATTGATAAAGGGACAGGGATCCTCATTTGTATTTTGGCATGCTCTCCTAATAAATGAAGGTTTTACCAGTGGGCCTGATTAACTAAGGTGCACATTGTACTTTTTCTTAGGTTGGTTTCTTGCTAATCCAGTACAATGTGCTGCGCTAGGCAAAAGTTTATTTTGAGATTTTTCTGCTAGTGTACACATATTCCCATTTGTGATTACTTACCTGTCAGCCCTCATCGAGACGGTCTCCATCCTACCACTCTGCCTTTATTAATGAGATCATCAGTGTAGGTGATCTCAGCCACTCCAATATTTCCCATAGGGAAAAAGAAGAGAGATTGTAATAGTTTTATTTAAAAACACCTCACCTAGGCAAAAAAAAAATTAATAACTAAACCAACATTATTTATTTGCCTAGATTCTGTCTTTTTTAAATAAAACTATTCCAATCTCTAAGATTTGAAATCATTGTTTAGTGAATAAGCGAGTGTGCTGGGTTGTGTATTTTGTATATTTTGGCCCCAGCTGCACCCTGTAATGAACACATGAGTGCAGCCCTCTTGGTTTCATTTATATATTTGGGAGTCCAGGCCAACTCCTTCGTTTTGCACCCCTCCCTGTCACAGTTGCCTCATTCCAGGATCCTATTTAGCCTTGACTTGCAGAGAGTCCCAGTAAGGAAGTATTTCCCAAGTAAGTGGATTAATCTCATTAGAGCAAGCATTAGGCTGCTAGAGTAGGACCTGCCAAGAATGGGGTACATTGACGTTGTGAAAGGCTTATGCAATATATGATCATCTAATGTAACTAAACTACCATTAATTTGCCTAGGTGAGGTGTTCTTAAATAAAACAAATGCAATCTCTAAGATTTGAAATCATTGTCTAGTGATTAAGCGAGTGCGCTGTATTGTGTATTTTGTATATATTTATAACATTTTCCAATATAAAATATTGGTCCTTTCAGTGTAAAACATTTAATTATACTGTAAGCATACTCACATGCAGACACAGACAATCTCACTGACACACACAAGCTCATTGACACACAGCCTCATAGACAAACAACATCACTGATATACATAAGCTCATTGACATAAAAACACAAGCTCACAGATGCACACACATAGGCTCACTGACAGACAATCTCACTGACACACACAGACAAGCTTATTGGTATACACACAAATTTAGTACAGACACACTCTGACATGCACAAGATTTAAACAGACAGGCTCACTGTCACACACACACGCTCACTAGAGAAAAGCTCACTGATGCACGCATGCTTCCTACAGACAAGCTCACTGACACACACACAAGATCACTACAGACAAGCTCACTGTCACACAAATGCTCACTACAGACAAGTTCACTGACACACACATGCTTCATACAGAAAAGCATACTGACACACACATGCTCCCTACAGAAAAGTTTGTAACAAACACGGTCTAGATATTCTGTGGCCACCCTTTACATTTTCCTGCGAACGAGTCATTGGCACAATGCCACACCTACAATGGAGCAGTGATGATATGGTTCTAAAACCTCGCTTTTGAGGGATCTGGTTATATATGTAGTGGAGAACCTCAGGCTTTATCAAACTGTTGCAAAACAATCTGACAGAATTCATAAGCGGTATGCCCTGATTGGTAGAGCTATAACCAATGACACATGTGTGACGGACCGCTGGCACTCCGACCGAGTACCTCCGCCAATCGATGCTTACCTCCTCCTCCTGGCATCCCTGTGGGGTTGGTTGGGGATCTGGACCGCCCTTCCAGCATCTCTGTAGGACTGGCACAGAGACCACGGTCCGATCTGCACCAGTGTGGTTAGGGTTGTCTTCCCCTTCTCCCGGTATCTCTGGCTGCTGTTGGAGAGGGAGGCCGGTTGCCCCCACTCCCCAGGACGCTGGTTGCTGTAAGGTGGAGGGATCGACCATCACCTCCTCCTGGAACTAAGGCCGCCGCTGGAGAGAGAGACCCGTTGTCTCCTCTCCCGGCAAAGTATACTGCTGCTGGGGATCTGGGCCGGCTGCCCAGCATCCCTGTAGGGCCGGCAGAGAGACATCTCTGTCTGCCATCTGTGGGTCTTCCCAGGCCAAGTCTATGAGGTCCCTCACCTCTAGTACCTCTGGCTGCTGTTGGAGAGGGAGGCCGGTTGCCTCGCCTCGCCAGGATGCTGACTGCTGTACGGTGGAGGGATGGACCATCACCTCCTCCTGAAACTCAGGCCGCCGCTGGGGAGGGAGACCGGTTGTCTCCTGTCCCTGCAAAGTATACTGCCAATGGGGAGCAGGACTGACTGCCCCTACTCCTGGTAGTATACTTGGTTGCTTTGCTAAGCTGAACAGATGTTGGTAGCTCTGCTCCAGCTCCCACTCCATTGTGACCAAATGAATCAGGTCTGGCCCCAGGTAGTCCACTTGGGGAAGATCCAGCAGAGTTTCCCTGATGTCGTGGATGTCCCAGAGCCGACATTCTGCTGGGCATCCAAAGTCATTGCCCTCCTCAAAGGCCTCCCACAGTAAGCCCGGGCCATTGTAATCCTCTCCTTCAGGCAGATAGTGGTTAGTCATCCAGGGGTTGCGCTGGGTGGCGTACCACTTTAGTGGCCGGTAAGCTCCATCCAGCCACAACTCCTTCCAAATCAGGTCCCACAGTTCCATTACCCACTCATCCAGGGGTTGCTCCCCTAGGAAAGGTGACCGCAGGGCCCAAGAACCTGGAACCGCTGTTCGACACTGGGAAGGCTCTCTCTCCGCCGCCGATGTACCTCCTCTAAGGCCTCATACCACAGCTCCTTCCGAGTGGCATCTCTCCAGTCCAGTATGCCCTCCTCTGATACAGGCCCATCCTGCTGGGTCAAGTGTTGCTGCAATCTCCAGAGAAACTCCTCTTCACATGGGGACGTTGCACGGTCGCTAGGTCGCTCCATTCTCTCGAGTTCCTCTATAGACAGGGGCACTGCACAAGTGCTAGTGTTGCCCTCAATTATAAATCCGTAACTCCACACGTTACCGGTGTCTCCGAGCTGCTGGTCCTCGCACTAGGACACCATCCCACCGCTGCCACCAAATGTGACGGACTGCTGGCACTCCGACCGAGTACCTCTGCCAATCGATGCTCCTAGCGCTTGCCGAAGACTCTGAGCACTCCAACCGACATGATCAGCACTGTGGACCCCACTTCCAGTGAGGCAGCTGCGCTGGGGTCTCGCCGTCTCTCACCCACCCTGGATCCACAACCAGGATCCAACTCCCAGTGGGTGAACCTCTCCTAAATCCAGAGAAAGTAGCAGGAACAAATCAAGCTATTACAAGAGCTTACTCTGGGGAGTAAGTGATTATAGCAATCCCCATAGTGTAGGTATCCCTTCCCCCAAGCATGAGCCAAGGCTTCAAGAAAGTTGCAAGTAGGTCTGGTTTATTGAGGGCTACTGGCCCGGTATTTATGCAAGTGTCCACCAGGTGGACACTCCCCTAGGGGACCTGATGGAACAATGGGACACATTTGCATATTAGCCAATCACAGACAATACAAACAAAACACTCCCACAGTGACATCACAATCCCTCCTCTCTATCCTGGAGATAATTGGGAAGTAATCAAATTATCTCCCAGGACAGAGGCAAGACTCCATTACCCACATGGTTACAAACAGACATAAAATTACACAATGTTACAATTACTACACAAAACATCTACATGCAACATATCCCCAGATAGCTTAGATCTGAGCGCACATTATTACTGAATGGCGCTCAGAACACATACATACAGTTCAATCGCCAATCGGCATAACTATCTGGGGTAGCACTACTCACATATTGAAATTCCTTAACGCCCCAGAAGAAATACACAAATAAACCTTTCTGCAGGGTAAAATACAGCTATCAGCACAGGGGCCATAGTCGGAAGGCAGGAGGCTAGCCAGTAGTCCCCTCCAGGCACAAGTGGCGAAGGGCACTTTGTCACAACATGTACACACACAAGCTCACTCACTAGCAGGCACACACACACACACACACACACACACAAGCTCATTCACTAGCAGGCACACACACACACGCACACACACACAAGCTCATTCACTAGCAGGCACACACACACACGCAGGCACAAACACACACACACAAACTCACTCACTAGCAGGCACACAAACACACAAGCTCACTCACTAGCAGGTACACACACACACAGCTTAATGTTCTGGTGTCTATAGCCTGTCCCTGCAGGCTTTTCAATGTAAACACTGACTTTTCAGAGAAAAGGCAGTGCTTAGATAGCTTCTTCGTGACAGTCACTCAGACGGTCACTAAAGGTGCTTCCTGTGTCAGTGCTGTACAGTGTGCAGCATTTACATTCAGCGCCTCCACACTCTGCATGGAGGCGCTAAACATTCCCCATAGAGATACAATGATTCAATGCATCTCTATGAGGAGATGCTGATTGGTGTAGCATTTTGGATTGGCTGAGATCATCATTGGTTTACTGATCACAAAATCAAGGTCCTGCCATGGCAATCTCGGTCTCCTGACTTGAACCCTATTGAAAACCTGTGGGGTGAACATTGAAGAGGAGACTCCACTAGCGCTGATCTCGAAGTTTGAAGGATCTGGAAAGATTCTGTATTGATGAATGGTTTTTGATCCCTTGACATGTGATATTCAACCTCATCAGGCATTATAGCTGTTAAATTGGTAAATGAAGGTAGCACAAAACGTGCCAATAATTGTACCCCTTGTATATTTAACAAATATGTTTATTTTCTATAAACCTGTGTTGTGATTGCAATTGTTTGATATCCATGAGTATTTTTGAGTATTTTTTTTAAACAATAGATCAAAAGGTTAAACAGTAAAGACACTTTTTCACAGTCTTCTTTGCTCATATTTACCAAGGGTGCCAATATGGCATTGTATATATAAAAAGGGAGGAAAGGAAAACCACAAGCACCCAAACAAATTATCAACACTATTAAATATACCTTTCATAGGTGATGAAAGGAAGCTTTATGTCTCTCTTTATCTCTACCAGGGGCATTCATTCAAGTTAGAATTATAGGGTAATTCAATGTGAATTTTGAATTTAAAGCCAAAATAGCTGAACTGGAAAAAAATAAATTCAAATCAGCTATGCTTCCAGTTAAATTTAAAATTTATTTTGAATTCCTAGAAGTTCCCACTTTAGTGAATACCTAGTATATTTTCACTCCATCTTTTTCTGAATGTCTTTCGGTCATAGTCTCTATGTAATATTAATTCTACATTTGCTTGGGCACAATACACTGATCAGCCACAACATTGAAAACCACCTGCCAAATATCGTAGGTCCCTTTCGAGCTGCCAAAACAACTCTAGTGCATCGAGGTTTGGATTCCACAAGACCTCTGAATGTGTCCTGTGATATCTGGCACTTAGACATTAGCAGCAGAACCTTTAAGTGCAAATTGCGAGGTGGGAACTTTATGGATCGGATTTGTTGTCCCCTCACAATCGGATTTAGATCTGGGAAATTTAGAGACCAAGGCAACAACTTGATCAAGGTCCTGGGGAGATAGCGCAGCTAAGTGGACAAGGGCACATGTATGCAGGGCTGCCATCAGAAATGTTGGGGCCCCTGACAAAGCACAAGGTCTGGGCCCCCCCCCACCCTCCCTCTCGGGCCCGCCCACGCCCTACCTAGTCCGCTGACAATGATGCGGGACTGAATGTGGTGTGTATAGTGGAAGTGAATTAGAATGTGTGTAATGGATGTAGTGTTTGTGTGTACTAGATACTGTTTGTGCAGTGAATGCAGAGTGTGTGTTTGTGTAGCGGATGCAGTGTGTATAGTGAATGCAGAGTGTGTTTGAGTAGTGGATGTAGTGTGTGTACAGTGATGTAGTGTGTGTTTGTGTAGTGGATGTAGTGTTTGTATGTACTAGATGAAATGTGTCTAGTGGATGCAGTGTGTGTATTAGACGCAGTGTCTGTGTATAGTGAATGCAGAGTGTTTCAATTTGTGGTGGATGTAGTGTGTGTACAGTGAATACAGGATGTTTGTGTAGTGGATGCTGTGTGTACAGTTAATGCAGAGTGTGTGTCAGTGTAGTGAATCCAGAGTGTGTGCATAGTTTAGTGAATGCAGAGTGTGTGTTAGTGTGTAATGAATGCAGAGTGTGTGTTAGTGTGTAATGAATGCAGAGTGTGTGTTAGTGTGTAGTGAATGCAGAGTGTGTCAGTGTAATGAATGTAGTGTGTGTGTGTGTTAGTGCAGTGAATGCAGAGTGTGTGTAAATGTGTAGTGAATGCAGAGTGTGTGTTAATGTGTAGTGAATGCAGAGAGAGTGTTGGTGTGTAGCGGATGCAGAGTGTGTGTTAGTGTGTAGCGGATGCAGTGTGTTAATGTGTAGTGAATGCAGAGGGTGTGTTAGTGTGTAGTGGATGCAGATTGTGTGTTAGTGTAGTGAATGCAGAGTGTTAATGTGTAGTGAATGCAGAGAGTGCTTAAGTAGTGGATGTAGTGTGTGTACAGTGATGTAGTGTGTGTTTGTGTAGTGGATGTAGTGTTTGTATGTACTAGATGAAATGTGTTTAGTGGATGCAGTGTCTGTAGTGGATGTAGTGTGTGTATTAGACACAGTGTCTGTGTATAGTGAATGCAGAGTGTTAATGTGTAGTGAATGCAGACAGTGTTTGAGTAGTGGATGTAGTGTGTGTACAGTGATGTAGTGTGTGTTTGTGTAGTGGATGTAGTGTTTGTATGTACTAGATGAAATGTGTTTAGTGTATGCAGTGTCTGTAGTGGATGTAGTGTGTGTATTAGATGCAGTGTCTGTGTATAGTGAATGCAGAGTGTTTCAATTTGTGGTGGATGTAGTGTGTGTACTGTGAATACAAGATGTTTGTGTAGTGGATGCAGGGTGTATGTTAGTGTAGTGAATGCAGAGTTTGTGTACAGTTGATGCAGAGTGTGTGTTAGTGTGTAATAAATGCAGAGTGTGTGTTAGGGTGTAGTGAATGCAGAGGGTGTCAGTGTAATGAATGTAGTGTGTGTGTAAATTTGTAGTGAATGCAGAGAGTGTGTTAATGTGTAGTGAATGCAGAGAGTGTGTTAGTGTAGTGAATGCAGAAAGTGTGTTAGTGTAGTGAATGCAGAGAGTGTGTTAATGTGTAGTGAATGCAGAGTGTGTGTTAGTGTGTAGCGGATGCAGAGTGTGTGTTAGTGTAGTGAATGCAGAGTGTGTGTTAGTGTAGTGAATGCAGAGTGTGTGTTAGTGTGTAGCGGATGCAGAGTGTGTGTTAGTGTAGTGAATGCAGAGTGTGTTAATGTGTAGCGAATGCAGAGTGTGTGTTAGTATAGTGGATGCAGTGAGTGGGTTAGTGTGTAGTGTATGCAGAGTGCATGTTGTATTAGTGAATGCAGTGTGTGTATTGTATTAGTGTATTAGTGTATGCACTGTGTGTGTTAGTGTATGCAGTGTGTGTGTGTTGTATTAGCGTATGCAGTGTGTGTGTTGTGTTAGTGTATGCAGTGTGTGTTGTATTAGTGTATGCAGAGTGCGTGTTGTGTTGGTGTATGCAGAGTGTGTTGTGTCAGTGTATGCAGAGTGTGTGTTGTGTTAGTGTATGCAGTGTGTGTGTTGTGTCAGTGTATGCAGTGTGTGTGTTGTGTCAGTGTATGTAGTGTGTGTATGTTGTGTCAGTGCATGCAGTGTGTGTGTGTTGTGTCAGTGTATGTAGTGTGTGTGTGTGGTGTGTTAGTGTATGTAGTGTGTGTGTGTGTTGTGTCAGTGTATGTAGTGTGTGTGTGTGTGTTGTGTCAGTGTATGTAGTGTGTGTGTGTGTGTTGTGCCAGTGTATGCAGTGTGTGTGTGTGTGTGTGTGTTGTGTTAGTGTGTGTGTGTGTTGTTAGTGTATATAGTGTGTGTGTGTGTGTTGTGTCAGTATATGCAGTGTGTGTGTTGTGTCAGTGTATGTAGTGTGTGTGTTGTGTCAGTGTATGCAGTGTGTGTTGTGTCAGTGTATGTAGTGTGTGTTGTGTCAGTGTGTGCAGTGTGTGTGTTGTGTCAGTGTATGTAGTGTGTGTGTTGTGTCAGTGTATGTAGTGTGTGTGTTGTGTCAGTGTATGTAGTGTGTGTGTTGTGTCAGTGTATGTAGTGTGTGTGTTGTGTTGGTGTATGTAGTGTGTGTGTGTGTGTTGTGTCAGTGTATGAAGTGTGTGTGTGTTGTGTTAATGTATAGTGTGTGTGTGTGTGTGTTGTGTCAGTGTATGCAGTGTGTGTGTTGTGTCAGTGTATGCAGTGTGTGTGTGTTGTGTCAGTGTATGTAGTGTGTGTGTTGTGTCAGTGTATGTAGTGTGTGTGTGTTGTGTTAATGTATATAGTGTGTGTGTGTGTTGTGTCAGTGTATGTAGTGTGTGTTGTGTCAGTGTATGTAGTGTGTGTGTTGTGTTGGTGTATGTAGTGTGTGTGTGTGTGTTGTGTCAGTGTATGTAGTGTGTGTGTGTTGTGTTAATGTATATAGTGTGTGTGTGTGTGTGTTGTGTCAGTGTATGTAGTGTGTGTGTTGTGTCAGTGTATGTAGTGTGTGTGTGTTGTGTTAATGTATATAGTGTGTGTGTGTGTGTGTGTTGTCAGTGTATGTAGTGTGTGTTGTGTCAGTGTAGGTAGTGTGTGTGTTGTGTTGGTGTATGTAGTGTGTGTGTGTGTGTGTGTTGTGTCAGTGTATGTAGTGTGTGTGTGTGTTGTGTTAATGTATATAGTGTGTGTGTGTGTGTGTTGTGTCAGTGTATGCAGTGTGTGTGTTGTGTCAGTGTATGCAGTGTGTATGTGTGTAAATGTGCAATCTGGGGTGAGGGGTGAGGGGGAGGGGGGCATTTTAACATAATTAAAAAATATATATATATATTTACATTGTTTCTCCCCCCTCCCTGCTTACCTGTGTCTAGGGAGGGGGGAGATTCCATCCCTGGTGGTCCGGTGGCATTGTGGGGCCCCCCGGCTCCCTGTTACCGCAGAGGGGGCCCAGGCAGCACACAGCCTCTTGTCTTCTCATTTCTCCTCCAATAACTCTCGCGAGACCCGCGGAGCGTTGCCATGGCAACCGGGTCTCGCGAGAGTTATTAGCAGAAGCGAGAAGAGAAGAGGCTGTGTGCTGCCTGGGCCCCCTCTGCGGTAACAGGGAGCCGGGGGCCCGCGGCTGCACACATAGATAGCGATATTCGCTATCTATGTGTGCAGGGAGGGAAAGTGGGGCCCAGGACTGCCAGAGCAGTCCGGGCCCCCCAGGGCCGCCGGGCCCGTGACAACCGTCATGGTTGTCACCCCCTGATGGCGGCCCTGCATGTATGAGTGTTGTTATGGATGCTTGTGATGTGTTGTATGTGTGTATGGGAGTGGTTATGTGTTTGGTGAGTGGTGTGTGGGATCATCTTACCTCAGTGCCTCTTGTGATTCAGGCCAGCAAACAACTTCCCTCCCACCCTACCCTTTTCTGCATTTGTTGTAATGTTGTGTCACAGCTGATGGGGGGGCATATCCTTGCCGTTCGGTTTGCGGGGCTCTTACAACGAGTGTCATGATATGGACATGGTTCGGGTCTCAACCTCCCCTGCTCTGTAGGGTCAACTTATAAGTTACATATTTGGATGTGCCCACCGAGCTAGAAGCCGGATGGTGGTAAGCATTGAAAGGAAAAGTGACTTTTGGTGGACGAGTGGGGAGGTGAGAACCCTCTGGGGCAATTTTGTCCATAGGCACATGGTCAATTTTATTGGCAAGGACGTTAGAATAAATTAAATACTGTACACTATATGTTAATTTATTGGTTATTTATGCATTTATGTTTGGTTATTCTAATAAAAAGTTTATGGATGTGTTCTACAGCATTTATGTTATAATAAATGCTGTGGCCTGTTTCATCCAAATTTGGTGTCTGTTGTTATTGGGGGATATTTGGGGCAAGTTCTGTTCTTGCCTCACATCCCACTTCCCACTATGTACGTACATGTTCTTCAAACCATTCCTGAACATTTTTGCTAGTGTGGCAAAATGCAATATCTTGCTGATCAGCGAACAGCATTGCCATGAAGGGGGAAATGTGGTCTACAACACTCTCTAGGTAGGTGGTACATACATGTCAAAGTAGTCCACATAAATGCCAGGACCCAAGGTTTTCCTTGAACATAAGGACATGTGTGTATTGAACATAAGGACATAAGGGCATAAGAACATGCCTCCGCCTTCTTCCCATAGTGCATCCTGATGCCATCTCTTCCCCAGGTAAATGCACCTGGCCAGCCACCTGATCTAAAAGAAAACATGATTCATCAGACCAAGCAACCTTCTTCCATTGCTCCATGGTCCTGTTATGAAGCTCACATCTTCACTAAAGAAGTTTTTAGTTTTTAGACAGGGGTCATAGAAACATAGAATGTAGCGGCAGATAAGAACCATCTAGACTGCCCAATTTTCAAAATACTTTTAATTAGGCCCTGTCCTTATCTTAAGTCTAGGATAGCTTTATGCCTATCCCACGCATGCTCCCTCACTGTGTTAACCTCTACCACTTCAGCTGGAAGGCTATTCCATGCATCCACTACCTATCAGTAAACTAATACTTCCTGATATTATTTTTAAACCTTTGCCCCCCTAATTTAAGACTATGTCCTCTTTTTGTGGTAGTTTTTCTTCTTTTAAATATAGTCTCCTCCTTTACTGTGTTAATTCCCTTTATGTGTTTAAATGTTTCTATCATATCCCCCCGTCTCGTCTTCCCTCCATCATGGGCACTCTGACAGGTCTGCGGCTGTGCAGTACTGTGTGTTCTCATATCTTTCTAGAATGGCCAGCATTACGTTTTTCGGCATTTGAGCTACAGTAGCAGACAGGCCAGTGTTCGCTCGCCACCTGCATCAATGAGCATTGGGCGCCCATGGCCCTGATGCCAGTTCACACTGATTGTTCTTCTTTGCACCACTTTTGGTACATACTAATAACTACATACTGGGAGCACCCCACAACACAAGCCTCACTATTTGGTTTGCCTATTTTTCCTGCTACCAACACATGAAATTCAAGAATTGACTTCACTTGCTGCCTAAAATATCCCACCTCTTGTCAGGTGCCATCGTAACAATATGATCAATGTTATTCACTTCATCTGTCGGTGGTTTAATGTTGTGGCTGTTCAGTATATATATATGCACCACAGGCACAATGGGACATATTACCCCAAATGTCTGTACAAGATGGTATATGGAAGTCATAGATCCACAGATCCAATATTTTAGTTCCTTGTAGCTGTAGAAGGGATTTCCATATTTAAACAACCATTGTGGAAACCATGATCCAGATGATTTAAACAATACAGTATAGTACGGGGTGGTCTCTGTCTGCTTGGAATTTATTACTAACAAAATAACTTCTGTAACAGAGTTTAGAGTTAAAACGATTCTATAGGCACCCAGGCTAGTTTATCTCAATGAACTTGTCTAGGTGACATGTCCATGTAATTTTAACCCTGCAACAAGGGCTGGCCTGGCCCACCGGGATACCAGGACATTTTCTGGTGGGCTGAGGCACCTAGGGCTGGACAGACAGCTGCTGTGGCCGCAATTAGGTTGCAGGCGGTCGGAGGGAGACCTGTGCTGTCTCTGCTCCCCCGCCCTCGTGTGCTTCTTAATGAGACCGGGGCTGGAATAGGATGTCATGTTCCGGCCCCGGGCTCTTTAACCCCTTAAGGACACATGACATGTGTGACATGTCATGATTCCCTTTTACTCCAGAAGTTTGGTCCTTAAGGGGTTAAACTGCGCGCTGGGGAGCAGAGCAGAGACAGCACAGTTCCCTATTCGCGCAGCCAGCCGCCCGCCCTGCACGACCACCCAGCATGCCCCCCGCCTGCACAATCCCTTGGCCGGTTGCCCACTGGTCCCCACAGGTAGCAATAATGTGTAAGTCAGTCTGTCAGTGTGAGTGTATGGGTCTGTCATGGTGTGTGTGTGTGTGTGTCTGTCTGTCTCTCATGGTGTGTGTGTCTGTCTGTGTCATGGTGTGTGTGTCAGTCATGGTGTGTGTATGTGTGTGTCATGGTGTGTGTGTGTCTATCATGGTGTGTGTCTGTCAAGGTGTTTGTGTCTGTCATGGTATGTGTGTGTGTCATGGTGTGTGTGTGTCTTGTGTGTGTCTGTCATGGTATATGTGTGTGTCATGGTGTGTGTGTGTGTGTGTGTCTGTCATGGTATATGTGTGTGTCATTGTATGCGTGTCTGTCTGTCATGGTGTATGTGTGTGTCTGTGTATGTGTTTAGGTTACCAGACCCCTTCCATTGGCAAGGGAAAAGTGTTTTTACTCAGCTTTATTTTCCCCACACCGTGCTGGTCTCCCCTCGACTGGCCCTGCCACTCTGGCTGAGAAAATCAAGCCTGGTCCACATTTAACCATGGGCACTTTTCCACATGGCTATCTCTCTGTGTGCACCAAACCCACATCTTGTGTTTATTACCAAAAAGTTATTGTTGCGGACCGTTTCGCTCAGAAGGGAATAAAAACCGTTTAGGCGATAATCCCTTTTTCCATAGACCAGCAGCTACTGCAATCACCAATCTCCCGAACTCCAAACTGTACGAATTCACCAACTCCCGAACTGCAAACACACAAACCCTGGAATCAGCCGAACAGGAAAAGCATACAATCCGCTTACACTCCTGGCAGTCAGCATACAATCCAATTCCCCCAAAGAACGAGATGACACATCGCTTTGAGGGTTAAGCAGGAACTGATTTACTGAGGGCTACCTGCCCAGTATTTATGCAGGTCTCCCACCTGGTGGACACTCCCCTAAGGGACCAAATGGGAGACTGAAACAGCAGACAGACATGTATCAGATTAGTACATACAGCCACAATACTTTCCCACAATGCATCCTGGCTTCCTCCCCTCTGCCCTGGATAAGTAATTTGATTATTACAAAGGAAAAACTCCATTACACACGTGGGGACACAAAGACAGACTATCACTTTAAAATACACAAAGACACATTTTATACATAAAACACAGACATGTAACATATCCCCAGATAGCACAGGTCTGAGTGCACATTATTAGGTGAATGGCACTCAGACCACACGAATACAGTTTAATTGCCATGGAGCTAAAGTCTTTAATTATACGAACAGGCTCCATGGCATAGCTATCTGGGTTAAAGCATTCACATAAAACAAACTACCGAATTTACATGCATTTGTTTAATCCATATGAATTAGAACCAGGGGCTGGAGGTTCAGCGGTGCCTGCACGTAAAAGTGTCCGGGTTTGGTGCATGAAAGCCGGGCAGAAAAGCGCTGGCTGCCCGGGGAGCTCCAGAACACCGCCACCTAGCGGCCGCTAAGTATAACAGCGGCCACCCAGTAACAAGCAATTAAGCTGCGGTTAACCGCAGCTTCAGGGAGGTAAATTGGCAGCACACTCCAGCTTCTGGGTGGCCAATTAACGGCGCCGGCCGGCTTCCCACGGCTCTGGGGAGGCTGCAAACAGGCTGTTTGTTCGGTAGATAGAATCTACCGAACGGCTGTGCAGAAAGGGAGAAATAAATCCTTCTGCACAGTGAAATTAACCCTTTAGCTGCCGGTCCATAATCTAAAGGCAGCAGGCGAGCAACCAGGCTTCTCCAGTTCACAGTGGTGAAGTTGGTTTCGCCACAGTTATATTTTGCTTTCATTTGACCATAGAACCCGATCCCATTTGAAGTTCCATTATTGTATGGCAAACTTGTATGGATGACACTTGTGTTTCTTTTTGAATGAGAGTAGATGTTTTTTTTCTTGAAACCCCTTCCAAATAACATGTTTTGATGTAGGTGAAGTCAATTGTAGTTTTGGAGACTTTCTGACCCCAAGATGCCACTAATTTCTGCAATTCTCAAGCTGTGATGCCTGGAGATTTTTTAGCCAGTTAAACTATCCTCTTCACAGTGTGCTGAGATATACATCCTTTTCCAGGTTGATTCATAACATTTCCAGTTGACTGATGGTGGAAATTGTCATTTTCAATGCTTTTGCTATTTATTTTTTTTATAGCCACTTCTCATTTTGTAAAGCTCAATAACCTTTTGCCATGCATCACAGTTATATTCCTTGGTTTTACCCATTGTGATGAATGACTAAGGGAATTTGGTCTATGAGCTACCTCATATTTATACCCCTGTAAAACAGGAAGTCATGGCTAAACAATTTCCTGTTCATAGTCACACAGGTGCACTAAAGTCACACACGTGTACTAAAAATGTTTAAATATCAATGGGAATATACTTCAATTATATTTTGAATAGCGCCACATATAGAATTAACAAAGATTTTGATTTATTTTTATAAACCCGTGTTTTTGTAAACATTTTAATATCCATGAGAACAGAGTATTTTTTGTGTATTTAAAAAAAAAAATATCACAATTTTTGTGTATTTTTTTTAACAAAAATTTAAAAAGTTAAACAATAAAGACAATTCAGAGAATTGAGCCGTTAAACTGCAGGAGAATGATCTATACACCAAAACAACTTCATTAAGTTAAAATAGTTTTAGTGCTGGCAGTGTCCCTTTAAGTGACCTAGGCTACACTGCCCACCATAGATTCTGCAGCCCACTGCGTAATTCCTCGGTATCCTGCCTGACAGGCCAGTCTAATCATACATCTTGGTGTTCTGGAGATTGCTTAAACAGGAGTGGATCTAGAGCCCAATCTTGGGATTGTCCACTAAACTCCAAATAGTAGCAAACTGAAATTGCCAAATTAGGGCAAACATAACTCATCTGAGTTACATCTGTCCTCTCTACAAACAATGGTGAGGAAAATACACACTTCAGACACTCAGAAACTTCAGTCTGAATTGCCAAACTACACAAAGTAAAAACACACATACTAATACAACTAAGTAATCACATGCATTGCCATGCTACTCAATGGAATATCCCAACCCTCTAAAGCACTTCCGAGTGTCCCTGCCTCGTCACTTTATATATGTGCAGATTATAACTCACCCTTAGTAGCAGCTGCAGGATGTAAATCAGAATGTTGTGGGCATTTCTGTCATTAATTTCCATGAGCGATTAAAGGGAACACTCCAAACACATAATTTATATGTGAAGCCTGTATTTTTCATTTTATAAAAGTGGTGATGGCAATCAGAAATCAGCAGGGAATTTACTAGATTCCATTAACACCTGGGGAACGAGCCCAAAGATAAACGGACTGATCCTTCCTCAGCGAAAAGGTGGGGATATGCCATGATATTTACCCATTTACATCATGCCCTCTCCTTTCTACATATGAAGCTCTCCACGATCAAAATTAAAGTCCGTACAGAAACACAGCCAGGTATTCAATGCGTTCACTATGATAGCTAGCTTAAAAAGAGATATACAGGGAAATTCTGCTCTTCGACACCCCCTGCCAACAGATATCTTGGCGCACCATCTGCTCCCCCTAAATAGCTTAATGGAGAACTATACTATTAAACTTTCTTTTGTATTAAAAAAACACTAATATTATCTAATATACACAAATATTATCCTGCCACTACACAGACTGTGATATAGGCTATATCATTGTAGAGATACATATGAGGATTCAGCCGCTATAGCATCTCTTTCCACCAGCAACACCTAGAGGAACCTTGGAATATCTACCAGTCTGTCAATCAGACTGCTAGTCCAGTAACTTCCTGATAGTTTAGTTCTGTGGAGCTAATCAGTTAAAGAGCACCATCTATTCATTAGCTCTGCCACTGCTACTCAACCTTCAGTCTTAGAATTTAAAGGGACAATTTAAAGGGACACTATAGTCACCAGAACAACTACAGCTTATTGTATTTGTTCTGGTGAGTAGAATCATTCCCTTTAGGCTTTTTGCTGTTAACACTGTCTTTTCAGCCTAGTGATAAATCCACTGGCCACTCCTCAGAAAGCTCCTAGAGATGCTTCCCGTAGCAGTGCTGCACAGTGAGCAGAACTGCCATTCAGCGTCTCCTCCCTCTGCAATAATGGACATTCCATCTAATTTTCCTTTAAATAATAAATATTAATAGAAAACATTAAACATATTAAAAATTCACACAGTAAATTTCACTTGCACAACATATAATAAAGTGCCAAAAAATAGATGTTATTGTGGGTGATTAATCAAGGCAAAAACAGGTGCTATTCTGAGAAAAAGAGCTACATAAGGGACAATCACTATGGAAACCATAGTCTTTAGCCTGAGTATCGCTGCTAGGTATTCCCTTTCCCCAACATGCAAGACCGAGAGTGATTATAGCCCTATTTCTAATTATCAACTGAGGCTTAATACAGGGTAAAACAGGTTAAGGTTTATTGAGTGACAACAGGCTTTTTATACCATAGCCTTCCAGCAGCTCTAGGGAGCCGGAATAAGCCATTTGTACTTCAGCGTGACTTAGCTGTAATTCTCTGAAACTCTAGCTCGGCCGCTATAAGCAGCACCTCCCGGTCAAGTTCCATATTTGTTTTCCCCTACTCTGTCTAGAAGAGCACAATGAACACTGAGGAACAATCACTCCCTGAAAGCCAGGGGGAAGCTCCCTTTTGCCACTGTACAAGAGCGCCCGTAAAATGACCGGCCGTAAACAGTGAACTTATGGAACTCATTTCGGACAGGATTCAGCGAACGGACGATCCGAACTTTAACCTCGTGACATTTTCCCAATTCCATAGAGATCTGAGTGCTCTTTTGCCAAAATGGGCGCTCAGATCAGACCATTCCAACGATTTTTTTAAATTACTGTTTTGGGGATTTTTATGTAAGACATTCTATGTCCGGGAGATAATCAATTTCAGCAAGATATTAAATTATCTTCCAGATACAGAGGGGCCAAGGAGGGACTACCTACGTGCACAATGGAGTCCCCCTGCCACCTTGTCCCATTAAACTTTGCCATTTTTCCAATATCAAGTGTCGTCTGATGTGTAGGGAATAAGGGCTATAACACTAAACAGCAATTTCTTCTAGCTTGAGGGATATTCCAGCGGAGATACCCAGCCAGTATAGGAGCTCCGCAGGGGCGGGCTGGGCCGGGGGGCAGGGAGGCAATTGCCCCCCAGGCCGCCCGAAATCCCATTAAGACCGGCCGCGGCGGGCCGGCCCTTTAAATGCTGCAGCCGCCTGAGCGCTCTGTAAAGAGCGCTCAGGCGGCTGCATAACAGATTCTCCCCTCCCATGTAGCGTGGCCGAGCCGGTCACCGGTCCGCGGTCCCGGCCGGAGTGATGGGAAGGTGCACTCTCAGTGTGCACCTTCCTTTCAGTCCGGCCGGTTACAGGAAACAGAAACTCCTGTTCCGCGCGGAGTTTCTGTTTCCTGTAACCGGCCGGACTGACAGGAAGTGCACACTGAGCGTGTGCCTTCCCATCACTCCGGCCGGGACCGGAGAGCAGCTTGGCCACACTACAGGGGCAGGGGTAAGAAGAAGAGGGGAGGGGGGAAGTAATAAGAGGGGAGGGAGGGGGGAAGTAATAAGAGGGGAGGGAGGGGGGAAGTAAGAAGAGGGGAGGGAGGGGGGAAGTAAGGGGAGGGAGGGGGGAAGTAAGAAGAGGGAAGGGGGGGGAGTAAGAAGAGGGGAGGGAGGGGGAAGTAAGAAGAGGGGAGGGAGGGGGGAAGTAAGGGGAGGGAGGGGGGAAGTAAGAAGAGGGGAGGGGGGGAGTAAGAAGAGGGGAGGGGGGGAAGAGTAAGAAGAGGGGGGGGAGAGTAAGAAGGGGGGGAGAGTAAGAAGAGGAGAGGGGGGGAGTAAGAAGAGGGGAGAGGGGAGTAAGAAGAGGGGAGGGGGGAGTAAGAAGAGGGGAGGGGGAGAGAGTAAGAAGAGGGGGGGAGAGTAAGGGGAGGGGGGAGTAAGAGGGGGGGAGAGTAATAGAAGGGGAGGGGGGGAGTAAGAAGAGGGGAGGGGGAGAGAGTAAGAAGAGGGGGAGGGAGAGAGTAAGGGGAGGGGGGGAGTAAGAGGGGGCGGGAGAGTAAGAGGAGGGGGGAGTAAGAGGAGGGGAGGGGGGAGAGTAAGAAGAGGGGAGGGGTGGAGAGTAAGAAGAGGGGAGGGGGGAGTAGGAAGAGGGGAGGGGGAGTAGGAAGAAGGGAGGGTGGTAAGAAGAGGCGAGGGGGAGTAAGAGGAGAGAGGGGAGTAAGAATAGGGGGGGAGTAAGAGGGGAGAGGGGAGTAAGAAGAGGAGGGGAGTAAGAAGGGGGGAGTAAGAGGGGAGAGGGGAGTAAGAAGAGGGGGGAGTGAGGGGGGGAGTAAGAAGAGGGGGGAGTAAGACGAGGGGAGTGGGGGAGTAAGAAGAGGGGGTAAGAAGAGGGGAGGGGGAGAGTAAGAAGAGGGGAGGGGGGAGAGTAAGAAGAGGGGAGGGGGGAGAGTAAGAAGAAGGGGGGAGTAAGAAGAGGGGAGGGGGGGAGTAAGAGGGGAGTGGGGGAGTAAGGGGAGGGGCGGAGTAAGAGGGGAGGGGGGAGTAAGAAGAGGGGGGTAAGAAGAGGGGAGGGGGGAGAGTAATAAGAGGGGAGGGGGGAGAGTAAGAAGAGGGGAGGGGGGAGAGTAAGAAGAGGGGAGAGGGGAGTAAGAAGAGGGGGAGTAAGAGGGGAGGGGGGAGTAAGTGGAGGGGGGAGTAAGAGGGGAGGGGGGAGTAAGAGGGGAGGGGGGGAGTAAGTGGAGGGGGGAGTAAGAAGAGGCGAGGAGGTAGAGTAAGAAGAAGGGGGGAGTAAGAAGAGGGGAGGGGGGGAGTAAGAGGGGAGGGGGGAGTAAGGGGAGGGGCGGAGTAAGAGGAGGGGGGAGTAAGAAGAGGGGAGGGGGGAGTGTAAGAAGGAGGGGAGACAAGAAAAAGAGGGAGGAAGAAGAGGGGAGGGGAGTAAGAAGAGGGGGAGGGGGGAGTAAGAAGAGGGGAGGGGGGAGTAAGAGGGGAGGGGGGAGTAAGGGGGGGGGCGGAGTAAGAGGAGGGGGGAGTAAGAAGAGGGGAGGGGGGAGTAAGAAGGAGGGGAGATAAGAAAAAGAGGGGGTAAGAAGAAGAAGGGGGGAGTAAGAAAAAGAGTGGGGAGTAAGAAGAACAAGAGTGGGAAGTAATTAGAAGAAGGGGGTAAGAAGAAGAAGGGGGAGTAAGAAGAAGAGGGGGGAGTAAGAAGAAGTAGGAGGGTTAAGAAGAAGAAGGGGGGAGTAAGAAGAAGAAGAAGGGGGGAGTACGAAGAAAGGGGAGTAATAAGAAGAAGGGGGTAAGAAGAACAGGGGGGGAGTAAGAAGAACAAGGAGGGGAGACAAGAAAAAGAGGGGGGAAGAAGAGGGGGAGGGGGGAGTAAGAAGGAGGGGAGATAAGAAAAAGAGGGGGTAAGAAGAAGAAGGGGGGAGTAAGAAAAAGAGTGGGGAGTAAGAAGAACAAGAGTGGGAAGTAATTAGAAGAAGGGGGTAAGAAGAAGAAGGGGGAGTAAGAAGAAGAGGGGGGAGTAAGAAGAAGTAGGAGGGTTAAGAAGAAGAAGGGGGGAGTAAGAAGAAGAAGAAGGGGGGAGTAAGAAGAAAGGGGAGTAATAAGAAGAAGGGGGTAAGAAGAACAAGGGGGGAGTAAGAAGAACAAGGGGGGAAGTAAGAAGAACACAGGGAGGAGGGGGGTAAGAAGAACACGGGGGGGTGAGGAGAACACACAGAGGGAGGAGTGAGAAGAACACAGGGAGGGTGGAGGGGGGGATGAGAAGAGCACAGGGAGGGTGGGTGAGTGTGAGAAGAGACCGCTAGGGGAGGGTGGGGGAGAGGAGAGACCACTAAGGGGCAGGGGAGAGCTCTAAGGGACAGAAGGGACAGCTCTATAGGACAGGGGGCAAGACAGGGAGCTCTTTCACACTACGCGCACACACACACACACACACACACAATGCATCCTTATACATACACAGAAACACACAATGCATCCCTATACATACACAGAAACACAACATGCTTCCCTTACACACAGAGAAACACACAATGCATCCATTACACACACACACACAATGCAACCCTTACACACAAAGACAATGCATCATTTGCACACATACACAGAAACATACAATGCAAACCCTTACACACACATGCAAACACACACACTGTTTTTCTTACATACACACAGAAACACAATGCATCTCTTACACTCAATGCACACACATACAGACACACACCTTGCATCCCTTATGCATACAAACACAGATTCACACAATGCATCCCTTACACACAACCAGAAACACATAATACATCCCTTATACACAAATACACGCTGCATCACCTGCACAAACTGGTCTCCCTATACACTACATACCATAAGCACACATATTAGATCCTCTACTATAACACATAACACATCCCCTACACACTCCACTCCCTGTGAGCGAACTCATGGGTGGGTGGAACATATAAGTGGACTTATGAGTGGGCCTTATGGGCATACTCACCGTCAGGCACTGGGGCCCAGACCTTGAGCTGTGTAAGAGGCCCCCAAAAAATGGAGCTGCTTCCAATTCTCCCAGAACATTGAATTTTGTGACCACAGTTGCAAACAGCCTCCAGAGATCCTGTTCTACACCAGACCAGTGGAGCCAAACTGCAGCCCATCATCATCCTCATCTAATTGTAAGTAGGCAATCTAGTATATTATTAGTGACACATCTATAATTTACCTCACATTAAAGGGACACTATAGCTTAATGAAGTGGTTCTGGTGTCTATAGCTGGTCCCTGCAGGCTTTTTAATGTAAACACACACTATCTGCAGCACTGGCATAGTTCATATGGCAGATCATATGGGTGGGGCATTGTGATGTCACATGGGGGGGCGGCAAATTTATATTTTGTCTAGGGCGGCAAAAACCTTGCACCGGCTCTGATCCTGGGCAGGTGACCAGTGTACTGGTGACCCACAGGAGGGGAGTGCACTGATTGCACTGCACTCTCCTTCTGCCCAGACCCGTCTTGACCGCAGTGCAAGTGCCCTCTGCCCCTAATTTACAGTGGCTCACACTCACAACAAGCAGTGCCTGGAGCCCTTTGCAGAGACGGAAACAAAGAGGTTCTGCGGCAGCTAGCCGTCCTGCAAGCATTACATTAAACAGCTGTTCCCCATGCAGCCACAGGTGGCGTTGTGCTGGGAGACTGTGATTACTCTTCACTTCCTCCCAGCCTACAGAGCAGCGCATGGGGGAGAGAGAGGAGGAGGCATGATTTAATCTTGAATAAATCCTCTAAGCAAACCTTTATAAATTTGGGGGGGATCAGCTCTGTTTCCACAGTTTATTGGTGTTTACTCTGATGTCTGTATTAATATTGAGGGATGTCTAAGTAGTAACGTCAGTGTGTGTCAGCAGGGCCAGCCGTTGGGGTGGGCAAGCTGTGCGGTCACGCAGGGTGCCATGACAACAGAGGCACCCGGCGGCCAACACAGCTCACAAGTTGGGTACACCAGCATATTTAATTTAAACGATTCGCTGGTGGTCCACTGGTGCGCACCAGCAGTAGGTGCAGTCAGATCATATCCTCTCCCTCGTGGTTCCGGCGCTCAGTTAGTGAGTCAGAGCACAGGCTCAGAGATTCTCAGCCTGTGCTCTGACAACATTGAAAGTCAGAGCCGTGAAGGAGCGGGTATGGCAAAGAGCTACTGATTAGCATAACATCAATATCCGTTATAAAACCAGGAAAAGGTGGGCATGGATGGTGAACTGATTTGGTGGCGCAATGGGCCACTTGACTGGTTTTGCCCCCCAGGCCTAAGGCTGCCAGCCCTCCCCTGGAGCTCCGCTACACTGTTTGCATTCACAATGCCTCTCTGTAGTGCAATCTTTATTTTCAACAGCTATGTTACAAATAAAGAAAATTAGAAAGATTGTTATTACAACTTTTCATATAACACTCATACAACACTTTAGCAAAACACTTTTATTATTTATTTCTTAACAGTAACTGGTTAATATGCCCCTTAGTTTACTGGGAGATCAATCACCTTTTTTAAATTAACTATTTTGTTTTCAGGTGTGTCCTGGTGCTCGGACAAGATGGATGCTAAGCTCGACTGCTCCAACCAAGTAGTCCGCTAAAAGTGCCTTCATTCAGGTCCCATGGGTCAGACCAACAGAGTGGGTACCCCCAACCACCAAGGCACTGCAGCCTCTCACCACGTGGATGAGGAATCAGGGCTGGAGCCTCAGAGGCCGAAGCAGGGTGCACACTTACCCAGATGGAGCAAATCATGAGAGATCTGCGGGCGATCACCACCTCCATGTTCACTAAAGCCGATGCTGGTGCGCTGGGGACCTCACTGGAGACGTCGTTGAAGCAGGCTATCAAAGCGGAAGTGACTGCAATATGCCAGGATGTCTCAGCCCTGCAACACCAAGTCTCAGCAAACAATGATAGGGGACAGGACCCCCACGACCTTGGAAATCTTCGCATGCCACCAGATACAACACTGCCACTCTGCTGTTGCCCACCGACTGCAACTGCGACCAATGTACCCTTGGAGGACATCTGCTCGAAGAAAACTGCCCTGCACCGTGGCATAACCATCCTGTACCTCTTGCTCACATCGGAGGACAGACTACCCCTCCCCCCCCCCTCCTGAAATTTCAGACCACATGGGAGGAAGCTTTACAGATGACATTCTCAGGAGTGGACCCAGATATTCACACACACCCACCTTGGTTCTGCGCGAAATACCAAGAAATAAATTATAAGATACTTACGCACTGGTACGACACACCCCAGAAAATACACAAACACAACCCAGAAGTGCCGGAGATGCAGATCCACAGTGGGCTCACTTGTACATATTTTCTGGGAATGCCTGCCCCTGGTCCCATACTGGAGGAAGATTTTCGACACCATGTCACAGGTGGCGTAGGAGGGAGTGAACTTCATTCCCGCAGAATGAAGCAAATCGAACCTATCCGGTACAAAAAAAATCACTCAACATCACTAACAATCCACATACATGCACACAACCCCACATGCAATATCCCACACAGCCCCCGCCACACACACACTACCAAAAAACAATGTGAAATATCTATCCTCACACAAAATTTCCACAAGCAGCCCTCATACATAGGTATCATGCACAACACCACAAACTACTTGTGAACATATACAATATATTAGCTCATATATGCACAATACAAAGCAACTGCAGCATTAATAACACAAGCAGAATACGGCAACATGCACACCTCAATTTAAAATAGGACAGGCACTTTCAAGACATCACAATCTTATTTCGGCACAGTACTGTTAAATGTTTGCCTACCCCTGGCTTAGGACGAGACCTCTAGAGTGGAATAAAGGCAGTAAATAGGCGACTAGGCACCTGGTTAAAGTTAATTACGAGCACATGATGTCTCATAACTGTTGTTGGAGCGTTATTACACTTTTATCACATGTCTAAAAATAATAAAAAATGAATAAAAAAAAATCTAGCTAACTTGTTAATGAACAAATGTCTGCAATGCATCGTTTATCGCATATCAACCTGTTACTGCTGATTTGTATATCTGTTAATTGAAAAACTTATAGAAAGCAACATTGACAAAAAATAAATCTTGTTTTCACTTGATTTGTTCATGCTTCATTTTAGTGTATATAATCAAATGTGCAAGCAATGTTATGGTTTTGGATGACACCTGCTGGCTAGAAAAACTATTACAATGCTGGACAAATTAATGTATTCAGTTGTTATAGTAAATTGTAGCCCATTACCCATTTGCACTAGCTGAGAGTTTAATTAAGCTTCACAGTTCTTAAACTGTAGCCAAGAAATCTAAATGTCCTAATACAATGTTTCTAATCCCAAATTATCCTAGCCTAACTTCCAAACCCTATTTCCCTTAACTGTGAGCCCTCTAACCCTGCTTTTTCTGATTATCTCTTTCCCCTTGCCTTTAATGTTACCCTAATTATTTATACCTACTAACTATATCTGTTGAATCCTGTTCTTTTAAATGCCTGGGCTTTTTGTTCTGTCTCAATCCAGCCCTGATTCTTACAAGTGAACAATAAAATAATGTAAACCTACCAAAATGTATACATACATAAGGTGATTACATTAATGTTCCCGCTGCACTAACACATGTGAGCCACATGACTTTGGCACTACTTTTGTAAGTGACACCATATATATTTTTACTATCACTTGTACAGGTAATATTTCACTATTTTTGTTATCCTGTTAAAATATCAGATACAATATTAAAACAAGCAATAATACAGTGCAATGGGAGGGGGATATGAAATGGGTATAAATTATCAAATGGATGTTTATCCATTTGATAATTTATACCCATTTTATGTCCCCCTCCCATCTGCACTGTATTATTGCTTGTTTTAATACATTTTAATATGTTTTCTGTATCACATGATTGATGATGTCCCTAATTGTAATGATGTAATCAATTGTATCTGCTGTTTTAACAGGATAGGCCTCTGATGCTGTAACACTTTGATAACGCCTCTTTGCAGGAGAAACGCGTTAGTGTTTTTTAACGCTGCTTTATGTTAATAATTTTTTTGTCTCCAATAAATATAGCCCATTTATGCTATTGGAGCTTCCAAGCCTAGCCTTTTATTCTATTTTATTTTTTAAATAATATAATTCCTTTCAACTCTCTCCAACACCCCCACTGGAGGACTCGAGGAGTGATATCATTGGTGGGGTTCATACCACCTACGCCTACATATATTGAGCAATATCCTATTTGCTCTTCACTTCTATTGGAAAGGAGATATACTCTACCACCACTGGAGGCCCCCTTTTGAGGACATCCAAGGACCATCTACATATCCATAGACGGGGATTGTACCGTCCAGGCGCACATATCTGGAGCTGAGTATAGGCTCCAGAAAATTGTAAGTGCAATACCTTTCCCTTCATTTACTATCACTTAAGATCTCAACATACTACACTATATCCGTGTCTTTTTTCTTCCTTCTTCCATATCGCTCTGAGCATGGGAATTCCATCACAGGCGCTGCTCCCTGATCCTACTATTTACATCCATCGTACCACCAGAAAAGAAGAGACTCTGTTTTTTGGGAAGTTTCAGCAGCCACATACTAAAATTACAAGTACTAATTTTCCACCTACCTCTCTATTCCAGAGTTTGTCTTAGCCTTCGGGTTATATAGGGACGTTATTTGCTCTTCTTTTCCCCACCAAAGAGAGGAACTAGATTTATACTTACACAAGCTGGTGGACCTATCGTATATACTCGAGTATAAGCCAAGTTTTTGGGCACATTTCCTGTCATAAATCCTTCCAGATGTCAACTACATTACATACACCAGACTAGAGATGAGCACATGGCCGCAATAGGAGATAATAGTGCCGCCTGCAGGTTGTCAGGCAGTCCACCAAAGTGGGAAAAGAATTAAAAAGAATTAAAAAGTTCAATAGAGACCTTTTATATAATTATTCCTGTTCAAAAGTCTGCATACCCTAGGTTCTCAATACTGTGTATTGCCCCTTTTAGCACCAATTGTAGCATGCAGTCTTTTGTAATAGTTGTCTATGAGGACCCTAATTCTTGCAGGCGGTATAGCTGCCCATTTGATTGGCAAAATGCCTCCAGGTCAAAGTATTTTGTCGTCTTGCATGAACCGCACATTTAAAATCTCCACAGAGTCAGGAGACTTTGATGGCCACTCCAGAACCTTCACCTTTTTCTGCTGTAACCACTGAAGGGTCAACTTGTCCTTGTGCTTAGGGTCATTGTCATGCTGGAAAGTCCAAGAGCGTCCCATGCGCAACCTTCATGCAGAATAATGCAAATTGTCTGCCAGTATGTTCTGATAACATGCTACATTCATCTTGCCATCAGTTTTCACAAGATTCCCCATGCCTTTAGAGCTCACGTCCCCCCCCCCAAAAAAAACCACATAATGAGCCACCACCATGCTTCACAATGGGGATTCTTTTCACTATAGGTCTTGTTGACCCCTCTCTAAACATAGCACTTATGGTTGTGACCCTAAAGCTTTATTTTGGTCTCATCACACCAAATTACAGTGTGCCAGAAGCTGTGAGGTGTGTCAAGGTGTTGTCAGGCATATTGTAACCAGGCTTTTTTGTGGAATTGGCGCAGTAAAGGCTTCTTTCTGGCAACTCGACCATGTAGCTCATTTTTGCTCAAGTATTGTCGTATTATGCTCCTTGAAAAAAACACACTGTCTTTTCCAGAGCCGCCTGTATTTCTCCTGAGGTTACCTGTGGGGTGTTTTTTTGTATCATGAACAATTCTTCTGGCAGTTGAGGCTGAAATCTTTCTTGGTTTACCTGACCTTAGCTTGGTATCCAGAGATCCCCGAATTTTCCAGTTCTTTATAAGTGATTGAACAGTACTGACTGGCATTTTCAAGGCTTTGGATATCTTTATTTTTTTATCCTTTTCCACCTTTATAAAGTTCCATTGCCTTGTTACGCAGGCCTTTTAAAAGTTATTTTCTGCTCCCCATGGCTCAGTATCTAGCCTGCTCAGTGCATCTATGTGAGAGCTAACAAACTCATTGACTATTTATATAAAGACACTAATTGCAATTAAAAAAATTAATTTTAATTGCCATTTTAACCAGTGTGTCACCTTGTGTGTCTGTAACAAGGCCAAATATTTAAGGGTATGTAAACTTTTGATCAGGGCCATTTGGGTGAGTTCTGTTATCATTTATGGCATAAATGGCTTTATTTGATCCTTTATCTTCAATTAAAATACAATTTTTTTGCATGATCAGTCATATTTTCAAAATCAATGACAAAATTTCACAATAGGTATGCAAGCTTTTGAGCGCAATTGTATATGAAAATGCAAAATTATATATATTTTAAAAAAGCTACATTAAAAAATAAACATATTTAGATACATTTATCTATTAATATCACATACTTAAGTAAATTTATTGTGGTTCCTGACACCCCAAGCAGAATGTACAGAGAATTTAGGTAAGTTTCCAAAACCCTATAAAATCTGCACACGAAGGTTGCTGTTGTACTTGTGAGACATTGCTATCTGTATTTTATTGCAGTAAAATCTAACAGTATTATGATATTCACAGTTAAAATGC
Organism: Pelobates fuscus; assembly: GCF_036172605.1. Taxonomy (NCBI): domain Eukaryota; kingdom Metazoa; phylum Chordata; class Amphibia; order Anura; family Pelobatidae; genus Pelobates; species Pelobates fuscus. Next base: position 110,503,523 of record NC_086319.1, on the reverse strand, counting down.
AGAACTTGAAAAATGTTTCTTAATTTCTTACACTTTTTAAAATTTATATAAAATTATGTTTCATATATACATATTTGAAGTGAAAAGAAAGCCCTGTTTCTCCTAAACAAAATTGTATATAATAGGTGTTGGGGCACTTAATATGAATATTTAGCTCAAATTCAAGGTCTTGTTTTGATTTTGTTTTGAACAGAACCTTTACAATTGCCTTTGTCCTTAACCCTTTAAGACCAGAGGGCGTACTATTACGCCCTATTTTAAACGGCTCTAAACGCCGCCGGGCGTAATAGTACGCCCTCCGGTTTTTTTTTAAACTTACCCGGTTGCCGGCGATCCCACGCCGGGGATCACGGTTGGGGGGACTCCCAGGGAGCCCCCCGCGGCACATCCTTCCTCCTGGGGGCCTCACAATCACATGGCCGGGTTAGCTGCCTGCTACATTGCCAGCAGGGGGACTGCCTGTAATGACAGTTAGTCCCCCTGCTGGCTGAATTCAAATAAAAAAAAAGTTAAATCAGTGTAAAAAAATAATAATAATATACTTAGATCATATATATATACTTATGATCTAAGTATATGTATACACATATACATACACACACATACACTGTCTAGGTGTATTTTACTATTAATATATATATATTAATATCAAATTACACGTAGACTGATACTGATCAAATATATATATATAATTATTGTTATATATATATTTATACATAATATAAAAAAAATATGTAAATACGTTAAAACATAAAATAAAAAAATAATTAAAAATATATAGATGTGTGTTATTTAGTTCTAACTGTATTGTGATATTAATATATATATATATATATATATTTATATCAAAATACACGTAGAACTAAATAATATATATATCTATATACATAAATATATACGTATATATCACTATATATATATATATACCTATATATAAATAAAAATATTTTTTAAAAATTATATATATATATACATATATATACACATACGTATATATATATATATATACATATATTAATTCTACACATATATTTATGTAATATTTTTACATAATTAGGTATCTTAATTAATTACAATTAGCGGGACCTGCCTGACAACCCATGCCGAAAGTAAAGGGAATTTAATTTGCTAGCACTATATTTAACCCTATAACTTTCCAAGACATCATAAGACTTGTACATGGGGGGTACTGTTCTACTCGGGAGACTTCGCTGAACACAAATCTTAGTGTTTCAAAACAGTAAAATGTATTTCAACTATGATATCGCCAGTAAAAGCAACTATTTTGCATTTTTCACGCACAAACAGCACTTACACGGACAATATTATTGCTGTGATACTTTTTACTGTTTTGAAACACAAATATTTGTGTTCAGCGAAGTCTCCCGAGTACAACAGTACCCCTCATGTACAGGTTTTATGGTGTTTTCAAAAGTTACAGCGTCAAATATAAGGCTTGTGTTTCATTTTTTTCACATTAAAATTTGCCAGATTGGTTACGTTGCCTTTGAGACCCTATGGTAGCCCAAGAATGAAAATTACCCCTATGATGGCATACCATTTGCAATAGTAGACAACCCAAGGTATTGCAAACGGGGTATGTCCAGTCTTTTTTAGTAGCCACTTAGTCACAAACACTGGCTAAAATTGGTGTTTTTTGCATTTTTCACACACAAACATATACGAACGCTAACTTTGGCCAGTGTTTGTAACCAAATGGCTACTAAAAAAGACTGGACATACCCCATTTGCAATACCTTGGGTTGTCTACTATTGCAAATGGTATGCCATTATGGGTGTAAATTTTATTCCTGGGCTACTATACAGTCCCAAAGGCAACATAACCAATCTAGCGAATTTCAATTTCAAATGTAACGTGCTATATTTGACCCTGTAACTTCCCAAAACACCATAAAACCTGTACATAGGGGGTACTGTTTTACACGTGAGACTTTGCTGAATACAAATATGTGTATTTTATTGCAGTAAAAGCAAACAGTATTATGACATTGACAGTTAAAATGTCATGTAGAGGGGCGTGGCCGGACGTCGAATGGAGCAGGCAGCACACTGAAAGAGCTCCGCAGCCCAGGGCTCTTAAACGCGGCTAAAACCAATTTCTTTTTGGCTACTTCCCGACCAACACGAACCTACGATGTCTCAACACCGCACTAAAAAAGGCGCAGACACAAAAGACAAAGCAGCCTTCTTTGCGGCCAGACCACCGCACCCAAAGCAGGCCGATGTACAGGCCCAAGATGGCGCCGAGCCTGATCCCCATGCGGACCTTACCGGCGCACAAGAAGCTGACACTGACACCCCGCTGACCCAGAACCTGCTGCAAAAGATGTTAGACGCGGCAGTCTTGCGGATGCAAGCGTCGTTCACAATGGCTCTCGCGACCATCAGAAACGACATTACTGACCTGAACGCATGAGCCTCCCAACTAGAGGAGAAGATGGATGAAAGTCTTACGGCCCACTCAGCCCTTGAAGACCGAATGGACGAGATGGAGAAGAGGCTGTCTCTACACGATGCTAAAATCACGGACGCAGAGGATAGGTCCCGCCGCAATAATATCAGGCTCAGAGGAGTCCCAGAGGACGTGGAAGCTCAGGACTTAACGGCCTACACCATGGAGCTGTTCCGAGCGGTCTTACCGGATATACCTGCTGACATGCTGTTATTGGACCGCATTCACAGACTCCCCAGGCCGCAACACCTGCCACCATCCACGCCTCGGGACGTGCTCATGAGGCTCCATTACTACCATACCAAGGAACAAATCCTCAGAGCCCACAGAGCAAAAAAGGACCTACCTGACAAATTTAAATCCATCCTTCTATTCACAGACCTGTCGGCGGAAACACTCCGACGGCGAAGATCCTTCAAACCAGTCGCAGAAGCTCTCAGACAACATCGTATCCCCTACAGATGGGGCTACCCAGCGAAACTCCTGATCACCAAAGGAGGGAAGCTTCTCACAGCCGCCTCGCCGAGAGATGGCCTAGAGCTCCTGCACAAATGGGACATAGCTCCGAACCTACCAACAGCAGGCCCAAGCAAGACACCAGGCGCCGACGGACGCCCACAGAGACAGCGGCGTGCTACATCGAAAGAAGGCGACCACTAAACTCACCCGAAACAGCAAGTGTTTAAATATGTTTGGCAATGTTTTACTTAATGTCTGATTACGTCTTAGCCTAACTTCATCCCCGTGGGGTTGACACCTCTAACCTCTAAATGTATGATATAGTACTAAACAAAAAAAAAAAAAAAAAGTAAGTTTCAGTTGTTAAAACAAAGAAAAAAAGAAAAAAATATATAACAATTATCATAATTACCAATTAAAACATAGAAAGGACTAAATAATAATAAAAAAAAAGAATAAAAAAATATTAAAGAAAATACAGTGGCAAGATAACCGATCCTCCGGATCAGCCACGTTCAAACTCCAAGTTGCATTCGTTCCGAGGTTAGCCCCGGAGATGCCATAAGAAGTTGCGGTACTATACATGGACCGCTTAACGGCTTAACGAGGCACAGTAGCACCCCAAGGTTAAACGCTCCCATTTCGACTACACACGTGAACTCCTGCCGCACCTGTCCCCACATATAAATGTACTGAACTGCAATGTGTATATACAGGTTGTGACAACGAGCATGGACAGATATGTAATGGAATTACCCAGTCCACAATCTCCAGAATAGTACATGCAATATCTAAACTGCAATCAGTATACAAGCTTGTTCCCCCTGTACCAGCCAGTCATGTCTGGGACACATATAGGCACACTCGGACACTAATAGTCCTACATCACGCCTAACAGAGACAACATGGGAACGCCAACCAGTGCCCCTTTGGTCACACGACCACCAGCCGCCTTCACCACGAAGTTAATAGCGGTATCCCACCCCTCACGATACGAATGTCCAACATGGCATCTTGTCGCATGACCCGGAGAGCATGCACCAACAGTGACTCCCTAAAGTAGAAATAACTTACCATTGCCTAATGATACACCCACGTTAGGTATAGACAGACTGACCCAGCACTCAGCCGCAAACTTTCCCCCACGGTGGCGCCCAAAGATAAGGCGCGAACCGAGCGCAAGCACACACTTGCAGGTACAACACACCTACAGGGATCGGCCTCAATCCAGTGAGCCCTGGATTGCTGTCAGCTGGATCCGACCCGACCGCACTACCCCCACTTACGAAGTGCCACCCCGGCACATACCCTTGAAAGTACCTAACGTACTGTTTTTTTTTTCTCTCTCCCTCAGTTCACTGTTTATCTGTTTGCCCCCTGTTTTTGTACATATACACAATACCCTCTTAGTTTCACCCTTTGGCACCGAGACACAAACTAAACTAGACGAAGTTCTTACTTAAGTGGGACTCCCTGAGACTCCACAGGTCGACTCTAGCCCATCTGACTTGCCGTGGCCACCGAGCCTTAAGATACTGAGCCCACTTACCAGACTAACCCACCAACTACTCACGTAACACCACCCCGACTTCCAAGTCATAAGTTAAAAAAATAAATAAAAATAAACACAAAAAAATATATATTAAAAAAAAAAAAAACCCGATAAAAAAAACAAGAAAAAAAATAAATAAAAATAAACAAAATAATAAAAAAAAAAAAGACAAAAAAAAAAGACAGACAATAATAATTTTTTGATAATTTTTCCCACAACAGAACCTCCACCTCCTACACCAAATCCGACGTCCCTCCCCTAGCAACGACGATGAAAATATATACACACAACGTTCGGGGCCTGAATACGCCCCATAAGAGATACGCTCTCCTCAAGGAGGTCCGCAATTCACACGCAGACATTATATGCCTGCAAGAAACCCATTTCAAACATGGCTCTACACCCATACTAGGGCTCAAACACTTCCCCCACCAATATCATGCCACATCTCCATCCAAGAGCAAAGGAGTATCGATCATGATAAGCAACACCCTGGCCTTCGACCAAATAACAACCCAGCTAGACCCGCAGGGAAGATACATTATTCTCATCTGTACATTAAACAACAACACATACACAATAGTTAACTCTTTCTTCCCGAACGAGAATCAGCCAAGCTACATGGCCTCACTATTAGACAAAATCGAACAAATTCAGATGGGCACCCTGATCCTTTGTGGGGATTTTAACCATGTCCTCGACCCAGTCACAGACTCCACAGCCGTACACACTCACAAGAGGAATAAGGCCCTACACAAACAATGCTCCTCTCTGAACAAAACGCTAGCATCACATAGGCTTTACGACGCGTGGAGGACCCTTCACCCAACAGACAGGGAATACACCCATCACTCGCAGGTGCACAACACTTATTCCCGTATAGACGGCTATCTAATGCACAGCGCACATCTCCAGCAGATCATTACTTGCGAGATAGGCCAATCTGCACTCTCAGACCACAACCCAGTATCTCTCACTCTAGCCGATTCCTACCAATACAAACACCAAAGCCCCTGGAGACTAAATGAGCACCTACTCAATGATTTAGACTTCACCGACAAGATTCGTGAGGAAATAGAACAATACTTTCGAACTAATAGCAGCAAAGAGATCAACCCCGCCACTCTATGGCTGGCGCACAAACCAGTCATACGTGGGCTTCTGCTCAGTCGAGCGTCCTATATCAAGAAGTCAACACATACAGCTCTACTAAACCTTCTCAAACGTATCCAAGACCTCCACAGAGAAAACCAGACAAACCCCTCCAAAGACCTTCAACAACAATTACAAACAGCGCAAGACGAAGTTAAATCAATCCACCTAAAAAAAGCCAGCGTTGCATTGAAAAAGCTCAAAGCAACTTCTTACTCCATGGGGAACAAAGCAACAAAAGTACTGGCACAAAGGCTCCGAGCGAAACAGGCACAGGAACGCATTCCATATATAAACTCACACACCGGGTGCAAGATAATGCAACCCGCACAAATCTGCAACGAATTCGCACACTACTACTCCACCTTGTACAACCTAAAAGACCAAAGCACCCAGACTCAACCCACACCCACATCTATCCGCAACTATTTAGCAAAGATTGCCCTCCCCAAGCTCCCGCCACAACACACTACAAGCTTATCCGCACCGATTACCACAAACGAGGTGCTCGACCAAATAGACAAAATGCCGAAGAATAAGGCCCCAGGCCCGGACGGATACACCAACGCTTACTACGCCACCTTCAAGACTGAAATTGCCCTAAGCCTTACTCGTTTCTTTAACGAAGCCACCCGACTGGGTACCTTCCCCGCCGAGTTCTTATCGGCACATATCATCACTATTCCTAAACCAGGGAAACCTCCGACCACATGCCAAAACTTCAGACCAATATCCCTCCTAAACGCAGACGCAAAACTCTACGCCAAAATCTACGCAGAGCGACTCAAGAACATACTGCCAACACTGGTGCACACAGACCAGGTGGGATTTGTGGCAGGCAGACAGGGACCAGACAACACCAGGAAAGTACTGGACCTATACAAAATACTGAAGAATACCAAACAACCAAGTGTTATGCTATCCCTAGACGCCGAGAAGGCGTTCGACCGCCTGAACTGGCAATTCCTTCAAGAAACCTTGTGGGCTTACGGCTTCCCAGCCCCCTTCCTCTCTGCAGTACGAGCCCTGTACAGTGTCCCCACAGCAACAGTACTCACCTCGGGATTTAGTTCAGAAGCCTTCCCAATCACGAACGGAACCCGTCAAGGGTGCCCACTCTCCCCCCTCCTTTATGTGTTAGCCTTGGAGCCTCTGGCAATAGCAATTCGGACCAACGATTCCATCCACGGGGTACCAGTCGGCCAAGAAGACTACAAACTAAGCTTATTTGCCGATGACATACTCCTCACACTCACACAACCACTCATAACACTCCCTTCCTTACACAAAGTATTACAAGCATACAGCCATCAGTCCTACTATAAGCTTAACATCGCCAAAACACAGGCGATGTGCCTCAACACGCCAAAACACGTGGAAGCAATCCTGAAGTCCAGCCATAGTTTTGACTGGAGAGAAGATTTCCTGGTGTACCTCGGTGTCAAGATAACTCACAAAGAAAATGAGCTATTCCACGTCAACTACACAAAACTACTAAAAGACGTAGATACCCAACTGCAAGCATGGAAGAACCTATATCTGTCATGGGTTGGAAGAATAGCGGCGCTGAAAATGACAATTCTCCCCAAAATCCTCTACCTCTTCCGTACACTACAAATCAAAATCCCACAAAGCTATTTCACGAAGCTACAGGCAACCCTTCTCAGATTTAGCTGGGGCGGCAAACACCCTCGAGTCCCCAAAGCGTTGCTGCTGAGAAGTGTGAAACATGGTGGAATGGGCTTCCCCAACGTCAAAGCCTATTACCAGTCTGTCATTCTTACGAATGTGATCAGTGCCCACTCGACCACATACACCCCACAATGGGTAGCAATAGAGAGTACCCGCTGCGGGAATCAGGACTTATCAACACTACTCTGGATACCCCAACACCTGAGAAGGAAGCCCATGAACATGTTGGGCACCACCGAGTGCCTCCTTAAAACCTGGGACACCCACAGGGATCTACTGTGCTCAGCACACCCGTGGGCCCTAGCGGCTCCGATCCGAACCCTACACCACTGCAACGGCACATTCCCGCATCAGAAATGGGAAGAAAAAGGAATCACACATGTATACCAGCTATGCACCAAGAACGGTCTCAAAACTTTCCCAGACCTACAAAAAGAATTTGTCTTACCTCCGAATTACACGTTCGCATACTTACAACTCAAAGCGCTCATAGTAGACAACAAGTTTACGGATTTGAAAAACTCACTGCAAGCCTCCATTACAAAATTTGAAGCACAATGTCTTTCACTGGCCCCCCCGAAGAAGTCGGTCTCCACCTGCTATACCTGCCTTGCTAAACCCGACAACAACGCCAAATGGAAATTCATGCAGGATTGGCAGACAGACCTCCAAGTCACAATATCCCCAAAGGACTGGGAAAAAATCTTTGCCTCTCACGAAGGGCTGACAACGAGTACAGCACACCTCGAAGCATCTAGGAAAATTCTATACAGGTGGTACATGGTACCGACCCGACTACACACCATATTCCCCACCTCGTCGGACTTATGCTGGCGCTGCCACACCACCAAAGGGACTATGCTACACATGTGGTGGACATGCGACAGAATACAAGGTCTATGGAAACGTACAGTCCTACTTATCAGAAAAGTCACAAATTTCCGTCTAGCACTTGACCCTAAAACTATACTACTCCGACTGTTACCAGACGAAGCACCGAAACTGATCAAGAAAATGATGTACCTCATTCTCGGCACAGTATCCATATTAATAGCTAGGAAATGGAAGACGACAGACTTGCCCTCCGACCGAGACATTGAAATAGAAGTGACATCTGTGCTGGAGTACGAACTTACCATGTGGAACCAAGCGAAAATAGGGAAACTAAGCCCCCACACCGCCACGATGTGGCGAACCTATACCCAACAACTCACACGCACCAACACAGGCCTTCCTAGGCCCACAAGCGAGCTCACCTGAGCCGCAAAAGGGAAAATACCCCACAAACCAGCACCGACCTCCCAACACACCTTACCAGAGTAACCCAAACCATAGAAGTCAGGACCTTAGGACCCACCTACAGTCGCAACCCGGTACCAAAGCCAAATCCCCCCCCACCTCCCTTGAAGTCACAACATATGATAGCGTTATCACCCTGACCAACGATGGCACCCCCCCCCCCGGTAATAGGGGACTTTGAACCATATCGACCCCACAGGGTTAGTGATGCTACCTTTACACGCAGAAACGAGCGGACGCCCCGATCACGGGGAGCTCCCCCCCATGCACGCCATCCACAGCAACACCGCAATGACAACATAGAACAATAAGTGTAAAGGCAGTAGATGTGTACAAGATGTGTTCACCCCCCCTTTTTTTCCTTCTGTACCCCCTCTGCTTAATTCATTTGCCATGCAATGTATATCGACGATTGTATGACCACATTATGTTCAAATGAAACTCCCCTTTCTCTTCTGTACCCCATTTTTCTTGTCTTTATGAAAATAAAATTTCAAATTGGAAAAAATGTCATGTAGAACTAAACAAATAACATTTCTTATTTTCTCCCATATTTTTCATATTAAATTATGTTTCATAGCTAAATATTTGATATTAAATGAAAGCCCTGTTTCCCCTGAATAAAATGATATATAATAAGGAGGGGTGCATTTAATATGAAAGAGATGAATTACGGTTGGACAGACATATAGCGCAAATGCCAGGTTTTGTTTACGTTTTGTTTTGTTCACAACTTGTACATTTGGCTCAGTCCTTAAGGGGTTAAGGGGTTAAACAAATGTACCTAACTAACAGAGCTTACTACATATAATCAATTACAATGACCAATAGGCAACTGGCTTTTTAGTAGCAGCTGTCAATTACTCTCTGTCGCTACTTGTGAAATTGGCAGAATTTAAACAGCCACTACTTGCCAAATGTATTGATAGCACGTAACAGTTGACCCGTAAAAAATAGTAACAGGCATAGGGTTTCTGGCGTAAATGTATCCAATGTAGGTTATGTAGTCTAATAAGTACCATTACCCATTACTTTTTCTAAGTTTTTCTATAGAGGCAATTAAATTGCTCAGAGAATTTTCCATGTCACCGTCTTACATACAAACACCATCAAATGCCAATTTATAGTTATTTTTACCCACAGGCAATACTGCAGTATACAATGTGCTGTATATAAATTCAGAACTAGATGTATTTTTTCTAACTAGGTCTTCCATCTATATTCTCTGAAGTATAATCTCGCACCGCTGATTAAAAACTACTATGCTTCATTGAAATTTAAGGAGAAAATGAGCTCTGAATAGATTTTATAAGATATCCACCAAATTGTATTTCAATTTAAAACTGATTTTAGTTAACTCCTAATTTGAACACACACTGGGTCAACAATGAGTCCTTTCTTTTAGCTCTTGAGATTTTAAGGACAAGGGACATATTAAATTGTTTAGCGCAGGCTGACAGGGAAGAAGAGCTGGGACTCTCTTGGTACTCCTTGTGGTGTTGCTGGTCCATGACTGGTATTCTGTGGTCCTAGCTATGAAGATGTTGGAGGTACCAGGATAGGCATTGCTACAAGTGGAGCACTGTTGTAAGTTACCTAGGTACCAGTATTTGGATTACGAGTTTTGAGGTTTTGTAAGTGAAATTGGAGAAGATTAAGTTAGAGGGGGGGCTTTTTTATGCCCTCTGGTGGAGGGCCTGGTGGTTTTACCCTGGTAGTGGTGCCAACAGAGGAGGCCAGCAAGTTCAGAGTCATTCTACATATATCCCATCCAAAAGGAGTATCAATGAATGAATCTTTGTGTACTTAGAAAATATGCATCTGATTTAGAATGCTGGTCCACGGTGGATGACAAAGACAGTGAGTCCACTTTCCTGCTTTTTGCAAAATATATTGGATAGTTAATAACTAGTGAGTTGCAGGTTACATGGCTTCTGTGGACTGCTGCATCCCAATGTAGTGCTTTAGTTCATTTTTGCATTGGACATTGTTGCGCATGCAGTTCTCTGTTCTATGGCATATCAGTTAGGTGGTTTCCTGTTTATTGGGCAGAAGGGATCTAGGCAATGTGGTAATTTGTTGTAGGGTGATGAAGAATTGTATGGCTGTATGGATGTTTGGTGTGCCATTAATGGTGGATAACCGTAACAGGGAAGAGGTCCAGGCACTCCAATAGCTTCAGGCACATTTATTAGAACCAAGAGAGCACTGCAACGTTTTTACCCAAGATTAGTTAAAGCCTTTGACAAATACCCAATCTTTGGTCAAAACGTTGCAGTGTTCAAGAGGGCTAGTCTTTCCTATTAAACTAACTTTTCTTGCTCCGTTAGACTCTCCATAGTCTCAGTTCCTTTAAAAGATCATTAAACAGGGGTGGGTCTAGACACAGAGGAAGATGACCGCTTGAGTCTTTAGCTCTGCACCACGAGCTCGGCAAACCCGCATTTTAGTGAATTCCCCTAGAGAAATTGCAGTGTTATAACACGATGTCCCTTGATGTCCCAATCTAAATTACAGAATCAAGAAAAGGCATAAAAATTGAATTTCTTTGCCCAGAAAAAAGTAGCTATTTTGGCTATGCCGACTGCAGATGCGGGCCTACAAGATGGCACCAGCAGCTCCGGAGGGAGCAGCGATCTGAATTGGAGCAGACGCCTGAAGTGGAACCTTTATACCTCAAACCTTTGACAAGCAGTCTAATAAGCTTGTCTCCATCTGGCAGGCCAGCGTAGTTGAAATAAAACGCGACCTGCATGACTTAGGGTCCCGTACGGCACAAGTGGAGACCAAGGTGGAGGAACTTGTGGATGCTCACAATACATCTATGGAGTAGATCCAACACCTCACTGCACAACTAACACAGTGCGAAGCAAAGATTATGGACCTCGAGGATAGGTCCCGTCGCAGCAATGTCCACTTGCGAGGGACTCCTGAGACGGTTCTCCCGGTGGATTTACCGGCATTTTTTTAAACTCTTGGTCTCCGAGATCCCAACAGATATGCTACTCCTGGACCGTTTACACAGGGTCCCTAAACCACAACAAATTTCTGCCTTGCTACCCCGGGATGTGCTAGAATATGTGTGCTTCTGGCAAAAGCAGCTATTTTGGTTTGCCAGTTCATATTTTATTTTCTTTTTCTTCTGTTTTGCAAAGACAAAAAAAACAACAACAACAAAACAATCCAGGTTGCTCCTCTAAGATCCAGGTTATAATAAAGCAATAGGAAAAAAAAAAAATCATTGGTAGCCGGAGTCATGGAATCTTGCATGTGAGTATCTTTTATTAGTATTCAAACATTTTATTAGAAATTATGCACAGTGTCAGCTGCAGTGTGGGTGTCAAGATTGCATTACTGAACATCCTAGATCAGGGGTGGGCAATCTGCGGCCCTCCAGATGTTTTGGACTACATCTCCCTTGATGCTTTGCTAGCATTATGTCCCTAAGAGCATTATAGGAGATGTAGTCCACAACATCTGGAGGGCCACAGATGGCCCACCCCTGCCCTAGATGATCAATTTCATTTAAACAAGAGAAACAAAAGAGAAAAGGAAGAAAAAGGTTTATACATATATTTATTTGTTTCACAATTTTTCTGGCATCTCTCTTATAGGGTCTGCACCTTTATATATATATATATATATATATATATATATATATATATATATATATATATATTGTGATCCTTGTCTGTAGATAGCACGGTCCTCTAGGGCAAAAACATGCACAGTCCTTTTATTTTCTTATAATCCCGGCAACTTTATTTGTAAATTTACACATCAGGCAGCAGCAAACAAAACATAAATGCAATGATGTAACACAAATCCCTATAACAAAAAGCCTAGCTCGTCTGAGCACTAACTCACATCAGATTCCCTATCTATCAGGGGTTAAACTATAACAAAATGTATTGGTTTCACCAACCTAGTGTCTTTGTCTGCTCTCAGCACTCCTAGTGCTCCAAGCCAGCCTTGACTGCTTCCTTCCGCACTCCTAGTGCTCCAAGCCAGCACTCCCAGTGCCTCAAGCCAGCACTCCCAGTGCCTGGTCTCCTTGACTCTCTTACTGGAGAGAACACCCTCTCTCCTACCTGCTTCCTGAGAGGAAGCCAGCAATCCCCCTTTTACCTGCCTAGCAGGGATGGGTTTATTCCCACTGCTTATCAGCAGCTGAACAGTGGGTTGGAGACAGTCCAAAAAACCCTGGCCTGGATCTATGTCTCCCATGAAAACCACTAAACTGTGGAGTGGAGCATTGGCCCACCCTTCTCTCCAAATGCTCCACCCCAGGGGCCCATAACTAAACAAAGCTTTGTGTTGTGCAAAACACAAACTACATATACTCCCCCTGTGGTTAAATGGCTTCTCTGCCTTCACTTTATCACAATATATATATATATACAAAAACAAATACAAACAGTAACCAAGTGCCAGTTCAGGGAAGATAACATAGGTAGCTTGAACATATTCGGCCCATTGGTAGAATATAGGGATATTGTCCCCAAGTAAAAAAAAAAAAATGAGGATGAGATAGTATCCCCATCGAAACATGTGTCCAAGTTCTCCACCCTCTCTACCGTTAGAGTCTGAATGGGGGCCACCCCCAAAGTATTCCCCTGTTTAAGCGGGGTGGTTAGAGTAGGTTTATGCCAGACAAATGTTAACTTATAAAAGAATTTATAATGTTAATTTATAAACACATGCCACCTATTTTGGATGACAAGGTAGTTTACTTTCCAGGTTATGGTCTCCATTTATTAGGTTTATGTGTTAAGGTTAAAAGGTGGGTCAGCGGAGGTAAAATATTTATAACCTTAGTTTATATAAACTCAGCTTACCTCTGCCAACTGAAGCCCCCAATAAGGGCAGTGGTCAGACATTCTGCTCTATTTTGCAAATTATTTTCTAATATTTCCTCCATTTGATGTATCCCTGTTGACTATAATGATGGCTTCATGAAGGAGTTTGCCAAAGAGCAGTTCGTATCGATATTGCAGTGAAACATTACAGAGGTACCTGTTAAACTGCCCAACTTGAGATTATTAGAAAAAATGTTAAATGCTCCACTTGTGCCTTTTCAGAACGCATTTGTGATGTTAGAGTGAAATTACACTAAATATTTAATACATTTCTAATAAGGCTACTTATTTTTAAATATAATTATTTGTATCATTTGCTGGATTCAAAAATGTGCTCATCTCAAATGACACAAGTTTGCTTTAAATGTGCATAATGGTCCCAGAAGTGAAATAAATACCATTTTTTAAGATTGCAGTCTGTAGAAAAACAAGATAACAGGGAACATCTACTAGCAGAACAACCAAACATTATCTGGGGCACCATTAATAGAACCAATAAATATTTAAAAGCCAGCTCTAATGGGAATGTTGTCTTGAATTTTGCAAGTTATGTAAAAAAACAACAACAATTTACTGTAATATTCAATTTAAAGGGACATTTCAGGCATCAAGTTGTTTTTAAGCCAGTTTAGTGAATGTGGAGTCACTGATTGGCTGACAGTGGCAGCTGACCGCTCTGACCCAATCAGTGGCACCCCTGCCCAGCGGCACTCTGAGCTACCTCAATCTGAAAATCCATAAGCCGGATGCTGCCATGGAAGAAGTGGACATTGCTGCTGGAGGCAATTTTGGGGTTTAACCATTTGAGAATGGCTTGATCCCTTGAGGTAAGAGTGTCTTCAGGAGTCTCCTGGCACAATAGCTACTTTTTTTAAAAAATGTAGTTTTTTTGGTGCCCGTAGTGTCCCTTTAACTGAGCTAGCAGAACAAGAAACACATTCTAAAACATAGGTAGATATTAATATCATATCTTCCAACAGTATCATTTTAGTCAGACAGTATAGAGTCCAGTGTCCTGTCCTGCTTTAGTTCCCTGGTGTTCTGTAGGGGGGAGAGAGGTAACAATGGGACACAGGGAGGGAAGGGGTGAGAGAGGTAGGAATGGGACACAGGGAGGGTAGGGGGGAGAGAGGGAGAAATGAGACACCTGGAGGTGAGGGGGAAGAAAGGACACATGGAGTGGAGAGGAAGAAATGGGACACATGGGGGGAGAGAGGAGAGTGAACAATGGGACACATGGAGGGGGAGAGAGGGAGGGCATCAGACATATGGAAGGGAGGGAGAGAGGGTATGGGACACAGGAAAGGGAGGGGGAGAAAGGGAAGAATGGGACACATGGAAGAGAAGGAAGAATGGGACACATGGAGGGGAGGATGGAATGGGACACATGAAGGGGGCTGGGAGGGAGGAGTGTATGGTAAACATGGAGGGGCTAAGGGGAAAAAGAATGGGACACATGGAGGGGCTGGGGCGGAGCAGGGTATGGGACACATGGAGGGGCTAAGGGGGGAGATGGAATAGGACACATGGGGCAGAGGGAATGAGACATATAGAGTCTTTGGGGTCAAGGGAATAAGACACATGAGGGGTCCTGGATGTGGGAATGAGACACCAGGGGGGAATGCGGCACTGAGGGGGGAGTGAATGAAACACCATGGAGGAAGGGCACTAGGGCAATTTTTGCACCGGGGCCTGTGGATTCTAGTTAGGCCTCTGCCCCTATGATACGAAAAAGTGAAAGTTTAAATATATTACTTACCACGTTTCCAGCGTTTTAACTCCTATGCTCCAGCTGCCAACTCTGCCTTCCATGACAGGACCACTGTACCTAGTCAACTTCATCGAAATGTGGAGCGAGTGTCTGTTACAGAGCAAGCCCTCAGGCTCTTTCGCAGGATCCTCAGTTAGTGCTGCTTTAACATATTTATAGTTGCCCATGCAAATGCATACACAATTTGCTTTGTGGTCCAAAACAATTATGTGGAATTCATTTAACCATTTGAATTCTAATAAAAAATGATCTTTCATACAGAGAACCTTTAAAGGAGAGCTTTACTATGCATAACAACATGCCCTGCATATTTCTTTTGTTTTTTTATTGTTGTTTGTTTTAAGACAACGGGAATATTTATTGAAAACTCTTATTCTATTGTGTGATTATCCATTTATTGGGCAGGTCTTGCCTGAAGAAGGTCTTGCCCCTTTTTTCAAGTCAACCAAAGTGTAACAGAAGGACATTTAGGATGGCAGAGGCATATATAAAAGCCTAACCACTTCAATTTCAATCACCCTCAAACCATCTACCTGAAGAGACTGGATTGTTGTTGTTTTTTTTGTTCTTTTTTTAGATGTTTGTGTTCATGGTTCATATGTTATATTTATTTTAATCAAGAGTCTGGATATTATATTTTTGGGCCAATTTAAATGGTACCATTAAGCATGAATATTTATATTTACTTTTTTATATAATGTGTGTCCCTCCACAGTACTTATTAGAGTTATTTAGAGTTTACTTTGGAAATGGCAAAGGACTTGGGTATCCCAAGCCTCCGGAGAAGGTGGTGTGGAGATTTAGGACCAGGACACTGGAAATACTCGAATTGGTCCAGAACACTCCAGGAGGCAGAATAATGGGTGAAGGTCACTCATAGGGCCCAAACCAATATATTTTTACTCCAACTCTCTGCACAGGATACATCATATGTCCCCTAGTTAATCGGGGCGTCCAAGGAGCCCCATGTTTTTATTTATTTATTAAAAGGATCTCAATATGAGGCAACTAGAATGTCAGGAATTGGCTGTAGATGGTCCACTGTTACTTAGGGTAGTGGATGCAGACAAAGGATTATCATGAACTGGCTGAAGTCACTGCACATATAGGAAGAGCTGCTTGTCTCTTAACTCCTTTGTTAATACAAGCCTATGGTTTCCAGTTACAACATTGTGTGAAGTTCTGTACATTTTATGTTGGAATTTTAGACCCGTCAAAATTAATATCTTTTTAAGTTTTCTTCAGTTGATAGGATAAATGTCTAATTACAAATGATCTGTTACCCACACAAACATGAGTGTAATTATTAAAGTGAATCCCTAACAAGCTTGTTAAACATTTTCTTTAAAATCACTCATGTGGAGAAAATATTGAAACCTAAGACAAGAGTTCAAAGTGCAATTAACAAAAAGCAGCACATGGCTTATGAACTTTGGGTGAGAGATGAAACAAACTACCTAAAATGGTGAGACCATAACGGTTATCAGCATTGGAACATGTAAATATAGTTCTAAAACCATACATTCATTGTTATAAATAACCAATAAATGCTGAGGGGGCTTTAACGGACATCTACCTTCATTACTTAAAAATCTGTAAAGTGGTATAAGTAAAACCTACATATAAAAGATAAAATAAAAGATAAAATACACACAATATAGTGCAGATTGTATTTAAAAATGAACTACATAAGTTCTTGGAAAGTGTGAACACTCACATTTTAAAAAGCCTATATATGTATATTGGCTCTGTAACTTGGCTTTAATGCTTTAAGGGCAGCATCACACCTCTTGTCCACTTTAAAGTTCTCTCGGAGGAAAAAAAAAAAAAAGGAAGAAAGGTAACCAATGTGTATATTGCCAATAAGAACAGGTTAAAAAGTGGAATAGGTATAGTGCTCACCTAGGGAGTCTGACAAAGAGGTCGGTTTGCCAGATTCTACTGAGTGAGAGCAGTTTAGTAATGTACAGATGGTTAGAGTGAGTCTTCTGGGAAAGACTCTCCAGTCTAAATGATAATGTTTCAGATGGGTCATGGAGCATGATTCTGAGGTTAGAAATTTTAATTTTTTAGACTAGCTTTTAGATCCCCTTTATTTAAGGAGGATGGTCTTCTCCTCAGGAACTATATTGGTATCCCAGACATCTACACTTTAATGGCTACTGAGGTAAACCCTGCTATCTATCATAGGGAGCAGTGTATCTATAGATCCCACAAACCAAACCTTGAGTAATTTACAGTCTAAATTTGCAGATGCTGTCTGCCTACTTATTATTGATTTTGGATAAATCAGAAAGAGAAGGCACTGCTTAGAACCCCTCTCCTGCATCCTTGCTGGCGTCATCTTGCATGGTACATCTAAAATCTCTTGCCAGAGTTGGTCCTTGGGAGTTAGTAGCTTTATCATAGGGCTACAGTAATCTCCCTTTACTTTGCAGACAACATCAGCTGTTTTTATGGAATCAATTAAAACAGAAAGCCAATAGGAATCAAAAGTATTTCTCCCCAAGAAGGTCAGAGAGAAGTTTAGGACTATTCTGGAGTTAGGAATCTCTCTTTCTTATCCCCTGTTAGAGCAGCCTTTTGCAGTAACTCAGATGTCAGATGCCTCAAATCTCAGTTAGGGTGCATTTACAGCCCAGAACGTGATAAGAGGAATTTGATCAGACCGAGAGAAACTCCTTCATATTAAGATTTTGGAGACAAAAGTTAGCATTACAGGGCCTAGTTTATCTAAACCAGTTACCAGTGTTAGTAAAAGTCCAATCAGACAGCAGAACAGTGGTGGCTTATGAAAATCAGAAAGGAGGCACAAGATCAAGGAGTCTTTGTTTGTAGGCTCTAGATTTTTGGTCTTGGGCCTTAGCAAACAAAGTTAGGGAAACAGAGAAGCGATCAAGCTGGCAGAATTCCTTTCTTGCAAGAGATTGTCTCACAACCGTTCAATTAAAGATTGCTCTATTCCAATGTATAAAAAGCAATTTTGGCCAGAAACAAGTAGGTCTGTTTGCATCCCAGACTTCTGTACAGACTCCCAGGTTTTTATCCAGGATTTGGACAAAGGGGGCTTGGAAAATGAATGCAAAGCCTTTTCAGTGTTCCAGCCCCTTGTGCTTTTCTCCCTCCATCTTTACTCATTAGAGTGCTGCAGAAGATCTGCATAGATAGGGTACAGAGTTTAGTTATCCTTTACCCAACCTGGACCTCTAGACCCTGGTATCCCTTGACCCATCAGTTAGTCAAGGGAACCAAGATTCCATTGGGCTTAACTGCGGAGTACTTTCAGGGAGCCAGTGATCTTTTGCTCAAGCTTTAGCAACTGATATGGATTGCACCCCTGTTAGGCTGTTGACCCATCTACCTTTATTGGATCAGGTGCTAGATATCATTAATTCATCTTTACGATAAGATATAGAGAGATATTTGAGGCATTTGAAGAATGTGAGGTTTCTTTGCAACCTACTTCTTATGTGTCTGACACCATTCCCTTAGCTTTAGAATTCCTTACCCTTAAATTCCATTCTGGATTAGCAGTCAGTACCATCAAGGCCTATGGGTCAGCTTTTCATTTTCTTATCCTTAACCTTACTCAAGATATCCTGTATTCCTGAAATTATTACCAGGGTTATAAGTCTGCCGCCCCACAGTACACATCTACTTGGGATGTTGACCTCTTATTACATTTATAATTTTTACTTTAATCCCTTTAACCCCTTAAGGACCAAACTTCTGGAATAAAAGGGAATCATGACATGTCACACATGTCATGTGTCCTTAAGGGGTTAAAGATTGATTTAAGATGTGTTGCTTTGGCCTTGGCAGCTAGAGGAGCTGAGTTAATTGAAATCCATATTTAGAACCCGAGCTTTCCCAGACGCTGGGGGGAAGGGGGTGTTTATACTAAAAAGATACAAACAAGGGAGACAAAAAAAATCCAATATTTCCCCAGGTCCAGGTCCAGTGGAATTGTATTTGGTTCAGGATCCTTCTGAACCAGGTTTATTTTTAGTCAGTCTGTTATAATCTTACCTTGACCTTTCTACTGCTGTCAGAAATGACATTAATCACTTATTTATTTCATCAAGGACTTGTCCAGCCAAAGTTAATACAATTAGAAGTTGAATCCCTTCCGCTATGTCTTTGGCTGGTATGGACTTTTCTGTGTTTAAAGGTCACTCTATCAAGGGTGCCTCGTCTACTATGATCTGAAAACTTTCTTTGTTTTAGGACTGAGCATAACCACCTTGCAACAGTGCCCGTCCCACCCTCCCCTAGTAAAAGGGTTTTGTGTGGTGGTGGAGGAGTAGCAGGAGTGCTAGCACGCATGTGCAGCACAGGTTCCAGCTGATTTCCCTCAAGTGACGAGGGTAGGAGATTTTCACGGGTAGGGAAATTTGATAGAACACCGGACCTGGTTATCTTGTGTGTTTATTTGGTACATTCCTAACTGTTTCCGTTTTTTACAGATTATAACCATACTCATAGACAGGACCAACAATCCAAGAACCCACCTAAGTAGGAAGATTAAAAGCTAGTCATATCTTCAAATTGGAATTCATTTCAGCTCCTTGCATTCAAGAACCAGCTATCAGAGAGTTTTTTGTTTTTTTTAATTATACAGAAGTTTCCTTCATTGTGATTTATTATGTAGCAGTTTTGGTGTATTTTTTTTTTTTTAACATGATTTCAGGCCTATACATTGTTTCCTAGTTATCAGTTTGTCTATTTGAAGTATTCATAAGTCTTCATGTTCCTCTTATGTTTTTTAAAAGTAGTATTGGGTTCTTGAATTCTTTTACATATCTTTAGGTTTACTTCAGTTTCTCTAACCTTGCACGCTGCCTGTTACTGGTTGTTTTCTGTTTGGAATATTTCTAACCTTGTTAAAGATGCACTGTCATGGCCACATCTATTTTTTTAACCCCCCTCCCGGCTCCACTACATTTTATTATCCCCCTAGACACCCCCAGATGCCTCTAGGGCCCCCATTTTACTTTTTTTTTCTTTTTACTCTTTATTTCATGACCCTATGGGACATGTCATTTATCCGCACGCTGTGAAATTCCCGTGCATGCCAGTTGAAAACTTGGGCATTCGCTATTGTCCGAAATTCAGGAAGACAAATGAATAAATAGAAATTTCAAACAAATGAACGAAGTCCAAGTTTTCGCTTGTGGCTCCCTCCTTGTAATATTTAAAAATACTGACCCACATATTAGTCTAAGAGAGATTAAGATCTCTCTAATGGCCCTACTCCCTATGCTACGAGCAGGGGCATGTCTACTAAACAGTGAGCAGCCAGTGGCTCATTGGTGGTGGCTGAGAGGGGGGGGGACGGGGGGAGGGGGGGAGACAATAGGACCCTTAGGGCCCCACCCACCGCTCATGGTGGGGGCTGGGGGGACAGTAGGTCCCCTCTTTTGTCACTGAGGGCCCCCCTCATTTTATTTTTTTAAACAGTTAGCAACAACAGGTTCACAGGCATTCGATTGAATGAAATTGCGAACAATTTGCATGTCAATGAGTGAAATAAATATTTGACCCCTTCGACTTAGTGGCAAAAAACCCTTGTTGGCAATCACGGTGGTGAGACGTTTCTTGTAGTTGGCCACCAGGTTTGCACGCATCTCAGGAGGGATTTTGTCCAACTCCTCTTTGCAGATACTCTCCAAGTCATTAAGGTTTCGAGGCTGACGTTTGGTGACTCAAACCTTCAGCTCCCTCCACAGATTTTCTATGGGATTAAGGTCTGGAGACTGGCTATGTCACTCCAGGACCTTAATGTGCTTCTTCTTGAGCCACTCCTTTGTTGCCTTGGCTGTGTGTTTAGGGTCATTGTCATGCTGGAATACCCATCCACAATCCATTTTCAATGCCTTGGCTGAGGGAAGGAGGTTCTCACCTACATGGTCCCGTCCATCGTTCCCTTGATGCGGTGCAGTTGTCCTGTCCCCTTAGCAAAAAAACACCCCCAAAGCATAATGTTTCCACCTCCATGTTCGACGGTGGGGATGGTGTTCTTGGGGTCATAGGCAGCTTTCCTCCTCCTCCAAACACGGCGAGTTGAGTTGATGCCAAAGAGCTTGATTTTGGTCTCATCTGACCACAACAATTTCACCCAGTACTCCTCTGAATCATTCATATGTTCATTGGCAAACTTGAGATGGGCCTGTACATGTGCTTTCTTGAGCAAGGGGGCATTGTGGGTGCTGCAGAATATGAGAGTGCTCCTAATCTCAGCTCGTTACCTGTATAAAAAAAACACCTGGGAGACAGAAATCCTGCTGATTCATAGGCGGGTCAAATACTTTTTTCACTCATTGACATGCAAATCAATTTATAACTTTTTTGACGTGTTTTTCTGTTTGTTTTTTGGTTATTCTGTCTCTCACTGTTAAAATACACCTTCTACTAAAATTATAGACTGATCATGTCTGTGTCAGTGGGCAAACGTTCAAAATCAGCAGGGGATCAAATACTTTTCCCCCTCACTGTACACACATATGCACACAAAATCAGAAGGACATAGACACACGGGTACACACACACTGACACACAGGGATAGATACACATCCACACAGGTACAAACACTGACACACAGGAACCCAGACATACTGGTACACAAGCACACACAGCCAGATGCCCACACTGACACAAAGTTATGCACAACATCATGTACACACAGACCCAGGTACACATACACACATGTATAAATAAGAATTTACAAATTGTAGCCACCCTCCTGTTTCCTTACTTTTTGGGCACAGAAGGGTGACTTCACTGGCTACCAGTGGGAGCTGGCTGACCAAGGCTAATGGATGTTTGAGACTCCACTGACTCCGCTACTCCACTGTGCATACCCACTAGCTTTGCTAAGTGGTTATGCTCATTATAAGACAAATAAAGTATGCAGATCATAGATTCCTGCAAACTTTGTTAGTCAGTAGGGTTAAACACTAAACTCAACAATGTAGCAAATTAGAAACCAAATTGCAAGACTAAACTGAGAACTCCTGGGAATTCAAAGTGAATTTAAAATTTAAGTTCCAAGTAGCAGAAATATTAACAAAGTTGACTTGAAGATTTTTTTTCCAGTTCAGCTATTATGCTCTTAAATGTGAAATTCACTTTTAATTTGCTTTAAATCCTTGACAAGTCATATTTTAGTAAACAACCATGTTGGCTATTTTAGCCTCAGTTTTAAAGTTTAGATTTGAAATTTGCTTCAATTGGGAGTTCAGTTAATAATCATGTAGGGGATTGCGAGAAGTTCAGTCATGATAAAAAAAAAAAGGAGCCGTCTATAACTGAATGATATATATATATATATTTTTTTACTGTACTAATTAGTTACATAGTTACATAGCTGAAAAGAGACTTGCGCCCATCAAGTTAATTTTCCTTACATATGTTTTTGCTGTTGATCCAAAAGAAGTAAAAAACCTAGTCTGAAGGACTTCCAATTTGCAACAAACTAGGAAAAAAAATCCTTCTTGATCCCAAAATGGCAGTCAGATACCTCCATGGAGAAAGCAGCTATTACCCCACTAATTATAAATTATATCCCTGTATGTTATGTTTTTGCAAGTATTTACCCAATTGCTGTTTAAACATCTGCATGGACTCTGATAAAACCACCTCTTAAGGCAGACAATTCCGTATTCTTATTGCTCTTACTGTAAAAAAATGTTATTTGCCTTAGATGAAATCTCCTTTCTTCCAGCCTAAATGTGTGACCTTGTGTCCTATGCATAGCCCTGTTTATGAATAGATTTCCAGATAATGGTTTGTATTGGCCCCGAATAAATTTGTATAATATTATCATATCCCCTCTGAGGCGCCTTTTTCCCAAACTATAGATTAAAATGTTTAAGCTTTCTTCGGAACTAAAATGCTCCATTCCTTTTATCAATTTTGTAGCTCATCTCTGCACATTTTCTAGTGCCATGATATCTGTCATGATCTTGTGCAGGTCAGTGATGAGACTGAAACTGGTGTTAACTTCAGGTTCTTTATTTTTTATCTTAGACATTATAGTAAGAACAGGATATCCTTTAATAGAAATTATAGGAATGGGAGAGAGAGAAAACAGAACAGAATAACAGATTACAGGTGAGAATAACTAGGCTCTGAAGTAAAGGGTTTAGACCATGGGTCGTCAACCTGGTCCCTACCGCCCACTAGTGGGCGTTTCAGGATTCCAGGTGGGCAGTAGGGATTTTCACATTTTTTGACAGATTGGGTGAGCGGGCAGGCGGGTGCGAGCAGGCGGTACCCCTGCGACCGAGTACCGCCATCCCCACTTGCAGCCCCGGCTCGGGCGGCAAACCGCCGGGGCCGCATATGGAGGGGTCCATCGGGTGGCCCATGCTGTCATCATCTCTGCTGGGAGGAAGTGATTCCCCAGTCACTCATCCCAGCATACAGAGAGCCCGCGCGGGAGGAAGGAGTCAGAGTGGGAACTCTGACTCACATCCACCTGAACCATCACTAGACCCCCAGGGAAAGTCACCCTCCTGCACCTTAAAGGTAGGAAATGGGAGGGTGACTTAAATATAATGTGTGTGTTTGTTTGTCTATGTGTCTTTGTATGTATATCTTGTGTGTGTCTGTATGTATGTGTATGTATGTGTGTCTTATGTATGTGTCTTTGTATGTGTGTGTGTGTCTTTGTATGTGCCTTGTGTGTGTGTGTCTGTATATATGTGTGTATGTATGTGTGTCTTTTCTTTGCATGTATGTGTTGTGTGTGTGTATGTGTCTTTGTATGTATGTCTTTGTATGTGTCTTGTGTGTGTGTGTCTGTCTGTATATATGTGTGTATGTATGTGTGTCTTGTCTTTGTATGTATATGTGTCTTGTGTCTGTCTGTATGTGTGTGTGTGTGTGTCTTTGTATGTATCTTATGTGCGTGTCTGTATGCATGTCTGTGTGTCTGTATGTATGTGTGCCTGTCTGTTTGTATGTATGTGTCTTGTGTGTGTGTGTGTCTGTATGTGTGCCTGTCTGTGTGCCTGTCTGTCTGTATGTATGTGTCTTGTGTGTCTGTATGTATGTATGTATGTGTAAAAAGAGATAAAATTGGGTGGAAAACTCTACACTAGGTGAGTGTAGAAAATGGTGTTACGGGTTGTATAACCTTTAGGTGAAAGAATAGGAAGAAGATCTCAACTGGTAAAAGAGCTTCCCATTAAAGCTCTGAAGCAAATAAACTAACGGGAATAGGGTTAACAACCTAAGCGTACCAGGAGATCTCCTAACTAATAAAGAGAAAAAACAAAAAAAACAAGGAAAGTAAAGAAGTAAGTAAGATAGACGAACAAAATAGTGGTATATGAAACACTAGTGGATGTGGGATAAAAGGTCAGTGTATAGATAAAACCGACTAGACTTAGAACAGGGCAAGAAAGACTAAAAATAGAATGCCAAATCTAATAAAAAAAAAGGTGATAGTATAAGTATCTACAATATCGACAATATGGGAAACACTAAAGCTGAATATGAACTATGGTTACATAGAAATATAAGCACAGAAAAAAGAAAAAGACACTGAAATTACATATACTCTACTGATAGTAGAGCTAGCCAAAAATAAATAAAATAAGCAGCAAAAACAGGCTGGGTAAAGATAAAATATCTAAATGTATCCAAGTCCGCATATAAAATCTCTGTAAATAATAAATCAGTCCAAAATCGCTAGAAATCCTTTAGAATGTAAGATAAAGTCTGTATATATAAATGTAACAGTAGATACAGATTGCCAGTAACGAAATGGAAATAAGCACCAACTACACTGTATCTCTATCTGTGATAATATATCCGTAATGGTAAATGACAGATATAATCATATGTCATGCAGCAGAGGCTTATGATCACAAACTAGGTCACTGGCATAGATCTAGAGTGATAAAGTTTATGCCCTCAAAGATCTATTAAATTCAGCAAACACCTATCGTGTGAATAAAAATATATCAGGTTTATTTTTAAAAAGTTAATAAAACGTTCACAGCATCTTTGAATATTTAAGGAAAAAATAAAAATGTAAAATTGAAGAGGTATATCTACAGAGTCCTTGGGGATAAGCAGGATCTGGGTAAGTGGTTACTCACTAAACCTCTGGCCGGTCAAGAGGTAGCAGTAAGAGGAAAAGCCGGGAAGATAGATGTCTGGACCTTCGCATGCATCTCACTTAGTGCCCGATCTGCGTTCCACTGGGTCTCGGTAAAAGTGTGTATTTGCGGCTCCTGCCTTAAATTGCCTTACACGTTTCGTGACTTAGTGATGTCACTTCTTCAGAGACTTGCAGTCCTGAAAGAGCTGTCAGTAGGCTTTATATAGCTCACATTATTGCAAATATCACGGGCAGCTGCGGACAGTACTACTGCAGGGTGGGGATTTAACTACAATACAAGCAGAATATTTGGGAGTTTTTAACATCTCTGGATTCCACTTAACTCCACAAGAAATCCTCCTTTTAAGTAAGGGCCTTAAATTTGTTCCTGAGGAATCTCCCAACTGTTTTCAACTTTTTATTGATGCCCAAAAATTTGTTAGAAAGATGTCGATTAAAAGATTCTTTATTAAGAAAACTAGTGAAGGATTTTCTAATATTTCTACTACTTTTCCCAACTCTACTAAAGAAAAAGAACTACAGAGATTTAAGCCTAAATCTAAATTCTGTCCAAATGAACGAGGAAGCCAAATCGAGGCCTTTAATAAAATGATTATTCGAGACTTTGATAAACTTGGAAAAGATAAAGCTAGGAAAGATAAACATAAGAATCTTACCCCCAAAGAAAGTAACACCCTGATGAATTTGAGTAAAAGGAAGGAGCTTACAATTAAAAGTGCCGATAAGGGAGGAGGAGTGGTGATTATGTCAACTCAGTATTACGTTACAGAAACTTACAGACTTCTTAATGATCATTCTATCTATAGAAAACTTGATTGTAACCCCAATTGTGATTACAACCAAGACCTCAAAAACCTGTTATGTGATGCTAGAACAGCAGGCATTATAGATGAGTCGACATTTTCTTTTATTTTTACAGATTTCCCCAAAGTGCCAACATTTTACTTTCTCCCCAAAATTCACAAATGCAAAGACAAACCTCCAGGGAGGCCGATAATAAGCAGTATTGATTCTCTCACATCTAAGCTCTCTGAGTATATTGATTATCATCTACACAAATATGCTCAGGGAGCCATGTCATACTTGAGAGATACTAAACATCTTATTCAGGAGTTAGAATGTATCGAATGGGATGATGAATATACTTGGGCCACTTTGGATGTAACTTCACTCTACACCGTAATAGATCATGACCTTGGTGTAGAGGCAGTTAGAAATAATCTAGAACGTGATGCTGACTTGGAACCACCTTTCTGTTCTTTTTTGGAGAAGGCTATTCACTTTATCCTTACCCATAACTTTTTTAGCGCTTCAGATAAAGGGCACAGCAATGGGCACAAAGTTTGCACCGAGCTATGCCAACGTGTTTATGGACTGTTGGGAAAGATCATCCATCTGGTCCAATAACCCGTTTGGTGCAAACTTGGTGCTCTGGAGAAGGTACATCGACGATGCCCTGATGATATGGCGTGGCCCTATTGATCAGCTACATGACTTTTTTAAATATGTAAATCACAACTCTCTGTCTTTGGTTTTCACTCCCAAGATAGGTGCTCAAAGCATCAATTTTCTCGATCTATCGATTTTTATCGAGGATCGGAAAGTTAAGACAAAGACCTTCTTTAAAGATATTGATTCTTATAGCTTTATCAATACTAAAAGTGGACACCATCCAAATTGGCTTAGAGGAGTCCCTAAAGGACAATTTGTTAGGTTGCGTAGGAATTGTAGCGACCTAGATTCCTTTTTCACGCAAGCAGATGTTCTTAAGAAACGCGTTCTGGAGAAGGGATATTCTTCCAGATTTATAGATTCAGAGATTGATAGAGTTGGGAAGATCTGTCGTAATGATCTACTTGTAAATAAAAAAAAGTATATGACTAGAAACCCCATTTTTGATTTTTCATTTAACACTCAATATAATGGAAGAGCTTTTGATGTACAGAGAATAATTAGAAAACACTGGGGATTGTTGGTTGAGGATGAATTCCTAAGCAAACAAATACCTAGGGCTCCAAAAGTCATTTTTAGAAAGGGCACTAATTTAAAACAGATCCTTGCACCTAGTGCCTTCTGATCTGAGAAGGCTCAAACTAAACATAAGGGAGGTTTTTATACATGTGGAAACTGTATAAGCTGTGGCCATCAATTTAGTACGGTGTACAATTTTGTGAGTACACAAACACAAATGAAATTCAAAATTAAAAACAAGATATCCTGTTCTTCTACCCATGTAGTGTATCTTCTCACCTGTGGGTGTGGGATGCAATATGTGGGGAGAACTGGGAGAAAATTAAAAATCAGATTTCAAGAACATAGAAATAACATTAAAAAGGGTATGTTAACTCATTTAGTGCCAGTGCACTGTAATAGCTGTCCCCTTTTCAGTTTTAATTCACTAAAATGTATAGGTATAGAACAAGTAAGCCTGAACGAAAGAGGTGGAGACCTAATGATAGATCTAATGAAAAGAGAGGGTTACTGGATCCATACATTAAAAACCATGAAGCCAAGGGGTCTGAATGTGGATTTTGATTTGATTTGTTTTTTGTAATTTTTTGCACTTTTATATTATTTTATTAATATATATATATATATATATTTCTTGCTCTTTACTTATTTATTTATTTACTTATGTATTTATTTATTATTATTCTTTTATCTTTATTTTCTTTTCTTTTATTTTACCTTATCTTTATTATTATTATTATTATTATTTTTTATTATTTTTTTCTATTTTTTTATTACTATTTATTTTTATTTAATTTTAATTTTAATTTCTATTTATTTTTATTTTATTTTATATTTATCTTTATTTTAAATTTTAATTGTATTTATTTATTTTTATTTTACTTTTATTTCCATTTATATATATATTTTCTATTGTTATTTATTTATTTATATTTATTTACCTTTATTAATCTTATTTTATTCATTAGTGTTTAACTATTATATATACTTTTATTTTATTTTATCTTATTCTATCTATTAATCTATATATAATGTCAGCTTTTTTGTCATTAAATATCATGGACTTTTATGTTCAATCGTCTGAACGAAAGTGGAACGCATTCTCCCTGCCATTTCCGCATATGTGAATGGAAACCAAAGTGAGGCTTGGCTAGCAACCACGGAACGCATGACGCAACCGGAAGTAGTTTGGAGTCCCAACCCGGAAGTATGCAAACAAGCTGATTTTTTCGCGCCAGAACCGGACGGATTTAAAAGGGAGAAGTTGGGTTATTATGTTATGCTTGCATATGGACAGTATTGTGTCAGATGCCCCTGCGGAAGTTCATTATTGAACAAAACGCGTAGGGCTGGTTTTCTTCAGTGCTTAGAGTACTTTTTATTTATTTGTTATTGATTTTATTTCATTCTCCATCTGGCTTTCCTGCTCCACTGGACCCTGATATTGGGATTCGTTTTCTTCATCTGAGCTTGATGTGCCTACTTGACACTTCTATATTGTAAGTGTATTTGTTAATAAAGTGTGTCATTTTTTACTTGGATACTCTGCACTATTATTTATCTTTTTCCTCCTATGCATGATTTCAATGTTCCACAAGTCCTGAAGTCTATACATCATTATATTTGATATGCCTTCAATCAAATTGGTTCTGTGAGTGCAATCATTTATACCTATAATTCTCATTTTGCAACAGTATTGTGCTAAGTCCGTCTCTATTACTTTTGTATTGTAGATTGCTATTTTTTGGTACTTTGTTTATATTCTAGTAACGTAAAGTTCAGTGAGACTCAACAGAGTTAACTGAAAACACTACTCCAGTGGTGAGGCAAGTTCAGGCCTGTCTCTGCAGGCTATCTGGAGCCGCTCAGGTAGTGACAGCTGCCAGTTCGTTTTGTCTCGCTCCCCGTGGTATGAAGGGACGTGTTGTTGCCGGATTCCAGGTGTGAGGCAGGGTTGCCGCCGTGCTTGATCGCACTGTGTCCAGGGCGTTTGTTGGTAGTCCCAATGAGGTCACTGACAGAGTGTGTGTCGGTGCCGTGTAGTATCTCCAGTGTGCGTTACAGTCGCCATCGGTAACTGAAGCCGTTGGTTCGGAGTAACGCCGTGAAAGGCTTAAGTGACCTCCTCCATGCCATGGTGCTTCCAGACAGGTCTGCATAGAACGTCAGTTGCATGCCTTCGAAGGGGTATGGTGAGTTGTTTCGGACTGCGTTCATGAGAGCTGTTTTGTTTTTGTTGCTTGGAACTTTACCAAGACATCTCTCGGTGCTGACGTTGGTGCTGTCACTGGTTTTCGAAGTCGGAATGGCCCTTCCACTCCCACCTGTTTGGCCTGCTTATGGGGTAGTAGTCCAGTGAGAAGTCGACGTAGGAAGTGTGGTAGCTCCTTCTCCGGGATCTCCTCCGAGATGCCCCTTAACTTGAGGTTCGGTGTGCGCCTCCGGTCCTCCAGCTCTGCAAGCTTTTTATCCATTTTGCTTTGTTGGGTTTGTAGCTCTTGTATAGCTGTGTGAAGACGGGTTGTGTATTGGGCCTGTTTCTGGGCGTTGTTCTCTATAGCGCCCATGCAGGTCATGAGGCCTTGTAAGTCCCCTCGGAGCTGGGCCATGTCGGCCTGGATTGTGTGTTGGAGCTCTGCTAAGAGGCCCTTCATGATTGCGGTCGTCACCGGGCCTGAGTCTAGGTGTGGGGTTATGGGTTTACTGGTTCTCTGCTCAGGCATCTGACCTCCTGGTGTTCCCAGTGAAAAGTCCTTGGAAATCTCCGAGTCGTCTGAGAAGTCGGCCATGTTGGGCTCTGCTCCCCTCCGGGCCTGGCGCCATAGATCGCCGATGTTCATGCCCATATTCGGTTTCTCGGCCCTTGGCTTCTTGGTCTTTCTCCCCATATCTTGAGAGCGCGCTGTGGGCTCAGTTAGCCTGGTTTTGGGGTGTGAAAGACCCTTTCAATCGCTTGGTAATTCGTTTGATGGCCTGGAGCTCAGTGAACATGCGGCCATCTTTATTTTTATTTTTAAATTGATGTACTTGAAAAAAATGTTGGGGTTGGTTTTGCATTTTTTTTTTATAAATTCTTTATTTTGAAAGATTTTGTTTGTTTTTTTTGGGGGTAGGGGGTACAGAAAAGAAGCGGGAGGTAAACATTTGTCATTAAATATTCATAGCATATACATATAGTTGTTTCTACATTTTGTTATTCTTCATAGATACATTAGTCTTTTAGCCGTGGATTTTTTGTTCGTCTTCGGCGTATTAATACATTTCAATATTCTGTTCTGAATTATTATACTGTGATCTAGGGGTTTGGGTAGGGTACAGAAAGTTGAAGGATGGGGGGTAGGTTGCCCTGTCCTGACACATTTTTGTGGTCGTGGTTTAGCATTGTCTTTTCACTTTTGTCCCATGGTGTTTTTGTTGTGCACTTTTTGTTTGTGGACTAAGGTAGTCGGATTGTTCTGGTGTAGTTCGGGCTTCCCCTGTTTGGGGGGTTTGGGTTGGGTGAGGGATGGGTGTTTGTCTGTGTTGTCTTGGTGTTTCGTCTTATAGTGTGTGTTTCTGCGTCGGACGTTTTTCTGTTCTGTGTGTGTTGTTGTCTGTAATGTGGCCTTGGTGTGGGTGTGGGTGTAGCTTTGGGGTTGTTCCGTCATTTTGTATGTTGTGGTGTGATGTGCTTGTTTTGGGTGTATTATTGCTCTGTTTAATGTTAATAGGTGTTTGTGTGTTCCCTAAGTACCCTACTTGTTACTTTCTCTTAGTTTCGATTGTCCTCTAGTTTTGTTACCTTTTGGTGCCGAAATGTGAGGCAGCTTGTTTTGTTTTTTCTTAGGGTTTATGGATGTCCCCCCTTTTTTTTTTTTAACTGTTTGCCTGTAGGTGATGTGATTCCTATCTGGTTGGTGGTTCCTTTTGCTCTCTGGTGGGCTGTTTGTGGGGGGTGGTGGTGTTGGTTTGGGTGGTGGATGTGTGTGGGGTATGAAGGGGGTGTTTGGGGGATCTGTGAGTGTGAGGGGGTTGGGAGGGTTATGATCGTAAGGTGTTTGTGGTTTTTGTGTTCGTGAGATATTGTCTTGCGTAGTTAGTTGTTGGTTATTCAGGTTGTTAGTGGGAATTCATAGAACCATGGGTCCCAAATTTTATTGAAATGTTTAGTTGTGTCGTGGACCATTGCGGACATTTCGTCCATTTTGATTGTGTCTTTAATTTTCCGCTTTACTGTGTCCATTGTGGGTGTGTCTGGGCTTCCCCATTTTTCAGCGATTGCTCTCCTAGTTGCGAGTGCGATTTTAGCTATTAGTTTGTTTTGGGATCTTGGTGTATTGGCCATGGGTTTGGATAGGAGCCATATCCATGGGCCGTGTGGTATGTTTGTGTGGAGGATCTGTGATACCATGGTTTCTGTTTGGTTTCATAGTTGTGTTGTGTGGGTGCATTCCCACCACATGTGAATGTATGTGCCTCTGTGCCCACAGCCTTTCCAGCATTGGTCATTGTCTGACCTGCCCATCTGTTTTAGGGGGGTGACGTACCATCTCATTAGCGTCTTGTATGCCTGTTCCTTGTGATTCACGCATATGGATATGGAAGCTGTGGCTTCCCATATATCGGCCCAGTCTGTTGGGTCCTCCGCTGGTCCGATGTCCCTCTCCCAAGCCGACACGTATGTAAGTGCTCTGTCTTTAAAGTTTTGTATTATATGGGAGTATAGCTCCAAGATTTGTCCTTTTTGTGTTTGGGTTTGTATGCATTGTTTTTTTGAAAGGTATAAGTGTTTTGGTACCGGCCTGTTTGATTGTTGGTGTTTCTAGGAAGCTTCTAATTTGTAGATGGCGGAACATGTCAAAGGTGCGATATGGCGTGGTTTGCGGGAGATCTGTAAATGGTATTGGTTGTTGGTTACTGTAGAAATGGTGTAGTCGTGTGAGGTCGTTTTCTTCGAAACGGGCGAAGTCTTTTGGTGTCATGCCTGGTGGGAATTGGTGTTAGTGGTGAGGGTTGTGTTGTTAGGCCGCTTTTTTCGGTTATTTTGTCCCAGATGTTGATTGTGTTGAGGATTGCGGGGGATGTTCGGGGTAGGGGGGGGGGGACTCGCTGCTTTGGGTAGCCATATATACAAAGAGGGGAAGTCTCTGCCAAATATATCATGCTCCAGGTCTACCCATCTTTTGGCTCCGTAGGGGGCGTGCCAGTTTTGTGCTTGCATTAGTTGTGCTGCCTGGTAATAATGGGTGAGATGTGGTAGGTCTAGGCCCCCTGCTTTGTAGGGTACGTATAGGGTTGTTCTTTTTATTCTGGCGCGTCTGTTGGCCCAGACGAATTTATCGATTGTGGTTTGCAGTAGTTTGAAATCTGCGTTTCTGATTGGGATTGGTAAGGTTTGAAATAAGTATAAAAGTCTGGGTAAGACATTCATCTTAACCGATGCCAATCTTCCCAGCCAGGATATTGGCATGTTTTGCCATTTGTCTATATCCTGTGTGATTGTTTGGATCGTGGGTGTGCAGTTTAGCTCATAGCTGCGAGAGAGGTCTGCTGGTATGGCTATCCCTAGGTATTTCATATATGTAGGTGTGAAGTCGAAGGGGTAGATTTTGTGTATAGCTGTTTTAGTGGGGTGGCGTCTATGTGTATGGCGAGAGCTTCAGTCTTGTCGATATTTAATTTATATCCTGATACTCTGGCGTAGGTTTCTAGGGCTTGTAGGAGTGGCGGTAGGGATGTTACTGGTTCTGTTATTGGAATGAGCAGATCATCCGCATATGCTGCAATTTTGTACTCTTCTTCGCAAATTTTCAGGCCTTGTATGTTTTCGTTTAGTCTAAGTGTTTGTAGGAGCGGCTCCAGGGAGAGCGCAAAGAGGATTGGAGACAAAGGACATCCCTGGCGTGTGCCGTTGTAAATTGTGAAGGAGGGGGGGTGTATTAGGGGTAATAGGAGATGGGCTTGTGGGGTGGCGTATAGTACTTGCAGAGCGGTTATGAATGTTTGTGGGAATCCGAGTTTATCTAGAGTGGCGAATAAGAAGGACCATAGCAGTCTACGGTTGGATCACGTGATGGGGCCTATGGATGTGGTTTTGGCCATTGGCGATAATGCTGGGGAGATGAGAAAAAGGTCAATGCGGGAGTGTGATTGATGTGGGTGCGAGAAGAAGGTGTAATCTAAAGATGTTGGGATCTCCATGCGTCTATTATGTGGGTGTGTGAGATGAATGAGGAGAGCAGTTTGTCTGCTTTGGCCGTCGGTTGTCTATGTTGGGTGTGTGTACGTGCGATGCGTCTGTCTACTGAGGGTGATGGGGTCGGTTGAAATCTCTGCCGAGTATGTAATGATGGGAGGGGAAGAGGGCTAGGTGTGCCTGTATAATTTGCCAGAACGCACTGGAGGGTGTGTTTGGGGCGGAGAAGGAGGTAAATGCGTATGAATGCGTGCCTATTTTGCCTGTGACTGTGAGGTATCGGCCTTGTGGGTCTGCTATTGTGCGCTGGATGGTGAGTGGGCATGATTTTCGTATAACGATAGCTACTCCGTTATGTCATGAGGGGAACTGGCGAAATGGTTAATTCGGTAGCGTCGGCTCAGGAGAGGGAATTGTTTAGCTTCGGTGTAGTGTGTCTCTTGAAGGAGGAGTATGTCCGCTTTAGATCTGTTTGCCCATCTCATTAGTTGATGTCTTTTGGCGGGATTATTTAATCCTTTGCAATTTATTGATAGGCAGGTCAGGGTGGCCAGCATGCTGGGTGTCACGGTGTTGTTTCGAGCGAGTGTGTTGTCTTGTGTTTATTTTAAGTGTTGTGGAGGGTGTATGGGGTTGTTGGTGGATGGGGGGAGTGAGAGGTCGGAATGGAGGTGGAGTGAGGGGCGACGGTGTAGGGGGGAGTTTGTGGGGTGTGGGGTGTCCCAGATGGGTCTGGGTGTGGGGGGTGGGTTGGATCCTGGTCTTACTGGTTAGTTGCCAGGCATCTTTTGCCTTTTTGGTCGCGTGTGACTTAGGGTTTGGGTTTTGTACTTTTTGCTAGTTGGTAAAGTGTTCCTGGTGGTATTTGTTTGTCTGGGGTTGTGAGGAGGGAGGTGGGTCGGCGCTGCGCTTCTCCCTCTCCGTCCCCGGGTTTTCTATTTTGTTTCCGTGGGTGCATCTCGGGTGGGGTGGGTTGAGTACTTGTTACTGTTGTGCTGTTGGTTTGCCTCGTATTGTGCGAGTGGGGGAATGTTGGGGGGTTAGTTCTTTGGCTGTTGTGTGGTAGAGCGGTGAGTTGTGAGATCATAGTTTGTTAGTGGTGTTTTCGTGTGGATGTTGTTTGCAGCTGTGGTCTGTGTGGTTCTTACTTTAGCTATGTGTTTCTGTGGTTCCTTGGCTGTGTTTGCCTGTTGTAGTGTCTTTGGTGGGTGGTGCGCATATTCGTGTTAGTTTTGTGGTGTTGTTGTGACTGTGGTTAGTGGGTCTTGTCTGCTGACCTGTTTGTGTTTGGATATCGTTGTGTTCTGGGTAGGTATCTATCTGCTTGTCGTTGGACAGCCTGGGGTCGTCCGTGGCGTTTCTGTCCAGGGTGGGTGTTCTGTCTATCCTCGGTGTTTCAGGTGACAAGGTTCGTTTTTGCTGGAAGACAAAGGTGTATGCAGAGGCAGAGCAATCGGTGTTAGTTGTATATATCAATTTGTATTCGTGTTTCTATGCTAATGCTTTTTGGGGTCTGAGTAAGATGTGGCGTCGGAGGTCTTGTGTCCGGGGTCTAGTGAGCCTTTTGGTGGGTTATAGTTATAGTTTGGGCTCGTTTGGTTACCTTCTGACTTTATGGGACTTCTGCTTTCTCTGGAGCGTGTGGGTAAGGTGGGGTGATTATATTTGTTTTGGGTCCCCAGGGGGGGTCGGGTTCTGTGTGTTGGGTTGCGTCCTGTTCTCATGTCGCTAGGGGGTGATGCCTGGCATCCTTCCTCCCCCACTCCTTTTCCCCCTAATGTGGTATATGTGGTTATGGGTTGTGGGGGAGGTCGGGGTCGGTTGTGGTACTTTTGTGTGGGGGCGTTTCCAAGGGGTCTAGTGAACCTCTTGCGCCGTACATTATAACACATTCTTAAATACAATCATATCACATTGGTAATATATTGCTGCTTCCCTAGAGATTGTTGCTATAGTGTTACTGATAATTTTCCTTCCCGGTAGGCCCTGTGGGCGGCTTGCCCTTACCCTCGATTGTGGTTTCTCCTGTTAAGCCCCAGTTTTGGCTCTGTCCCATCTTTGGCCCAACATTATAGCTTTCTAAGCTTTGTTTGCCCCCTTCATTCCTGTCTTTCTGTAACGAATATATACCACAACTCGCAGGATTCAACTCTACAAAAGACAACACAGAGGAGAGATACGTCTACCGGACCTTAGAATGGCCGGACTAGACGTATATGAGAGGAGACAGAGTCAGGAACGATCCAAGGTCAAGGGCACAGAGAGACAGCGTAAACTAGGACTAGCCGGGGTCTGGTACACAGTAAACAGCAAGCTGGCAAACAAAACAGATAAGGATAAAGAGATAACGTAGTCAGAAACAAAGCCAAGGTCAATATGAAGGAACACAACTGAACACAACAAGCGCTAAAGGGAATTGAAACAGAAACCACGATAGGGCAGCGAGTAAAGGGAGAGGTAAGTTTAAATAGCTTCTAAACTAATGTGATTGGCTCCTGTCATATCCACACCCCCAAAAGGTATGTGTATGGGGAGTGTGGCATGACAGGGGCCAATGGGAGCCTTTTGATAATTTAGGCTCCCACTGTCTCTTTAAGAGCGCGCCCGAGACCCGTGGTGCGCTCTTAGATTCAGGCGGGACACGTGACCGCTTCTCGCGGTCACTGCCCGCCTTCCTAGTGAAGCCGTCGGATGAGCCGTGCGCGGCTCGTGCAGCAGGAGCGCACGGCTCGAAGAGAGGACCGCGACCGGCCCCTGGATAAGGTAAGTAACGCTACACTTTGATTGTAGAGTCCGAGTGCGGGATCCTGCATTCCCCCCTGGGTGCCTGTTTTTATATCGGGCCAGTTCGGTCTAGTTGTAGTGCCCTACAAGATCTTTTGGCCTCTGCAGTGCATTCCCTCTCTTCCCTTCTCTTTCCCCTCCCTCCCCTCTTTCCTCCCAACAATTTAGGGCAAGAAGAAAAAAAAGAGAAACATATAAGTAAAATAAGAAGGAAATAAATAAAAAAAAAGAAGGGGAGAGAGATTGAGTTCTGGCTCTGGTCTGTAGCCATAATGTGTCACGTCTCTGGGTATAATAGGGTAATTTGTGTAAGTACTGGGTTGAGGTGATAAACCTTAAAGAGACCGGGGGGGCTCGTGGTTGTATCATGTGGCCTGTTTTGTTTCCCGGTATATTCTTTTAGGTTGGCTGAGAAGCGGTTATGCAGCCTCTAAACAAATTTGAGGTTTGGGGGGCATACATGTTGTCCCCCGCGCTCGTGTGTCTTTATTACAGGCATTGGGCTGGGGCTTTCCAGGCCCAGGCCATATTTTAAGCGGGTATGGTGCCCTGTGGCTCCATGGTATGGCAAATAATTGTAACTTTTTAAAACTAACATAGTAAACATAAACATTAACCAGGGTTTAATGTGTTGTAGTGTATACTACCAGATTATCAGTGTCCTTGAACCACGTTCGTGGATTGGAGCTTTTCGCTCTGTTTTGAAGCGCCAGGAGAGTTCTGGCTGCCGATTGTGGTACCGCTCAGGTGTCCGTTTGGGTCAGCTCTTGTGAGGCTGGTGGAGATTTCCTCTTAGGCTGCATGCGGGTCATGCTGGAGCGGGGTCCTCCTTTACGGCTGTTGTCTCCGGCTGTGGCGCGGTTGGAGTCGTCCGGTGGATACCGCAAAGGGATTCCCAGATGTGCTGCAAAATCTTGCATGTCTGTGACCTTATGGAGGGTGAAGGTTTGTTCTCCCTTTTTCGCTGTCATTTTGAAGGGGTGCCCCAACATGTAGCGCCACCCGGTTTCGATCAGTGCGGTGGTGAGGGGTTTGAACTCTCGACGTTTCCTCAATGACACAAAACTTTGTAAAATAATACAATGTGAGCAAGATATTACTTTGCTGCAGAAGGATTTAGATAGACTGGAGGACTGGGCACTCAAATGGCAGATGAAATTTAATGTTGAAAAATGCAAAGTTATGCACTTCGGCGTAAAGAATACACAAGCAACGTATACCCTTAATGGAAGTGAATTAGGGATAACAACACACGAAAAGGACTTGGGAATTGTTATAGACAACAAACTATGCAACAATGTGCAATGTCAATCAGCAGTGGCCAAGGCCAGTAAGGTATTGTCATGCATGAAAAAGGGCATTCATTCTCGGGACGAGAATATCATTTTGCCTCTCTATAAATCACTGGTAAGACCACATATTGAATATGCTGTGCAATTTTGGGCACCTGTTCTAAAGAAGGATATCATGGCACTAGAAAAAGTGCAGAGGCGGGCTACAAAATTAATAAAAGGAATGGAACATATCAGCTATGAAGAAAGGTTAACAAATTTAAACCTATTTAGTTTAGAAAAACGTCGCCTGAGAGGGGATATGATAACATTATACAAATATATTCGGGGCCAATACAAACCATTGTGTGGAAATCTA
Source organism: Pelobates fuscus (assembly GCF_036172605.1). Taxonomy (NCBI): domain Eukaryota; kingdom Metazoa; phylum Chordata; class Amphibia; order Anura; family Pelobatidae; genus Pelobates; species Pelobates fuscus. The sequence continues at coordinate 110,465,554 of NC_086319.1, read as the reverse complement.
TTCACAAACCGGACTTTACATAGGACACGAGGCCATGCGTTTAGACTGGAAGAAAGAAGATTTCGTCTAAGGCAAAGGAAAGGTTTTTTTACTGTAAGAACAATCAGGATGTGGAATTCTCTGCCTGAAGAAGTGGTTTTATCAGAGTCCATACAGATGTTCAAACAGCTACTAGATGCATACTTGCAAAGACAGAATATTCAAGGATATAATCTTTCAATGTAGGGTAATAACTGCTTGATTCAAGGATAAATCTGACTGCCATTCTGGGGTCAAGAAGGAATTTTTTGTGTGAGGAAGGCTGAACTTGATGGACGCAAGTCTCTTTTCAGCTATCTAACTATGTAACTATGTAATGTTAATGGATCCAGATCTTGATAAAAGTGTAGCTGTTGCCCTTGGTACAGTGGCGGATGGTCTCTGGCCGCGTTCATCAATTTTTCTTTCACTGGAAAGTGTAGGAGTTTCACAATTATATCCCTAGGGATTTGAAGAAGGTGAAGCGGCTCAGGATATCCCGGGTTGCAGTCATGAGCTGCGTGAGTTACAAACAAATGTGAATAATGCTGTTTTAGGGGAAGTGGTGTCTTCACTTGAAAAACTTACGAAATTATTGCAGGCACCTAAATTAGCGAGAGTATGGGAGCCTGATATAGAAGTGGTACCAGTTAATCCAAAAGTGACACATTCTGTGAGGGAAGAAGTTAGAGTAAAAGAGACATGTATGAAAGAAGCGTTAGGTTGTGAAAGCTCCCCTTTGGGTTTTCATTTAAGTAAGTCAATAAAAGATAGGATATGGAAAGGGGAGTATATTGATATTCTATCATTATTGCCCACAGCCAGAGAATTTACTAAACCCGACAGGGAAAAAGGGGATGAGGAGAGAAAAAAGTTTATTCCGAGGTCTTTAAATAATTGGCTGCAAGCTTTTTGTATTTATGCTAGTGTGTTAGGCGAAAAAAATCCAGAATTGTGCTGTGGGCTATTTCAACATACAGAAGCTATTTTGGAAGCATATAAAAATTTTGGGGGTTTGTCATGGTTTTATTATGACGAACAATTCCGACAGAAACTAGCAGTGCATAGCAACCTTAAATGGGGTATGAAGGATGTCGGACTTTGGGTGAGCATGATGTTACCTCAGAGACAGCCTAATTTTGTTAATAAGCAGGTTACTAATGCTGCACAGAGAAAAGGTTTTTGCTGGGCTTATGACGAATCCCAATGTATGTGGATAAATAATTGTAGATTCCGGAATGCGCTACCTGTTCAGGTGCGCATCCTAATTTTCGCTGTTATAGAAGAAATCAGCAGAGTGGTACATTTCCAAAAAGCACAGACCCCAGTGAAAGTATCTCGCAGTCTATCCAAACCGGGAGAAAGCCAAATTAATTAAGGAAGGTTTTGAAAATGGTTTCAGGTTACCTGTATAAAGTTCTGTTGAATTTTGTTGGGTTGAAAATTTTAAATCAGTTTTAGAGTTACCGAGTTTAGCCTGGGAAAAGATTTGAAGAGAGTTAGAGTTAGGGAGAGTTGAAGGGCCTTTTAATGTTCCTCCATTCAAATGTTTTCGGTTATCTCCTCTGGGTTTGGTACCAAAGAAAGAACCCGGGTCATATAGACTAATACATCACCTATCATACCCCAAAGGGAGGATCTTTAAACAACATGATTTCTAGAGAAGAAAGTTCAGTGTCTTACTCAACTTTTGATAAGGCTTTACATTTGGTAAGAAAATGTGGAAGGGGTGTATTGATGGCAAAAGGGGATATAGAATCTGCCTTTCGACTCCTGCCGATTCATCCCGAATCCTTCAATTCGCTGGGTTTTCAGTTCAAAGGCCAGTATTTTTTCGATAAGAGCCTGCCTATGGGTTGTGCGCTGTTATGTTCTTATTTTGAGACCTTTGCGACTTTCATGGAATGGATTATTCGGTATGAATCAGGTCAGGAGCAAGTAATGCATTACCTGGATGACTTTTTATTTGTGGGCACTAAGGATAGTGACAACTGTAAGAACTTACTAGACACATTCAGAAGGGTGGCTGGTCATTTGGGAATTCCATTAGCAGAGGAATTGCTTGCAATTTCTGGGAATAATGAATGAGTCAACAAAAATGGAATTTAGGTTGCCAGAGGATAAGCTACTGAAAATGTTATTAAAGTTTATAGATGTATATGAACATTGGCATATATGTTAATAATCTTCTTTTGATAGGTAATAAGAAGCCGGCGATTGCCTGGGTAATTGGTCATTTGTTTATATTTTGGGCCCAGAAGAGGGCAAAAGAACGGTCATATGGTGAAAATCTCGGATTAGAAAGCAATGATGTTAAAGTCTTTTGGAAAGGAATTCGTGGGGCTAAGTGGTCTCAATTATTTGAAATTATACAACAATGTATGTTAAGTTTTCCCTATCCAGAGGTGGTAATAGTTCATTTGGGAGGGAATGATATTGGCTTAACAAAATCGGTCAACTTGATAAAAGAGATTAAAAATTATTTGGTATGTATAACACAAATATTTCCAGATCTTCGGTTCATCTGGTCGGAGATTATCCCAAGGCATTGCTGGTTAAAAGTAAGTTTTTTGAAACCATTGGAAAGGGTACGTAGGAAAGTAAATAGACACATTTTTTACCAACCCTAGGAATGACCTCATATAGGCATAGGGATATTGAGGGCAATTGCGCTGGCTTTTATAGGAGCGACGAAGTTCACTTGTCGGATATTGGTTTGGATATATTTAAATTGGATATTCAATCCATGTTAGAGATGGCCGTGGGCGTTGGGGGGCCATCGAGTTTGGTAGCCCAGAACCTCTGTGGCGTTGGGATGTAAGTCGCCCTCCTGGTCATCACAGGCGGGTGGTGTAACGAGTATATACCCCTACACGCAGGATCCAGCCTAACAGAAGACAGTACAGAGGAGAGATACGTCTACCGGACCTTAGAGTGGCCGGACTCGACGTAATAGGATAAGACAGAGTCAGGAACGATCCGAGGTCAAGGGCACAAAGAGACAGCGTAAACGAAAACTAGCCGGGGACTGGTACACAGGAATCAGCAAGCCGGCAAACAGTACAGAATAGGATAAAGCGAAAACGAAGTCAGAATACAAAGCCAAGGTCAAATACGGAGAAACACAACTGAACACAACAAGCACTAAAGGGAACTGTAGCAGAAACCACGATAGGGCAACGAACTAAGGGAAAAGGGTAAGTATAAGTAGCCTTCAAACTAATGTGATTGGCTCCTGTCACTTCCACTCCCCCAACAGGTAAGTGTATGGGGTGATTGGCATGACAGGAGCCAATGGGAGCCTTTTTGCAATTTAGGCTCCCACTGTCGCGGCGCGCTCTTAGCTGCAGGCGGGACACGTGACCGCTTCTCGCGCTCACTGCCCGCCTTCCTGTCTGAACAGTCGGACGAGCCGCACGCGGCTCGTGCAGCCGCAGGACCGCGCGCGGCTTGAAGAGAGGACCGCGTCCGGCCCCTGGATAAGGTAAGTACCGCTACAGTACCCCCCCCTGAGGACACGCCCTCCGGGCGGGCAGGACCAGGCCTGGCAGGAAAACGCGAATGGAAAGAACGTACAAGGCGGGGAGCATGAACAGCATCCGCAGAAATCCAACTGCGCTCCTCAGGCCCATAACCCTTCCAATGTACCAAGTACTGAAGCCGACCCCTAAGAAAACGAGAGTCAATAACAGCAGATACTTCGAACTCCTCATGACCCTCCACAGAGACAGGAGGGGGAGGGGGAGTATGCCGGGTATAGCGGTTGCGTACGTAAGGCTTCAACAAAGAGGTGTGAAATACATTGGGTATACGCAGATTCTTAGGCAGACCCAAGGCATAAGAAACGGGATTAACCTTATGTATAATGCGATAAGGACCAATGAAGCGGGGAGCCAATTTCATAGAAGGCACCCGGAGGCGAATATTCCGTGTGGAAAGCAAAACCCTGTCCCCCACAACATAGGAAGGAGCCGCTCTGCGATGCTTGTCAGCCTGAGCCTTCTGGCGGGCAGCAGAGTCCACCAAAGAACGCTGAACCTGCTCCCAAGTATTACGCAAACCAGCCAAATGCTCATCCAGAACTGGCATGCCCTGAGAGGAGAATGCAGCCGGAAGAACAACGGGATGCTGGCCATAGACAACGTAAAAAGGGCTTTTGCCGGAAGAATCATGAGTGGCATTATTCCGAGCAAATTCAGCCCAAGGAAGCAGGTCAGACCAATTGTCCTGATGGTGAGACACAAAACAACGGAGGTACTGCTCAAGAGACTGGTTGGCACGTTCAGCAGCTCCATTAGACTGGGGATGGTAAGCGGAAGAAAATGAGAGGGAAATACCCATCTCCGAACAAAAGGCTTTCCAGAACCTGGAAATAAATTGGCTACCCCTATCGGATACAATAGATAAGGGAATACCATGTAATCGAAACACTTCTCTAGCGAAGATAAGAGCCAATTCCTTGGAAGTGGGCAACTTGCGAAGAGACACAAAGTGAGCCATTTTGGAAAACCGATCTACTATCATTAGGATGACTGTGTTACCATTCGAAGGGGGTAATTCAACAATAAAATCCATTGATAGATTAGACCAAGGTCTCTCGGGAACGGGCAACGGATGCAACAGCCCACAAGGAACTCTACGAGAGGTTTTCATACATGCACAAGTAGTACAAGCACTTATATAGTCAGTAACATCCTTACGTAAGGTATCCCACCAGAAATACCGAGAAACGGCTGACACTGTTTTGGAAATACCAGGATGTCCAGCAGTCTTAGTATCGTGATAAAGTGACAGAATATCCCGTCTCTCGGGAATGTCAACGAACAATTTATCATTAGGCCTCTCGCTGGGTGCCATGCCTTGTTTCGCTTGTATGGCCTGCAAGAGGGACGAGGAAATAGACAAAATAGTAGTTGCTATTATCCTGTCTGGGGGAATGACAGGAGTGACATCAATCTCCTGTTTGTCAATAGTCTCGAATTGTCTGGACAGAGCGTCCGCTTTGGTGTTCCGGTCACCTGGCCTATAGGTGATTATATAATTAAAATGAGACAAGAACAGTGACCACCTAGCCTGCCTTGAAGACAATCTTTTAGCTTCGCTAAGGTAGGATAGGTTCTTATGATCTGTAAATATGAGAATAGGATCCTTAGTTCCTTCTAGCAAATGTCTCCATTCTTTGAGTGCTAAAATGATAGCAAGGAGTTCGCGATTACCCACATCATAATTCCTCTCTGCCTTGGACATTTGTTTAGAAAAGAAGCCACAAGGATGCAATGGCTTGTCAGGAGACTCTCTTTGGGATAAGACAGCACCTACCCCTATATCGGAAGCATCAACCTCAAGTATATATGGCAATGAGGGGACAGGATGCTGTAAAATAGGGGCAGAGGCGAACGTAGTTTTAAGAAAGTCAAAAGCCTGAAGTGCCTCAGTAGACCAGACACGTGTATTGCCATCCTTTTTAGTCATACGAGTTATAGGCGCTACTATAGACGAAAAACCTTTGATAAAACGTCTATAATAATTAGAGAAACCCAGAAAACGCTGGATGGCTTTCAGACCTTGCGGCAGAGGCCATTCTATGACTGCAGCGAGCTTCTGGGGATCCATCCGAAAACCCTCGGCGGAAATCAAATACCCTAAAAACTGGACCTCGGACTGGTCGAATAGACATTTTTCTAATTTGCAATAAAGACCATTAGCAAGAAGGGTCTTCAGAACTGTTGTAACATGTCTGTGATGAGCGTGAATGTCAGTAGAATATATTAAAATGTCATCCAAGTACACAATAACAAATGAGTGAATAAAGTCCCTTAAGACATCATTAATAAATTCTTGGAACACTGCTGGGGCATTGCAAAGCCCAAATGGCATGACGGTATACTCATAATGACCTGACCGAGTGTTAAAGGCTGTCTTCCATTCGTGGTCCTTTTTAATACGTATCAAATTGTATGCTCCTCTAAGATCTAATTTGGTGAATACCGTAGCATGTTTGAGCCTGTCAAACAATTCTGTTATTAGAGGTATAGGGTAAGCATTTTTGATGGTGATCTTGTTAAGACCTCTATAATCAATGCAAGGTCTTAAATCACCTTCTTTCTTTGATACAAAGAAGAACCCCGCTCCAGCCGGAGAAGAGGATCTTCTAATAAATCCCTTGTCTAATGACTCTTTAATGTACTCCTCCATGACACGGTTTTCTTGAACCGATAGGGGGTACACCCTGCCCTTAGGAGGTATAGTACCAGGCAACAAATCAATAGCACAATCGTAGGGTCTGTGAGGCGGTAATTTGTCAGCCTCTCTTTTATCAAAGACAGTCTTTAAAGTTAAATACTGAGAGGGTATTGTCGTAGATAAAGGAGGAACAGTAGGAACGTTAATAGAATTCACAGGCGTGACTTCAATAGTACATGACTCATGGCAGGCTTCACTCCATGATTTTATCTGCCCTGTCTCCCAGTCAAAAATGGGATTGTGGGCACGTAACCATGGATACCCTAACACCAACTGTGAAGAGGGAGAGGTGATGACCTGGAACCGAATGGTTTCATAGTGTAGAACCCCTGTGTACATGTGTAGCGGTGCAGTCTCGTGAGTAACAACAGGAGATATCAATGGTCTACCATCTATGGCCTCAACGGCCAAGGGTATCTCCTTCTCTCTGATGGGAATATTGTTTCTCTTTACAAAACCAGAGTCTATAAAGTTCTCGGCTGCCCCAGAATCAACCAGGGCGTCTATGTTTTCAACCATACAACTCTCTCCCATATGTAAAGAAACAGGGAGAAGCAGTCGGTTAGGAGGCAATGTAGGAGACTTAGAAATCACACCCAAGGCCAGTCCCCTATAAGGTCTTAGGTGCGAGAGTTTTCCGGGAGCAGAGGACACTCCTTTACCATATGGTCTCTCTTACCACAATATAGGCAGAGTCCCTCCCTTCTCCTATGTAATTTCTCAGTATCTGAGAGTTTGGCAACCCCTAATTGCATAGGTTCCTCTTCAGATACTTTAACACTCTCCGGTATATTAACTCTGGGTTGAATAGGTGTAACAAAACGTCTATTCCTGTTCTTAGTATAGAGCCTGTCACGAATCCTATTATCTATATCGATGAGGTAGTCAATAAGGTCCTCTAAGGCAATAGGAAGCTCCTTAGCTGCTACCTCATCCAATATAGAGTCTGATAAACCTTCCATGAAGGCCGTAGTTAACCCATTATTGGTCCAATCGACCTGTGAGGCAAGGGTACGAAACTGTATAGCGTAATCAGCCACAGACCTAGAACCCTGTTTAACCCTCATTAATGCTCTAGCGGCATTCTTAGACCTTTTCATAGTATCAAAAGTTCTGCGAAAAGCTGTTAGGAAACTGTGAAAGTTATGCACCATAGGTCCATTAGCCTCCCAAATAGGGTTTGCCCATTCAAGTGCTTTGTCGGTAAGTTGGTGCATAAAGAACCCAACTTTAGACCTCTCTGTGGGAAATGAACGTGGATACATTTCAAAATGAAACTCTATTTGGTTAATGAACCCTCTGCATGTCTTAGAATCCCCTCCATACCTAGGAGGAGGCGTTAAATGTGCTGTAGCGTTAGGCATAGTCGATACTTCAGGAAGCAGGGGTGCAGGAGGGTTAGGTGCGGTTGCTGGAATGGTTCTAGCTAAGAGCGTCTGGAGAGCCTGAGCTATTTGATCCATACGGTGATCCTGCTCTACAAATCTAGCCTCATGGGTCGCCATCTGTTGAGCTAAATCTGCGGGGTCCATGGCCCTATCGTAATGTAACGAGTATATACCCCTACACGCAGGATCCAGCCTAACAGAAGACAGTACAGAGGAGAGATACGTCTACCGGACCTTAGAGTGGCCGGACTCGACGTAATAGGATAAGACAGAGTCAGGAACGATCCGAGGTCAAGGGCACAAAGAGACAGCGTAAACGAAAACTAGCCGGGGACTGGTACACAGGAATCAGCAAGCCGGCAAACAGTACAGAATAGGATAAAGCGAAAACGAAGTCAGAATACAAAGCCAAGGTCAAATACGGAGAAACACAACTGAACACAACAAGCACTAAAGGGAACTGTAGCAGAAACCACGATAGGGCAACGAACTAAGGGAAAAGGGTAAGTATAAGTAGCCTTCAAACTAATGTGATTGGCTCCTGTCACTTCCACTCCCCCAACAGGTAAGTGTATGGGGTGATTGGCATGACAGGAGCCAATGGGAGCCTTTTTGCAATTTAGGCTCCCACTGTCTCTTTAAGAGCGCGCCCGAGATTCGCGGCGCGCTCTTAGCTGCAGGCGGGACACGTGACCGCTTCTCGCGGTCACTGCCTGCCTTCCTGTCTGAACAGTCGGACGAGCCGCGCGCGGCTCGTGCAGCCGCAGGACCGCGCGCGGCTTGAAGAGAGGACCGCGTCCGGCCCCTGGATAAGGTAAGTACCGCTACAGGTGGATTTGGTTGAAGAGATATTTATGGCTCCTGGCTTTGGAGGGGGGCGGAGCCTTGGAAAGTGGTTATTGAATATGTTGGTTTTAAAAGTTATGGTTTATTATTATTCATATGGTTATGGTTTATTTGGAATTATGAAATCCGTAATAAAGGTCCACGGCCATTCTCCAAGGTGTATCACTAAAGTTATTAAATAAACATTTTGATTGAAAATTTGCTTGTGTTTATTTATTTATGTTTCACTTCGATTGCAACATTCAAACCTCATGTCGGGCACGCGGACTGTATAAGGAGAAGCCCCATGAGGTTTGATGGAGCGAAGTGGGTGGTAAGTATAGCGCTCGCGCTAAGGGTTAAATGCAGGTTAGGGTTAATTGCAAGACAGCTCGCGCTGGCAGTAAGGGCGGCAAGCTCGCGACCAGGGCATGAGCCCTGATTGGTAGATAGCAGCGCGAGGACAATAGTGGAGGGAAAAATAGGGGTATACATTAAAGGGCACCAAAATTAATTGCCTCAGCTTGTGCCAGACAAATCTGAAGGTTGGCTATATATTAAAATATTTAAGCTGCTGTTCCTACCCACCCTCCCCCCCTTTTTATTTATTTTATGTTGTGACCTTATTATGGGATGTAAGTCGCCCTCCTGGTCATCACAGGCGGGTGGATTTGGTTGAAGAGCCTTGTTAAGTGGTTATTGAATATGTTGGTTTAAAAAGTTATGGTTTATTATTATTCATATGGTTATGGTTTATTTGGAATTATGAAATCCGTAATAAAGGTCCACGGCCATTCTCCAAGGTGTATCACTAAAGTTATTAAATAAACATTTTGATTGAAAATTTGCTTGTGTTTATTTATTTATGTTTCACTTCGATTGCAACATTCAAACCTTATGTCCTTTTAATATTAAAATAATTTACTAAAGAATTCCATGTTAATATTTAAATTTAAGGTCAAAACAGCTTAAAGTAGAAACATTCTCTTTAGTTAGCTATGCTTCACAGTCTGACCATACTGAAATAAATTTTGTATTCTCACTTTAGATAATAACCCTGTGTGTACATGACTACTAGAGTTCAGGCTGACTGTGGGCATCTGGTGTGTCACCATGAGTCTGTATGTTACAGAGGTCAAGTCAATGACAACATTAAGATCACCCTAACAGAATAAGAATTAGTTAGATTTTTCCAGCATATTACAGGGCAGCCCTTTTCATACACTGCCCCACCACCATCACATTGACTGGCTATGAGTCTATAAACTCTGGGTATAGCTGTTAACGCCATGTGACCCCCAACTTGGCAATGGATGACCTAACTAGCAAGCCGCTCCATAGTATCGCACTGCTTAGTACATAGGAGCAGGGGGCGGTATAGCGTTTATTGCGCACTCAGCCAGGCCTCTCCCCGGCCTATACCCCGCTCCCCGCCCGCCTCTCCGATATGTAAGAGCGGACACGGGTCCTGGCAGCCACTTCCACCGACTCCATTCTCGGCGCTGCCATCACTTCCCCAAACAGGCAGCCGGCTCCCTCCTCTTCCGCCCGGGCTCCCGCCTCTCCTATCTGACTGCCACCGGAGCCGGGCAGCGCAGCCATGCGCGACTACGACCAGGCTATAGCCTTCCTCGGTGAGTGGGGTCCGTTCCAGCTCACCATCTTCTTCCTGCTCAGCGCCAGCATCATCCCCAATGGCTTCACCGGGCTGTCCGCCGTCTTCCTGTCCGCCACCCCCGACCATCACTGCCTGGTCCCCGACACCGCCAACCTGAGCCAGGCTTGGAGCAATGTGAGCATCCCCTGGGAGCTGCACAATGGGGAGCAGGTGCTGAGTAAATGCAGGAGGTACAGGCTGGACACCCTGAGTGAGTACTCCGCTCAGGGCTTGCTCCCTGGGAGGGATGTCAATGTGAGTGGCATAGAGCAGGAGAAGTGTCTGGATGGATGGACCTACAGCAAAGAGCTTTATCTCTCCACCATCATAACAGAGGTGAGTGCAGGCATTGTCTAAAATCTGCTCCTGTGACCTCAATAAACCTACCTACCTGTACTGCAGTTATGTCTTATCATGTACTGTATGGTCTCCCAGTCCTGGGACAAGTTAGCCTGGCAGGTGGTGTGGGCACTCAATTACACTGAAGTAATAGAGTCCAATAATGCACAGTCTTTATGTGAATCTCATTGTTTGTGTTTTGTGTGTGTGTGTGTTTTTTTTTTTTTTTTTTTTTTGTTGTTTTTTAAATCTTATTACAGCGTAGGCGTTAAGTAAAATGCTTCAGGCATAACTTAGAAACCGTTTTTCCAGAAATCACAAAGTCTGTCTGTTACATGAACTAGGCAGGTAGTGTCACATCCAGGTCATCTCACTCATAATGAAATACTCATTATGCATATTGGGGAGAGGAATGTTTTTAATTGTAGTCATTTGCAGGGTGGGTGAAAACTTGTTACAAGAATGGTTTGCCTATTTACTCCCTGCTGTGCGTGCTATTTTTTCAGGGACTTTTAGTCCCCCTCCTCCCCCCCCTTTTTTTTATTATAATTTGGGAAATTCCCTTAAAACTCAACAAACCGAACTACTAGGGATGCCATTAACTAAATTGTATTCACACAAAAATACCTGGCTTCTAACGTTGTGTCTAAGTGCATGTTTAGATTCAGCCCTCCCCCTTTTCACCTGCAATAAAAAAAAGGTTTACTCACCATTTTAATTTCTTTATTTCCCCCGTGCCTAAACTCCCTCAGAATTGCTTCTCACACTGTCTCCCGCTACGTCATTGTGGAGATGTCGCTTCCTGACATCTTCTCCAATACAATGCTCCTCATAGAGAAGCATTGGGGACAAGGTGCGCTGCTGCATGCATGCATCCAGCCAAATGCTTCTCATAGGAAAACCAATGGCTAGTGGTGAGTGGAAATTTTGAGCCCTGCTTTAACTAATGTCGAGTTAAAGGAACACTCCCAAACACTATAACAACTTCTCATTTTAGGAATGGTCATGGTGAGAAGAATCAGTATGTGCAGCGTTATTACATGAAACACTACACATACAGAGATTTATTAACTTTTGTGCTAGTTAAACCTCCGGCACACGCAACTTAGGTAGCTCAGAACTGTGCTGCCTAATATCAGTTCTATGCAAAAATTGCACATGTTGTCAATGTGCTGGTGGCCGGTGTAATGAGCTTCACTTTTGAGGCTGGGAAATTTGCTTTCCTTTCCCATCCCTCTCTCCATGCGCTCCCTCCTGCCTCCATCTATTGCTGTCCAATAAATCCCTGTAAAAAGAAACCATTGCCACTATACGTTTCCCCACCACCTTAGAGCACAGGTATGTGCTTTTAGCTGGTGAAATAGTCCAATCAGATGCTTCCCTGTGAAGCGTTTTTGCTTGAGTCCCCTGGTGATGTCAGATGGAAGAGTGCAAAGCGCCACCAGGGAGCTTGGCCTAGTGCTGGATTCCAGGTAAATGTATTACTATTTTTCTGCTTTATAACGGAGACTTCGACATGGAAGCATAACAAGGAGATGTAACAGTAATATCAGTCACAAAATCATTTATTTTGTATGGGCTATATATATATATATATATATATATATATATATATATATATATATATATATATATATATATATATATATATATATATATATATATATATATATATATATATATATAATCTCCCATACAAAATAAATGATAAAAAGAAAAAGTGGCGCAGTTGAGATAAGGTATTGTCTTTAATGTCACAGTTGAAGAGTAAAAGTTAGGTACCGCCTACCAGTCCACGATTCAGGGATTACCCTATTGTGTCTAAAGTGTTGTTTTTTTTTTTTTTTTTCTTTCTCCTCTCTAAATACACCTTAGACACAACTGGGTAATCCCTAAATCTTGGACTGGTACAGGGTTTTTGAGGACTGTGTAAGAGGATCAAAGATTCTGAGATTGTTTAAATGGTATGATGACTTTCACCCGGGAAGTTCATTTTATGAAATTATTATTTTTATTTTTTTTTACTTTCTTGGTATGTACTTGGAATCTTAGCAGTGATTTGCTTGATATGTAGGAGATGCCATACATCAAGCATGTCAAACTCGCTGCCCACAATAAATATTTTTGCGGCACGGCGAGCCGCAAGTTTGGGATGCTTACTAATGCAGAGTAGGCTCTTGCTCTCCCCACATTGCAGGTGCCTACTCTCCTAAAATTACCTGGCCGGAGAGGAGAGGTCCCTGGTGGCAGCGAGGGAGCTTAGTCTTCCTGCTCCTCACTGCTCCCTCACGCACGCCCTCTGTAGTGGTGCAGGGTGCCAGACTATGACATCATTCCGGCATCACTACTGAGGGCGCGAGGGAGCAGGAAGGGAGGCTACACACCTGCTCCTCAGGGCCGGCGCGTCCATAAGGCGGCACAGGCGGCCGCCTTAGGGCGCACCGGCTCTGGGGGCGCAAGATTTCGGTGACCGGCAGGAGGGAAGCGCTCCCTCCTGCCAGGTCACCTTCTGGACCCCCGGCGGGCGGCAGCAGTTCTAATGAGAGGCGGCGAGGGAGCTCTAACCTGTCTGCTCTGCTCCCTCGCGCGCTGTTTGCTGATTCTGTGGGAGCCGGAATATGACGTCATATTCCGGCTCCCGGCATCAGCAGACAGCCCGCGAGGGAGCAGAGCAGACAGGTTAGAGCTCCCTCGCCGCCTCTCATTAGAACTGCTGCCGCTCGCTGCACTGAAGCCCCACTGGACCCCAGGGACACATCCACACCAGCTCTCTCCAGGTAGGGAGGCTGGGTGGATATTTATTATTAATTTGTGTGTGTCTGAAAGTGTATGTGTGAGTGTGTGTGTGTGTGTGTGGCTGTGTATGTGTGTGTCTGTGAGTGTGTGTGTATGTGTCTGTGAGTGTGTGTGTGTGTATGTGTCTGTGAGTGAGTGTGTATGTGTGTGTGTATGTGTCTGTGAGTGTGTGTGTGTGTATGTGTCTGTGAGTGAGTGTGTATGTGTGTGTGTATGTGTCTGTGAGTGTGTGTGTGTGTATGTGTCTGTGAGTGAGTGTGTATGTGTGTGTGTATGTGTCTGTGTGTGTGTGTGTGTATGTGTCTGTGAGTGAGTGTGTATGTGTGTGTGTATGTGTCTGTGAGTGTGTGTGTGTATGTGTCTGTGAGTGTGTGTGTGTATGTGTCTGTGTGTGTGTGTGTGTGTGTATGTGTTTGTCTTTGTGTGTGTATGTGTTTGTCTGTGAGTGTGTGTCTGTATATGTGTGTCTGTATATGTGTGTCTGTATATGTGTGTCTGTATGTGTTTGTCTGTGAGTGTGTGTCTGTGTATGTGTGTGTGTGTATGTGTGTGTCTGTATATGTGTGTCTGTATGTGTGAGTGTGTGTATGTGTCTGTGTGTGTATGTGTTTGTCTGTGAGTGTGTGTCTGTATATGTGTGTCTGTCTGTGTTTGTCTGTGAGTGTGTGTGTCTGTGTATGTGTGAGTGTGTGTATGTGTCTGTCTGTGAGTGTATGTCTGTGTATGTGTTTGTCTGTGAGTGTTTCTGTGTGTGTGTCTGTGTATGTGTTTGTCTGTGAGTGTGTGTGTATGTGTGTCTGTGAATGATTGTATGAATGTGTGTGTCTGTCAGTGTATGAGTGTGTGTTTGTGAGTGTCTGTCAAATCAGTGAGATTATGTTTGTGATTGAGTGTGTGCCTGTCAATGAATGAGTGTGTGTCAGTGACGTCTGTGTGTTTGTCATTGAGTGTGTGTGGCTGTTAGTGAGTGTAGCGTGGCGGAGCGGAGCGCAGTACAGGAGCTTCTGTTTCCTGTACCTGGTCACTGAGAGAGCACTTCCTGTCAGTCCAGCCAGCTACAGAAAACTGAAGCTCCTGTGGAGGGTCTGCTCCGCAACGCTACAAGACAGGCAGGAGGCATACCAGGAAGGGGAGTGTGACCGCTAAGAGGGTGGGGGGTGCACCAAGGGACAGAGAGGGGAGGGGAGAGAAAAACCAAGGGACAGGGAAAGGAGGGGGGAGGGGAGAGGAACACTAAGGGACGGGGAAGAGGGAGGGGCTGGTTAGGAGGCACATAGGTGAAGATGTTAATTTTAGAGGGGGGGGCGGAAAAATGCATCTTCGCCTATGTACCCAAAAATCCTGGCACCGGCCCTGCTGCTCCTAAAGGTAGGGAGCAATAAATAACATGATTTGTGTGTGTTGGTCAGTGTTGCGATGGCTGCAGCTGGACAGTGGAGGACCCGGAGGTGCACTGAGGCTGAGGCACCCGACGCCACGTCACATTCTGACGTGACGTGAAAGTGCTCCACCTTCACAGGTTTTCAAGGAGTAGCAGGAGGAACCGTTTGGCACAGGATGCGGACGGCGCCATTGGGGGTCTACGAGAGGCTGGACTCCGGAGTCGCATATTGGCTGCCGCAATGTGAGTGGAGTCTACTTGTTTGCTAATATTGTGTTTTTTTTGTTTGTTTTTTAAACAAGGGCTGGGATTCAGTATAGAGGGGGGGGGGGGGGCTGGGATTTAGTATGGGGGGGAGGGGGGGGACTGGGATTTAGTACACGGGATTTTTTTTATTATTTTTTTTAAATATACTGTACTTTTCAAAACAAACCTACGTTTCTTTGAAAATGTAAGGTTTGGGGTTTTTTTGCGGCCCACATAAACTTAAACCTTGTTTATGTGGCCCGTGCTAGCCATTGAGTTAGACATGCTTGCAATGCATTTTTTTTAGACAATGTTTTATTTTAATTTTTTTTTTTTTTTAAACAGCAAAGAGGTACAGAAAAATAAACTAACATGAGCCCACATTTGAGTGTTGGGACAGATATCTTCCAAGATTTAACACAAAATCCTAATAGCATGCAAAAGACTACAGGCATTATAACCACTTCAATGAGATGAACTTTCAAGTACAGTGTCCCTTTAATTCCAGTGTGTGTACTATGAAGCAGTTGAAACTATTCTGGTTTGCTTTGTTTTTGTTTTTTTACAAGAAACTTTCAGATTGCTTTAAAAACCAAATGAACCATTCTGGGAAAAAAAGTAGCATTTCCAATTTTTTGAAAGTTTGCCAGGTACACATGCTGTCTAATGTAACGTAACAAACTTGTGGCAACTTTAGAAGACCACTATAGTGCCAGGAAAACACTTGTTTTCCTGGCACTATAGGGTCTTTAGGTTCCCCGATCCCTCAGGGTCCCACTCCCGCTGGGCTGAAGGGGTTAAACACTTGCCTTTATCCAGTGCTGGGCTCGCTCGGCGCTGGGGAACTCTCCTCCTCCTCCTCCTCCTCCTCCCGACATCAGCACTGAATGCTGTCAATGCTTTCCTATGGACGTCCAGCGTCTTCTTACTGTGATTTTCCAAAGAATTTCTGCGCAAACTGTCAGAAACCGTCTCAGGTAAGCTCGTCGTCCTCATCGGGGTCTCGACCTGACTGCAGTTTGTTGTCATAACCAACTCGACTGGGCAAATGCTCACATTCGATGGCGTCTGGCACTTTGGAGAGGTGTTCGCTTCACAGATGAATCCCGGTTTTCACTGTACAAGGCAGATGGCAGATAGCATGTATGGCGTTGTGTGGGTGAGCGGTTTGCTGATGTCAACATTGTGGATCCAATACAGTAAAACTGCACATTTTAGAGTGGCCTTTTATTGTGGCTAGCCTAAGGCACACCTGTGCAATAATCATGCTGTCTAATCAGCATCTTGATATGCCACACCTGAGGTGGATGGATTATCTCGGCAAAGGAGAAGTGCTCACTAACACAGATTTGTGAACAATATTTGAGAGAAATAGGCCTTTTGTGTACATAGAAAAAGTCTTCGATCTTTGAGCTCAGCTCATGAAAAATGGGGGCAAAAACAAAAGTGTTGCGTTTATAATTTCATTCAGTGTAAGACCTGGTCTTATTTTTGGAGAAAGAGGGTAGTAGTAGTGCCTTTTGTGGAGCTACCAGAAACAGCAGAATACCACCCTGGCTGTCCAAGTGACGGCCAGGGAGGTATTTTTTCCCTCAATTATAAAAGTGCAGATTTTTATTGAAATCTGCACTTTTGTAAAGGTCACAATTATGACTGAATTCAGACACATAAAGCACTTCTGTGTTCTTTCCTCGCAAACCATCCCATAATCGGTCGATCCCTAGTAATTAATGTAGATTCTTTCTAGATATAGCAGTCCATGGGCCTGTGTTTTGGTTTTCTTACATTACATCTCATATAACCTCTACTGAGCAGCGTACACTACAGTAATTAGTTTTGGGCAATAGACATTTACTCCCTGTTGGAAATATTGTGTACAATGTTTTGTAGTGCCACATGTTTAACTCTGAACAGAAAGGAAGATCAAGAGTTGACTTTTTAGAAAATTGGGCAGACTAGATGGGCCGAATGGTTCTTATCTGCCGTCACATTCTATGTTTCTATGACTCAAAATATACTAAAGGCACGTGGCCGTTTTAGGACGTTGCAGTTTGTGCTTTATGAAATAAAGGAAGTAGTAATATAAGAATTCTGTCCGTATGCCCCATCTATGTTTCTGCACCCCTAATCACAGCCTTTAACCCCTTAAGGACCAAACTTCTGGAATAAAAGGGAATCATCACGTGTCCTTAAGGGGTTAAAAAGCAGTTGTGTAGATAGACGGGACTGGTGTTATATGTGCCATAAGCTAGGCAGGGATCGTAGGCTGATACGGTGCTTGGTATGTTCATTTTATTTATCTACAAGTGTAATG
This sequence comes from Pelobates fuscus, assembly GCF_036172605.1. Lineage (NCBI taxonomy): Eukaryota > Metazoa > Chordata > Amphibia > Anura > Pelobatidae > Pelobates > Pelobates fuscus. Next base: position 110,448,347 of record NC_086319.1, on the reverse strand, counting down.
GGTGAACTCCTTTTTCAGCTGTTCTTATGTCTGGCTTATGCTTTCTACGCCTTTGTTTGCAAAGCAGGTTTTTCTTTTAAAAATATTTAGCAAGAAAATCTGTACAGATAAGCTTCTTAACAATGAGAACCGGTTTCCAGTTGCACAGCTGACATAAATCTAATGTAATCTGAAAACATGTACTATAGGAAAAGCCAACCTTTAACCTACATTAATCAGCAGAGCATGGAAATTGCAGTTTTTTAAAAACTATTTTCTAAGACTTTAAAGAGACCCCTTCTTAATAACTACTGTAGATCAGAGTAGTGGTGGGGGCATAAAAGTTGTTGGGAGGCTTTTAATTTATTTTTAAAAATGTATTTATTTATTTTTACAAACCAGCACTTGCAATGCCGACAGCTTGCCCCGCTCTGCTGTGGCTTGGCTAATGCAGAAGTGAACTTCCTCATTAGCCCAACCAGCTTTGGGCAGCAATGAGAGGCTTCAAACTCTGAAAGAGTTAGAAGCCAAGCCACAAAGTATAGAAGAAAAAAAAAATATATACACACATATATATAATCACCTTGCATCAGTTAAGGTATTTTTTATTTGCAAGCGCATTAAATATATTTTGAACTACATTTCTCTTCTGTAATATTTACCAGTGTTTCAGCATGCACTTGATGTTGAGATGTTCCCAGCTGGATGCTTGTATTGCGTATCTCAAAATATTTTCTTTCCCAGTTTATATATGGTTGCAGGGGCAATATATCATGGTCGTGTGTGTGTGTGTATATATAAAGATCATTATTTTATTTAAGTGCAGTGCTTAAAGGGACACTCCAGGCACCCAGACCACTTCTGCCCATTGGAGTGGTCTGGGTGCCAACTCCCACCACTCCTAACCCTGCAAGTGTAATTATTGCAGTTTTTTTTATAAACTGCAATAATTACTTTGCAGGGTTAACTCCACCTCTAGTGGATTTCTTAAAGAAATCTTCACTTTTATAAACTTTGTTCTGAGCCCTGCATCCTTTTGTAGCAAGACTTCCCATCTTCAATTACCAGACATCCAGCCCTACACCATTTTGGTGACTAAGCACACACATGTTGTGGGCGCACAAGAATGACTGACTTGTGCCCACCTATACTTGCCCGACCTATATAAGCTTTCACAGAGTTCTGTTTCATTCCTGAATTTCATACAGCATGTTCTTTGTTTAGTGTCTTTCTCCGGTATAAAGACTCTGCTTGTTTAACTATTCTGATCTCTGTATTCCTAGGCCCAGCCTAGGTTTGTTTTTGACTCTGCAGTTTTTGCCTACTATAAGCACTGCATTAAGCCTAGCCATACTAAGCACCGTTAATACGCCGCATTTATTTATTCATTTTTTTTTAATGATTAGGCTTGCATAGATTCAAGCTTTGGATGAAGGTGCAGTAGTAGCGCTGAAACGCATGTCAATATCCTTTTTCCTCCTATGAACGGAATCATGAGATCTTTTGGATAATTGTGTGGTGTGTTTTTTTATTTTTTTTTATTGTGGTTGATTCACGTTTCAGATTGGATATTGAAGTGGAGCTGTCTCTTAGTTTGTATGTTACATTGTTTTAAGAATTATTATTTAGAGACACTTTGTTAGCCCCTTAGTCCACAGGGAAACTTGTTGATGGTCACTAGAAAATTGATCCTCTTTATGAAATGTTTTATTTGTAACTTTAGAAGAAAAAAAAAAGGTTTAAACTAATTTTGACCAATTTAATCTAATTTATGTTATGATACTAACAGTTTTGGCAGGTGTTTGGGAACAGCAAAATATGTTTGTACCTTACAATAAAATGAATAATGAAAATAAGTGAGAGGTGGGGCATCTGTAGAGAAAAAAATCTACATTATTTTATTGTATCCAAGCAATGTTTTGTGGACCCAAGACATACTTGAAAACGAGATGAATCTCAATGTATCCTTCCAGGTAAAATATTTCATAATTAGCAGTGATTATTTAAATTGAAATGATACATGTTGAAAATAAACATGCAGTGTATTTATGTAGCATAGATCTTTAGTGTTTGACTATGACGATGGTGTGATATGGACAGCTACTCTACTACCACTATACCTGAACTAAGATGAGCACTTGGATTCATGGCTTGGAGATGGTATTTTTTTGACACTCTCCCCACCCCCCTCCCCCCCCACCATATAAAATTGGCTGAATGGTACCCTTTAATCTTTTATTCACTGTTTTTCAAATCTCTTTGCTTCCAAGTGATCCGTCTGGTGCTCCCATGCCTGCTGCCTGGCTTTTGCAGGCGTTTTCTCCTCCGTGCAACCATATTTCTGTTTATCTGTCACTTCAACTTTTGGAGTTTTTAACTGCCAGGAGCTGTCAGTTCTGCACTTTTCTTCACAAGTTTGTGCAAGACCTGTGTATCCTCCATGTTCTTCTTGTGCAATCACAATAAGATTCCTGCTCCCATCAGCCTTCATGGGTTACCGCTAATGTAAAATGTCAGGAGAGGGGGACAGAAGGTCTGATCACTGCCACATTTTTTTACTAGTTCATATGAAAAATTACTCTACTCATTGTCATTATCCTCTGATATCTGTGCTGGAATTTCATTTGAAATTAAACCACTTGTTCTTATTTATTGGGAAAAAAAATGAAATCCCTACGCTATAAAATTTTAGTTAATCTGCTGATTGGAAATGAAGTTGAGTGGAAGCTACATAGCCTCTTACCTACTTTCCATGTAATCTATATTCCCAGGGCTAAAGTTCACATAAAGTATGACCTCAAACCACCTTTTAAGTGACGTGGTTTTCGCCAGTCCCATGGGTAGATTATTTTTACAGAACTGTAAAATCTGACCTGAGCCAGGAGTACAGTTAGTTACTGATAGTGACTCATTACAAAAAGAAAAGACACCACCCTTAATAAATGCAGAATTACTTTATCATGCCACTTCATTTGGAACTCTTTGTTTATAAAAAAAAAATCAGCTGTGTCTAAACAAATTCCTTCTGCTGGTTACCCCAGGTTCATGGGCTATTCATTTAACCCCTTGATGACCGATGACTGTTCAGGAACGTCACAACGGTCTGGGGGTACTTACCTGATCAGCGCTCGTCCTGGTCCAGGGGGACTGCCTGTTTGCCCAGGCAGTCTCCCCGCGGCAGATCGGGACCCTGCGGCCACGTGATCGCTCGATTACGTGGCCGCAATAGGTGCCTGTGTATCTGCCTGCAGGGGGACTGTCTGTGCTGACAGGCAGTCTCACTGCATCTGTAAAATAAAAAATAAAGTTTAAAAAAAAGTGTGTGTGTGTGTATATATATATATATAGATATAGATATATCTATATCTCCTGATGAAAGTCCTGAGAGAGGACTGAAACTTTGGACTTTTAATCCGTGAGTGCAGCCATTTACTTACTTTTTTATATATATATATATATATATATATATATATATATATATATATATATATATATATATATATATATATATATAAACGAAAAAATCAGAGCACTCAAAAAGGACTTCTTATTCAGTGTTTACTGTGATAAAGGTTACATCAAATCATATCAAATCGACGTTTCGACCCCTTAGGGTCTTTTTCAAGATCAAATGTGGTGTGTGAAAACAACGTTTAAATAGCAAAACATTAATGAGCAACTCACCAATCTCGTGTGTGCGGCTACTCGAACCCGGAAGTGTTACACCCCTTCGTGTGACTCCTATGACGTGCGTGCGTGTGTACGTCATGGTTGCTAAGAGATGGAGTATCAACTCCGTGAAAATGACCGTGTGGTTGCTAAGCGATGGAGTGTAAACTCAATGGATCAACAGTGAGTATACCGGAAAGCCCGTGTGACAAAACATATGGTGCAGGACGAATTACGAGATCCCACAAGGAGATCATAACGTGTAGAATAAAAACAAATGAATATGAGCACATATTCAAACGGAGGATTTCTGGTATGTCACAAAGTATATCGAGTCCGGCCCAATGCCGGAACAGCTAAACCACCTGTGACAAGTGATCTAAATATGTGTGTGAAGGAGCGTGAATATAAAAACGATATACGGCCAAGGGCCTCAATGACATACCCGTAAAGCTGATCGTAATCGATGACAAAAACATAAACATTAGGGTATTAAGAAAAATATTAAGAAAATAAAGGAGATATACGTCATACATTATAAACTAATCGGGTCAGAGGTAATCGGTGACTGGGAAACCAAGGTAGAATATCTATAGCAAGATCCGAAGGACGAACTATGGTTACCAGATAGGATTTATAAAAACATAGTGAATGAGATATATTCATTTAGTCCCTTTGGGGTGACAGTGTCTAAACGGTGAATCCAATAAGTTTCCCGTTGCAGTAGTAGTTTTGATCTGTCTCCTCCTCTGGGACTGGGTGGTACATGGTCGATGGCCATAAATTTGAGGGTAGGAAGTCTATGGTTCAGTAGAAGGAAATGTTTGGCGACGGGTTTGTCGGATTTTTGATCCCTGAAGGCAGTAGTAATAGTGGATCTATGGCCTCGGATCCTTTCACGGAGGGTCAAATCCGTTTTTCCGACGTAGGACAAACCACATGGACAGGTGATGAGATATATTACATGGTCGGTCAAGCATGAGATGTAGTGGGTGATGGGAATTCGAGTGCCACTATGTGGATGAACAAATGAGCCACCTGTGTTCATGTGGCTACAGGTTACACATCCGCTGCAACGATAACAGCCTTTCTTGGTCGGTCCTGTAGATTTCTGATAGCATTTAATCGGATCGCTTTTAACCAATAAATCTCTCAGATTTTTATTTCTCCTTAGACTGATGTTAGGTTTTTGAGAGAAAATTGGTGGTAAGTTTTTATCGGAACCCAGGATACCCCAATATTTGTGAATGGCTTTTTGAATATGTGGGGTACCGGTGTGTAACGTGAGTGGTAAATACATCTTGGTTGGGGTAGGTGTATTACTTGCAGTCTCCATGTGTTCCCTTGTCATGTGTCTTTTAGCTTTATCTAAAGCTCTATCGAGGACTGAACGACTATACCCTCTAGTCAGAAATCTCGTGGTCATCTCTTGAAGTTGATGTGCCTGGTTTGTAAGGTCGCTGTTATATCTCAATACTCTCATGAACTGGGATATTGGAAGTGACTCTTTCAACTTAGTTGGATGGTAACTGTTGAAATGGAGTAACGTGTTCCTTGCGGTCTCCTTACGGTAAAGAGTGTATCCCAATTTACCAGTCTCAAGGTCTTTGTATACCGAGACGTCCAAAAATTGGATAATCTGGGTGTGCACAGTGAGCGTCAGTTTCACTGGAAGTTCTGAGGAATTAATCTCATTAATCATCTGTTCCAAATTATCCATGGTTCCTGTCCAAATTAGGAAAATATCATCTACAAATCGATGGTATACAAGTATCTGTTGATGAAATTTCTGCAAGATGTGTTGAGTTTCGAAGAGGAACATGTAGGCATTGGCATATGATGGTGCCATTGCTGCTCCCATTGAAGTACCCATCAGTTGTAAATAAAAGTGGTCTTCGAATTTAAAATAATTGCAGGTGAGAGCTATCTGTAAAAGCTCCATGAGGAATTCAATGGGAGGACCATTGTATTTAGAAGAATTGGAGAGAATTTGTCGTAATGCTTGAACGCCTTCACTGTGAGGTATTATAGTGTAAAGATTTTTGACATCTAATGTAACCAATAGATGTTGTGCTTCTACAGCGGTTACTTTGTTGAGATTGTTCAAAAAATCGGTAGTGTCTCGGAGACAAGTTGGGAGATCTGTAACTGAGGTTTTAATGTAATGATCTATGTATTTGGCAATTGGTTCAAGTAGACTGTCTCGAGCCGAAACTATCGGCCTCCCTGGTGGATTAAGTGGGTCTTTATGAATTTTGGGTAAGGTGTATAGAACAGGGTGTTTGGGGTATTCAACGGATAGAAATTTGGCCAAATTCAAATTAATAAAGCCCATCTGTATTCCAGTGTTGATGGTGGTTTGTATTCTGTTCTGAAACTTTTTGACCGGATTGTATGTTAGTTTCTGGTATGTAGTTATATCCGAGAGTTGATTAAGTATTTCATCTCTATATTTGGAATAAGACATCACTACAATGGCTCCCCCTTTATCCGCGGGGCGGATGATGATATCCGGGTCTGATGTGAGATCTTGAAGGGCTTTCTTTTCAGAACTGGTTAGGTTCTGTCGGTTATCCGTGGGATTTTTGAATGCTTGTTCGGATTCCTTCTTCACTGATTGCATGAAGGTCTTAATAGATGTATTAGCAGTCTTGATGTCTCCCTTATATTTCACTTTGAAGGGTTGTTGAGTGGTAGTGGTGGTAGTGGTAATTTCTGGAATCGAAGGATTATCCTTCCATCTTTCGTAGTTAGATAAAGTACGTTGAATTTTGTAAAGTTCGATGTCAACTTGTAGTGAAGCTGGTTTAGAGACCGGTACAAAAGTCAGTCCTTTTGAAAGGACTGCTAAATGGTGTTCTGTTAAGTTCTTCGATGATAAATTGAATACAAGCTTCATCTCCTCCTCAACGGTGGTTTTCCTTTTAATCCAGTGCTTCGAGTGTCCCTTCTGTCCCCTCCTGGTGGCCTATAACTTGCAAAAACTATGTAAACACTGGGTATTTTTAAACTCGGGACAAAATTTGGAATCTATTTAGCAGTTTGGAATCTATTTAGCAGTTTTTTTCATTAGCTTTTGTAGATAAGTAAAAGATTTTTCAAGTAAAAGTCCAAAAACATGTTTTGTTTTCAATTTTTCAACATATTTTATTAATATTTTTTTTTAAATAAAATATATGACATAATACAAATAATGGTATGTAAAGAAAGCCCTTCTTGTCCTGAAAAAAAACAATATATAACTTGTATGGGAACCGTAAATGAGAGAGAGAGAGGAAAATTTACAGCTAAACACAAACATCACAAAAGTGTCAAAACTGCTCTGGTCCTTTAACGTACATCGCAAAAACAGGTTGGTTCTTAAGGGGTTAATCTATACCTACTATACTTTATTGTGACCCTTAGTGGTAGTCACTTGTGGTTAGAATGTTCCATTGTGAGGGGGGCGTGGCTTGGAAGCCGAGCAAGATGGCCGCTTGAACCCGGAGCTCCCCGTAAGGCTCCAAGCACAACCTCGTCTAAAGCTCCGAACTGCCTAGAAAATGGGCAAATCACACCGGGCAGCCCACAGCTCCAAACCAACGGACACCCCGAGAGGTACGGCGAGCACCAACGCTTCCATGCGGCGGTATCTGTCCACTCCGGCAGACCGCGAGGCACAGGCCTCGGACGAATCCCCGTCCTCGCCCTCCCTATGCGGAGAGGAGATCCTGACCGAAGCACCAACACAACACCCAGCGGATACTCACCCGGAATGGCTGCACATCCTCCGAAGCCTACCGACCAAATCAGACCTGGCAGAGGCGAATAACGAACTACGGGCCTCAATCAAGCTAGAATTGCAGGCCATGAGGGAGGAGTTTGGCGGCCTCAGCCAGAGGGTGTCCCAACTCGAGGCAGACTGCGACCACGTGCAAGCGGCGCAGTCTGCCAACACAGAAACCTTACAGCTCACTGTACAACGCATGCAGCAAATGGCGTTCCACCTGGAGGATCTTGATAACAGAGGAAGGAGGCAGAACATCAGGATAAGGGGAATACCTGAAGAGGTAGATGATAATGCACCTATACAGACTACCCTGCTGGAGGTTTTCAATAACCTACTAGGCCGCACACCCCAGGTACCGATTGAACTGGTGAGAGCACATAGAGCACTCAGGCCGAAGGGCCCACCGGGTAGCTTCCCCAGAGACGTAATCTGCTGCCTGGCAAGCTACCAGGCAAAGGAGGAGATCCTGCGCAGAGCCAGAGAGGCTGACAAAGTACTGCTGGAGGGCAAAGAACTTCAACTGTTCCCGGATCTGTCCCCCACCACCCTGGCCTACCGCAGGGCCCTGCGCCCTTTCACCAGGCAGCTCCAAGCGAACAGAATCAAATATAGATGGTGCTTCCCGAACGGTTTGCAAGTGCACACACCAAAAGGCCCGTTTACGATCAAGGAAAGGGCAGACATGGAGGCCCTGGGAAGGGAGCTCCAAATCATGCCGGCCCCGCTACAATGGCCGGACCCTCTCACCCTATATACGCCGACACCTACACAAAATAAGAGCACGCAAGATGCAAGCAGCCAGATTCCACGTACCACCCGTCAACAAGCCACGGGTCCTAGAGGACTGTGAGGAGCAGAAGGAAAAGCCAGCGCCTAAATTTGGAACCAACTGAGGAGTTGATCCCACATAGGGGAGTTCTCTCCCCCACCCACCTACACCCTAACCTGCCGCGATTACCATCGTCCGACACCCCACTACTGGACACATACACAACCCCAGCGGATATAATGCTATCTGGAGTACACGGCTCATTTTGCAGGCCACAGAAAGAACATTTTCTACCGCAGGACTACCGAGGACACTGACCCCTCCATCCCAGAAAAAGCTAACTGGAGATCCCAGAGCTACTGACTGAACCACGACCCGGGAATCAAGGACCGGTGGCAGAGGGTCGGAAGAAACCAAACGCAAGTACTTAGTGTAGCTGGCCGACAGGCCAGAGAGACTCTTGGTTCCACACCGTATTAACATACCAATTAGGAGATAACGTTAACAAGTAACGGGGAGAGGAGGGAGGGGGATGTACAGAGGGGTAAAACAGTATGTAAAGCGATTTAATGTATTGGGAGGGAACCGGGAGGGTGATAGACGACCGACGCGGGCAACCGCATTCCCCCCCCCGAAGGGCCTAGTGATGACCTTCCCAGGAGCAGGCCGGGGGACGGGGGCCCGCGCCGCTCCGACACGCAGGGGTGAGGAGAGGAGAGGGGGAGGAGGGAGGGGAATGATGTAATGGCTACGAGTAATAACACCAAGAAGTTTATATATGATGGGAACCGGGAGCTAGTGGATAGGAAAGGACAGAATCGGACAGACCCTTATATCCCAACCCCAATGTTTTATGACCGAAACTACCCGAACGGCACACACACGGACATAGGGAACAGGAGGGGAGAAGACAGGGGGGAATACTCCAGCTGCTGCACAAGTACCGACGCATAGGAACGCACCCATGGGGACGGACGGACGCATAAGAAGGCAGATGTGGGGGGGGGGGGGGGGGAGGGTCCCGAGACCGGGACACTGAGGACATAGGCGCTGACTGACCTAAGGCAACAGAAGCAAAAAGGAAGGCTCAGGCCTGAAACTGACTGAAGGGGAAATACCTTAAAGTTGATATTTTAATATGTTTATGTAAAAGGTTTTACTGTATGTTTCATGTTACAAATCACAATATGGGTTTCAACTGACCCGACACCACGCAACGAGATAGAGACGAGGTTACTAAGCACGCATCCAATCACTTGGAGCCCCATAGGGGACGACTAGGGTCACGGACAGAGACACGAAGACAACACCGGATAGGGTTAGTGAAGGGTACACCCCACACTTAATCACCTACCCGCTGATAAAGCCGAACTTCTCGGCATTCCTTCCACTCCCACAAGGGAGAAGCGCCACTTTAAGGTGGCCGACACGAAAACCCTAGAGAGGGAGAGGGTTAGTACGGTCACCTAGACGCAAATTCCCTAACGCTGCAGAGACAGCGGACACTACAGACAACACACACATATCCCACAGGCACGACCATCCCTCCAACCCGTAGCAGCCGGGGTTCCGGACCTGCCGAGACAGGCCCTAAAATGACGCTAACGCCTGCTAACCTCACGTTGATTACAATCAACGCAAGAGGTCTGAATAAACCCGAAAAAAGATCGGCAGCCCTACGAGACTTTCACGCCGCTAGGGCATCTATTGTCTTCATCCAGGAGACACACTTTAAGGAGGGAGCCAGGCCGAAGCTGCACGACCAACACTACCCCACGGGGTATTATAGTGACTATCATGGGGGCAAGGCTCGAGACACGGCAATTCTAATCCACAGGGGAGTCCCCTTCAGGGAACAGGGTACACAGACAGACCGTGAAGGCAGATACGTACTTCTGAAAGGCACGATAGCTGGACAAACTCACACTTTTGCAAATATATATGCCCCCAATCAGAGACACTACAGATTCCTAGCGGGTATTCTCCGTAGGATTCAGAGTTTCACGGAGGGTATATTAATAATAGGGGGCGATTTCAACCTGGCATTAGACCCGAAATGGGACACGTCCACTGGTACCACTCACATCCCGACTCAACACCTGACCGCACTCAAACAACTTCTATTTAAACACAGGCTGGTAGACTGTTGGAGGGCCCACCACCCAGACGAGAGGGACTACACGTTCTTCTCCCACCCCCACAACTCATACACCAGAATCGACTACTTTATGACAACACACTATCACCTCCCTCTCGCATTACAAGTTGAACACGGCACAGCCACGTGGTCGGATCACGCCCCGGTGACACTTACAATCGCATCCCCATTGTACAGACCGAGATCCGCCACGTGGCGGCTTAATGAGCATCTCCTCACCATACCAGAAGTTAGCTCAGACATCGGAGTTACCCTCCGAGAATATTTTGAACTTAACACGCTGACCCAAACGTCCCCGACGATTAGGTGGGAGGCACACAAGAGTGTGATCAGGGGACATTTTCTGCAAAAAAGCTCCATACTTAAACGTCAGCGAGAGGCAGCCATGGCAAACATACTGACGAAAATACAAGAAACAGACAGCCTAAACAAAACCACTCAGACACCCGAATTGCAGTGCCAATTACTAACACTGCGCAGAGAACTGACCAAACTCCTCCAGACGAGATACCACAAAGACGCCCTGAGGCACAAGGCGTTCTTCGCATTGCACGGTAACAAGAGCGGGAAACTCTTAGCGAGAATGCTAGCCAAACGCCGACAACTAACGTACATAGACCGAATCAGAGACAGCGCAAACACACTACACAGACTACCCCTAAAAATACAGGAATCCATAAGAGGATACTATGCCAAACTATACGCGCTCCCACGACCACACACACGACACGCAGACGAACGTCTGACGGACGCGATCGACAAATACTTGCAAACACACTTGACGCCCACATTAGACAAAAACACAGCAGAGCTCCTTGATGAGGAGAGAACGATAGCTGAACTGGCGAAAGCGGTGAAGCAGATGAAACCAGGCAAGAGTCCGGGCCCAGATGGCCTGCCACTCAGCTACTATAAGACGTACGCGGACATTCTGTACACCCCACTAGTATTAACACTAAATGCTATAAAGGAGGGCCACCAATTCCCCAAACAATCCCTGGCGGCGCACATCACGATTATTCCTAAGGAAGGCAAAGACGGCGAACAGTGCGGGAGCTATCGCCCTATATCTCTGATAAATTGCGACCTTAAACTTTTAGCTATAAAATACTGGCAAACAGGATACAAACACATCTACCAATGCTGGTACACCCAGACCAGGTGGGATTCGTGCTAGGACGCGAAGCAAAGGAAAACACCATACGCACCCTCACAGTGATGCATAGCGACAGACGAACCACGGGAGGCCTTCTCCTGCTATCCACGGACGCGGAGAAGGCCTTCGATCGGGTGGGGTGGAAATACCTATTTCGCACCCTCGCACACATGGGAATGGGACCGGGAATTCGGGGGTGGATAGAAGCGTTATACTCGCAACCCTCAGCACAGGTCATAGTGAACGGCGCCCTGTCGGAGCCGTTTGACATACAAAACGGCACGCGGCAGGGATGCCCCCTGTCCCCGATCCTATTCGTCCTGGCCCTGGAACCGCTTCTAGTGGCCGTCAGGAACAACCCAGACATACAAGGGATGCAATTAGGGACGACACATCACAAAATTGCGGCATACGCAGATGACCTCTTATTTTACGTGACCAACCCAGAAATATCCCTCCCTAACATACTGCGAGCATTACAGGACTTTGGTCAGCTATCCAACCTTAAAATAAACTTGAGCAAGTCCTACATACTTAACGTTTCCATCCCGGAAGGCAGAGCGGAACCATTACGTCAAAGTTACTCCTTTAACTGGGCGTCCCAAAAAATTAAGTACCTAGGTATCTGGCTAACGAAAAGGGAAGGGGACATGTTCAGGGAAAACTTCAACACCCTGCAGAACAAAATGCAAGCGGACATGCAAGAGTGGGCCTTCCCACACATCTCCTGGCTGGGCAGGATACAGGTCGTGAAAATGAACTTCCTCCCACGCCTCCTTTACTTATTCCAAACCATCCCCATAGCAATCCCAGGCCCCTTTTTCGCCTCGCTGCGTTCGGCACTGGGGCACTACGTTTGGGGCGGCAAGCAAGCCAGGCTCCGCCATTCACTACTAACACAACCCAAAGACAAGGGTGGACTGGCTCTACCGGATTTCGCTCTCTACTATAAGGCATGCCACTTCCTGCGGATACTGGAGTGGTCGAAGACAGGGAACCATAAATTATGGAAGCAGGCAGAGGAACACGTAGCAGGCATACAGATCGCAGTCTTGCCATGGCTGCCTCCGGAGGCCTCTATAGGGAACGCGAAACAGTCCCCATACACCAGGGCAACCCTAGAGGTATGGAACCGTACAAAAGGGAGACACTGTCTAACCACACACCCGACCCCCCTATTACCACTCACACACAACTCGACTTTCCCACCGGGCCTAGATCCAAGAGCATTCAAAGACCTAATACACGACCCAATACCTAGATTACTACACGTACACGCGACAGAAGGCACCAAGACACTAGAGGACCTGCGGGGAACCACAGAACACACCCTTTTGACGCGACTGAAATATAGACAGATTCGCAGCTATATAGCCTCACTCCCCCAAGGGCCAATATTGACCAGGGCGCCCACCACCTTTGAGAAACTCTGTCTAGACCCACACCCACTGGCACACGGGGTTTCCGCCCTATACAACCTCCTACTAACACTCACACCTACAGAACAACCGAGATTCTACGGGAAATGGGAGACAGCACTAGGCCTCACACCGGAAAAGGCAGACTGGGAGAAAATATGTTACCTTACTCACCACTGCTCCTGCTTCAGTAAAACGCAAGAGACTGCCTATAAGTTGCTGACCCAGTGGTATCGTACACCCGAGAAGCTACACATGATAATCCCATCGCAGTCCCCCCGGTGCTGGCGATGCGAGGAGAAAGAGGGCTCCCTCTTACACATATGGTGGGAATGCAAAAAAATAACCCCATACTGGGAGGCCATACGCAAAATACTGCAACGATTCACGGACGACCCACCACCATTCAACCCAGCAGCTATGCTGTTACATCACACCACAACCCCCAGATCTGCCTACAAGAAATCGCTCACAATACGCATTCTAAACACAGCCAAAGCACTGATACCACAGTTCTGGAAACAAAGGGACACCCCTCCCCTAAAAACATGGTTTGCACAGATGGAGGAACTGAGATCCCTAGAAGAACTTCACCACACCGCTAACGATTCATTCCAAAAATACTTAAACACATGGACACATTGGATCATCCAGACATCCAAACCAGACTTCACGGTAGCTATACAAGACACACCTCTGACCAACATATAGACGACCCTGGGGAGGACACGGCCTCTAAACGGGGGGGGTTCCCGGTAACGTGGCTAAATCGGGGCTGGGGCCTCCAACCTTTGCTGGAACACTCATAGGGAGTTCAGACATATGAACAAACACAAGTGAACTGACAGAGGACGGACAGGAGGTGGGATTCTAGATAAGCATACGGACAACCCCACAGGGGAACAGGTTAGATAGGGGGGGACGTACGTGAACCAACTCATTGAGTACCCACTAGCTTGCACGAAGCCCCTGAGAACGAGAGAAGGGCTCCTGCGGAACCCCCAAGCTGCTGGAAGGCGTAAAAACCAGCATGCCCTAAAGGGAACTGGATCGGGGGACATTGGGACCGCGGCTGCTGCGGGGCCTTCCCCACACACACACGTACCCTCACACAAAACACGAACACACACACAACCAGCACCAGGAACTACACCCGAGACACGAGAACACGATTAACGACACATGAGATCGGGGTGTATATCCCAATAGAAATCATGATTATGCGTAAAGAGACTGGGATGTACAATGCAATTGAGGCCTGCGTGCCAAAAAGCTATTCATACGAACTCGGGCCTGCGAGCCCACATTAATTCAAAAAGAAGTATCTACTCACACATCTCTCAACATTCTAAACCCTTTATTGTTATTTGATTTGTTTATCTTTATTTCATATGTCGATATATATTGAATGTGCAAAATGCTGGCATGTTAAAGCTGATAAAACTTCAATAAACGAAATTTACAAAAAAAAAGAATGTTCCATTGTGCCTTGGCCTGGCCTTTGTTAAATAAACTGTATGCAATTCCGGTATTGAAACCAGCATATTACCATGCATTTAAAGAGAGATTCTTTTTCCAGAGCTTTGCCCAAGGTACATTGGAAACATAATCTGGCACTGTAGACAAGGGCAAGACAGCTCTTGTTTTGCAGCTGGTTGGCACAAACTAATTGTAACGGAACTCCCCGTACTCCGAGTACCTTCCGTTGATGGACGCTTCCTAGCTTGCGCCGAGGACCACAAGCACTGCACCGGGCACCACAACCACCGCAGACTCCACAACCGCCGTAGCTTAACTGGAGTCTCGTCCGCTTCTGTCCTCCAGGACCGTGTGGGAAAGACCTCTCCTCCAGGAGAGCGTATCAGTGATTAGTGCTCAGGGGAGTATACAAAGTATTGCAATCCCCTGTGTGAATATAGCTGTCCCCTCCAATCACGAGACAAGACTACGTGTTGAGGGTCAAGAAGAACTGCAGTTTTAATCAAACACTCTGCTTTTATGCCCATTTTACAAACATAGTACCGCCCACAGGGTTTTGAAGAACAACCAATCAAACCCGTATAATATAATAAAACACTCCCATTCATTCCCACAAAATCCTCCCCTCTGCCTGTGATATAATTACTGTACACAATGGGTTAAAGTAATTATCAAAGGCAGGAAAAATACATTTTGTACACATATACTATAACTTTAAAAATATACATTCAATATTCATAAAAGTTACATATTAATACTCAGCACACTTTAATTACACACATATTCAAAATTCAGCCAATTCCTTCCATGGGTTAAAAGGTTAGCTGGAAGTTCTTTATGACTGACAGCAAGCACATTTTCATGCCCAAAACAGTTCCATAGATTTGGGCTGTGCGATCGGTCTATTTCACACTGAAAAACGGGACTTGGTCTCTGCGGCTGCAAACTCAGTGGAGCCGATTTTCAGTTCCATGGATTTGGCTACACACACTGCTGACCGCGTTCGGCAGAATAAAGATGGCCACCGCCAAGTGTTCGTATGTACGAACGGCGGCCACCCAGCGGTCGGCAATTTACATACAGCAGACTCCCAGCCTGGGAGGTAAATTGTCTGCACGCTTCCACTTCTGGGTGGTCCGCCTGTTTAATACTTGGTTCAGTAAGCCCCATTTACTGAACTAAGTGGGAGAAAGCCAGGAACACAGTATATTAAAGGTTTGGGGACACCGTCTTAAAGGGGCATTGTTCCAATTTCCACCATGTCCAAAAAATGTACTTAAAGGGCCAGCACCAGTCCAATGAAAGTCCATAGGCCTTAGTAATGTTTTAAAGGGCCATACACCCCCGGGCCATAGTCGCAGGGCAGGAGGCTGGCAAGCAAGCCTCTCCAGGACCAAGTGGCGAAGGGAACTTCGTTACACTAATCTTAAAGCAGACCTGTCATGTGACATTTATACAAACCTTGGTAGCTGTAGCTAACTAAATGGTACCTATTGGTCGTTTGTTTAACCATAAAAAAATGACAAAATTCTCATTTACAATGTAATTTCGAATATCCTGGCTGGTATATTTCGAGCATGCCATGCAGTGCTGTACATGCGTGTTTTTTTTCGCACGTGTATGGCACTATGAAAGAAATACCTAACAATACATCTGCTGGTATGACAGTTCTTAGTAGATGACCAAGCATGTGTGATTGTGCCTGGAGCTTCTAGATATGATAATGTCATCCTGGACAGGGATGTGCTGTGGATCTAAATACGTGCCTTGTAGAAGGAGTGTACAGAAGAAAGATTAACAATTGTCTACAGACAACCAGGGTTAAGGAGAGTACAATTCCCTGCCCATGGTTTATTGCCTAACAAGATGGCCTTTGAGCTTTCTAATCTGAAGGAGGTAATGGGATTTATCATGAGACAAATGCTGCCAAGGGATAACTTCCCATTTTATTGGCTAGAGAAGTTGAGGGTCATCATAGCAAGCCAATTACCAATGAGAACAATTAATGAAACTTACAAATGATTTAGCATTAATCAAGGTTTCAGAGAAAGTGAGAAGCCTAGTCTAATTAAAATTAAGCAAGGCTGTGTAGATTAGTGATTTTATTTATTTTGACTGCAAAAATGAATACAACAAGACTACACTCCTCATACAAACACCACTACTCGTATCATACACCTGATAAAAACTTGTCCTCTCTCCCAACACCTGCTGTGTGTGCTGACATGAATGCGGAGCGAACATTGGTAATTTGGCTTGAAAGAGAACAACATAGGCAAAAACTGTTTTCAGCTGGCCAGCCTTCTCCGACCCATTAAATAAGGGCTCTATTGCAGCTCTGATGTGAGCCAGACAATCCATAATCTGTAACATACCTATGGAACTTGGACATACCTTTCTCTTCTGTCCTCGTCAAACGGGAATGACTGCAGCCTGCATACATGTTATAATGGCCCACATGCCATCGGTTTGAAACGCTGATTTAAAAGTTCACCAATGGAAGATTTTTAAAGCAAAATCACAGTAGGCAGAGTCTAAACTTTGGAGATGGAATGGGGAGTGGCAACAAGACTTCAAATATTTATATTGTAAGGGTTATGTATTAGAATAACCAAATATTAGTAAATACACATAGAAATAGATTTTTGCCAAGACAGATTTAATGTGCGCAAAATAATTGAACAGCTAAGTCGAATATAGCATAATATTGTCTGCCTTTGCCTTACGTATTCCATTTGGATTCAGTTCACGAAAATATGAAGTTTGATGGATAACCATGTCAATGTCCAGTGCTCCAGGAAGGTGCCCCAATGTGAAATTAGTTTGTGTATCAGGACAAGTAGATTGGGGTACCGGTTCAGTTCCTGGATGTTTTTGTGTGTGTGGATGTTTTTGTTTTTAAATTCCACACCCCTGAAATTAATGAAATAACTGCAGTGTTTTACACGAGGGTGCTTTTGAGTGTTGAGTGAATGCTACAGTGGAAGAAATGTTTGTGCAGACAAGCACTCATGCATATTTTGGCTATTAAATAATCATGCATGGGTGTCCCTGGAGCATCATTGGGACATGCAGAAATTGTGGAGATAAGTGCATCTCATTCTCACCACCACTGCATTGATCACCCCATATATTCAAGTTCTGTCTGAAATTAAATGTCTGCCCAGTACCAGAGTTTTATATTGGGCTTTGCAAATCTGTTCACCGGTAGAAATCTTTCATTTTTTTTTTTTTATTTGAGGGGTGTTATATGAATTTAATGTAATAATTCCATAAATGCCAAAAGGTGGGTAATTTCTTTCCTAGATTGTCTATTCCCCCTGTTTTGTTTTTTTCCTGTTCTTGTATTTTCTTAAAAAAAAATACACCTACAATACACTTACATTCAGGTTGTATACACCTACCTTTTCTGTACCTAGATTTATTCTTTATATGGAAACTCAATAAGTAAAAAAAGTAATTCTTCAAACGTTAAAACTGATACCAGGTTCCATCTCATACCTTGTTTTGTTTTTTCCTTCTTCCTCTTCTTCTAGTGGGATCTGGTTTGTGAAAATGACTGGAAAGGGCCGTTAACTACCTCGATGTTTTTTGTGGGAGTTCTCATTGGTTCCTTTGTTTCAGGACAGATCTCAGACAGGTAGTTTGTATATATCATAATTAACATGCAAGGATTCCATGAACACTTACTAATTGATTTATATTTTTTATATTTTTTGTGTAGTTGTCTGTTCTATAAAATGATTGAGATCTGTTTTATCTCAATCATTCTGGGCTTGCTGCTGATTTTAATATGGGAGTGGCATTATTATTTTATTTTGCTGCTACCTGCCTCAATCTAAAAGTAATACAAGGATGAAACTAGACGTATCATGGTAACTCTTGTTTGCTGGAATGTGTGGACCTAATGAGATTTTTATATACGCTACATCGTGTAATAACCAGGAATCTTTAAAGGGATGCTAAAACTTGGGTTACAGTGCCAGAGGTTGCCGCAGATGAAATGGCTCACCATATCAGTGGCAGTGGACAGTGATTGGCTGAGTGTGTGTCAGCCAATCATTCGTCCAACTCCTGGAATGAATTGGTATGCCACAAAGCTGAGCATAGCTCCACCTTTGCCTTATCGTAATTGGGTGCTGGGCTGCAGGATACCAGGTACCAAGCAGCATCACCGCTAAAAGGTGAGTAAACTGATGTTTTACCCAGCACCCATAAACTCTTCAATCAGCTAAAATTGTTATGGTGCTATTGTTATTTTAATTACAGTTGTCTTGATTCTGTTAGTTGGGAAATATACTAGTGAAATGTATGCTTTACTTTAATGACGTCCTGCAGTTCAGGGACAAAAGGAAGAATATATTTCAAGTGGCCGCCCCTTCCATGTGATAATGGGTTTTACCCAGGTCTGCACTGGTAGTTCAAACACTGTATCCATCTGGACTTCCAGACCATCCCATCTGTATGGCAAGCAGAGCAGCAAACATACGTAATAGAATATGACTGTGCAGGACTGTCACTTGCCACTGGTGCTTTTGTGGCAAATATTTATGCAGGAACATTCCATTGTGTTTGTGCTCCGGAATGGTTATGGACACAATACCCTGTCTGTTAAGCCTTGGGTTATGGTATCCATGATCTCTATAATGTGTGATCAGACCCCTGCGCCCATCAACCCACGCCAGAAGTCTTACTGGCCTTGCAATGTTGTATTGTACAACAGATAATTCTGTGAATGATTGCTTCTTTCTGGATTTAGAAATACATTGGCAGTGTACAATGTACTGATTACAATATACTGCATCATTTCCAGTAACACACATTGTCAGGTGGGCTACGGTTGTGGCATATGTTATGGGGCTTAATGGAATGCGCCACTAAGTAAGTATTTGATAATTAAATAACTCCCCAAATCTTTTAGATTTGAACGAAGATAAAACTAATTTATTTATACATATATAAAACCACTTCAGTTTAAAGATATGAAAATATTAAGTCAGCCCATCTCTTCTATAATGCTCCCCAATTATTTTGTAAATACCACAATGAGAAATTTTAAATGATTATTAAAAAAAGGCACGTGGAGTAATAACAATAATACCAACTCTTTACTTTCATATGTGATCCACTCTACTTTTTGTGAGCACTGCACCTAAACCAGTGCCCAGGCAGCTTGTTAAATCTACATTCTCCCACCTTTAGCTGTTTTGCAACCCCATAAATGCTTTTTGATCCAGGGAGAAATCTGACTGCAATTCTGGGGTCAAGAGGGATTTTTTTTTCTTGGTTTGCTGCAAAATTAGAAGGGCTTCAAACTTTTTTTTTTTTTTTTATTTATTTATTTATTTGTTTTTTGCATTCTTTTTAGATCAACCTCAAAATGCAAATATAAGGAAGGCTGAACTTGATGGACACGTCTCTTTTCAGCCTATGTAACTATTTAAAATGATAACTTTTCCGTTTAATATCGAGTGGTGTGATTACCAAAAATATTATGGATCCTCTTTTTAAGGAACTTTCTAAACCCAGAAATCACTTCAGCTTTATGCTTCTAGGTTCTGTCATCATATTTTTTATATATATATTTATATATACACACACATAATTATTTTTAATTCTGTAAAATTGCTGATTTCAAATATAAATTGGCACTTTTGTAACTAGCTACTGAATGCCTCCTCGGTTGTAATTCAGACAGCCGGTGAGCTTGCGTTTGTTCCATTAGCTCTACGGAGTTAATGGATGTGGCAAATGCACTGGGCTAAAGTGGACCTTTCATGACCTGTTCAATTTTACTACATATGACCCCTTAAACCGTAAATATACTATTTATTATAGACATAAACTATTTTAATTAATGTCTCATCAAGCTGCCACTTGCATTCTATTCAGGCCCCGGCGGTGCTTCAATTTTGCATGGTCTATAATTGTTACAATCCACAAGTGTAAAAACCTGAACATTTATATGACAGCTGTTTAGGTCCAATAATAACATGAGTTTGTTGATGCCTTCTCAATAAAACCAGTACGTAGAGTAAGATAATGTTTACACTGTGTAAGGTTATTCTGCTCTCTCATTTCACTTATTTGTAGGAGTGGCATTTTATGCCAATAATTGACAGGTGACCGGAGGGGCCGTATGTTAACATTTAAGGATAAATCTATACACTTTCCGGCAGTTTTGTTAGCTCATTGCACACTTGATTGGCACCAATACCGGGGCCATGGCTACCTGGGATTTTGTACAAATGAAGGAGTAGGTTGTAATGAACAGTGCCATATTCATCAGAGAGATTTAAGAACATTTGCAAGGAGGTGTCTTCTTTGGATGTGACAGGCATTTATGTAGACTTACTTTAGAAAATAATTAATGGCTGCTGATTGTTAAAGTCTCTTCCAGGTCTAGGGCTTGTAGCAGGAACCTTGGAGGGACACACCAAGCATAATCCATCCTCGGGGCTTTTCTCCTGTCACTGCCCTCCATATGATACTGTTGGGAATGGGCTGCTGGGACACTTGTTTAGTATTACACTTAAAAACTGTTTAACACTGAATGGAAGGACTACACCAGGGGACTCCTGACACTAAAACTAGTTCAATGACCTCAAACGGATCCTGTGTCCCCCTAAGAAGAATGTGCTTCTGCTTTTATTGTTGTCATTCACATAACATGTATTCTAGTGGAACAATGGTGCAGTGCACTGACCTGTACTACTTCCTATGCATTTGTATACCTCACATAGTAGACTTGGGCATTCGTGTTCAGATGAATTTCGGCTATACGTCCATTCGTCCAAAAGACGAATGAACAAATACAAATTCCAACAAATTAAACGAACAAATTGCTTTTTCAATTAAAATTTGATTTGTGCAATTTGTTTTATATTACTGGCTCACGGCTCCCTCCTTGTTGTGTATATAAAAGTAAAAGGACAGCTCTACTCCGCTTCCTAAATCCTCCATGACACCACCCTCCACCCTTGTCATATGGGGTCAATGTGACCTATTGGTATTAGGGAGGTTAAATACTCTTCTGCCGCTACCCACCATGCTGTGAGTAGAGGCATATCTATTAAACAGTGAGGGGCTGCTCGCTTTTATATATAAAAAAAAAGGCAATCGCCATTGCTGCCCAGTCACTAAACCAATAAAGGGGAGATCACGCCCCCCATGGTAGGGCACATAATAAAACAATTACTTGGTCATAGTATGTGTCTTCCCACCTCCCTTTCCCCATGAATGTGGGCCATTGAACTAAACAGGGAACACCATGTGCTCCTCTCAAGCCCCACTCATTTGTGTCAGTTGGGGACCCTAAATAATAATGGGAGTAGACCTATTGTAACCCCTCTCCAGCCCCATCCACTGGCGGGTGGGGGCCTTAAATAATAATGGATAACTCCACAACAGGAAATAAGAACCACACAAGGGTGCAAGGAATCCAATCCTCCCAAACCAGTGTATATTCAGGAAAGTATAAAAAAAAATTGTATCAACCTCTTGTTACCCACCCATTAGCTGCAGGTGGGAGCTAATAATAAAACACCCCAAGACTCTTCCCCATCCCCCTAATAATAGCTGGGGGCCAGAATATAAGCTTGTTTGAGCAGTGCACTCAACAAACTGGGCAGTTGTACACACAGGAACAAATACTTCTGTTTGATCACCTATTGTGGAATTTGTTGGTGCTTTATAAATTATAATAATAAACTAAATACTTGTAAAAAAAAAAAAAATGAATACTTTCCATTAGATTTTTTTTTTTAGCCCCCAAAAAGGCTAGTGGCGGCAACCTATTAACATTTAAAAAAGATTACAAAACCATAATCCACCTTGAATTGGTGAGGGCTCCGCGCAGACTAAGCTTGCAGGGCAGGACAGTCTTATAATGTTTTTCCAATCCATGTAGTTTGACTCTGTATAGTGCTCTCTGGTTATCTTTTAGGTAAATCTGGAGATATGTGTTTGTTAAATAGCCCCCACACTGGGCTGAAGGAGGACACTAGGTTCTCTCCCACACACACCTTTTTAGTTTAATAGCCCCACTCGCAGTAAACTGTTAGGGGGCATGGGGGATACACTATACCCCCCAGTTAATTGAATTATAAATGAAATTCCTAAATGAAGTAAAACAAATCTAATGTGCAAAAAAGAATGAACTAACAAAATGTTTTTAAAAACCAAATGTATTTGGCCGAAATGAAAATTACAGATGCACCCAAGTCTTAGAGACAGACCATGTGTCCAATGACTTATGGGAGATAATTACATAACCCTGAAACCAACATAGTGGCTTACACATTGAAACTAAAGCTGCAAAACAGCCCTTAGCTTTTGTTTGATTTTATCTATTAACCAGCTGGGGGGGTGGGGGGGAGATTATCTAAAGATAAGGACACCTTTTTCCAACAGTTTGGCTCCTCTCCAATAGTTATATGGTGCCAGAATTTACAGCTTGCAATTCAAGAGTTTGAAGGCAGCAAGGAAAGTGGTTTTGGAATTGGCTAAGGTTCTCTACAGACATAAGGAAACCGATATTATTCACGTATCTTGTTTTGTTTGACTTTTACTTCTTCATGGGTAACTTCCATTTCCCTGGATATTACTCCATTCAATACACCATACCAATCACTGATAACTTTTGTTAACCTTTTTATTCTCTGTTTTCATTTAAATTTCTGTTAAAGACTTGGTTAACTGTATCACAAACCAGTTCAGTCAAGGGACCGTCAGGGCACACGTTGCAAATGAAGGAGGGAAATAGAAACTTGTTTAATTTCTTCTTTTCTGTCTGTGCTTTCTCTATGTTGACTGCAAGGTACAAAGACAAATCTTAGAACATACACTGGTCAGCCACAACATTAAAACCACTTGCCTAATATCATGTAACTCCCCCTCATGCTGCCACAGCAGCTCTCATGTGTTGCGGCATGAACTCCACAAGACCTCTGAACATGTCTTGTGGGGTCTGGCACCAAGGCATTGACAGCAGATGATTTGTTGTTCCAACACATTCCACAGATGCTCGATCTAATTGAGATCTGGGAAATTTGGATGCCAAGGCAACACCTTGAACTCTTTGTCATGTTCCTCAAACCACTCCTGAATAGTTTTAGCAGTGTGACCGGGTGTATTATTCTGATGAAAGACTCCACTACTATCAGGGAATACCATTGCCATGAAGGGGTGTACATTGTCTCCGACAAGCTCTAGGTAAGTTTGTGTCAAAGTAACATCCACGTTAATCCTAGAACCCAAGGTTTCCCAGCAGTACATTGCCCAGCGCATATGACTGCCTCCGCTGGTCTTCCTTCTTCTCATAGTACATCCTGATGCCATCTCTTCATTAGGTAAATGAGGCACACATACTCATCCACCTGTTTTACAAGAAAACTTAATTCATCAGACAAGGCAACCTTATTAATTTGCTCCGTAATCCAGTTCTGACTCTCATATCCTCATTGAAGGAACTTTTGACGGTGGACAAGGGTCATCATGCTATGTAACAGACTGAAATACACTGTGTGTTCTGACACCTTTCTTTCATGGCCAGCATTATGTTGTTTTCAGCAATTTGAGCTACAGTAGCTCTTCTGTGTGATTGGACTAGTTTTTGCTCCTCACATGCATCAATGAGTCTTGGGTGCCCATGACCCTGACTCCAGTTCACATGTTGTCCTTCCTTGCACCACTTTTGGTCATTACTAGCACTGCTTATCAGGAACACCATATAACACTTGTCATTGAGGAGATCCCATTCCTCTAGCCATCACTATTTGGCACTTGTCTGATCACTCAAGAATTGAAGGCTCACTTGCTGCCTACTATATCTCACCCCTTGACAGGTGTCATTGTAATGATATAAACCATGAACAAACAGTGAACAATTATTCACTTCACCTGTCAGTGGTTTTAATGTTGCTTCTGATCAGTGTAGATTGACAGGAAGCTAAGATGGAGATTGTCAATTACATAATATATTTGCATTTTTCTTATGCAAACCCCACAAATACTTTTCAAATGTATGAAATAGGTTTTCTGATGTCATGGGAGAACTCCTTTTAATTGGAGGTGTGCAATCCCCACTGCAACTTTATAATCTAGATCAGGAGTTCCCAATTAATATTTCCTGTGAAACCCTTTGACATAGTGTATCAACATTGTGGTGCACACCTTGATATACACACACACACACGCGCGCAGATACACACACCTTGACACACTGTGTGTGTGTGTGTATGTATCTGTGTGTCAGGGTGTGCGTATCTATGTTTCAAAATGTGTGTATCTGTGTTTGTAGGTGTCAGTGTGTGTGTGTGTATGTATTTATGTATAGGGGCACACAGATACACACACATCTTGATTCACAAATACACACACACACTCAGATACAGTGACATACACACACACTGACATATATACACACAGGCACATATAAACACTGATTTACACTGGCACACACACACACACACACAAACTCAGAAACACATACTCTTTGACAGACACACATACACTCACTGACAAACGCGTATACTCTTTTACAGACACACATACAAACACATATACACTCACCAACAAGCTCAAATTCACTCACTGACAAACACATACATACTCTTTGACAGACACACAAACTCCCTAACAAACACACATACAATTTATTTATTTTTACCTTTTCTTTTTCTTTTTAATTTTACTCCACCCAGCACCCCCTACCTTTAGGAGTGCTGGCATGGAGTCCTTGGGTTCCAGTGGGGTGCTGAGCGGCTGGCTTGTGGGCGGTGATGGAGCAGTGATCTCCCTGCTCAGCTCCCTCGCCGAGATCACTGCACCCTCGCCGCCCGCGGCCATTTTATTTTTTTTAACTTTTGGCGGAACGCCTATTGGCGCTGGGGTTCCGCGGTACACCAGTTGGGCAATGCTGATCTAGATATCTGTTGCACAAGATAAATTACAGTTACTGGTTCTCTGCGTGGTTGAAGATACAGCAATAATATAGAACATCATTGGTTTTTAGAGACTGGGGGCACTTTCTAGGGCTGAAGAGTGATGGTCAGCTATTGAATGGAAATAACCAATGTTTGATTGTTCAGATATGTTAAGATCGGTCTTGTGACTTTGGAACTTGTATATTTTTTTTATTTTTTTTTTATTCCATTAAGATTCGGAAGGAAGAAAGTCCTGTTTGCTACCATGGCTGTACAGACTGGCTTCAGCATTGTGCAAGTCTTTTCCGTAAACTGGGAAATGTTCACGGTTTTATTCGTCATTGTTGGTATGGGACAGATCTCCAATTACGTGGCTGCTTTCATACTTGGTAAGATCTAAAAAAAAAAAATTAAAAAAAATTGCTTTTTTGTTGTTTTTTTTTTTTTTTCTTTTCCATTTGTAGCATTTGCTGTTTCTAGTTTAAGAGACGACGATAAGATTGTATTTATTACTTTAATGGACCTTTGTATTGTATTAAAAGGCTATATTTGCCAACAGAAATAATTTTCACACAAGGTGATCATTACCTGGGGACAGCTGATGGAGGTGCAGTATGTTACAACATTTGCGTTTAAGGCTGATCACCCTCTCTCTGAAGCAGGAAGTTCAGCAGGACTGTCATAAATTCTGTATATTGTGAAATCTTTGAGGTCTCGCAGCCAAGATGAGCTTGTGTTCCATGTGAATCAGGCTCTTCAGGCCTTGTGTAAAGGACCCGAGAATGAGGAATAAACATACCACCCAGGATGGGTGAGAAAATCAATATATAAATATACACATAGAATTTAAATATACATGTATTTAAATCCTACATATATTTTTTTAATATATGTAGGATTTAAATACATGTATATTTAAATTCTATGTGTATATTTATGTAATCTTTTTACATAATTAAGTCATTTTATTAATTATAATTTGAGGGACCAGCCTGACAAGTCCAGAGATTTAATTTGCAAGTCCTATGTTTATCCCTGTAACTTTCCAAAAAACCATAAAACCTGGACATGGTGGGTAGTATTGTACTTCACTGAACAAAAATATAAGTGTTTTGAAACCGTAAAACTTATCACGACGATATCTGCAGTAAAAGTGCAGATTTTGTGTAAAAAAGAAAAAATACAAAAAACAAATGTGACTGCTAACTTTGGCTAGCGTTTGTAACTAGGTGACACAACTTGTACAATTGGCTCCGTCCTTAAGGGGTTAAAAACATAAAATGTCATCTGCCATAGTGTATTCCTATTAAATCCTAGTACAGGATTTAATTACTTACTGGGCTCAATTACCAAATATAAGGTCTTATCGATCCCTGGTGGGATGGCGTTTGTGATGGCTTTTCATCATATTTAGTTATAGCCTGGTCTCTTTAACCTTACCTTTTGGCCACCTGGTGTGCTGTTCCTCATCTGTATCTGGACCATGTTTAGCTGGGAGTCCCGACCCTCCAAAGGATCACTGCATAGAAGATCACCTCTTGTATTGATAGACATTAGAACACACTATAAATATACGTCACTATTCAGGCATTCTGTTCTACTATGTAATATTTATTGAAAGCGTAGTTTAAAGTTGAAAATATACTCCATGTGCTTCTGAATTGAAAAATAAAGTATTTTTGTTAATGTTTGGTGATTTTTATTTTAACTTTTTTTAATTTATTTTCTTAACTTTTTTTTTTTTTTTTACCTTGGAAAATGTAATGCTTTTTCCAATCCAGATTACAATGTTCTGTAATTACCATAGTGAACCTTTCTCTGTAACTGATATGGAAGCTCAAAGTAAACAACATTATTTCTGTGCACTCTGTTGTAACTGCAAGAAGGTGAAATTAATACTTTCTACTGCACTGTCAAAAGCCAGCCTGTTGATTTGTCTCTTGTACAGTGGTTACAGAAATCATAGCCTTTATTATTGACAAGTAGAGCTGCTTTGCATTTGGACATAGGAGTTGTTGCTATTGTCACTCAGAATTGGATTTTTGCCTTCTAAATTATTACAAATAATGGAAGAAAAAGCTACTTGGGATTCATTGGAAGCAACATATGCATTGTATTATATTTTGACAATAAATCTTTTTTTTTTTTTTTCTTTTCACAAGAAGCAATGTTTAAAGAACGTTAACTGTTTGTGGGATAGGGGTGCCAAAGCCCATCGTTGAAACTGTAAAAATATGATTACTAATGGAAAATGTATGAACTTAGAAAAAGATGTTACTTAAATGAATATGAGCATTTAAACTCAATGCATCCACTTCTTCTGGTAGTAAAGTCATCACGGTTGACCTGTGACCCAATCAGATACTTTACATAGAAAAGCATTGAGGACCTTCTGCCAATCCCATGCATCTCTATGAGAAGCTTTAAATGCTGGACTTCTTGTAAACAAACATTGGACACACACAGAATAAGGCATTGGTGTACTATTCATGCTGATTCCAGATGTCAACTGTATTAAAT
The DNA here is from genome assembly GCF_036172605.1 of Pelobates fuscus. Classification (NCBI taxonomy): domain Eukaryota; kingdom Metazoa; phylum Chordata; class Amphibia; order Anura; family Pelobatidae; genus Pelobates; species Pelobates fuscus. The sequence continues at coordinate 110,420,505 of NC_086319.1, read as the reverse complement.
TATTAAATCTATTTCAGCTGCCAGTTTCAAATGTAATCATTTATACTCTTATTTAAAAATAAATAAATAAATTCCACATCGCTTTGACTAATTTTTTACTCAAAGGGACACTATAGTCACCAGAACAACTACAGCTTATTGTATTTGTCCTGGTGAGTATAGTCAGCCCCTACAGGCTTTTTGCAGTAAACACTTTTTTGTTTTCTTTTGTTTTTTTTTTCTCCTAGAGAAAAGGCAATGTTTACATTTAAACCTAAGGACACCTCCACCGGCCACTCCTCCGATGGATACTAGAGGTGCTTCCTGGGGCAGTGCTGCATAGTGTGCAGCACTGACGTTAAGTATCTACAGGTTGTGCATGGAGAAGCTGAACGTTCCTCATTGAGATGCATTGAATTAATGCATCTCTATGAGGAGATGCTGGTTGGCCAGGCCACGTTCAGCGATGCCCCTGCGCACCACCTTTGCTGAGATCATCTGAATTGACTATCTCAGCCAATCCAATGCTTTCCTATGGAAAAGCATTGTGATTGGCTGAGATCATCAATTTGCATAATGTCTGCCAAGGAGGCGGATTGGGGCCTGAGACCGCACCGGCGGACCCGTGTAGTGCTGGAAATAAGGTAAGTTTTTACTAGCTTTAAAGTAGGAAAGGAAAGACCGGAGCACGTGGGGCTAAATAGTTTAACACTATAGGGTCAGATATACACATTTTTGTTCCTTTAAATAAGAAGATGCACCTAATCAATTCAATTCTGGAGAAACTATGAAGATTATGTTTTATCAAGTACAAAGTACAAAATGATTTCTACATATTTGCACATAGATGCCAAAAAGTCATATCTAAATATATCTCTATAAAATTAATTTGCAGTTTACATCTTGGTGAAGTCAAAATCAGACTGTACTATTTCTTTCATACAAGTCCCTTTAAAATTGCCTGCCCCAAGTCCCATAGATAAAAGCAGTACAATATGAGGATTTTCCCACATATCGATTTCACATGCAGTTCTGCTTTTTTTTTTTTTTTTTTTTTTTTTTTTAAACCCATGTGATGTCTTATCTAGTGATCAAACATGGTTCATAGTCCATTACTTGGTAATGAGTCATTCCAGAAATGCAGAGTGTACCTATTCTTAAAGGGACACACCAAAAGCCTGCTATAACAAACTGATATTGGTGGCCTGAAACAGATTAGCCGTTCAGCTTACCCTTCCTGCTGGCAGGTGCAGAAATATACCACTGAAAATAATGGGAAGACAAGAGCTGAATGACAGTGTTTGATTGGAGGAGGAATCCTGCTCTGAGGCAGCAGCTGCAAATCTTGCTGATTTGCAGCAATTGCAAGAACCTGAAGTGAATAATTTCATACAGACAAATTATCTATCCTCTGTAAAAGTTAGAGCTCATTAAAAAAATGTTTTTTTTTTTGTTTTTTTTTAAATTACCATGTCTAGATTTTTGGTGAATGATGGAGGCCACCAATATCAGTCTTTAAACTACACTTGCTTCTGGTCACACATTTGAATTGTTTTAACATTTTTTTTGTTAATCTTGCAAAATCAATAGTTTGTCTTGTTTAGTTTACACCTTTGTTGCTTCATTGTCATTATTTGTTTTTTGGGGTTTTTTTGGGTGGTGGTGTTGTGATGTAATTCCAGTAAAATACAAGTTTAGCAGGCTAAGATTGCCACAAGGCATATGTATGTATATGTGTTTGTAGTATCAGTTGGTTAATTACACGTAGCTAAGATACTGTCATCACTGTACTGACCAGGTGCAGGAATGTAAGAACTGGAATTACGCGTCCCTCTCCTTTGTATCAGATGAGCCACGTGGTTAGACCGGATGGATGAGTTTAGACTCTATTCATTAAATAGGTTAAGGGTATGTGTGGGTGTAGTTAATTGTGGGAGGAGCTACAGTGCTATATAAGGAATGTACTCTATGTATTCAGTACTCAGACTTTGCTGTATTTTGGTGACGCTAGTCCCTCTGAGTCCCGATCGGTGATCCAATAAAGAATCTCTTCCTTCCTGAAGAAACCTGTGTCCATCTCTCTGTGCTTGGCTTCCGTCAGTTTCTCCGGTATCATTTGGTGCATTGGCCGGGAAGCTCATCGTTCAACGGTAGCTGAGAGGCAGAGGCGTGAGACGGTCTATCTTTGCCCACGTTCTCTACGGCTGCACCCCTGAACTTCTGCGTGGACCTCCCTTCGTCTCGGCGCCACTGGTCTGTTGTCCAGGAGATCATCGGCCTCTACGTGAGAAGTGCTGGGGTGTCCCCGTCGATGAGTGTGAACTCAGGTTCAGGAACGAGGAGGTAAGATAACTGCTGTTTTAGACGGCAGGACCCGCTAGGGGTATACCGATTGTGCGGTAGGCCCAAAGGGGTTTTTGAATCTGTATCTGCCCCCTCTGTCGGAGGGAAGGAGCGAAGGCGCACCGCTCGATCGAACGCTCTTTAGTCAGACCGTTTGATTTGGTTAGTCAGGCGGGGTCCTGGTGTAAATAGCCCTAGCCGGACACCGGTGTCTTGTCTAGACTAGCGTTCTAGGGTGTATATTACGTTCGCTAGGTCGGAGGGACCGGGAGACTAAGCGGCGCCTGTGTAAATTCGGTTCGCTAGTTCTCATCCTATCTGGGCTAAGTGGGAAGGCGTGTAAATTTGGAACCCACTAGACTTTTGATAGTACGACTAAGAGGCGCCTGTGTAAATTCGGTTCTCTAGCTCGTTGTATAGTGCGACTAAGAGGCGTCTGTGTAAATTCGGTTCTCTAGCTCGCTATATATGTGGTGATTGGGCAGTGTGGCTAACCAAAACGGGTGTATATAGTTTTAGGTAGTCCATTCAAGGTACTGGCCAATAGTTTAGTTGGGAATTGTAAATGTGTTAACGATTGTTTTAGTAAAGTGTATATCTTGTTAGATAGCGCGAGCTCAGCCGTCTAGCGAGAGTGTTAATAGTGTGTTGCTGTATTATAGTGCACGGTACCATAACCCTGTATATTTACTGACATTATATAATAAGTACTAATCATTGTCGTCCATTGCATGTTTAACACCATAACCACTAATAATTGTATTGTGACCTTAACTTGTGCTTTGACCTATGCTAACCGTACTGTAACCGCTATTTGTAAAAGACGATGTTACTGGGGTGTGTTATAGACGGGTAATTCGTATATAGAGAATTATAGCGTGGGTGACTGTGTAGTTACGCCAAAGGGCATAATATTGATTATATAGTGACTGGTGTAGCAGCTGTGTGTGTACGGGAATTCCCTGAGTGTTTATTGTTATTGTGTACGTTTCACTTGGTAACCGTACCACGTGGTGCTGTTGCCAGAGGAAACGGGTGTGACTGTTGAATAGTACGCGTGTATAGTAATCATTGTCGACGACGTTCCACTGTTAAATATGGGTGCGTCGCAGTCAACGATTCCGGATCCCTTAGGATGTATGGTTAAGAATTTTAAAAAGGGATTCAAAGTTTGTGATTTTGGGGTTAAGATGTCCCCTGTACGTTTGGTCACTTTGTGCACTAGGGAGTGGCCTACTTTGGTTGCGGCATGGCCGCCACGTGGCAGTTTGGATCCAACTCTGGTACAGCGCTTACACGTGGCTGTATCAGGTAGGCCTGAACTTTACGGCCAGTTTCCTTATAGTGATTGTTGGAGACAGGCCGTAAATGACTCGCCAAAATGGCTCCGGACATGCCACGAGGAACAGTGTCGCCTCATGGTAGCTAGGACTTGTTCGTCCACTAGGGCTGGTGTTAGGCCCATTTTGGACACGCCCCCTGAGTCCGAGATCCCTTTGCCGCCCCCTTACTTTCCGGTAAGAGGAAGTGACGCAAATACAGGAAGTCCTGTAACCCTTCCCTCATTACCCTCATCCACTTCCGCTTCCTCCTCCAGTACAGGATCCACCCCCCCTCGTACTAAATCTCCCCTTCCGGAACCAGAACCCACCCCCATTAGAAACGAATATCCTGATTTGGCGCCACTTCAGACTTCCGGTCAAGCTTCATCTAGCTCGGCCCGAAGTGTTCTATTCACTACCTTTTCCCAAAACCAACCTCCCACATCCCCATACCCTATATCTCCCCGACCGGAACCCATGACTGACGCTTCCCTACGTAGCCCCATCCAAACCCGACAGTTGACTGGTGCCCAACAATTAAAGCACTATCAGATGCCTCTTCGCTTAAATCCCGGGTCAGCTTATATCGATGCCGCAGGTCAAATGGCACACGCTGACCCTGTCTTCGTATATGTCCCTTTCACCACTACCGACCTTTTAAACTGGAAGACCCATAATTCCTCGTATACTGAGAAACCACAAGCCATGACTGATCTGTTCACCTCAATAGTACAGACACATAATCCGACATGGGCTGATTGCCAGCAGTTATTAATGACTTTATTTAACAATGAGGAAAGGACAAGAATAAATCAAGCAGCCATTAAAGCATTAGAGGATAGAGCCCGTGCTTTGAACCAAGCTAATCCAGCAGCATGGGCCGCAACACATTATCCCAACACTGATCCCGATTGGAACGTAAATGGTGCTGATATGGTTCAACTCAGAGCCTATAGAGACGCTATAATTGCTGGCATGAAAGCCGGAGGAAAGAAAGCCATTAACATGTCGAAGACAGTTGAGGTGATCCAGAAAAGCGATGAAGCGCCCAGTGTCTTTTATGACCGATTATTGGAGGCGTACCGCTTGTACACCCCCTTTAATCCGGAAGACGCAGACAATTCCCGAATGGTTAACTCCGCCTTTGTCAGCCAAGCTTACGGAGATATTAAGCGCAAGCTACAAAAGTTAGAAGGGTTTGCAGGTATGTCAATCTCCCAACTAATGGAGGTAGCTAATAAGGTCTATATGAATAGGGAAACAGAAAGCAAGAAAGAGGAGGAGCGCAAGATGCGTAAAAAGGCTGATATGCTAGCGGTAGCGATCGCAGGCGTAGATAAACGGGGCCCAGATAGAGGCAATAATAGATGGAGTAGGGAGCCTTTGAGTAGGGATCAGTGTGCGTATTGCAAGGAAGAAGGGCATTGGAGGAACGAATGTCCGCAAAGAGAGCAGTACGAGAGAGACCAACCCAGGGCAGGCTACGGAAACTTTAGAGGCAGAGCGAGAGGTAGAGGAGGTCCCGGAGGGAGTAATGGTTATAGAGGGAGTAATGGGAACAGAGGAAGTGTTAGGGAAGACAGGTATATTCCAGCAGCGCAAAGGTCTCGCGATAGAGAAGGTAGGGACTTTGTAGGATTGGCTGACACGGTCATGGAGGACTATTGATACCGACCGGGCTCCATCCCCCTTGGTCGAGCGGAGCCTATGGTCGATGTATCAATAGGGGGGAAAAGGAGTGCGTTCATGATCGACACTGGTGCTGAACATTCAGTGGTGACTAATCTAGTTGCTCCTCCATCTGGAAGGACTATTACTGTGATAGGAGCAACTGGAAGAAGTGCTGAAAGACCGGTTCTTAAAAGTCGACTCTGTACATTGGGAGGCCACGTAGTAAAACACCAATTCCTTTATATGCCTGAATGTCCAGTCCAATTGCTGGGACGTGATATGCTATCCAAATTACAAGCGCAGATTACGTTCCTACCAGATGGAACAACATCTTTAAAGTTTAATGGACCTTCAGGTATTATGACTTTATCCGTACCAAAGGAAGAAGAGTGGCGACTTTATACAGTGTTGACTAGCCAAAACCCTAGGAGTGATGAGACATTGTTTAACATACCAGGAGTTTGGGCAGAGAACAACCCACCAGGACTGGCCCGCAATATTCCACCAATAAAAATTGAACTGAAACATGGGGTTTATCCAGTGAGCCTAAGACAATATCACATTCCGCAGAAGGCTAAGAAGAACATCCAATCCTATCTGGATAAGTTCATACGGTATGGTATCCTAAAATTCTGTACTTCCCCCTGGAACACCCCATTGCTGCCTGTTCAAAAGCCCGGCACAGATGAGTATCGACCTGTGCAGGACTTAAGAGCAGTCAATGATGCGGTTGTTAGCATACATCCAGTTGTACCCAATCCATATAACCTGCTTGCTTTAATTCCGGGCGGGGCTACTTACTTCACAGTCTTAGATCTCAAAGATGCCTTCTTTTGCCTCCGAATTGCCGCAGAAAGTCAATGTATTTTCGCTTTCCAATGGGAGAACGCTGTAACGGGCTCAAAACGCCAAATGACTTGGACAAGACTGCCCCAAGGGTTTAAAAATTCACCTACCCTATTTGGTTCAGCCCTAAGTCAAGATCTATTGGATTTCGAGTCCATCCCAGGAGAGTGTGTATTGTTACAATATGTAGATGACTTGTTGATAGCAGCAGTTACAAAAGAAATCTGTCAGCAAGCAACGCACAATCTACTACACATTCTCTGAAAGGCAGGATACAAGGTGTCTAGAAAGAAGGCTCAGTTGTGTTTGCCAACTGTCAAGTATCTAGGATTCCATATCTCTGAAGGTCAAAGAATTATGGGGCCAGAGAGAAAAGAAGCTGTCTGCCAAATACCAATACCCAAGAATAGAAGACAAGTGCGAGAATTCTTGGGGGCAGCAGGCTTCTGTAGGATATGGATTCCCAGCTATGCGATACTAGCAAAACCTCTGTACGCAGCTATCAAAGGTACAGAGCACGACCCCTTCTTATGGACCCAAGAACAGCAAACGGCATTTGAAGATGTGAAGAAGGCTTTGATGAGTGCCCCAGCATTAGGTCTACCTGATCACACACGACCATTCTACTTATATGTACACGAGCAAAGAAGAATGGCTGTGGGAGTATTGACACAGTACTTGGGATCATGGCAAAGACCTGTTGCCTACATGTCTAAGCAACTGGATGCAGTGGCCAGCGGACTTCCACCTTGTCTAAGAGCCGTAGCTGCAGCCGCCCTGCTAGTAGCTGAAGCCGATAAACTCACTCTGGGTCAAGAACTTTATGTACGAGTCCCACATGCAGTACAGACGTTGTTGGATTACAAAGGAAATCATTGGTTTAGTAATAGCCGTATGACCAAGTATCAAGCAATGTTGTGTGAAAACCCAAGAGTGCATTTAGAGACTGTAAACACCTTAAATCCAGCTACCCTTTTGCCACAACCTACTGAAAGTCAACATGATTGTTTGGAAGTAATGGATGAAGTATTCTCAAGTAGACCAGATCTTCGTGATTTTCCCATCCAGAACCCCGATGTTCAATATTACACCGACGGCAGTAGTTATGTGAAAGAAGGGATCCGCTATGCAGGATATGCAGTGACAACAATAGACAAGGTGATAGAAGCTCGGCCACTGGCGAAAGGAACATCAGCACAAAAGGCAGAATTAATAGCACTAACACGAGCGTTACAATTGGCTGAAGGTTTAAGAGTAAATATCTATACGGACTCTAAGTATGCGTTTTTAACCACTCATGCCCACGGAGCTTTGTATAAAGAAAGAGGACTACTGAATTCAGAAGGCAAAGAAATCAAGTACGCAGCTGAAATCCTACAACTATTGGAAGCAGTGTGGGAGCCGAAAGAAGTCGGTATCATACATTGTCGAGCGCATCTGAGAGGAGATGGTGATGTAACCAAGGGAAATCGGATGGCAGATAGTGCAGCTAAGCGTGCTGCTGAATCAGGAAGACAGGAGTATGTAGGGCATATAGCTGCTCTTATACCAACTCCACTGTCCCAATGGACTCCAGTTTATACAGCTCAAGAAGAGGAGTGGTTAAAGACTGAACCGGGAAAGTATCTGGAGAACAAGTGGTATCAGCTAGAAGATGGAAGAATAGTTATACCAGCATCGCTAGCGGTAGAAATTGTCCAAAATTATCACAACGGGACACATTCTGGGAGAGACAGTACTGAAGAATCTCTTAGAAAACATTTCTACATACCAAGATTGTCCAACTTGACTCAGGCCATTGTACGCAGATGTGTAACGTGTGCTAAGAATAATGCAAGACAAGGACCAGTAAAGCCACCAGGAGTTCAGTTTATGGGGGGACTCCCCATGTCCGATCTACAAATAGACTTTACAGTGATGCCTAAATCGGGTGGACATCGTTACCTGCTGGTAATTGTGTGCACCTATTCAGGCTGGGTAGAAGCATGTCCTACTCGTACAGAGAAAGCAGGAGAAGTTGTGAGATTCCTGCTACGAGAAATAATACCCCGATATGGACTACCCTGTTCTATAGGATCGGACAATGGTCCAGCTTTTGTTCACCAGTGCCTACAACAACTGACTCATATGCTTGGTATAAAGTGGAGGCTTCATACTGCATATAGACCCCAGAGTTCTGGTAAGGTAGAGAGAATGAATAGAACTATAAAGAACCAGTTGGCTAAAATGTGTCAGGAAACCCAACTTAAGTGGAACGTTCTCTTACCCATAGCTTTATTGCGAATCCGCAGTACCCCTACCAGAAGGATGGGCCTCTCTCCTTTTGAAATCATGTATGGGCGACCACCTCCCGTACTTGGTAACTTAAGGGGGGACTTGAGTCAGTTGGGAGAAGGAATTACCCGGCAGCAGGTTGTAGAGTTGGGTAAGACTATGGAGGAGGTACAGAAATGGGTACAAGATAGATTACCTGTGAATATTTATCCCCCTGTTCATAGTTATCATCCAGGAGATCAAGTGTGGATTAAAGAGTGGAATAATGTACCGTTAGGGCCCAAGTGGAGAGGTCCTTATGTTGTTCTTTTGTCTACCCCTACAGCAATAAAAGTAGCAGAAGTGACTCCGTGGATACATCACTCCAGGGTTAAACCAGCAGCAGTCGATTCTTGGCAAGTTACAGCAGATCCAGAGAATCCCTGCAAGATCCGGTTAAAACGCACTACTCAGTCGGAGTAACGAGGAATTATTGTGGATTACAAATTTTATTGTTACAGGTGTGAGTGAGAAGGCCATAATAAAGCCTGTCCGCTTACCATCACATAGTGTATAAGCCAGGAAAGTCTCGAAGGGACACCTGTGAAGATGAGCAGAACTCCATTCCCTGCAGCCCCTCACATCCTGGAAGCTGAGGCGCCATCGCACGGACGAAGACTGAGGATGACGGCGAAAGATGTGCTTTTGATAGTGTTTATTTATATGTGTTTTTATATTCAGGAAGGTAGAGGTACCGACACTCCTAGCTGTGAGGTATGCATTAAGACTACGAGAACAGGTAACCATATTTCCCAAACCCTAATTTGGCATTCACAATACGAATGTAAAGGAGATGTATCGAGATGTAGATACTTAAATATAGATTATAGTGTGTGCCATTTAGGAGTAGGAGAACCTAAGTGCTTCAGTCCGGAGTATCAGCCTCGTACAATTTGGTTGACTCTCAGGAATGGAGATCCTCAGGGGACCCTAATTAATAAAACGGTGTTAGAATCCGTACATTCTTCGGGTGTTCTGCTATTTGATGCGTGTAAAGCGATATCGAGTGGTAGAAAGCCGTGGAATGTATGTGGGGATCTTAGATGGGAGAGGACGTATGGGTCTAACGATAAATATATTTGTCCCAGTAGCAAAAATAAATATGTAAGTCCTAGATGCCCAAATAGAGATTATAACTTTTGCCCATATTGGTCTTGTGTGGGGTGGGCAACTTGGGGACAGACAGTAGACAAAGACATGATAGTGACTAAGTTGCCGACTAGCCCTTATTGTAAGTCTATGGAATGCAACCCAGTCCATATACTCATTAATAACCCCGACAAGTTCTTAGATAAGTATGGAAATTTATTTGGGTTTCAAATATACGGGACGGGTTTAGATCCTGGGACATTATTGTTTATAGGAATAGAGACTGATACGGTATCCTCCCAGACTCATCAAGTATACCATTCCTTTTACGAAGAGATGAGTATAGATAATAAGATCCCCCATAATGCTAAAAACCTGTTCATCGATTTAGCTGAAAGTATTGCCGGTAGTCTTAATGTTACCAACTGCTATGTGTGTGGAGGTACTAACATGGGAGACCAATGGCCTTGGGAAGCAAAGGAGGTAATGTCCGGTTCTGAGGCAGTTGACCAATTAATATCTACACAAGCCGATTATCATATGAGTGTTAGAGGTAAATCTGAGTGGAGATTAAAGACCTCCATCATAGGTTATGTTTGCATAGCAAGGAAAGGAATAATGTATAATACTTCTGTAGGAGAATTAACTTGTCTAGGGCAAAAAGCTTATGATGATGATACAAAGAATACAACTTGGTGGTCGGCTTCAAATGTCTCAGAACCATCTAACCCGTTTGCTAGATATGCCAATTTAAAGGATGTGTGGTTTGATCTATCCATCACATCTACTTGGAGAGCCCCAGCAAATTTGTACTGGATCTGTGGTAAGAAAGCCTATTCGGAGCTGCCACAGGACTGGGAAGGGGCATGTGTGTTGGGTATGCTCAAACCATCCTTCTTCTTGTTACCGATTGAAACAGGTGAGACTTTAGGTGTTAAAGTGTATGATGTGAATCATAGGAAGAAAAGGGGACCCATAGAGATAGGCGCCTGGGAAGATGATGAATGGCCTCCCCAGCGTATTATAGATTACTATGGGCCAGCCACGTGGGCTGAGGATGGTACCTTTGGTTATAGAACCCCTATTTATATGCTCAACCGTATTATAAGATTACAGGCGGTGGTTGAGATTATCACAAATGAGACATCACAAGCGCTCAATCTTCTAGCGAAGCATAACACCAGGATGAGGACAGCAGTCTACCAAAATAGATTAGCCTTGGATTACCTTTTGGCAGTAGAGGGAGGTGTATGTGGGAAGTTTAACCTAAGTAATTGCTGTCTTCAAATAGATGACGAAGGGCAAGCAATAGCTGAGCTTACTAGCCATATGGTTAAACTAGCGCATGTGCCTACTCAGGTATGGAAAGGGTACAATCCAAGTAGTTGGTTTGGTAGCTGGTATGAGTGGTTTGGAGGGCTTAAGGCAGTGGTAGGTGGAGTCCTACTGATTTTACTGTTGTGTCTACTCCTACCGTGTCTTATACCCTTAGTAGTTAGGTCTGTGCAAAGCCTGATAGGAAGTATAGCAGAGAGGAAGGCTGCTGCACAGATAATGGCGATATATAAGTATAAGGCTCTAGATCAGGGAGAACCAATGCAAGAAGATGAATGTTGAAGATTCACATCATAAGATAAGTCTGGTCTGGTTCATGGTAACCTGAGGTATATGCAAACCAAGGTTAAGTGATGCCTCAAGTAATTGTGAAATATCAGAGGCATCAAAGGGGGGAATGTGATGTAATTCCAGTAAAATACAAGTTTAGCAGGCTAAGATTGCCACAAGGCATATGTATGTATATGTGTTTGTAGTATCAGTTGGTTAATTACACGTAGCTAAGATACTGTCATCACTGTACTGACCAGGTGCAGGAATGTAAGAACTGGAATTACGCGTCCCTCTCCTTTGTATCAGATGAGCCACGTGGTTAGACCGGATGGATGAGTTTAGACTCTATTCATTAAATAGGTTAAGGGTATGTGTGGGTGTAGTTAATTGTGGGAGGAGCTACAGTGCTATATAAGGAATGTACTCTATGTATTCAGTACTCAGACTTTGCTGTATTTTGGTGACGCTAGTCCCTCTGAGTCCCGATCGGTGATCCAATAAAGAATCTCTTCCTTCCTGAAGAAACCTGTGTCCATCTCTCTGTGCTTGGCTTCCGTCAGTTTCTCCGGTATCAGTGTTTTTTTTTGTTTTTTTTTAAATGTATTGTGCTCTCAAAACAATTGACACATCGTGAGCGTAAAACCAGTTATGAACTGTGTATATGTACACCAAGACTAGAAGAGCATGTGAGAGTTTGTTTTCTAAATAATATTTAAAAAAAACAAACAAATTAAGTGGTTCAGTCCACGAATGACAAGTTATGTCTTTCCAAGAGGACTTACGGTAAGAGGCCAAGCCCCAAATAAAACCCATTTTAGGGATTATAGGCACAATGACCATCCTTGCCTATTTTACGCCCATTTAGAAGATGTGGCGTTACCGCAGTAGGTTGCTGCACCAGTGTCCGAACACTCAGGGTAAAGCTTGGCTAGATATAATTCTATAGGCCTGGGAATCTGTAGGTTGGAGAGGCAGAACTAGTCTTCTTCATAGTTGGCCACACGCTTCAGACATGGTTTTAGTTGTTTAACACACTTTGTATTTAAAACCATGCCGATTATCATTTGTTAAAGCTGAGATATGGACTTCTATGTAGCGCCCTGTCTTTATGAAACATTTTATTTATTTTTTCTTGAACGCTTCGCTTTTCATGAAACGCATAAGGAAAAGTTGTAACTAGGTAACATTTTACAATTGGCAGAGGTTAATCAAGGTCCATATTACATTTGCAGATCCGAAAGATCTCCCTCTCATGCTGCAATCATACAGTAGAGGACGCTCGGGAAGCATGAAGCTATTTTGAGTTATTTTTCTTTAGTTGCGTTTGAGTAAAAATGTATTGTAAGCCAAACCTTGAAATATGTGCTTTCCATTGTATCCCCCCTTTTTTGAATGTGTTAGGTATACATCTAGGATATTAAAATAAGGCCATTTCTATTCTTTATAAAAATTGCCTTATTTTAAGAGAAATTGAAGAGAAACCCCTAAATTATGGTGGCCTAAATTCTAGGTTTTGTTGTGGTTCAGAAGTTTGACAATTGCTTCTGTCCTTAAAGAGTTAAGCATAGAAACATGCTCTGTAATTGATTTCAATAAATGAACGCTCTTTTTGTTTTATATCATTTCAACATAATAAAGTTTAGTATTGTATGATCTGTTCCCATCAACTGTAAAACCCTTAAAGGGACCAAAAGAACTTTAGCTTACTTAAGCAGTTTTAATGTGTATATCATGCCTCTGCAGTTTACCTGCTCAATTCTCTGCCATTTAGAAGTTAAATCTTTGTTTCTGCAGCCATAGCCACACCTACCTGCAAGTAACGTGCAGAGCCTTTCTAAGTACTTCCTGTAAAGTGAGATCTAATGTTTACACTTGTGTGACTGAGCTCAGTACTCAACCGGAGTATCTTTCCCAATCTCCTCCTTTTCTAGCAAGACACCTTCAGTGGTTATAGCAGCTCAGCTCAATATTTATCCCCAGATAGACCACAGTCTAAGCCATGCACAGTTCAATTAGTGCCCATATTGGAGGCACCTAGCTCGAGTAATAATACTTTAAAGTTTGACCAGGTTGCGGTCATTCTCTGATATGGCTCTGAGTTGTGCTACTGGATAGTCCTGGTCTAGCATGGATGGGTCATGCATCCTGTGGGGAGGGTTCTGGGTCACAGTCCATAATATGTGGGGAGGAGATTGGCTTCCGAACCCTTCCACAAGCCCCAAGAATGGAGGCATCCTTTACAACTTCCTTTATTGCAAATTATGTTTAATTTACAATTTTCTATCTCCTGCACTGTTCATAGCTTGCTAGATCTTGCAGTAGCCTTGTGTGTGTGATTAGAGTTCAAATTACAGAGCAAGAGATGAAAAATTCTCAAATAAGTTAACAGATTGAAAAATGAAACCTTTTTTTCATGCAGGTTTTGTGAGTCACAGCCATGGTAGGTGTGGCTAGAGATGCATAAACAGAAACAAAAGGGATTTAAAGGGACACTATAGGCACCCAGACCACTTCAGCTCGTTGAAGTGATCTGAGAACAGGGTCTCTGTGCCCTTGGCTCTGCAATGTAAAAAACATTGCAGTTTCAGGAAATTAAAGTATAAGAGTAGTGACTGTCTGCCACAGAGTTTGACTCAGTTTTACATGAGGGCATCCAGTGAGTTGAAATCCCCCAAAGTAAGCATTGAATCCATGCTTTCCTCTGGGGAATGCCTAAGGTGCACATGGTGCATGCCCATTGGGTGCCCTCCGATTGCCGATGTCGGTGGAGCACTCAGGTACATTGGAGCTTGAATCAGGTAAGTGTTTTGTTTTTTGTTTTTTTTTAAACCCATTAATTGGCAGATCATTTTAGTGCATAGGATCACTATATCTTTAGGGATACACTTATACACTGTTCATTTAACTCCTAAATGGCAGAGAATTGAGCAGTGAGACTTCAGAGGCATGATCTCTACACTCAAACTGCTTCTAAGCTAAAGTTGTTTTGGTGAATATGGTGTCCCTTTAATTTTTAAATGCCAATGTTCTTTATTTTGTTTTTTCTTTTTCTTTATAAAGGGGCTGAAATCCTTGGCAAGTCGGTTCGGATTATATTCTCTACACTTGGTGTCTGCATATTCTACGCTATCGGCTACATGCTGCTGCCTCTATTTGCTTTCTTCATCAGAGACTGGCGGATGTTACTGTTGGCCCTAACAATCCCAGGGCTGTTCTGCATTCCTTTGTGGTGGTGAGTTTCATGGTACATCCGGTTTAAATACTAATTGGCCACATCTCCGTAGAACCTCTGTATTGTCTTACCTGCCAAATCGTGGGGGAATCTACCACCAGCAGGGTGAAATCAATTTGTGGTAATATTGAAATCCAGTCTATTTAGATGCCACATAGTTAAAAAAATATATTTTTGAAGCTAACTTTCCTGTTTACTGTTTAATCCAAAACTAAAACATGCCGTAACTGTATATCACGAGAGAGAGAGTGTGTGTGTGTGTGTCAGGTCTGGACACCAGATGACTGAGGAAGCTTATTTTTAAGCAAAATGTGTTTTGGCAACAGGACCTGCACTTATTGGACTATTCCCAACATTTGTTTTTAAATTGGTTTATTTGTTTTTATACATATATTTGTATTAATAAATCCATGTTGGATTCATCTGGTGTCCAGTCCTGCCCTTGTGACTTCTGCACTTCAATAGGGGAAGTGTCACCCCATAACTTGACACCTCGCTTTTCCACCTCAGGGCCAGGCTAATCAGGCTCTGAGCAAGGTGAGCTTAACATCCTTATATATTAGGGATCGACCGATTATCAGTCTGGCCGATATTCTGTATTTTCAGCAATATCGGTTTCTACCGATACTGCCAATAATGCAGACCAGGGTCGCCATCAGGGTCCTGGAGGACCCATGGTGGTCCTGGAGGGCCCATCAAGCTCTCGCGAATTAGACAGGGGAGCTGAAGGGAGCTGCTGGGAAGGTAAGTAAGCGCTTGCTGGGCCCCCCAGGGAATGCCAACTCCCCCTCCCTGGCCAGGTAAGAAGCAGGGAGTGGGGACTAAAAGCTCCTGCCTCACCCATGGATATTGGGTCAAGGCTTCCATTCAAAGAATGGGTAATAGGCCAAATCACTGTCCACCTGCACAGTTGGGCTAATAATTAAATAAATTAAGCGGTGGAGACACTACTCCATCTGTGGCAAACAGATGTGGCTATAATTAAAATAAACATAATTTTTTTTTTTTTTTTTACAGTTTAAAAAAAATAATTTTTTTTTAGGTTTTCAAGAATATATATGTGTGTGTAGTGGATGCAGTGAGAGTATTTGATTAGTGAACGCTGTGTTTGTGTAGTGTGTGTATAGCGAATGCAGTGTGTTTGTGTAGTGTTTATAGTGAATGTAGTGTGTGTATAGCGAATGCAGTGTGTTTTGTGTAGTGTGTTTATAGTGAATGCAGTGTGTAGTGTGTGTATAGTGAAAGCAGTGTTTGTGTAGTGTGTGTGTTTGTGTAATGTGTATATAGTGAATGCAGTGTGTTTGTGTAGTATGTGTATATAGTGAATGCAGTGTGTGTTTGTGTAGAGGGGGCATTTTTTTTTTAACGTTAAAAAATAAAATTAAAAAAAGTAACTTTTTAAAATAGTTTTAGTCCCCACTCCCTGCTTCTTACCTGGCCAGGGAGGGGGGGGGATATGGAATTCCCTGGGGGGCCCAGCGCACTCATACTTCCCTTCCCTTCCCAGCAGCTCCCCTGTCTAACTCTCGTGGCATGTGTGCCGCGGTAACCCGTGGCTCTGACTGCCGCGGGACTCGCGCGTTTTAGACAGGGGAGTTGCTGGGAAGGTAATTAAGTGTGCTGGGCCCCCCAGGACCTTGATGGCGGCCCTGGCCTGTATTATCGGCAATATCAATATCTTTATTGGCCGATACTGATATTGCTAAAAATACAGAATATCGTCCGATAATCTGTATACCATCTGTACTATATTCTCTGTGTTTTTATTTCATATATTTTGTCTGCCGCCACTTTTTCCCCTACATACCTTGAGGGGTGAGCATGACCATTTATGCATGGTTCACTTTCCACCTAGCGCTCCACTCTAATATAGATATAGGATCTATATACTTCTTATTTACAGGATATGTAACACAGTATAGCGGTATTGCTAGGTATGTTTTGTGCTCTAGTACAGAATATGCTCGGTGTGTCAAAGGTAGAGCGGATAGGTAAAGATACATATGCATTTTTACATTATTTGCCTTGGTAATAATTTACAACCAGACCAGTAATGTACTTAAAATTATTCACATTGTTGCAGAATTGCTGTCTAATAATAATTTATTGCATACTGTAAGGAGAACGTAAATTCTTTTTCTACAAGTAACAAAGCAGTGACTCTTACATGCAGCTTTACATGGGACACTGGGAAAGGATATGTAGCTCTTAAACCTAATATTCATATGGACGGAGGCTGAGAATACATCATGATTTGATGAAGCTCGATATGGTGCTCCCAGCATTTACAAAATATGGCCTCCTCGCACTTTCTGTTGTAACATTTTCTGCTATTTGCAGAGGATGGCTTTTATAAAACAAATCAAATAGGCAGCAGTCATGAGAGGGAACACCTTAATGTAGATGCCAGAGGAGAATGATCAATCTGGTGGACCTCAATTTCTCAAATAACCATTCTAAATAGAGATGTAACCACATCTCAGTGCGCAATTCATTGAACTTTAGTTATGAAGAAAAAATTGCAAACTTTCATTACTGATGACCTGATACAAAAATGTGAGTAGAAACAGCCCACTGGTGATCGGATAAGAAACATCTCTTGGTCAGCAACTGAGACTTGAAGAAGGAAGATTATACCCTCGTAGAGGGAAGGGCTACTCCTTAAACAAGATCAGTCTAAAGTGGACAGGTGATAACCAAACTTAGACCTTGGCAGATATGTAGAATATGCCTGCCAATCTCTTCCGTGATATGCAGAAGATAGAGTTGGTCATATATCACATTAATTAATGCATCGATTCTGCCTTGTGTTGATGGTTTAGTTCACTGATTCGTTGAGCAATAACGAAATAAATATTTGGCAATCCGTAAATAAACTTGGCCTTTAATTGTGATATAAAAAATAGCTTATAGGGTCATAACAAAGTTACAGATAAATGCTATATGACAGACTTGAGTTGCGAGAGAGTCAAAATGTTGAATTTGCAGATAGTGCTTTTATGTGTCGGACATCTTTGCTGTCACAGCTGTTTTGATTTACAAACACGTAAACAAGTAAATCCCATAACCAGTCCAAGTCTGTGCATAAATTAGACAGTATCCATTATTGAAGCTGTATAAATGTTTTTTTTTTACTTATTCTTGAATGACCATAAAAGGCTCCTCTAACCAAAGCGATCAATGGTTTATTCTTGTCTAAATTCAAAAGTTACTACCTCTAATTATTCTTGACCTTTGTAATACTCTTCACATTCTGGTCTTACTTCTCTCTCTGCCTTTCATTTCAAACTGCTCACGTGTTTTTTTGTTTGTTTGTTTGTTTTTTTGATACATCGTGCATCTCATATGCAGCATTACTTCTTTACCACCTTCGTAGCAACAGCACTCGAATAAAAGCACTAATTAGACCTGCGCTCACACTCCCATCACTTTTGGATAACTTCATGGACTATAGTATTCACCTTGAACGTAGAATCTTCCGTATATACTCGAGTATAAGTCGACCCGAATATAAGTAGAGACCCCTAATTTTACCACAAAAAAACTGGGCAAACTTATTGACTCGAGTATAAGACTAGGGTGGGAAATGCAGCAGCTACTGGTAAATTTCTAAATAAAATTAGATCCCAATAAAATTACATTAATTGAACATTTATTTTGTGTATATAATGAATGTTTGTGTGTGTGTGTGTGTGTGTGTGTATAGAATGCAGTGTGTGTGTATAGAATGCAGTGTGTGTATGTGATGCAGAGTGTGTAACCTTGGTGGAGGGTGGGCATTTTTTCTTTTTTTATTATTATTTTAATATAATTTTTTTTTTAAGATTATTAATATTTTTATTTTATTTTATTATATTATTAAAATTATTAATAATTTTTTTTTGTCCCCCCTCCCTGCTTGATACATGGCCAGGGAGGGGGACTTTAACATTCCCTGGTGCATCAGTGGCATGGGCTGTGCAGGAGGGGGGGCTGGCAGTGAGCTGTAACTTACCTTTCCTGCAGCTCCTGTCAGCTCCCTTCTCCTCCGTGCCGGTCAGCTCCCTTCTCCTCCACTGTAAGTCTCGCGGTCTGAGTGCCACGCGGAGCGTTGCCACGGTAACCCATGGCAACGCTCTGACCCCGCGGCTCTCGTGAGACTTACAGTGGGAGCTGACAGGGGAGCTGACCGGCACGGAGGAGAAGGGAGCTGACAGGAGCTGTAGGAAAGAAAAGTTACAGCTCGCTGCCAGCCCCCAACAGGACCGCCGGGCTTGTAATGAGCCCGGCGGTCCAGGTCTGTATTATGGCAATGTAAGTTGGCATAATACAGACATTGACTCGAGTATAAGACGAGTGGGGGTTTTTCAGCACAAAAAATGTGCCGAAAAACTCGTCTTATACTCGAGTATATACGGTAAATAAAACCGCACTATCCCAAACCCCAGCGTACACTTTGAAATAAGTCTAGCCAGTTAGAATAGTTTTTTTGCCGATTACACTGACTTCTTTCAGGTAAAAGACAAAAAAGGGCACTCCTTTACTGTACTGTACAGTTGGTTATGGTGCTTGGATTGCTTCTTTATATACTCTAAATAGGGAGCACATGGGGTCATGAAATTTAACTTCATCTATCTGTTCTTATATCTCTCCTGATCTTTTAAATCCTATAATTGTTTTTGTTGCTAGCTTGACAACTACTAGACAACTGCTGGAGACCATCAGAAAATAGATCAAGAGAGAGTTCTTCCAGAGTGGATGTTATGAATGCTGGTATATCACCGATCTCAGCCTCCTCCAGCTGGAGGTCCTCATGCGGAGCAGGAGGACGTCAGCGTCCGATAACGAACCAAAAATACATTTGGATTCCGGAAGTCCCTGTCTGTCTGGTGTCTGTCTGGTAGATCGCCACTAGAGGAGGAGTTAACCCTCAGAGGTAATTATTGCAGTTTATAAAAACTGCAATAATTACCACTGCAGAGTTAAGGGTGATGATAGTTTGCACCCAGACCACTTAAGTGAGCTGAAGTGGTCTGGGTGCCTACAGTGTCCCTTTAAATATGTCAAACTGCTTCAGACAGTTGGCTTGTTTTCCTATATAGCCTGTGTGCAGTGTAATTTCCTTTGCAGCAGTGACCTCTACTGGTCATTATTATAACATAGTTATTACATATGATAAATGGATTAGTATTATATCTCAATATTCTATACTCTTTATTATTGTATCCTGCAATGCTCCATGGAGCTCTGCAGATAGAGATCAGAGAAATTAGAAGCCTAGAAATAATTTAATTGCAATTATTTGGAATAAACCAGATGTCCTCCAACTGGATTCTGTTTTCCTGCAACATAGAAAGGCATTAATTGTTTCACCTTTTTAAAATTTCTTAAAGCATTTCTCTGTAGGTTCTATCTATCGCTTGCAGGAATAGCCTGCCTACCGCCATCAGACTCTCCCCTAGTCTTGCATCTTTTAAGAAGTGCCTTAAAACCCATCTCTTTAGGAAAGCTTATGGCCTCCAAGACTAACCTCTACCTCAAATACCTGTCTCTTGCTCTCTCCTAAAGGGCAGCCCACCTTATTTGAATGCAAATTCCTGTCCTAACGTGTTTTACACCCCACCTCCTATAGAATGTAAGCTCGACTGAGCAGGGTCCTCTTCAACCTATTGTTCCCGTAAGTTTATTTGTAATTGTCCTATTTATAGTTAAATCCCCTCTCATAATATTGTAAAGCGCTACGGAATCTGTAGGCGCTATATAAATGGCAATAATAATAATCTACAGAATGAATTAACCAATAATTAGTCTCCATAATAATGTGTGTACATGGTGCATTTAAACCTCCAGCATGTGTATGCTCAATGTTGATTGTGCCTGCCCACCAGCATATGACCCCCATGTACAGTTGCTTGCGGCTGTCCATGGTCCATGCACATTGGAATCGTGGAGCAGGGCAGTTTCCCTGGCTTCAGGTAGACTCTACTGAATATACAGAAGCTTTCTTAAGGGACTTTTGACTGGGTACCTCTGTCACACACAGGGGTCGGTACCTGGTTTGGGATCCAGAACTGTTCTGCATCCAAATTCATTAATCCCTTCTCCAAGGAGAAGCACAAGTCTTAGATAAAATTAAAAACATTTTTATAATTTGATTTCCCTTTTGGAGGAACAAGATCTTCCAGATCCTAATGAGGATCTATTGAGTACTTTAGAGGCTAATATCCAATCTGGTCTAAAACCTCCTTCTGTTTTTTTTACCCCCAGGCGGACAAAGGTCCATACATCCAAATGTTCTATGTGTTGGTCCTAAAGGAATTGAGGGTCCTCTGCAATAATTTTAAAAAGAAAAAAGCAAGAGTTTGTAACAACTTGAAGAAATCAGAACTAACAGCCATTACCACCTTGAAAAATAATCGTAACCTAATTATTAAGGAAGCGGACAAGGGAGGGGGTATTGTCCTGCTGGATAAAGTGGATTATTTAAAGGAAGCAGATCGAATTCTAGGTAACAGAGATTACTATGAGGTCTTAATATGTGATCCTACTCCACGTTTCAGGAGGGTTTTTAAGAGATCTCATAGAACAGGCACATTTGAACGGTGCCATTGATAAAAAAGAGAGAAGTTTTTTCCTCTCAGCTAAAGGAGAGATCCCTATTTTCTACTACCTCCCTAAGGTGCCTAAATCCCCCACTAACCCACCGGGTCGCCCCATAATATCAGGCCTGGGTTCACTTATATCACCCATTTCCAAGTGGGTAGATTTACATTTGCAGAGATATGTTCCACATCTGCCCTCATTCTTGAAGGACACAGGACATGTGTTGTCCATTGTTAAGGAAGTAGAATGGTTAGAACACTACTGTTGGTTAACAATTGATGTGGCAGCGCTCTACTCCAATTTGACCATACACTGGGTCTGAAAGCCATTTCATCGTATTTAAGATCAGACCCCCTCCTCCCAGTCAAACAGTCTCAATACATCATCAGATTTACGGAGTTTATGTTAACTCATAATTATTTTGAGTTTAACAACAAGTTTTTTGTACAAACAAGGGGAACAGCGATGGGGGCGAGTTTCGCTCCATCCTATGCCAACTTGTTCATGGGTCACTGGGAACAGCTGACTATATTTTCTGAACCATATTGGATGGAGCGACTCGCCCTCTATCGTAGGTTTATCGATGATATCCTCATTGTTTGGAGGGGTGATTGGAATGAAGTGGAAGATTTCATGTCTTATATTAATAGCAACCTCTGGGGTCTTTCTTTTACATATAAGAAACATAAGTCCACCATTGATTTCTTGGATTTAACCCTTACGGGTTCTGAAGGGCGTATTACCACTAAAACGTACCTAAAAAGTGTAGATGTGAATGGTTACCTTCATGCCAATAGTGGCCATCACCCTACATGGATTCAGAATATTCCCTTTTCTGGGGGTTACATCTGAAGGGTTAAAACTTGGGGGACCTGGCACCCAGTCCACTTCATTGAGCTGAAGTGGTCTGGGTGACTATAGTGTCCCTTTAATGTTTTGTGTGGCTATTTTCATGAAACTCCAGTTTCCCATGGGGAGCTTTCTTAATCACCATGCATCACCATTGAGAGTTTTGGTCACAGAGTGAAGAACCACATCTTATTCTTTTTATTATGTTAATTCCTGTGGCCTTTCGACATTGCTAGCAGTGGTAGACGGCTTGTTACGCAGCCTCTGTGAGGCAATATGTTGGAAGATCCAAGGGACTGAACTAACATGGCCCCAACTATCACAAAATGAGGATAAAATCCTGGATATTTTTAAAGCAGACTAGTTTGACTGGACCTGGCTATTGCCATAACAGGACCTTGAAGTCTGTACAGAAGAGTCAGGGCCCCGTACTAAATCTGTAAATGGTTATGAAGGAATGGAGTGTCTGTCTCTGGTGCCAAGATACTCTATCGAAACGAGGTGGAAACTTCATTATGGTTCACTTTTGTGAAATTTCAGGATGCCTGCTGTTGCATCCCAGTTTGCAAGACTCGTAGGTTTTATTTCAAGATATTTCATTTTTTTTTTTTTATGCTTGTTTTTTATTCTCTGCTCTTTTAAAAGTGCCCTCTCAGCACCAAACCCACTGCATCTTAATGTGTTAGTGTTTTGGTGCTTGTATCATGTGTAACATTGCCATGATAAACTGCAGTGTTTACATTTGGCCGAACAGTGCCTTTAGTGTCCCTCAGACAGCTACTAGCTGCTTTTTTTTTACTGAAAGGGACACCCTAATCAGCAGAACTACTGCTTCCTAATGTAGCCATCTTACTGCATAGGCCTAGTCCCTGTAGTCTGAAAATTTAAATAATGAAGTTTTTGTGAGAGATGGCAATGTTCACATTTGTAATTAAGGATGCCTCTATTGGCCATTAATCATATAGCAAATATGATGTCACATATTGTCATCACTCCTAACATAATCACTAACTCCGCTAAAACTCGCCATAGATGAGTATCCGGGTAATGCTGCTTGTGTGGAAAATCTGACTAGTGCTGTAATGTTTTTATTGTATTTTTTTGTATGCCCTTTAGTCACACAGTGGTTTTCTGATAATCTCAGAGGAGGCGGAGTTGCCTTTTTTTTTTTTTTTGCTAGGTTTATTTATAACATTAGAATTTCCCTGGAAGACGTTTTTGATATTTTGAAGAGTCTTTATGTTTGGCATTATCACACACATCAGTATGACACCAAGTGTAGCTAATGCTTCCTATAAAGAAGAGTTGCTTCCCATAGTTCCCTGTGTGAAGCATTAGGTTGAGGGATTGCAGTGATTGCCGTGCTTGCACTTTAGGACTGCAATGCTAGAAATCTCAGTTACTTCCAATAGAATTTACGGACCTAGGTAATGTATATTTCAACTGGTACATATTGCACCTTGGTGTTTTAAACATCCAGGAGTTTAATGTTTAGGGGATTTTACTATATTCATATGTGTTACAAACATTGAAATATTCTATATTTATTTCATTAACAATGGCTACAATCTTCTCCCATTGTTGAAAAGCACTGACCTTTTTTTGTAAATTGGTTGCAGGATAATCCCAGAATCTCCCAGGTGGCTAATCTCTCAAGCCAGATTTGGGGAAGCAGAAGATATTATACGGAAAGCAGCCAAGAAAAATGGCATCACACCGCCAGAAACCATATTTAATTTAACAGAGGTAATTTCATATTTTTCATGATTAACCCTTAAATGTACACTCTAACCACACTAACCAATACAGAGCATTTTAGTGATTCTGGTGGTAGGAGCCCTTCTTTTTGAACAGTGCAATATTTATCGGAGTCTTATGGCTGATGCACTCAGCCAACAAAGGATATCCAAATACGGACAAATTTGATAACCGCTAACGTCTTGATAATATTGTATCACAATGCCACCAAGGCTTAATGGAGGTCAGCCCCAGGCACGTTGCTAGTGGCTCTGTAGCCACTGGAGCATAAACGTCCCCAGTATTAATGTTTTATCTTTCTCTGATTTGGATATCAGTCAGGTTCACTATTCAGTCTTTTGATACCAACAGATTTCCAAAAGCAATGCATGCAAAACACTGTACAATTTTAGCTATTCACAACTGTCTGCATGGGTTAGTATGTATGTGTCAGCATGGGGGTGTGTGTATAAAATGCAAATTAGGGTACAGGGCACCCTAAATATAAATATACGCAGAATATAAAAATTACCATGACACACATGCATAAATCTGGCTAAAGCGGAATGGGAACTTTTGCTGTAGCAGTATTATAAAAGATGGGAAGGACCATAAGCATCTGGATGACCTTGGTAAGGGTCAAATCCTCTAAGAGTGGTTTTACTATTTACTGTGGGATGGCATCAGTGGACTTCAGGCATCTAACATGATAACTGCTGAAGTGGTTGTAACGCATCACCTGGCACCCCGACTGGGTACCTCCGTTGAAGGATGCTCCTAGTTCTTACAGAGGGGTCCATGCTCTCCGCAGACACCACAACCACCGTAGACTCCTTCCGATAGCAAGACAGGAACAAGCTCTTAAAAGAGCTTAGAAGTGATTATCCAAGGGAGCATGCAGAGCAATCCCTTGTAGTGATATAGCAATTCCCCCAATAAGAGACAGGACTCTAGATTGAGGGTGAAGAAGAACTGATGTTTAATGGCCGGTACTCTGCTTTTATGCAGTGCTCCCTTGCAAGGGAGACGCCCACAGGCAATTAGGCATTAACCAATCGGACAACGGTTACATCCCACAGATTCCCTCCCCTCTGCTTGGGAGATAATTGAGTTTCTTACTGTATCTACTCAATTATCTAGCAGCTAAAACTTATACTTTTTTATGCATTTGTATAACTTTGTATAACTTGTATATATGATTTTTCATCACACAGGAATAAAACTTATATTTTTATGAACCACACAACTTGGGGACAAACATATTAAAAATTCGTACATATCAGTTCAGTGGTTCCAGAGATATGGAAAAAGTCTCTTTGGACCGACCGCACGCCTGTTTGCATGCCCAAAACAGTTCCACAGATTCAGGCTGTGCGGTCGGTCTATTTTTTGCCTTGAAAAAGTCCCATCTGAAGGCGGCGTTCGAATAGTCGAATGCACTTCGACTTCTGTCGAAATGTCGAAGTAAAACGAGGTTAAACTTCCGCGGTGGTCGTTTGTCGAGTGGCAGTCTATTTCCCATGAAAAAGATGACGACAAAGTCCCATTCGAACGTGTGTTCAAATCTTCAAATGGGACTTAGTCTCCAGCCGCAGTGTCGAAGGGTAGGGGAAGGTACAGGTCAGCGGTGTTCATTCAAATGTGTGGCTGATTTCCGTTCCAGGGATTTGACGGCACACACCGCTGACTGCATTCGACTGCATTAAAATGGCCGCCGCCACGTGTTCGATTGTCTAATGGCGGCCACTTCGACTACTTCGGCTGTATCCGAAGTGCCATATCAAACGTACCCATTCTTTGTACAACACAGTTAAAGGGCCAGAAACAGCATAATATAAGTCCATAAGCCCCAACTCAGTTCCTTAAAGGGCAATACATCCCAGGGCAGGAGGCTGGCAACCAGGCCCCTCCAAAAACTAGTGGCAAGGTTATTTTCGCCACAGTGGTCTGTTTTACTTTTGGTGCTTAGTCTACCCTTTAAATATTGTAAAATAAAAAGTTACCTTTTATTTGTTTTGGTTTTTTAGAGGTGCATTTATAAAACTAAAATATCAAAATCATGAGATTTTCAACTTTTGTCTTTGATGGGGATTTGGCATGGAGCTACCAGTATTAGAGGTGTGTGTGTGTGTGTGTGTGTGTGTGTGTGTGTGTGTGTGTGTGTGTATGTATATAACTGAATATGTGTATATATATAACTGAAAGTTTTAGACAAGTGATCCTATAGAAACACTTATTTTGTAAAACTCATACCTAGTCTCATTCAATATTTATATTGTATTCTGTCTATCTTTTTAAAACAATAATTGATCTTTGTGTGCAGCATGATTTTTTAGGAAGTATGAAATTGACTTTTAAAAGAAATTATAGCTGATAAAAATTCAGAACTGTTACTTTTTTTTTTTTTAAGAAATAAAATAAGTAACCCCAGCCCTTTAAGTCTGTCCTCAATGTTATGTAAGCATTGTTATTATTACAACCTGCATACCTAAGTTTATTGTGCATGAACAAAACTCCCCAAAGTGTGCTGTATTTGTTATTGTGCTTTGCGTATTTTAGGAGCTTTAGGTTTGTGTCCTTTATAATACATGTGATATGTGGATAATGTGGCTAAAATCCTAATCAGACTCAATCAATCATTAGATGAGGTTGATTACTTATATCCCACATAAGCCGTTAAGCAAGTGTTTGCCTCACTGTCACATGACATCCATTTTAAAGGGACACTATAGTCACCTGAACAACTTTAGCTTAATGAAGCAGTTTTGGTGTATAAAACATGCCCCTGCAGCCTCACTGCTCAATCCTCTGCCATTTAGGAGTTAAATCCCTTTGTTTATGAACCCTAGTCACACCTCCTTGCATGTGACTTGCACAGCCTTCCATAAACACTTCCTGTAAAGAGAGCCCTATTTAGGCTTTCTTTATTGCAAGTTCTGTTTAATTAAGATGTTCTTATCCCCTGCTATGTTAATAGCTTGCTAGACCCTGCAAGAGCCTCCTGTATGTGATTCAAGTTCAATTTAGAGATTGAGATACAATTATTTAAGGTAAATTACATCTGGTTGAAAGTGAAACCAGTTTTTTTTCATGCAGGCTCTGTCAATCATAGCCAGGGGAGGTGTGGCTAGGGCTGCATAAACAGAAACAAAGTGATTTAACTCCTAAATGACAGTGAATTGTGCAGTGAAATTGCAGGGGAATGATCTATACACTAAAACTGCTTTATTTAGCTAAAGTAATTTAGGTGACTATAGTGTTCCTTTAATACCCACCAGCTTCAGCCAAACAGTAACTTCAATTTCTTACTCATTTTAATGGAACCTAAATACCCAACAGAATATACTGGTGTAATAGAAATAGTATCCGCACAAAAAATATGAGCAGACTAAAAAAAGAAAATCCAAAACAATCACTATACACCAACAAAGTTTTCCTCTACCCTATAAAACATCACAAAAACATGTGAATATTAATTCTAAGAGATTGTGTTGTATAACAAAATTATAATATATAAACAATTATTTAATTGGCTCAGATTCCTGTGAGTTGAACTGTTTATATAATTATAATTATGTTATACAGTCTACACTATTGCCTCTCTCTATTCTCTTCATACTGTGGCTGAATTTCTCCAGAAGAAGACTTCCGTTGTGAGAAGACTACACATAGGCAGGGGGGGTAGCCTTTAACAACCGACAGACGCTGCCTTTAGACTATGGCCCCATGTTGAAACGCTTGATTTTCCCCTGCAAAGACACGAAAGCTGGGTCATTCGGTGCTTGCCCTGTTTGAGTGGTGATACCCCAGATAGCTATGCCATGGAGCCCATTCATATAATGAAAGACTATGGGAAAGACTTTGGCTCCATGGCAATTGAACTGTATGTGTGTGATCTGAGCGCCATTCAGTAATAATGTGCACTCAGATCTGAGCTGTCTGGGGATAAGTTGAATGTACCTGTTTTATGCAATGGCTGCACAGTTATATATTTTTATGTATTTTATTGTCTTTTGCTGTCATGTGTTCATTGGAGTTTGCCTCTGTCCTTGGAGCTAATTGGATTACTTCCCAATTATCTCCAGGATAGAAGACTCTGTGGAACTGGTTTTGGGCAGAAAAGCCATGCTTCATTTGGTCACAAAGGACTATGATCTATCTTTTGAACCACTGGACCAATTTGTATGATTTTGACGTATGTTTGTATTTAGAGTATGCTGATTCTGAAAATGTAAGTTGTATGTGAATGTGATGCATTACTATGAATAATGTGGAAAAACTGTATTTCTCTGCCTGTTATAATTACATTACCCATTGGAGGATTTTGTGTGGGAGTGTCTCAGTGTATTGTACGTGTTTATTGGTTGTTTTCCAAAACCCTGTGGGTGGTACTAATGTGTATATAAGAACAATAAACCAACAGCTCTGGCTGTTCACTGCTTAACCATCAAAACGGAGCCTTGTCTCGTTCTTGGGGGGATTTATTGTATGCTGTTCCAGTTCGACTGCTAGGAGTGTAAACCTATTCGTATGGTTTTTCCGTTTTGGCTGTTTACGGCATTCATATGCTTGTCCGGTTCGGTGGCTTGGTGTCTACAGTAGCTGCCTGTATATCTGGA
Source organism: Pelobates fuscus (assembly GCF_036172605.1). NCBI lineage: Eukaryota > Metazoa > Chordata > Amphibia > Anura > Pelobatidae > Pelobates > Pelobates fuscus. Next base: position 110,392,315 of record NC_086319.1, on the reverse strand, counting down.
AGGGAATATCTCCTAAACGGCTGTTAACCTCTTTTATGCCTGGGGGTGCCGTTACAGTAGTCATGACACCAGGAAGAGAGTATTCTAGCTGGCTGATTGACAGCCCAAGTGGATGGCCCCACACACTGAAAAAAGTTTTGTTTTTTTATAATTAAACACTTTTAAAATGAAAGACTGCAGTGATAGAATCTTTGCACCATAGCAGCAGAAGAAGTTAAGAAACTAGAGGGTGGCTAAAAAATTTTTACATTTTGACCAGCTCCTGTGTTTATCTGTGTATGTGTTACTTTGTGTGTATCTGTGTCAATGTGTGTCTGTGTATCTGTGTATGTGGCAGTGTGTGTATATGTACATACATCTCCGCACTCTAGGGATGCACTGAAATGAAAATTCTGGGCAAAAACCAAAACCGAAAATTGAGGATGCCCTTGGTTGAAAACCGAAACCAGAAATGATTGTAACTTTTTTTTTTATTATTATTATTATTATTATTACACTTTTTAATGAATTGAATGAATCCAGAATTAAAAACTTCCCATCTCTTTTAGTGGTCCTCGCTGCCCAGTGTTCCTTTCCCCTTCCCTGTACCTTAGTCCCCCCCCCCCTTAATGTTCCTCTCCCCTCCCTCTTATTTAGTGTTGCTCTCCCCCCGTCCCATAGTGTTCTACCCCACCGTCCCGTAGTGTTCTACCCCACCGTCCCGTAGTGTTCTACCCCACCGTCCCGTAGTGTTCTACCCCACCGTCCCGTAGTGTTCTACCCCACCGTCCCGTAGTGTTCTACCCCACCGTCCCGTAGTGTTCTACCCCACCGTCCCGTAGTGTTCTACCCCACCGTCCCGTAGTGTTCTACCCCACCGTCCCGTAGTGTTCTACCCCACCGTCCCGTAGTGTTCTACCCCACCGTCCCGTAGTGTTCTACCCCACCGTCCCGTAGTGTTCTACCCCACCGTCCCGTAGTGTTCTACCCCACCGTCCCGTAGTGTTCTACCCCACCGTCCCGTAGTGTTCTACCCCACCGTCCCGTAGTGTTCTACCCCACCGTCCCGTAGTGTTCTACCCCACCGTCCCGTAGTGTTCTACCCCACCGTCCCGTAGTGTTCTACCCCACCGTCCCGTAGTGTTCTACCCCACCGTCCCGTAGTGTTCTACCCCACCGTCCCGTAGTGTTCTACCCCACCGTCCCGTAGTGTTCTACCCCACCGTCCCGTAGTGTTCTACCCCACCGTCCCGTAGTGTTCTACCCCACCGTCCCGTAGTGTTCTACCCCACCGTCCCGTAGTGTTCTACCCCACCGTCCCGTAGTGTTCTACCCCACCGTCCCGTAGTGTTCTACCCCACCGTCCCGTAGTGTTCTACCCCACCGTCCCGTAGTGTTCTACCCCACCGTCCCGTAGTGTTCTACCCCACCGTCCCGTAGTGTTCTACCCCACCGTCCCGTAGTGTTCTACCCCACCGTCCCGTAGTGTTCTACCCCACCGTCCCGTAGTGTTCTACCCCACCGTCCCGTAGTGTTCTACCCCACCGTCCCGTAGTGTTCTACCCCACCGTCCCGTAGTGTTCTACCCCACCGTCCCGTAGTGTTCTACCCCACCGTCCCGTAGTGTTCTACCCCACCGTCCCGTAGTGTTCTACCCCACCGTCCCGTAGTGTTCTACCCCACCGTCCCGTAGTGTTCTACCCCACCGTCCCGTAGTGTTCTACCCCACCGTCCCGTAGTGTTCTACCCCACCGTCCCGTAGTGTTCTACCCCACCGTCCCGTAGTGTTCTACCCCACCGTCCCGTAGTGTTCTACCCCACCGTCCCGTAGTGTTCTACCCCACCGTCCCGTAGTGTTCTACCCCACCGTCCCGTAGTGTTCTACCCCACCGTCCCGTAGTGTTCTACCCCACCGTCCCGTAGTGTTCTACCCCACCGTCCCGTAGTGTTCTACCCCACCGTCCCGTAGTGTTCTACCCCACCGTCCCGTAGTGTTCTACCCCACCGTCCCGTAGTGTTCTACCCCACCGTCCCGTAGTGTTCTACCCCCCCCTGTCCCGTAGTGTTCTCACCCCCCCTGTCCCGTAGTGTTCTCACCCCCCCTGTCCCGTAGTGTTCTCACCCCCCCCTGTCCCGTAGTGTTCTCACCCCCCCCTGTCCCGTAGTGTTCTCACCCCCCCTGTCCCGTAGTGTTCTCACCCCCCCTGTCCCGTAGTGTTCTCACCCCCCCCTGTCCCGTAGTGTTCTCACCCCCCCTGTCCCGTAGTGTTCTCACCCCCCCCTGTCCCGTAGTGTTCTCACCCCCCCCTGTCCCGTAGTGTTCTCACCCCCCCTGTCCCGTAGTGTTCTCACCCCCCCCTGTCCCGTAGTGTTCTCACCCCCCCTGTCCCGTAGTGTTCTCACCCCCCCTGTCCCGTAGTGTTCTCACCCCCCCCTGTCCCGTAGTGTTCTCACCCCCCCCTGTCCCGTAGTGTTCTCACCCCCCCCTGTCCCGTAGTGTTCTCCCCTCCCCCCGTCCCGTAGTGTTCTCCCCTCCCCCCCGTCCCGTAGTGTTCTCCCCTCCCCCCCCCGTCCCGTAGTGTTCTCCCCTCCCCCCCCGTCCCGTAGTGTTCTCCCCTCCCCCCCCGTCCCGTAGTGTTCTCCCCTCCCCCCCCCGTCCCGTAGTGTTCTCCCCTCCCCCCCCCCCGTCCCGTAGTGTTCTCCCCTCCCCCCCCCGTCCCGTAGTGTTCTCCCCTCCCCCCCCGTCCCGTAGTGTTCTCCCCTCCCCCCCCGTCCCGTAGTGTTCTCCCCTCCCCCCCCGTCCCGTAGTGTTCTCCCCTCCCCCCCCCGTCCCGTAGTGTTCTCCCCTCCCCCCCCGTCCCGTAGTGTTCTCCCCTCCCCCCCCCCGTCCCGTAGTGTTCTCCCCTCCCCCCCCCCGTCCCGTAGTGTTCTCCCCTCCCCCCGTCCCGTAGTGTTCTCCCCTCCCCCCGTCCCGTATTGTTCTCAAAAGAATAAGGATATGGAATTATCTGCTTGAACATGTTTTTGTTTTTCAGTCTATACAGATGTTAAAACAGCGATTGGATAAATACTTGCAAAAACATAATATTTAGGGATATATTTTTTAACTGGTGGGATAATAGCTTCTTGATTCAAGGAGATATATGACTGCCATTCTGGGGTTAAGAATGATATTTTGTCCTAGTTTGTTGCAAAATCGGATGCGCTTCAGACAGGTTTTTTTTTCTTCTGGATCAACAGCAAAAACAAATGTGAGAGAGCTGAACTTGATGGACGCATGTTGTAACGGAGCTCCTTGTACACTGGATGGGTACCTCCATCAAGCTTGCTTACTAGCAGCCACAGGGCAACACCTGGAACACTTCTGCCCCAGTTGCCGCAGCTTGTCTGGGGTCTTTCGGGAGCTTTTCCACCCTTGATCAGATAGTCATATGGCTCCAATGTGATTAGGCTCTCTTGCAAAGTTCATAGCAATCTCACCCAAATACTAGCCAAATTTTGGGCACTCGATTTGTTTATTGTGCAAATTACCTTTAATTTAGTTTATTATCTCCTGGCTTTTTATATTTTGATATTTGTCTACTTCAAAGAAATCCTAGGTGGGGATTATTCCACCAACGCTTTATTCAAAGAGCAGTTAGCCTGCTCTACCTTTGTCAGTGTGTGTGCGCCTCTCAGTGAGTGAATGTGTGTGGGTCAGTGTTTTGTCAGTGAAAGTGCATGTTGGTTAAATTGCTGTGCATGTGTCGGTGAGTGTATATCAATGCATATATCAGTGAGGTGTGTCTGTCAGTCAAAGGGCGTGTTTGTCCTAATCATGAAGGGGTGGGGTGAGTTTTAGAATAGGGGGGTGCACGGGATTTGTCATGCCTAGGGCAGCCCAAATGTAAAATACACCACTGCATAACACAGAAGAGAAATGGCGAACAGGTGGTTTGAAAAGTACCCACACGTCTTTAGAAGGCATAGCATTCTGACTTAGGGAACTAGATGGTTGCTCGTGGTCTATATATTCGTTCGTAATTGTGCAAGCACGAGCTTTACATGATAAAAGCACTTTTCATTATAAGCTATTTATCCTTTATGTATAAATATAAAGTTTTATGTACTCTGTACTGATAAGATGGTTATTTGGAATCCTGTGCAGAATACCTAATTAAGTGCCTTACCTACAATTTCTAATTCTTATGTTTTAGTTAGAGTATCTGAAGGAGCAGGCTCCCAAGGGTCACACGTTTCTTGACCTGTTGAAGACTAGGAATATTCGCCTGATAACCTTTTTATCTATTATGCTTTGGTAAGTAACAGCAATACAAGGGAGGAAACGTGGTAAACAATAAAACAGTGTCTCACAAGCTGGGTTACAATTTAGGAGTTTAAAAATGCTTTATTTAATTTTGTATACTTGTTACAGTTAGTCACAATATTTTTTTTTTCCTACTTCTTCAGGATGATCATATCAGTTGGATACTTTGGTTTGTCTCTCAATACACCCAATTTGCATGGGGACCCTTATGTTAACTGCTTTCTGTCAGCCATTATTGAAGTTCCTGCATACATAATAGCATGGCTGCTGCTCCGAAGCTTCCCTCGCAGATACTCCACGTCAAGTACACTGTTTTTGGGTGGAGTTGTTCTTCTGTTTCAGCAATTGGTGCCTCCAGGTTTGATATTTTCAGATTTTATTATTAAGATATTTAAATGTACTCTATGAAGGATGCTTCAATAAGCCTTTAATTTTTTTTTTCATAATCTCAAGTGCTACAAATAACTTCTATTACTTTCCTCTAAGTAAGCGCATTTTAAAGCCATACTTATCAGTGACCTTTTTACACAAAGAATTAAAGGAACATTATAGCATTAGGAATTTGTATTCCCAACGCTATAGTGCCCTAGTCGCCATTTAGGAAACACCAAAAAGTAAATCAGAATGAAGCATGGAAAGAGTTTTCCATGTAAAATCTGATAAATGTGTTATTAGAGTAGACCATTTTCATTGAAAAGGTTATTATGAAATCTAGCATGTATACAAGTGTATACCAAGGAAATGTAAGTGGACTGGATTCTATCCAGTGTGATCCTTGTTTGCAGTTAGCACGCTCCTTCCTCTAGGGTAAACAACATGTGCAATCTTTTGGTTTTAGCATAATAAGGCACTTTATTGGTAAATCCACTGAGGAGGCAGCAATACAACTAAACAATAATGTAACAGGTTTCCCTTTAAACAAAATCCTAGCTCATCTGAGCACTGACTGACTTTTCCTTCCCTAATTGTCAAGGGTTTAAACTAACCAAACACACAGGTTTCACAAACCTTATCTTGCCTCAGTTTTTCTGCGCTCCAATGCTTAGCGGCAAAAAACAAACCATCTGTTGCTTCCAACCTCCCCAAGAGAAACAAAAATCTCTCTTTACCTGCCTAGCAGAGAGGGATCTATTCCCACTGCTGCAGCTGATTACCTGGACTTTATTTCTCTCAGTTGTGTAAAAACAGGAGTGGAGCTCCATCCCGCCCTACTCTCAGAATGCTCCACCCCAGGGGCCCATAACTAGACATTAAGTTGTGTTGCATATAACGCATACCCCCCGGGGTTAAATTTCATATGCAGAAATATAATTCTGCTATAAAAATTAGCAGAAATATAAACATCATCACATACCACACCATTCACTTTATCACACCAGCTAGGAAGGACTACCTTTTTACAGAGTGCCAATAGTCTAGAGCAGTGGTTCCTAAACCAGTCCTGAAGGCACGCCTACCAGATTTAGGGATTACTCAGCATTATCAAGGTGTGTTTTTTTTTTTTTTTTATGTTTTTTTTTTTTTCTCTCTCTAAATTACCTTAGGCCCAACTGGGTAATCCCTAAATCCTTGAATAGTAGACGTGCCTTGGGGACTGGTTTGGAAACCACTTGCCTAGAGGGTAATGCTCTTTCACCTCTTGGAATTTGACTTGTTCCACTTCTGTTGAAATATGAAAGACAGCCCATGCAGAAGTAAGCCTTAATTTGAGTTCTAAAACCTTTTCACTGCTGCATGATCACATTTAAGAGCAAGAACTATCTGAAGTGAATGTAATGTTAATCCTTTCATATTGGGGAGAAATGAGCTCTGTGCAATAATTTAAGGACACCTCTCCGGAGGAAGCGGAAAGTAAATATTTTTTGTGAAAGGGACAACTGATATTAAAGTATGCATTTAAAATTGAGAAATTCTGCTCAGACCCTTATTAATTGGAACACTCAAGCTGAAAACGGCAGGTAATCTCATTAAAAGAAGCTGTAGAGCAGAGATAGGCAACCTTTGGTGATCCAAGTGATTGTAGACTACACCTCTGTGATGCTGTGCCAGCATTAGGACTGTAAAAGCATTATGGGAGATGTAGTCCACATCATCTGGAGTGCCAAAAGTGCCTGTACCTGCTGAAGAGTATGATGATCAAGCATCCATCTTATTCATAAAGTCAGAAGGGGGTAATTGTGCCAGAGAATGTCCTAAAGTAAAACATCCATTCTATAAACTGTCATGGGTGACAAATGGAGACACAGTCTGCAAATTCCCCATATGTTATAGGACAAGGGAGGTCTACGTGTAAAAAGTAATTTTGTTAAGTTAAGGTTTTCTTTAGGCTTTAAGAGTTTTACAGGAGGATTGGCAGCCTGGAAGACATTTTACAATGCAATTTAGACATGCAGTTGGAGTCCTGTTCATATTTTATTGCATCCCACATAATCCACATCGCATGTGAATCCTAAATAAATAGTATTCATTTATGCATCACAAGTAGTATGGATTAAATTTCTATGTCTGTAATACAATTCTGATACTTTGCATAAAACCATGTTAGCGAACTTTTTGTACTCCAACTTTTGCAAGCAGGGCCGGCCTTAGGGGTGTGCGAGCTGTGCGGCCGCACAGGGCGCCATGGAGCAGGGGGCGCCCTGCGGCCGCATAGCTCACACGGCAGGGACATTTTAGCCGCGAGGCAAACAAGGCATTTGCCTTGGGCGGCATTTTCCAGGGGGTCGGCAAAAAAAGCCGCCCCCAAATGCCCAAGGCAAATGTCTTGTTAGCCTTGCGGCTAACAGACACGCTGGGCGGTCGGGCGGCGCTGGTGGGCGGCTGGCGAGAGAGCAATTCCTCTGAGCTGTCTGCTCAGCTCCCTCACGCGCCGCAGAGTGAGGCTGGGAGCCGGAATATGATGTCATATTCCGGCTCCCAGCCTCACTCTGAGGTGCGCGAGGGAGCTGAGCAGACAGCTCAGAGGAAGTGCTCCCTCGCCAGCCGCCCGCCAGCCAGCCAGTGCCGCTCGCCCAGCAGCCACTGGACCACCAGGGAGGAAGAGACCCCCCCCCCCCCAGCATTCCCAAAGGTAAGGAGGCGGGGGGGGGGTGTGTTTAAATACATTTTTTAAAATGTGTTAATGTGGGTGAGTGTGTGTGTGTTAGTGTGTGTCTGTGACTGTTAGTGTGTGTCTGTGACTGTTAGTGTGTGTCTGTGACTGTTAGTGTGTGTCTGTTAGTGAGTGTGTGTGTGTGTGTGTGTGTCTGACCTTGTGTGTGTGTGTGTGTGGCTGTCTGTCTGCGTGTGCGTGTGTGTGTGTGTGGCTGTCTGCCAGTGTGTGTTTGACTGTTTGTGTGTGTGTGGCTGTGTGTGTGGCTGTTTGCCTCTGTGTGTTTGACTGTTTGTGTGTGTGTGGCTGTGTGTGTGGCTGTTTGCCTCTGTGTGTTTGACTGTTTGCCTCTGTGTTAGGGATCGACCGATTATCGGTTTTACCGATATAATCGGCCGATATTCGGTATTTTCGGCAATATCGGTATCGGCCAATAGGGATACCGATATTGCCGATAATACCTCCCAGGACCGCCAGGCTCATTACAAGCCTGGCGGTCCTGGGGAGAGCGGGCAGCAAGTGTTTACTCACCTCCCAGCAGCTCCTCCAGCTCCCCAGTGTAAATCTCGCGAGACCCGCGGCCAGCTCTGACGGCCGCTGGTCTCGCGAGATTTACACTGGGGAGCTAGAGGAGCTGCTGGGAGGTGAGTAAACGCTTGCTGCCCCCCCCTCCCACAGCTAAGCCAATGCCACTGGACCACCAGGGATTAACATATCCCCCCTCCCTGGCAAGGCAACAAGCAGGGAGGGGGGACAACAAAAAACAAATAAAAATAATTAAATATATATATATATATATATATAAAACATTTTTTTTAATATAAAAATAAAAAAAATAATTTAATAAAAAAATGCCCCCTCACACATACTCTATTATTATACACATACACTACACAAACACACTGTGTATATAATTCAGTGTGTGTGTATAATAATGCAATGTGTGTTTGTATAGTGTGTGTGTATATAATGCAGTGTGTTTGTATAGTGTGTGTATAATGCACACTGCACACACACTATACAAACACACTGCATTATATACACACACACTGCATTATATACACACACACTGCATTATATACACACACACTATACAAACACACTGCATTATATATACACACACACTATACAAACACACTGCATTATATACACACACACTATACAAACACACTGCATTATATACACACACACACTATACAAACACACACTGCATTATATACACACACACTATACAAACACACACTGCATTATATACACACACACTATACAAACACACACTGCATTATATACACACATTATACAAACACACTGCATTATATACACACATTATACAAACACACTGCATTATATACACAGTGTGTTTGTGTAGTGTGTTTATATAATTCAGTGTGTTTGTGTAGTGTGTTTATATAATTCAGTGTGTGTTTGTGTAGTGTGTTTATATAATGCACACTACACACACTCTGCATTATATAAATACACTAAACAAACACACACACTCTGCATTATATAAACACACTACATTCACTATACACACACTACACAAATACACACACTCTGCATTCCTTATATACACACACACTACACAAACACGCACACTTTGCATTTAGTATATACAGCATTCACTTTACGCACACACTGCATTCACTTTACGCACACTACACAAACACTCTGCTTTCATTATATACACACTAGACAAATACACACTGCATCCACTACACACACTAGACAAATACACTGTATCCACTACACAAACATACACTGCATCCACAACACTCACACTACACAAACACACACTGCATCCACAACACTCACACTACACAAACACACACTGCATCCACAACACTCACACTACACAAACACACACTGCATCCACAACACTCCCACTGCATCCACTACACACGCTACACAAACACTGCATCCACTACACGTGGCATGTATATTTTGTGCATTTACCTTTAGAAATAGTTTTTATTTTCCAAAATGGTAAATGTACAGAATATCGGCAAATTATATCGGCTATCGGCCTAAAAGTTCACAGAATATCGGTATCGGTATTGGCTCTAAAAAATCAATATCGGTCGATCCCTACTCTGTGTGTTTGTGTGTGGCTGTCTGTGTGTGACTGCCAGCCTGTGTGTGTGGCTGTCTGCCTGTGTGTGTGACTGCCTATGTGTTACTGTCTGGGCAGACTAGATGGGCCGATTGGTTCTTATCTGTCGTCACATTCTATGTCTGTGTTTGTGTGTGTGTGTTTTGTGTGTGGCTGTCTGCCTGTGTGTGTGACAGGGTGTGTGGGAAGGGGGAAGGAGTGGGGTAGGGGGGGACGGGAAGGGGGGGGCGCTGTGAAGATTTTTCGCACAGGGCGCCCAAATGCCTAAGGCCGGCCCTGTTTGCAAGCAATTCTTTCTAACATTTTAAAGCAGTCATCCTTGTGGCTAAGCTTCATATGAAACATATTACATACGTACTACACTATATAGAGTGAAATAACTGTATTGACTTATGTGCAGACTAATAGGATCACTCACTTGGTTTATGATTCTTCACAGAGCTTGGGATCCTGTCCCTTGTGCTGGTTATGCTGGGGAAGTTTGGCGTCACGTCTGCTTTCTCCATGGTCTATGTCTACACTGCCGAGCTCTACCCAACCGTAGTGAGAAACATGGGTGTTGGCGCCAGCTCGATGGCCTCCCGATTGGGCAGCATCATATCGCCTTATTTTGTTTACCTTGGTGAGTCAGGATTTTTCAAATTCTGTATATGTACACATTTTATATTTATTTTTGTTGTTCATCCTTCATAGAAGTATTAGATGAATTTAAAGCTTTAAATATAATATAGTGCAGTATTTAAAAAAGGTTTTTACATATATGTATAAAAGTAAAAATGCAGGGTACTTTTCTTCCATATAAAGGTGTGACTAAAATGGATAAATAAATGGGTGGGGGACCTAATAACCCTGTAGTGCCAGGAAAACAAGTTTGTTTTACTCGCATTTTAGTGCTTATTTAATAACCACATGCCACAGTTACCTTTTTTACCTCTTCTAAATAAGTATTTCCATGGGTTACACTAGATTGTTGATGTCATATTTGGAGTTTTCTGAACTTTACATATGTCTTACCAGTATTTAACTTTTTCTCTTTCCAGGTGCCTATGACCCGCATCTGCCTTTCATCCTTATGGGAAGCCTCACAGTCCTTATTGGTATATTTACATTGTTTCTCCCAGAAAGCTATGGTATGCCTTTGCCAGATACCATTGAAGAGATGCTAAGAGTAAAAGGGTGAGTACAGAATTCTCATTTCCCTTTAATTCTGTGTTGTAGAGCTTTAAGTTCCATCTCTGCATTTTGCAAGCCAAAAAGCATGTACCTGTAGGTCACATCAGAAAAAACTATTATGAACAAATAGATGAATTTTCCCCTGTTTAAGCACTCATTTCTTGTGCTCCAGTGGAGAGGTTCACACAGGGTCATTCACTAGACTTTTCCTAATTAAATCCAAATGTAAAACATTAGGCTAAAATAACGGATTTTCATTGAAGTCACAGCTTTGGTATTTTAGCCTTGGTTTTGCAAATTGCCTTTAATAGAACACTCTGGACACCATATGAACTTCATCTCAATGAAGTTTGTTACGGTGCAAGGAGGTCATGGGCACCATCTCTACTTAAGTTATACAATTTATTTCCAAAATTGAAAAGATGTGCCTGTCTCTACTACCTCTCTCTTTCCTGTGATCCAAGGCTTCAGTGAGAAAGGTACCTTTCTCACCCAGTTTCATGAATGGAAGTGACAGGCTGGGAGTGTCAGCTAACGCTTTCAGCCTATCTGCGGCACCCAGGACGAGGCTTCCTCATTTGAAACCTCAAACCATCCCTGGAAGGAGAGGAGTAGAGAGGACAAGCGCAGTCTTAGCAAGGTATGAAGGCACAGATATCTTTCTGGCACGATTGACAATAAGTTATGGCGCCCAGAGTGTTCCTTTCATTTGATAAAATCTGATTTTAGTGAATAACTTTGACAGCTGCTTAGGTCTTCAGGTAAACCTAACTTTTACGTAATACACTTAGCAGTCATGTTGATGGCACATTCTATGGATACTTCAAGTTGACTTTGGTCAGGTGTCTTGTTGATGATAAAGCACTTAACCCCTTAAGGACACAGGACATGTGTGACATGTCATGATTCCCTTTTATTCCAGAAGTTTGGTCCTTAAGGGGTTAAAGGGCACTGCTGCGTGCATTAGATCACCAATATAGTCACTTTACATATATATTGTTGTAGAAATGCTTTATATTGATTTTTATTATTTTATATGAATTATTTTTAGAATTTTATCATGGATTGATTTTCTGTCACTGATAGTGTGACACCTTTTACAAATGGGCTGCTTCAACAGCAAATGATTTATTTATGTTGCCATAAGGTGCTGTTGATAATGAATGACTAAGCAAAAAAAATAAATGCGGATTTTTCTCTTAATCGATTATTTTGTTGTGTTCTTTTGTGTAATAAAGTGTAAAAAGTGTATAGATTTTCATGGTGTTCTACAGTGCAGTGGAGTCATTATCGTGAGGTGTAAGTAGGAGGAATTATTGTGTTACTGGAGTCAGTCGGTAAAAAATGTGTTTCACAAAATGTACTGTATATGGATGTATGTCTCCACCCAAAAAAATAGAAATGTAATATCTGGTCTATATTTACCAGATAAGTTGACCCTCAATATAATGTGCCTGCATATACATAGTTAAATAGTAAACTATTTTGAAAAAAGGATTGAAGTCCACAAAGTAATACCTTGAAAACACATTATTTTATGCTGATTTAAAATAAGGCAAAAACCTAAATTGTAGCAATTTTTAAAAATGCTACAAAATGGGGTCGGGGAGGAGATGGGTAAACTCCTTGTTAAAGGGACACTGTAAGCACCCAGACCACTATAGCTAATTTAAGTGGTCGGGGTGCTGTGCCCCTTTTGCACCTAGTGCTGCAATGTAAAACATTGCCGTTCCAAAGAACTGCAATGTTTACATTGCAGCTCTAAGTCTGCCTTTTGTGGCTGTCTATCAGACCGCTACTAGAGGGCTTCCGGAATCCAAACAGACTTTTGGTCCATTATCTGACGCTGGAGGTCCTCATGCTCTGCATGAGGACCTCCAGCGTCAGATTTTACCCATAGGAAAGCATTGATTCAATGCTTGCCTATGGGGAGGTCTAATGCGTGCGCAGCATTGCCGCGCATGCGCATTAGACCCCGCTGTTTGCGGGATGGAAGAGGGGGTGGAGCTTCAACCCAGCGCAGAGCGTCACCGGCACTGTGATCAGGTAAGTAAATAAAGGGTTTTTAACCCTTTATTTACTGGGGAGGGAAGGAGGAGGCTGAGGGATCGGTAGTGCCAGGAATCCAACTTTGTATTCCTATCACTACAGTATCCCTTTAGCTGCACAATGTCAATCTGATATCTCAACGACCCATTTTAGTAAAAAAACAAAAAAAACACCATAGCCTTATCTGTAGAATCTGAAAGTTAGGTAGAGTTTCACAACTTTATTGTTTTTACTGTACAGAACCTTTTCCGCTACTTTAACCCCTTAAGGACCGGACTGTTTTTGCGATGTTGTACATTTGCGACCAGGCATCTTTTTACACTTTTGTGGTGTTTGTGTTTAGTGTTTGTGTTTGTGTTTGTGTTTAGCTGTAATTTTCCGCTCTCTCATTTACTGTTCCCATACAAATTATATATTGTTTTTTTCAGGACAAAAGGGGCTTTCTTTACATACCATTATTTATATAATCTCATGTAATTATATTTTTTTAAGATGAAAAATTGAAAAAAATACATGTTTTTTGACTTTTATGTGAAAAATCTTTTACTCATCTACAAAAGCGAATGAAAAAAACTGCTAAATAGATTAAAAATTTTGTCCTGAGCTTAAAAATACCCAGTGTTTTACATGCTTTTTGCTATTTTTTTGCATGTTATAGGGCTATAAGTACAAGTAGGATATTGCGGTTTCAAAACATACATTTTTAAAATGTATCAATAGTGACATTGTAACACTATTATCTGTCATAAATCGCTGAATAACACCCCACATGTACATATTTTTTTTAAAGTAGACAACCCAGGGTATTCAATATGGGGTATGTCCAGACTTTTTTAGTAGCCAGTTAGTCGCAAACACTGGCCAAAGTTAGCGTTCATATTTGTTTGTGTGTGAAAAAGTAAAAAACTAAATTGAACGCTAATTTTGGCCAGTGTTTGTGACTAAGTGGTTACTAAAAAAGACTGGACATACCCCATTTGCAATACCTTGGGTTGTCTTCTTTTGCAAATGGTATGCCATCATGGGGGTAATTATCATTCCTGGGCTACCATACGCTCTCAAAGGCAACGTAACCAACCTGGCCATTTTCAATGTAAAAATATTTGACCCATATATTTGACCCTGTAACTTTCATAAACGCTATAAAACCTGTAAATGGGGGGTACTGTTATACTCAGGAGACTTTGGTGAACACAAATATTAGTGTTTCAAAACTGGTAAATGTATCACAACAATTATATCATCAGTAAAAAGTGCTGTTTGTGTGTGGAAAAATGCAAAAAAGTCACTTTCACTGACTATCATCGTTGTGATATGTTTTACTGTTTTGAATCACTAATATTTGTGTTCAGCGAAGTCTCCCGAGTAAAACAGTACCCCCCATGTACAGGTTTTAGGGTGTCGTAGAACGTTACAGGGTAAAATACAGTGATAGCAAATTAAATTCTCTGGACTTTCGGCCTGGGTTGGCAGGCAGGTCCCTTAAATTGCAATCAATAAAATAACTTAATTATGTAAAAATATTACATAAATACGCACGTAGAATTTAAATATATATGCATATTTATATATTTGAAGTCTACGTGTATATTTATATAATTATTTGTGTAATTTTGTATATGGACATATGAATAGTTTGTATTCTTTTTATTTATTTATATATACATAGATATATATACAATTTCATTCTAAGTGTATTTTGATATAAATATATTAATATCAAAATACAGTTAGAATAAAATTTCATATAGATATATAATTTTTTTTAATTTTTTTATTATTTTTACATGTTTAATTTAATTTATAGGTATAATATATGTCTATATATCATATATATATATATATATATATATATATATAATATTTTTTTTTTTATTTATTAACAAACTTTATTTTTGTTTTATGATTTTACACTAGCAGGGAGACTGCCTGTCAGCACAGACAGTCCCCCTGCAGGCAGACAGATGGACACCTATTGTGACCATGTGGTCGCCCTGTTGGGCGATCACATGGCCACAGGGGTCCTAATTCACCATGGGGAGACTGTCTGGGCTGCAGGCAGTCTCCCCACAACGGGAGCACCGCCGATCGCCGCCAGGGGAACGACGGCGATCGGGTAAGTACATCTTAAATTTAGGACGGTTCAGGACCGTCGTCGGTCGGCAATGAAAAAATTACGATGGCGGTCCTGAACCGTCCTACGTCCTTAAGGGGTTAAGCAAAAATGCCTTTCTTTCTTCCATATATGTTGTAAAGTCTTGGTGGAAAAAGAAAGTGGTATCTTTGAATTCTACGGTTTTACATATCAGGACATTCTAACAATCATCTATTCCTTAGGTTGTTACATGAAGTAACAACCTAGGATGAACAACACATGACCTATTACACCGTGTCATGATTTATTCAACAAAAATAAGGTTTAAATTCTCTACTTAAATAGCTTGCATTATCTATAGATACGGCCAGGGTGTAGTCAAGGATATAATTAAAATGTGTTAACGCATTCTTGAGAAACAGGATTGCCATTATGCAGTTAAGTTATTTTTGTTAAATATATCATGACATAGTGTAATATGTCATGTGTTGTTCATCTGAGGTTGTATTTACCTAATTTTAAGCCCTTTTAAGGAACTGATGATTATGTCCTGTTATGTAAAACTATAGAATTAAAGAAAGAGGGAGTACTTTCTTTTCCCCATGACTGTATATTCCTGCTAACGAACAATAGCACATAGCAGTTTGTACTGACCCTCTATGCATTTGTATAGCTCTATTATATCCCCTTTCTGAAGAAAACAAATCGTTTTTCTAGCCTTTCTTAATAGCTTATGTTTTTTTTATTTGATCCCCCATAATGATTTTTTTTTCTAGTTCTACAATACCCTTCTTTAAAACTGGTGCCCAAAATTGCACAGCATATTCAAGGTGGGCTATTTATATTGATTTACAAAGAGTCATAATTATATTTTGGTGTCATTAATCAAAATATATTTTTATACATGGCAGCACATTGCTGGCCTTTGTAATGGCAGGCTGGCATTGCATACTGTTGCGTAGTTTTAATCTATAATGGTTCCCAAGCCCTTTTTTTAATTTTAATTTTTTTGATGTTTTACGTAACTAGACCGCATTAAATGTATAAGTGGCTCGTGTATCCTTTCCATAATGCATGACTTTGCATTTATCTGCATTCAGTCCCCATCTGCCATTTGCCTGCCCGGTCCTCCAACATATCCTGCCTCTATAGAGAATTTGTCATATTCAGATAGTATTGTCTTACCTAGTGTGGTGCCATTTCCAAACACCGACAGATGACTTTCAAAGTCTACTTGAAGGTAATTTATTAACATATTAAAGAGAAGTGGACAAGTGCATTTTCCATTTACAACTACTCTGTTCGCTCTATCTTTAAAGGAACATTATAGGCACCCAGGCCACTTCAGCTTAATGAAGTGGTCTGGGTGCCTGGTCCAGCTAGGTTTAATCCTTTTTTCTATAAACATAGCAGTTTCAGAGAAACTGCTATGTTTACCTATGGGTTAATCCAGCCTCTAGTGGCTGTCTCATTGACAGCCGCTAGATGCGCTTCCGCGCTTCTCACTGTGAAAATCACAGTGAGAAGACGCCAGCGTCCATAGGAAAGCATTGTGAATGCTTTCCTATGAGACTGGCTGAATGCTGCGCATGTGCATTCAGCCGAGGAGGCAGAGAGGAGGAGGAGAATCCCCCGCCCGGCGCTGGAGAAAGAGGTAAGTTTAACCCCTTCCACCCCCTAGAGCCTGATGGTGGGGGCACCCTCAGGGCACTATAGTGGTCCTTTAAGCCAGTGTACTATCCAAGATCAAATTTCTTTTTTTGTCTAAACCAACTGGTTTCGGTTTTAGTAGTAACCTTTTGTTTGGAACTGTATCCAATCGGGATTGACCAATATTGATTTATTTTATTTTTTTGAGCCGATACCGATAATCGGTGAACTTTCAGGCCGATAGCTGATAACTTACCGATATTCTGTACATTTACCATTTAAAAAAAAATAAAAATGTATACACAAAGCTACTGTTACTGTTAAATGTTTATTATTTTTTTATTTTATTTTTTGCAAATCTTTTTTTATTTTTTATTAAGGTAAATGCACAAAATATACATGCCAGTCAGAATTTTTCATGTTTTCAAGAATATATACGTGTGTGTGTGTGTGTCTATATTTAGTGGATGCAGTAAGAATATTTGATTAGTGAATACAGTGTGTGTGTGTTTGTGTAGTGGATGCAGTGGATGTTTGTGTAGTGCATGTATAGTGAATGCAGTGTGTGTGTGTGTGTGTATAATGCAGTGGTTGTGTAGTGCGTGTGTGCAGAGAGTGTTTGTGTAAGTATGTAATGTGTGTAAAATGGGGGGGGGGGGGGGGAATTTAATATTTTTAAATATTGCATTGTTTTACATTTAGTTTTAGTCCCCCCTCCGTGCGTCTTACCTGGCCAGAGTGGGTGGATATGGCATTCTCTGGGAGGCCCAGCACACTCTTACTTCCCTTCCCAGCAGCTCCCCTGTGTAACTCTCGTGGCTTGCGTGCCACTCGGAGCATTGCCATGGTAACCCATGGCAACATTTTGACAGCAGTAGGACTCACGAGCGTTAGACAGGGGAGCTGCTGGGAACATAAGTAAGCGCGTGCTGGGCCCCCAGGACCCTGATGGTGGCCCTGGTCTGCATTATCAGCAAAATCGGTATCTTTATTGGCCAATACCAATATTGCTGAAAATACAGAATATAGGCCAGACCGATAATCGGTCGATCCCTAGTATCAAATGCCTTGGAAAAATTCAAGTAGATCATTACTTCCAATGGATCATCCTGATGTATATTTTTACTAAGATCTTCATAAAACGCAATTAAGTTGTTTGGCATGACCTGTCCTTCATAAAACAGGTTGATTCCCACTAATGATATTGTTGTTCTTAATGAAGTCTTGAATATTCTCTCTTAGCAGCCCTTCAAATAATTTACCAAAGACAGATGTTAAGCTCGCAGGTCTACAGTTTCTTGGTTG
Organism: Pelobates fuscus; assembly: GCF_036172605.1. Classification (NCBI taxonomy): domain Eukaryota; kingdom Metazoa; phylum Chordata; class Amphibia; order Anura; family Pelobatidae; genus Pelobates; species Pelobates fuscus. The sequence goes on along the minus strand of NC_086319.1, from coordinate 110,374,554 downwards.
AGCTTTTGAACCCTTTTTAAATGTAGGCATCACATCTGCTTGTCTCCCATCCTCTGGTACGATTTTTGAAAGAAATGAATCCTGAAAGATTTAAAAACGGTGGTATGGATATTTTACACTGTCTGGGCTCAACAAATCCCAGGTCGCATTAATTCAATGCATCTCTATGAGGAAATGCTGATTGGCCAGGGCTGTGTTTGGCTTGTGCTGGCTCTGCCCCTGATTTGCCTTCTTGACAATCTCAGCCAATCCAATGCTTTCCTATGGGAAAGCATTGTGATTGGCTCAGATCACCACTTCTTCTGATGTCAGTCAATCCGAACCAGCAGCAGCAGACTGGAATAAACGTAAGACTTTACTATATTTAGGGGGGCCAGCAGGGGCTAGATGGTGTTTTAACACTCTAAGGTTAGGAATACATGTTTGTCCTGACCCTATAGTGTTTCTTTAACTTTATTTAATTGCTGTAGCACTTTAACCTGTGTTAACAATAACCTGTTTGTTGTAAGGCTTTTGTAACAGAGATTTACAAATCTGAAGCCATAGATTTTTCTTTCTATATACAGAAGAAAATAAATTATTTTGAACTTCTCCCTTGTCATAATCCTCCTTTATTAACAAACTCATCTCAGATTTCAATTCACCAACACTTTCACTCTTAACCATTTTGTCATTAATATACTTAAAACGTGTTTAGGGGGCGTGGCCTGGACGAGCATGGTGCAGGACGTGTAGTTGTCGAGCTCCGCACCGCTGGCCGAAATATAAGCTAGAAAATAGCAGCAAAACGGCTGAAAATGGTCCGGACTAAGAAGCATCTAGCCCCAGAGTCGGCGGGAGTCAGCTCCCCTCGCCGGTACACGGGACCGATGGATGACTTTGTCGCCACACCGTCGGATCTCCGAGGACCGCAGCATGCGCCCAAGATGGCGCCCGCCTCTCCAGACTCAGAGAGTGCGGGAGAATTCCTTGAAGAAGACACCCAGGCAAGTGACTTAGCTCGTATCCGAGCTGAACTTACCCGAATTTCCACCAACATGCTGTCTAAAGCAGATAAGGGCTCCCTGGTACAAGAACTCCGTACGGCACTGCGTGAGGAGCTAGCAGGCCTCCGCACCGATCTGACAACATTGGAACAGAGAGTCGACGAAATGGAGTCGACAGCTCAAGGTTGCGAGGCACAGCACAGAGCGACAGAGGTGGCTGTTACCAGGCAGGGGAACATGCTCCTCGCGTTGTGCAGGCAAATGGAGGACCTTGAGAACAGGAGTAGGCGCAACAACATAAGAGTCCGCGGCATACCGGAATCGAGCGCTGAACCGCTTCACGCCACGCTCATCGGCCTATTCAGGCAGGTCCTGGGCGCTCAAGCCCCTGACACGTTACAACTTGAGCGGGCACATAGAGCCCTGGGACCGGTGAGACAAGATGGCAGCCCTAGGGACGTGATCTGCTGCATATCCACAGGCGGACTGCGAGATCAAATTATGGCAGCCGCCAGAGAGCTCTCCAACATCAGGTACCGCGAGGCGGATATCTCCCTCTTCCAGGACCTATCCAGCCTAACGCTAGACGCCAGGAGAGCCCTACGCCCGGTGACGGGTGCCCTGCGAGACAAGAGGATCCCGTATCGCTGGGGCTTCCCGTTCAGCCTACAGGCGAGACACGGCAACACATGGCTGACTGCCCGCTGGCCAGAGGACATACCGAGATTCCAGAGAACTCTTGGCCTACCGCAAACCAGAATCCGAAACTGGATCCTTGAAGAAGCAATTGCCACCAGGAGAGACCCGCTGGTTCCTATGCGACCACCCGAAGCTCCGCCTACTCACGGAGATCAGCCACGCCGGAGAGGGGGCCCGGAGGGGCCGGAGGAGTAGACTAACCAACACCTGAACAGGTCAGTGGGGGCCCGGGGAGCTCCACATGCACTCTCGGGGACTTGGGAGCCCACTCATACATGGGACTCTAAGGGGACACTGGGGTATAAATCAGGACAATTTGGGGGGGGATGGAGGCCCACACCACCTATATTTACGAGACATGGCCTGCCAAGGGTATAGGGATGACTACCGAAAATCTATGGTCGCTCTCCGAGGGAACCCTACCCATGGGCCGCAGTAGAAGGGAACAATGGGGCATGTTTAAACCTAACTGATCCTTGGGGTCACGCACGAGCACTTGGGAGGGGGGCACATGGCGGGACACCCACCTTGAGGGACAGGGGCACAGTAAAGTGGCTCACAGCAAGGCCCCTTTCACACTCTGAAACCATGTAAGGAGTCACGAGAACGGGCCACGTGGACTCATCTACGGCCTCCGACCCGATGCGGGGAAACCTCTCATAAGCCCCTAATACCATGGACATTCTCACTTACTTTACCGCCCGAATTGAGCCGGTACATATCCGCAACGGGACGAGACAGGGATGCCCGCTGTCCCCCCTTCTGTTTGCCCTCTCTCTGGAGCCTTTCCTAGAGGCGGTCAGACGGGACGGGGGTATAGGGGGATATACCCTACAGGGACAAACACATAAGGTAGCAGCGTATGCGGACGACATGCTGTTCTTTGTTAGCGAGCCGATAGTCTCCCTCCCGAACCTTCTGAAGGCCTTCGCTGAATACGGAGGAGTATCCAACCTGAAACTAAACAAGGATAAATCGGAGGCGCTACCCGTCTCGACAGGAGAGGAGATGACCGCCCACCTCATGACCCAATTCGCCTTCACGTGGTGCCCTGTTAGACTCAAATACCTGGGAATATGGTTAACGGCAGATCTGACACAACTTTACACACACAATTTCGCACCGATGCTACACAAGCTGGGATCAGACCTGACGCGTTGGGCAGGAATTTGCATCTCGTGGTTCGGAAGAATGAATGCTATTAAAATGAACCTCCTACCCCGACTCCTGTACCTGTTCCAAACCATACCGATCCATATCCCGAGAGCCTTCTTCCAAAAGATGGACATGGCCATCACCAAATTTATATGGCAATCCAAGGCACCCAGGTTGAAAAAGCTACACCTCCGCCTACCCAAGGCACAGGGGGGAGTGGGTCTTCCTTCGGTAGTAGATTACTGCAGAGCGACACACCTTCATAGAATCGTAGACTGGCACGTACCCAAAACTAGCAAACAGTGGATTCACATGGAACGGAGTCAAATGGATGGGTCGATTCCAGCCATGGTATGGCTCGGAGGCCCGTTAACGAGAGCGCGCTCTCGCAACCACCCGCTTATCGGAGCGACCCTCAGATCCTGGCATACAGTGAGGACCACCCTAATGCTGACCACCACCCCGGGACCATTGACGCCGATCACGCACAACCCTGACCTGGCAGGAAGCCTTACACCGAGGGATCTCAAGGCCTTCGGAGACACGGACTGGACATACATACATCAATGGTGCTCAGGAAACTCGCTGAAGCAACTACAGGACCTGATACCAGAACAGACACCTTCGGCTCTAGACAGATTTCGATACTTCCAAATTAAAACCTACTATCGATCCCACTACGGGAAGCATCTATTCCACAGACCCCTGACCGAATTTGAACAACTTTGCACAACAAGCAAACATCTGAGCAGAGGTATCTCGCACCTCTATAACCTGCTTCTATCTTCACTGCAGCCTACTCCCCTTAAACACATTGCGCGATGGGAAGAAGCCACGGGAGTCACACTTACGGACACCCAATGGCAAAAAATCCATATCTTGGCACACCAAAGTACAATGTGCACCAAACAACAGGAACTCAACTTTAAGATATTGACCAATTGGTACAGGACACCTGAGAGAATTCACAGGATGATATCAGACGTCCCGGCGATCTGCTGGCGCTGCAACGAAGAGGTTGGCACGGACCTGCACATTTAGTGGTCCTGCAGAGGAATAGCCCCATACTGGCGACAGATATGTTCACAGATCCAGCACATCACAGGCACGGATACCCCGCTTTGTCCACTACGGATACTTCTCCATCACACCTCGCTATCCCTATCGAAATACAAAAAGTCGCTAACTAAACATTTACTGAACGCAGCCAAGTTGCTAATCCCGAGGAAGTGGAAAACCACGCAGACGCCCAGCCTTCAGGAATGGATGACACAGGTTGAAGAAATCCATGGCATGGAGCAACTGACGGCCTCCTTACGCGGCACCACTGAGCGATACATACAGACCTGGACACCCTGGCTGACGTTCATCTCCGGAAGACCGCCATAAACAGAGCCACCCGTAACACACAGAATAATGGGACATGTAGAGGTAGGAGACACCTGGAGCCCGGAGACGCCTCTCGGGTACATACACATGCCCGTCCGGACGCGGATGGGGGGCGGAAAGGGACGCTGTACCCCCAACAACACGAACGACAGACTGATCTCCTCAACCCCACCTCCCCTACCCCTCTTTCCTTCCCTCTACTTCTCCAGTCCCCGTCTGCTTTGCTAATACAAGCCCGGTGCGGACTGCACCCACATAGCTTGATGTAATAACAAATCCTCTCAAAAAATAAAAAAAAATAAAAAATAAACCTAAACAGTCAAAATAGCGCACGATTCAGACTTACAAGCCCTTCATTCGCACAGAAATGGTAGATTAAAGTATCTGCGCAAGCAGGCTATTGCAAGGAGGCATAATAAGACCGATGACCCCAGAGACTGCTGACAACCAATCACCCATCATGGCCTGAACGTGTGACAGGACCTGACGCAGAGGACATACAAGACCAATCTGTCTGACTAAGGACAGACAAAGACGAGAGTGATACTGACCTGTTAAACGGTCAATAAGAAACCATCTTATACCTTAAACCCTCCCTATGGAGAAACTAGCTTCACAGATGAGTAGAGAAAGGGATCAAAACTGAACTAGGGCTCTAATTACACACAATATATCCTATATGTTTGACGACAGAGCCTTGAACTGCAATACCCTCTGTGTTTAAAGCAAGTTGAAGCTAACATATACCCATGTCTCGAATGCTATAATATTGATACGCAACACGAATGTTATTACTTGAAGTTATATTAGGTTCACACAAAAATGGTAAATTAAAGTAGCTGCGCAAGCAGACCACTGCTAGGAGACATAATAAGACCGATGATCCCAGAGACTGCTGACAACTTATCGCCCGCTAGGACCCGAATGTATAACAGGACCTGACACAAAGGACACATGAGACGGAGCAAAAAACCTGACTAAGGACTGACAAAGGAGAGAACAGCACTGACTCGAAACACAGACAATAAGGAGACATCTAATACCTTTGGTCCACTCTGATGAGAATCTAGGGAACTAGCCCCACAGATGGACAAACAAAGGGAACGTAATAGACCCATGGACCGTATTGCACACAATGTATCCTATATGTTTGGCGACAGAGCCACGAATTGCATTACCTCTTGTTATTATGTTGAGTTAAAACTAATATGCACACATGTATCGAATACTACAATACTGATATGTAACACGAATGCTATTTTCCGAAGTTGTATTTTGACATTGTACTGAAGCAACCTCTGTTCATCTTTCAATAAAAAGAGATTGACTAAAAAAAAAAAAAAAAAAAAAAAGTGTTTAACCCATCTAATTGCTCTTTTGCAAGCCCTATTGGAATATTTATATGTGTTACAGGATGCAATTGATCCATCGGATTTTCAACCCTATACAGTAAATTGTACTATGGTAACTGTAATATTTAACAGTTCTTATAACACTCTTATACTGTGTATCTATAAGGAGTCAGTGCTATCATAAATTGAGGAGTCTGAGTAAAGGGTTTTGTGTACTCCACAGCCCTGGTTTCCTACGGTCCATGTTTAAATACACTTTCCATGTAATGTGACAATGTTTTTTTTTTCAGTTCTTTATTTTTGCGTGCAAATAGTAAGAATGGTATAAAATACTTTTGACATGCCCCAACAGCATATGTTCACAGGTTAGCAATTAACATCAAGTAGCTAAAGCATGACATTGACATACATTGCACAATTTTATAGGTAGTCATAAGTGTTAGTCGTAGGTGTCAGTAGACTTAGGTTGAAAAAAAGAAAGAGGATACATAAAACGGATAATTTATAAGAGACTTAAGAGCATGTTCGTGAGGCGTTTGTTTGTGGTGCGTTTCTCAGTGTGTGTTTGTAGTTTTACTATTATTATGCGTGACTGTGCGCCCGCATCCGCCATCTCTCCACATGTCAGCCGGCTATGCGTTTGGGTCGGGCATTCGGTTAAGAAAAGGCCTCGGTTAAATGTAGGGCGAGGGCAGCGTGCAGGGCTATCAATTGTGCGGACTCCTGCATTAAAGAACAGGAGTTTTGAGGTGTAGGCACATTTCGTGCTGTGGTAAGTGTAGTAAGACCTCAGACTAAGAGGCTCCGCTCAATAACCCCTGAGCAGTATTGGGGGGGGGGGGGGTGCAGACACCGATATATGTGGACTAACGTATCGTACACAATAAAAATTAAACAAGAGAAGGTAAACATTATAAAGAAAAGTAAACAATTTGAACAGGTAGCTGTAGTGTTATTTGCGGCCCGGTCAGAGCCCACTTCTGGAATCGTTGTCTGTCCTCAGCCGGTATCAGCAGCGGCTCTTGGGGTGAAGGGTACTACCTTGGCAATGTCCCGTGTGCTGCGTGGCCCGCTTCCTGAGCCTGCGGGTGAGGGTATGCCCAGTTTCTTAAGAAACTCCTCGGTGTCGTCCGCAGAGGTGAGTGGGTAAGTGCGGCCATCTTTGGTGGCTTGGAGAGTTCGAGAGGGGCCCCATTTATAGGTGATGCACGTAGTGCGCAGGGTCTGTGTGACTTCTTTGAGGGATCCCCTCCATTGTAGTGTCGAGCGGCATAAGTCCTGCAGAAATAGTAGTTGCATGTCCTCAAAGCCGTAAGGCGTCTTGTTTCTCACCGCCTCTTGGACCACCGCTCTGTCTCGGGTAAGTACAAAGCGTACCAGTACGTCTCGGGTAGCTCCAGCCGGGGCCCTGTTGGACTGTGTTAGGCGAAAACGCCGTCCAGTTGTATATTTTTCACTGAACGTTGCGGCATAAGAGAGGCAAAGAGGCGCCTTAGTAAGTGGGGCAACTCTTGGTCATCAACCGTTTCAGCGATACCTCTTATCTTGAGGTTTTTACGTCTTCGAGCGTCCTCCATGTTATCTAGTTTAATCTGCAGGGCCCTGTGAGCAGCTTGCAGAGTGCGAATTTTCTCGTTGTTGTTGTCTTGTTGGTGGGTTACCGTGGAGAGGTGTTCCTCCGTTGCCCCTACTCGGGCCGTCACCGCAGCGATGTCCTCGCGGATAATGTCGAGGTCCGCGTTAAAGAAGGCCCCGTGTGTTGTTTAGGATGGTCTGTATGTCTCCTTTTGTAGCCGGAGCCCACAGGCTAGTGATGTGGGTAGGTTGCCCGTTGTGCGTGGTATTTTATCCAGGGCATCCATGCTTTCCTCCTCGGAGGAGGTGTAGGGAGAGTAGAGTGGCGCCGCCATCTTAGGTTTAGGCCTTTGCTGCAGGAGGTCTCCAATGTTGCGAGAGCCTTCCCCGTTCAGGGTTTTCAGCTTTTTAGCCTTCTTCCCCATCTCGGGTGGAGTTTGTAGGGTCGGCAATCGTCGATTTTGGGGTGATAATTCCCTCTTTGTCTAATTGTGTGCGATTTGCAGCGGGAGCTCAGTCGCCGTGCGTCTACTCTCTTCGGTGTTTAGGCCACGCCCCCATGTGACAATGTTTTAAACCTAATGCTATTTACATTCAGCTTTATATTGGATATCTCCAGTTTTTATCTCTAATATAGTAATGGGTAAGTTTGACTCACTTGCTATTTAATACCGTGGACCTTGCGAGTAGACACTTTATATCAAAGGATTACTCCATTCATCATGAGCACTTCAGTAATTTGAAGTGGTCATGGTGGTAGGAGTCAGTATGTGCAATGTTGAATCACTGTACTTACTTAGATATTTTTTAATTGTGCGCTGGGGGCTAATTGCACCCCCAGCACACTTGACTTCAGCAGCCCAGAACCCTGTTCTGCCTGCCTGTGTCAATTCTGTGCATAATTTTCATCTGTCAGCGTGCTGGAGACGGATGTGATCTTCTCCCTTGTGGGATTGAACTGCGTAAGACCCCTGTGACGTCAGATGGTATTCAGCTTTGCCTGCGCTTGATTCCAGGTGGGGGTTGGGGACCTCTCAATAGTGCCTAAGAAAGTGCAGTACACTTTGGTTAGGGTAACTCTTTCTATCTTGGTCAACCAATTTGTTTTCTATCCCACAAACGCAAGTACATTTAGAAAAGTTATTTTCTCGTTCCATAAACCTCATTTTACAAGCAAGCTGTGTTTTGTTGTATTTTTATTTGGGGGGAGGGTCTATTTGCATGTGTTTTTTTTTTGTTTTTTTTTTTTTATACATTTGTTGAAACGCAATAAATTTTTTTATTATTATTATTATTAGGGTAAAAAAAGTGAGGTAATCCGATTTTTAACAATTTTATACCCAGATACTGTGGAATGTTAAAATGATGTTACATACATCTCATCCTGACCAGGCTGACCCTGCCAAGACTGAACTGGCCCACTACTGTTCGCAATTCTTGACAGTTTGCATGGAAGGTTTTAAGTTGTATTGGTTTAATTGTCCTTTTATTTTTTTTCTTTAGATTTAAATATAAAGCAGGAAAAAGATTGACAACAAAGAATAATGGGAATCACAAGATACTTTCAAACACTGCGTTATAGGAGACAGAATATCCACATCATAAGAAAATACAGATCGCACATTATGAACGATGTTATTTATTCTATCAAGACTTACAGAAAAATCCACTTTGCTGCTAGTTACCCTGAATAGCCCACACCCCTCCAGCACTCCAAAGGAAACAGTGCATTACTGGCGGGGAGGATGCATTCTCGATATAGGTTTGTCTGCTTCACAACACTAAGTAAACAGACATTACACGGTTTGGTACTCATGCCAAGGATTCTTAAGTAAAGAAGGGTTTGTAATCAATATTTTACTGTAGCATTAATTGTTTGAGAAGAGAAGCTGCTGAGCAACAAAAAGGCTCTTGATGTATTATTGATTCTGTATCTGACATTACTGTCCATTATACTATAATATGGATTTTGCTAGCACCAGAACATTTTACCTTTTTTTTTTTTTTTTTTTTTTCTTTTTTTTTGTTTTTTTTTTCTCGTGGTTCTGTCTTATGGAGATCCTGGTAATGTGATGGGGTATCTTCCAGAATGAGTATTTGCTCAAAGTTTTTAATTTTTCTATTGTGTACATTGTTTTATAAATAAGACTCTCTGTGTGCACATTAACTCTTTATGCCATGGGATATAATCCACATATTCAATGTTAAACAGTGTAACTAAAAAGCTTTGAATCCTCCTGATCACTTTAATGAAAGGGTAGGGGACTGCAAAGTACTGTGTTTCCAATATCCCAACACTTATCAAGCACTGTCTGTAGTCCTTATCAGCACAGACCACCTATATCATGCTTTTTACAATCATCCCAAAAAAATTAAAAGCATTCAGTACAAATTAAACAGTCCATACTTGCTTCACACTGTTTTACACACAAAGCTGTATCAAAACAAAGTGTTCCACTCATTGGACTCAGTTTATAGCTGGACTGTGTAGAGCTGTTAAGGAGTTATGATTATGGTCCTTAAGAGGTTAAGATCAGGAGAATACTGAAAATCTGAACATGTTTTATACACACTTTTGTGTGAGGCCATTTGGGACATGGCCTATATATCTTTTATATCAGATGATCCTTATTTATACCCAGGGCTCCCACAAGAACTCTCGGGGACCCCTTACAAAACTATTGGCTGGGCCCCACCAACACACTACAGCAGGCTCACACACCTATACACACATATACATAGCAGAGGTATACAGTCACACACATATATTCGTGCACAAGATTGTACATATTGTAACAGATGCACACTGACACGAAGATACATTATAACACACACGTATTCCGTCACACACTGCCATACACATATAATATCTGGTGCATGCGCACACAAGTCAAGTTCTGTTTTTGCCACCTCTTTTCCTTCCTTGGTGCTGGGCAGGGTGGCTTTCCTAGGGTATGGTGGGGCTGCAAACTCTGTTGGGCTCTCCTGACATCACTTCTTCTCAGCGCTGCTGCCCAGGAGAGCAATTGGGACTGTAAATACAGCTTTTGAAACCCCCCTTCACCTACATTTCAGGTTGCAGGCTGACTAGGGGAGTATATATATGTGTATATATATATCTCTATCCAGACCACGTACCACTAGCAGGCCATAGACCACAAACTGGCCCACAAGGAATCAGCTGTCACCCCTAAATGGCAACCCTTTTCATACCACATTAACTGACTCACAAAGTGCCATTTTTATACTCTAAGAGTATTATGCCTGCAGCTTGAAACAAATGCAGTACAGCTCTTCAAGTCGTGCTACTTAGTAGTCTGGTTAAAGTTAAGTTAAAGATTTGCTGTAGCTCTTCCTGTCTGGCCCAATCTTAACTGGGTTAACCGTAAGTGCTGCATGTTTGTGTATGTAAACTGTAAATAAATGTGGGCTCTCACAGGGTCAAAATGTGAATACACTGGCATAAACTGTTCACTTTTTGTCCCACTTTAGGTTTTGATCTTGTGAGTGCTTATTTCTTCCCTTGTTACTATGTGCAGTTTAAATCTGCTATTTGACATCTAGTCATCTCTATCGGTATCCTCATGGGTACCATACTATATTTGTATGTATGCATTTTGAGTTTTTGCTAAAGTTTAATTTAAGAAAAAAAATATTTTGTTTAATTTGGTTAATATAATAATAGAGTCTAGAAAACCAACTTTGTATATTTGTATGGAAATGTAAATCTGTGTGTGACTTTTTTTTTTTTTTCATTTATGTTTCATAACATACAAAGACTTTCATCAATTGCACGTCAGTGAACTTTTGCATTCAGTATTGGCCTTTCTTGGAGTCTTGTCAAATCCCGTAGGTTTTTTAATGTTGTTTTGTTTTAAGACTTCTACAATAAAATAGCAAAAGTATGGCTTAATGGGGAACCATCCATTTTTATGATCATATTCCTATATTTAACACTTCAAACTGTTTTCGGTTCCTTACTCTATAAATGTACTGATTTCAAGACAAAATCGGCACTTTGAATGCTGACAGGGTGCACCCTAGGAGCTTTATACAAGTGCCAGGATTTGCTCTTTCTGATGACTTTATGCTTTAGCCCAAAGTAAGATTTGATTCTTTGATTCCATATTTGATTCCATGCTTCTCTATGCAGAGTATTCCTGGCACATCGCAGTGGCTGCTGTGATTGCACCATGTTGATGAGTGGCTTCTCTGTGAGAAGCATTATATTGTTCAGGAGATCAGTACTTATGATCTCTCAGCGACTGAGCTGCGGCATGGAGACTCCCTTGCCACTGTATTAGAGGTAAGTAACCCCTTTATTTTACAGATACTTTGAAGAAAAGGGGTCCAGTAGACTCCAATTACATTTAAATCTTGATATCCACTAAGCAATACACCCCTTTAACAAGATTATAAGCATGCTTATACTAAATTTTAATATACATTTGAAAGAAAACTTTTAAATGTAACCTCACATTAAAGGGGCACTCCAACCCAGGCACTAGTAATAAAGATTTTGCCTTGGGGGCTATGATAGCTGAAGTGGTTATGGGCTTTAAAAAAAGCTAACACAGTATAGGTGATTTTCTATGTTTTGTTCATTGGTGTAATTTCCCGTATAATAAACAGTTACTTGAAAAAAATAATTTCATTACATTTATTTTTGATAAATATAAATTACAGACGCTTAGACTGAGTGCTCTGTCACTAGCAAAGTGTTAATTTAAAGGGCTCAGCACTCACATAATATACAGTTCAAAATCGTTCAAAGCTACTTGAAAATCACCCATCTCAAATACAAGAATGGATATCTTGTGAAACCAAATTATTAATACTACCTCTAGTAATAAGCCTAAAGGATTGTTAATAATGGATAGATGAGAAGAATATGCAAACAAAAAATTAAGTTTCTGACCAATCATGAGCTGCTCATTCTGGTCTTTTGGTTTTCAATATACCATATGTGGTAGATCAGCCCCAGCCACATAACTTGGGCAGTTTGGATGGCAACGGAATAATTAGAACTTCATCCGTTGACATCAGAGAAAGCGTAGACATAGCTGCAATATTTTTTTCAGGGAAACCTTGAACTTGCCCTATAACCTATTCAATAACTTGTTTTTCTATAGTGACTCAAATAACATACATGGCCTCAGTGGCGTACTAAGGGGGGGGCGGTCCGCCCCGGGTGCCACTCAGCAGGGGGGTGCCAGGTTCTGTACCTCCTGCTCTCCCGCAGCTCCGGCAGACCGGCGCTCAGTCAGTGAGTCAGAGCACAAGGAGGGGATTCCCAGCCTGTGTTCTGACTCACACACTGAGCTGCAGGGAGGCTATTTCGGAGTGTACCAGCAGGGGGCGCAGAGCCAGGTTGCTCCCCCGCGGTCACTCTGTACAGATCCCCTGCACCTGCTGCCTGCCTGGGAAGGAGCTGCTGCCCATGCACCCTTCTAAATGGTAAGTAACTATTATACCCCCCCTGCCCTATACCCCATTGCCATTATAACCCCCCTGCCATTAAATCACCCCCACCCCTGCCCTATACCCCCCCTGCCATGAAATCACCCCCCCCCCCCGCCATTATATCACCACCACCCCGCCCTATACCCCCCCGCCATTAAATCACCCCCTGCCATTATATCACCACCCCCCCTGCCCTATACCCCCTGCCATTAAATCACCCCCCTGCCATTATAACCCCCCTCCCTGCCCTGTACCCCCTGCCATTATATCACCACCCCCTGCCATTATAACCCCCTCCCTGCCCTGTACCCCCCTGCCATTATATCACCACCCCCTGCCATTATAACCCCCTCCCTGCCCTGTACCCCCTGCCATTATATCACCCCACCTGCCCTATACCCCCTGCCATTATATCACCACCCCCCCTGCCCTATACCCCCTGCCATTATACCACCACCCCCCCTGCCATTATACCACCACCCCCCTGCCATTATATCACCCCCCCTGCCATTATATCACCCCCCCTGCCCTATACCCCCCTGCCATTAAATCACCCCCCGCCATTATATCACCACCACCCCGCTCTATACCCCCCCTGCCATTAAATCACCCCCTGCCATTATATCACCACCCCCTGCCATTATAACCCCCCTCCCTGCCCTGTACCCCCCTGCCATTATATCACCACCCCCTGCCATTATAACCCCCCTCCCTGCCCTGTACCCCCTGCCATTATATCACCCCCACTGCCCTATACCCCCTGCCATTATATCACCCCACCTGCCCTATACCCCCTGCCATTATATCACCACCCCCCCTGCCCTATACCCCCTGCCATTATACCGCCACCCTCCCTGCCCTGTACCCCCCTGCCATTATACCACGACCCTCCCTGCGCTGTACCCCCCTGCCATTATACCACCACCCTCCCTGCCCTATACCCCCCTGCCATTATATCTCCCCCGCCCTATACCCCCCTGACATTATATCACCGCCCTATACCCCCTGCCATTATACCACCACCCTCCCTGCCCTATACCCCACACGGCCATTATACCCCCACCCTCCCTGCCATTATAATCCCCCCCTGCCATAATAATCCCCCTGCCCTATACCCCCACCTCCCTGCCATTATAACACCCCCCTCCCTATACCCCCTGCCATTATACTCCCACCCCTTTACCCCCACACCGCCTGCCCTATACTCCCACCTCACTGTCATTATAACCCCCCTGCCATTATACTCCAACCCCTCCTGCCCTATACCCCACCTCACTGCCATTATAACCCCAGAGCAGCCACCAAATGGTGAAACAGACCCACCCTCCGTGCCATTATACCCTCACCCTCCCTGCCCTATTCCCCCATGCAATATCACACACGAAGTCCCAGACCCCAATCTACTCCGACCCACCCAGGCACATACAACTGTTCCCCTACTGTCACATAGACGCATTACACACAGGCTCACATTCACAAATTACATATGCAGTCACACACAATGCACATACATACGCTGCCACAAACACATTTTTTTACACAAGGGACAAGGACAGATATATTCTGGGAGGCAGTGAGGTTAGTGTGCGCCCTGCAGTGAACCGGCAGCTGGGATAAGATGGCATCGTCATCACTACTGGGAGCACAAGTCAGATGTGCAGGAAGAGCGCCCAGCAGCAACCGTTAATCACCATGGGGAAGATCCAAGAGCAAGGTAGGGAAGCTGGGTGGACATCTTAATTACTAAATGTGTGTAAGAATGTGATTTTTGTGTGTGTCTGTGATTGTGTGTATCTCTGTCGTTAAGTGTGTGTTTATTGTGATTGTGTGTCTGTGATTAGGTGTATGTCTGGGATTGTGTGTGTATTTATATACACACACACAACCACAGATGTACAAGTCTGTGTGTATATAAATGTGTATGTGTTTAGTAGATAGCTCCCTTATTTGGTGTCCTTAAATATGTCAATCCCACATAAGGATAACAAATACGGGAGTTATCTACTAAACAACTGAAAGATTAAAATTAAGTAAAAGGCTTTTACATTTTGATATTTTAGCAGTTTAGTAGATATTTTCCTAAATGTATGCTCTTATGTGAGATTTCCATATTTAAATATGCTAAATTAGGGTGCTCTTTAGATCTAAATATGGCAATCTCACATAGGGATATCAAATAGAGGAGTTATCTGCTAAACAAAGATCGAAGTTTAGAGGTGTCAGCCAGCGCAGAACAGGAAATCTGGGTGGCTAGTATGAATTATATGCAAATGTGTTGTCTGATTGTGTGTATATATTTGTGTATGTGTATATGTGCATACATCTTAGCATTTTGCCAACACTACACAAAAGCACACCACTGCATTCAAACAACACTACAAACACACCTTTAAAATATCACCATGTTTTTGATATAACCACACCACTGCCCTATAACCCATGCTTACATTTACATTTACATTTAGATGCACAAACACTGCTCAGTGCTACATTCATTGTAAAAAAAAATTGGGTGTTTTTTTACATTTTAAGGGGGGGGGGGGGGGGGGGAGGTGCCATAAGGAGGATCCGCCCCGGGTGCCAAATGCTCTAGGTACGCCCCTGCATGGCCTAACCTTGGTAACCCATTATTCAGTTGTAAAATTTGTAATTCAATCTTCTACAGTTATGATACAATATTTCTGCAAAATTTCCCAGGCCATACAATTCGGGACATATATATAAACCGTTATCAGGGATCTGAGGAATATGATGGGACTGTTCCAACCATTGAGGACCCAATGAAATGGCACAGGAAACCCCAATTTTGGTTTCTGACCTATGAGTTAAGAACCACTGGCTTTATGCTATGAACATAATTACAGTGCTTGATTTGTGACCCTTTCAAAGAACATGTTTCTGCATCCTGTCCAGTTTAAAATCAGAGTTTTCCAATATCCACATGGTACGTCTTGGATACTAGGCTGGTGTTCATTGCTTTTTAGTTTGTATCCTTTACTTTTTTAACTGTTTAATTTTATGGAATTGCTGTGGAACGTGTAGGCAACTTGTGTGGATATCCAAGCTGAAGTGTGAATTAGTTTTGTGAGATGTAAAAAAGAATAATGAACTCAGAAATTAGTTCCTCTGTGCTCCCTGTCAATTATTGTTAGAATCTCCTGTTCTTCCTACCTGGCAGTCAGCATAGAGGAAGCATATTTGCAATGTGAGCCCTGACAATCAAACTGGGTATCATGTGGTAAACAGGTTAACAGAAGTTGAATGTTTTTTTAATGTTTGTTCCATTGGGTAATTTCCAGAAAAGTGACTGTTCCCCTTTAATTCAGTTAAGAGGATTAATTTATGTTTGTCGGTATGCTCGTTCTTCCTTTAATTCTTAACTGTATATGATTGGCATGCTTTTTTATTTTATTAAAGGAACACTCTAATCACCATAACCACAATAGCTCATTGCCCAGAGTTCCCGGTCACTCCTTCATTGTAAGGGGTCAGTTTGTTTCTGGGCAGTTTGACGTCTTTCCCGAGTTCTGCCAACTTCTCCCCACCTTCACTACCAAAGTCAGAAAGCTTGAGGTTCCTGTGAGTGAACTTGGTAGTGGAGGCAGCGAGCAGCACCCAACAAACCACAGTTAAAAAATCAAACACGTGAGCTATGGTCGTTATGGTTCTCGGAGTGTACTTTTATGTTTTTCTTTTCCTATGAAATAATTATCTCCGTGTGTGCTAAAGCAATGTATAACTGTATAGCTGAGAGCCATAAACCAACCTTGTCGGAAATCTGTGCAGAAATTGCCACTAAAGTTGCTCTTTGTTTTGGATTTTATCATATTGTCCCCATTTTATCTTTGTACACACTGTATACATCATGTTCCCTGAATTACATTCCATAACTCGCTGACTGCAAATAAATAAATTTCTATTTTCTTTTTTTTTTTTTTTTTTTTTTAAGTAAAAAAGCACCTTGTATTTAAAAAAAATAATAATTCAGAAAATACTGTTAATTACACTTTAATTTGTAATTATTTATCTTCTATAGTACTTTTTAACTTGTCGTGTAGATGAAAGCACATCAATGCAAGAGGAAAATGTATTTTCTTCTATTTGAAATATGAATGTTACTACTGTGATTAGGAATGTACAGCTAAAATAACACTTTGTAATAAGAATAAATTGTTACAATTTACAAAAAAGCGTGTGTTTTTGTGATTTTTAAAACTTTTTATCTGAAGCTTGTTTCACCTTTTCATAAAATATTTTATTCATTATAATTAAAACTGAAAAAATGCACCTGTCTGGCCAGCTCAGCTCCAGGGGAGCGTTGACTACATTTGGTTGGCATGGCAACTATAAATAGCCCAATTCAGAAACATAAATAGTACTCTCCACTACCTTTATATAAAAAATATAAAATTTTAAATGGTGTCATGCCAATTCTGAAATGGCTTCTATACAAAAAAAAATATATAGACTAATAGCCTGCCCCCTCCAGCAGACAATGCAGGGAGTGAAGGGCTCCATGGTCTGAGTGCCTATTATATATATAATTTACATATTTTTTTTATTTTTTTGCTTTCCAATAGGATTTGCTGAGATTGTCAAGGAGGCAGATCAGGGGCAGAGCCAGCACACGCCAAGCACAGCTCTGGACAATCCGCATCATAGAGATGTATCGAATCAATGCAGCTCTATGAGAAAAGTTCAGTTTCTCCATGCAGAGGGAGAAGACACTGAATGACAGTGCAGCACTGCCCCAGGAAGCACATCTAGTAGCCGTCTAAGGAGTGGCCATTGGAGGTATCCCTAGGCTGTAATGTAAACACTGCATTTTCTCTGAAAAGAAAGTGTTTACAGCAAAAGGCCTTAAGGTAATGATGATTCTACTCACCAGAACAAATTCAATAAGCTGTAGTTGTTCTGGTGACCATAGTGTCCCTTTTAAGTATGGAAATTTAAGAGGGATGCAGGGAAACAAAATATGTGTGGACTGACTTAATTAGTTAAGGTGAAGCAGACTTTGCCTACTGTGCAAGTGTTCTTGCTGCTTCGGTCTCTGTAACACTGTAGCATATCCCCTTTCTTCTACTCTCACTACATCCACATTTTCTCTGTCCCAGACTGCATACCAGAAGCTTCTGCCTGTTAGTAATAAGATAAGTGGACAAGTGAATGCTAGGGGACAGTCCAGTCCAGAAAGCATAGAGCGAGCACATCATTAGACACATTTGCGCCAAGTTCAGGGCGCTGTCTATATAATCCACCTTTAGTTGGCCAGCCGGCATGACTAGCAGGTAGTCTGACATACACTCACACCAAGCTGAACATCCAACTCTTTGGGCAGACCCACCGATCTGCCCATTTGGGCAGTGCCAGTTACATGAGTGGCATCAGTGCCCACCCTTTTACCTCACCCACATCCTGTTGCACCAGGCGCTGCTGTTGGGGAGTATGGATTTGTTTGAGAAAAGAAAATGAGAGATTAGCATAGGGTATGTGTTTTTTTACAGCTGCATCCTGTGAGTTTTCGTCCATCACCATCTCTATCAGATACGTAACGTTTGGGGAGTACGACTGTTTGTGTTTTCTGTAGATAAGATTCTGTAATTAGGGCCATCGTAATTGTGAGCACCAATGGGTTCTTAAACTGGCCGTACTTGGGACCTCTATTTGCTGGGACAGAACTTGAAAATGACTGTCCCAGCAAACTTAGGACTCTTGACACATTGGCTGTTACTCCACCTATTGTACTAATTCACAAGATTAATTCATACATCCTTTGCCATTTTCCTTCTGTGACATTTAGTGCATGTATTCTTTCTAGCTCTTAGAACCTGAGCTGCAGCTGTGCACATTTTTGATCATCAGATGGCGAGAAAACTGCCGTGGCCTATTAGCGTACTCACGTTATAGGACCACTCCACACTCCAAAAGCAGCACTTCATCTTGCTGAGATGCTTTATGTGTAAGGAGTACCCTAGTTTAACCCCCAGTTCATAAAAGTGCTGATTTCTATGAGAAATCAGCACTTTTATGAATTAACTAGGGAACTCCCCGCCCCCCCCTCCCCCCCAAATCGCCAGAGAGGATTCCTTCCTACTTCTGTTAGCTCCCGTGAGGTAATGGACGTGGTAGAGCGTGCCTGCCTACCCCTTCCTCACAGACCTCAGACCAGCTCTTCAGCTTCAGCCTTAATCTTTGTAGACCATAATAGGAGTATTCTTTATTGGTAACCAGAAAGGCTGTATGACTTTGCAGCATTCAAATACAGTAGCTACAGGAACTTTGTGTAGTACTGCATTGTTTTTTTTTTTTTTGGGGGGGGGGGGGGGGGGTTAGGAGAGAGAGTCCACATTTCCAGTGTGATCAACCTCATTGGCTAGTAGGATGGAGAGTTGCCCCCTAGAGTGGACCACATTGGCTTCATCATCAAAATCGAGCAGGTGATGTGCTATAAAAATGAAAAAAAGTGGCAAAAAATGAAAGCTAAATGCCTCAGATCTGATTATTTAAATTGAGAGATATAGTAGGGGTGTGCTTCAAGTGATCAGTGAACATATGTGTAAAGAGCTAACTAAAGGTTTACAAATGTGGTTCCTTAAGTAAGTCCCCACAAAAACTTCTGCTTAATGTATTTGTTCTCAGGTCTATATCCTTTATTCAATTCATCTCTCTGAGCAAATGCTGATTGGCCAGGGGCCAATAATGATCTCAGCCACAGG
This sequence comes from Pelobates fuscus, assembly GCF_036172605.1. Taxonomy (NCBI): domain Eukaryota; kingdom Metazoa; phylum Chordata; class Amphibia; order Anura; family Pelobatidae; genus Pelobates; species Pelobates fuscus. The sequence goes on along the minus strand of NC_086319.1, from coordinate 110,355,219 downwards.
GGCAGAGCAAAGAAGCAGGCCAGCTTCGGCAAGACTAGCGCAGCTTGGCTAAAGAAAGGTGAGTAAAATCACTTTTTCAGAGCGTTCCTTTAAATCCTTAAGGTTGGAGGGTGTGCTTAAACGCCGGCGGGCGGCATAGCACATCCACGCCATCCTATTCACTTGCATTTTTCACTCACAAACCAATATTAACGTTAACTTTGGCCAGTGTTTGTGACTAAGTGGCTACAAAAAGAGACTAGACATACCCCATTTGCAATACCTTGGGTTGTCTACTATTGCAAATGGTATGCCATCATGGGGGTAATTCTCATTCCTGGGCTACCATACGATTGTCTCAAAGGCAACGTAACCAACGTGGCGAATTTCAATGTGAAAAAAATGAAAAATTTTACATGCTATATTTGACCCTGTAACATCCCAAAACACCATAAAACCTGTACATATGGGGTACTATTTTGCAAGTGAGACATCGCTGAATACAAATATGTATTTTATTACAGTAAAAGCAAACCGTATCCAAAAAATAACAATTTAATTTCTCACTTTTTTTTATATTTTATTCATATTAAATTATGTTTCAGAGCTAAATATTTGATGTTAAATGAAAAACCTATTTCTCCTGAATAAAATGATATATAATAAGTGTGGGTGCACTTAATATGAAAGAGGTGAATTACGGTTGAACAGACATATAGTCAAAGTCCAAGTTTTGATTACGTTTTATTTTGATCAAAACGTGTACATTTGGCTCAGTCCTTAAGGGGTTAATGGACTGAGGTTTCCTGTATGTACAGAAACATTTATAGAAGTGCAGTGGCGTATTATCTTGGAAGTTCAAAGATCGGGATATAGCTGGCACAAGGCCACTCATTTGTTCAGCTAAATCACTCCAGTAATGAATTAAATTGAACTATAGACTGTAGGTTTAAGTTCAATACCATAACAAGAATACAGATGTAGATGCTATAGAACAGCCTAGTTTATCGCCTGTCCAAAAAAAAAATAAGCTTATTGCTTTTTTTTCTTCCAATTTATTTATATTTTTTGTATAAGAACCACGTCTAAAATCTATGAATACAAAGATACTTAAAGGAGCACTATAGTGATAGAAATACAAACATGTATTCCTATAACTATGAAGCGATGTTTAGGCCACTGGCCTCCCTGTCAGGAAAGTAAAAGGTAAGTTTGCTCACCTTTCTTCCAACGCAGCACGTGTCTCTCGCGGCTGGCCCTGCCCCCTTGGATAAGATCATGAAAAGTGATAATCTCGGCTAATACAATGCTTTCCCATAGCTTTCCCACAGAGTTTTGCGCATGCACGGCAAAACTCTGCGTTACGACAATCAGCATCTCCTCATAGAGATCTGTTGAATCAATGTATCTCTTTGGGGAACATTCGGTGCCTTCTGATTGACTGCCACTATTGGTGTTCCTAGGCAGTAATACAAACACTGCATTTTGTCTGATATATGTGTATGCATTTACATTTATAAATTATGTATGTATTTTTTTCCCTCTTCTATATGTACTCTTGTTTTGTTAGCTCACAGGTTGCACTATATGTTTCTCTTTTTCTTCTTCTTTTTTTTTTTTTTTTAAATTCTTTGTTTTTGTTGTGCACGTTACACATAGCAATGACATATGCCACAACAGCGTGTCTGAGAATGTACTTAAATTGAACAGTGGCATGAGGAATTGCACAGTTTTATATAATTATAACAATCATCAGATTGGCTAAACAGTGAAGTCATTAGAATAAAGTGAAAAGGTCAACGCTTAACAGTGCTAGGCTAGGTATGCTTTCATAGTTGTCCACATTTTTTTTTTTTTTTTTAAATTCTTTATTTTTGTAGTGCTTAGAATTACAGATACGCTTATATCGCCACGACAACAGATATAAGCCAATAGAGTAACACAAAATATTCAGTAACATGGCAAGCATTTACAGCACATTTTTTAAAAGGTCAGGTTTGGTCGGACTGTCTGTAACATGAGTAATATCCATGCTGGGGACTACATGAAGGAAAAATAGACAGTTTGAGTTATCTTATAAGCTTTCAGAGATTAAACGTGGTTGAGGCCTACGTGGTGCCTCAAGGGCTGAGTAGGTGTGTGAGCATCGTTTTAATAATAATAATAATGCCAGGTGCCTTAGGCCGAATATGTGACAGGTGAGAATATCTAGGGAGTTAAGTGGTTAAATCGCATGAAGCACAGCGAAGGTTGGTTGCCGGCTTTATCAGTGTGAATGTGTCAGCTAGTCAGCATGTTGTGTGTGACATTTTCTTAGAATACATATGACATTCTATCACTGGACATTTATATGAGGCCTAGACAATTCAAATAAAAACAATAATTATAATAATAAGGCAGTGCAGTCATGCAACTCAGTCAATCAACAGTGGGCTAATGTTAATTTGAGAAGTGAAGAGAAAAAAAAAAGATAAAAGAAGCCCAGGCTCTGCTTTACTTGGTACTTGGTAATGCCAGGCTCAGTCAACCGATGCCGCTTAGCGGTCTTTTGCCGGGTTCCAGCCGCTCCGCCACCCCGCCATGCTGTCTCCAGTGGCTCTGTACACCGCAGGTTTTTTTTTCAACTGCGGGATCCGTGCCCCATTCCGGTAGGGCGGGCTTGCTAGCTTGAGGGAGGCCTTGTGAGGCGATGTTCAGCGGGTGGTGGTGTCTCCTCCGGGGTATACCCAGGTGAAGGTCTGCTGCTTGATGGTGTCGGCTGAAAAGGTGTGGTGCAGTCTGCCCGGGATCCCTCAGCCGTGTCCGGTCCTGGATTGATTCAATGTGCCGCACCCGTTTCACAGGTAGGTTTAGTTTCACTTGGCGCTTGCGTGGGTAGGTTGCCGCCTTCGGTGGTTGTAGTCTCTTGGCTTTTCTGGTTCTTCCTTGTTGCCGCACCTGGCGCCGTTTGCATGCTTTCTTTACAAGCGGAGGTGTACGCTCGCGCCGGGGGTTCACTGGCACCATGGTGGCGAACCTGTGTATCTTGGCCTGTTGCTCCCCGATTGCTATCTTCCTCCAAAACCTGGCGAATAGCTCATCTAGTCTGGCTTCAAGGTCGGTTTTCTCTATGTCTCGAGCACACGTGGTGGTGGCCATTTTGCCTGGCTGCGTCGCCTCTCGCTGCTCTTTAGATACTACCCCAGAGGGGAGTCTGTGCCGCCAGTGTTTGGGCGAGGAGAGTTCGGTAGGCCGCAACTATCCATCTTGGGCTCTCGGTCACAGGCACACTTGATTCTGGTATCGGGCTGATCACCAGGTCACCCCTGACATAGGCAGTGCACACCGGTTTATTTAGTTTATTTAGTTTGGCAAGTGTTTGGAAGAAATCAGCAAGTAAAGCAGGATCCCAGCTTTCATGCGTCCTCTCAGCTTGCTGGCTTGGCCCCACCCCATAGCTGTCCACATTTTTAGGCTACCAAGCTAGTGTACAATTTGTGTAGGCTAGGTAAGTTCGGCAATTGCGGGTCTGTGTCCTCTGGTGTTAGGGGACTTGCAGCGTGCATAGCAGAGCTGCGGTGGGTTGTTCTGCCACTTTCAGCCGATGCCCTTGTTGTGTGCTAGCCCAGGGAGCGGATGCGAGTTGAGGCTTAGGGAGTCCATGTAGCCCTGTGAGCTCTGTTGGTTGTCGGTGTGTCGGGGACTCAGTGTGATGCGGTGATCCCACAGATGTGGTTGGTGCCGATCGGCTGCACCCTGCTTTTCCATGTGGGGCTCTGCTTCTTTCTTTCTCCGGGGTGAGCGCAGTGATGTGAGGTCTGACTGGGGCCCACGGCTTAGTTCACGGGCTGGGGCGAGTCCCTTAGGCCTTCTTCGTGCCGGTAGGTGACGCTGTGATGTGTGGCCCTTCTGCCTGAGTGATCTGGGTACATGGGGTAAGTCTCTACCGGAACGCTGTGTGGTGCAGCATCGATGGGTTGGGCAGATATGTTTGCTTTGGTGCCCTGCTCGGATGGTCTTTGGTGCTGGGTGATGCCTCCACCGTTGGGCTGTTTGAGGTGGGTCGCTGGGTTGCGGTCGCTTCGAGGGAGCAGGAGGCCAGGTTGGGGGGGTTTGATTTAGCTTACGCTCCAGCTTCCTCCAGAATGCTTCGAAATGGAGGTTAAGTCGTGTAATAATATCATGTTTGTCGAGTGAGTCGTCGGCACATGTCGGATCCGCCATTTTAGGTGGGCCTCCGTTTGTGGGCGACTTTCCATTTTTCAGCTTATCTGGGATAGCCACCCCAGGGTGGACCGGGATCACCCCCGCCGGTCTGGGGGGGGGGGTAGTAGGGTTGATTTAGTGCGGTTGGTGGCTCCAGGGCGCCTCCGGGTCAGGGTAGCGGCCACCTCCCCCGCCCGGCGTACACTAGGCGGAAAGGCTGTTCGTGGCTCCATCTGGCTCCAGTCAGGTAGCAGAGTGGCCCGCTGTGTTGCCCTTTATCGTAGGCAACCAGTGGGTGTTCGATACTGCCGGTTGTGTCGCTTGTTTGAGTTGTTTTCGGCTCGTTTTGTGGAGATTGTGCTGGAGCTCATGGAAAACACGACTCTCCGCCATGATGGTTAGGCCCCGCCCCTTCTCTTTTTCTTTTAACACATGTATTCATGCATATTTGCATTTGACGTGGAGATACCAGCTAATTACCCTATTTCTAAGTGTACATATTGTTTTCATTCTGTGTAGCGCACCCTTTAGCACACCCTCCACTCTCTTATCCTAAACACTAAATTTAAATTTGTCCAATATTAGCTGGCAACTTCCTTGCAACCTGGTATTCTCTAAGGAAGAATATGACTAAAATCTCATATTTAACACAAGCCATGAAAACCAAAAGTGAGAACATTTCTAATGAACCCTAAATTAGGGCTATGTAACAATCCATAGTAGAAATAAAATAAAAACTGTAAACTGATTAATAGCATGGACAATAATATTCAGGTGTATATTAATAAGAAAGTGAATATTAAAATCTTTACTTATGATCAAATCCTTTAAATGTAAGAACAGAAATTGGGTTTTAATGCCATTGTATGCCCAAAGAATGTAAGCTAACCTACCCATACCAAGGAAAACCGCAAAAGCTATTGTGACATGTATCAAATTACATAAACGCCCTGGTTAAGTGGATATTTGAGTAAGCTACGTTCATTTTCAACTATTTTATAGTTTTTACTCTGCTGACTAATTGTGTTGTGCTGTGCTGAATCTTCAATTTTTCTCTTACAATACCCATCTAAAATCATGTTTCTAAACTCTGCAAAAAAAAAGACAAATTAAAATAGTTACTTAAAAGAATACTGCAAGCACTATAACTACTGCCTATCAAGACCCATGGCCACGTGAATAATGTTGAAATGACACATGCTATTAATTATGTACGAATTTGATAAGCTGGACAGCAATGATAGGCTGATGGGGTTGTCAACCATTGTTGAAAAGATCCACATTTGGTATTGTTTGCTTCTGTAATTTCAGTGCGGTTGAAGAGGGATTGGTTATGAGTGCCTTTGCAAGCCCTGTTTTTTGCCAAACCTCTACAAATGGATTTCCATAAAATGGGGTGAAAGTGCTCATGTATTTCTAACCCCATAACCACTATAAAGAGCTGTAGTGATTATTGTACTGAAGCATGGTTATTCACTAACGTGATAATTCAAAGTGAATTTTATATGTAAGGCCAAAGAAGCTTAACTTGAAGCATAATTGATTTCCCCCCTTTTAGTTTGGCTATTTTGACATTTCATTTGAAATTCACTTTGAATTCTCAATTTAGTGAATAACTCAGAATGTGTCCTTGTAACTTCAACTTCACGCTTGTGCAGAATTATGCCGGAAGGTAATTCAAGATTCATCAAGTCTCCCTTTATATCATGGTAACATACAAGCCAATATTTTTGTACTGATTATAAAGTGTATTATTTTAAAATATGTCTGCTGGCCTTGTGCTTCATGCCCCCATTGCTGCCATGCTGCTCCCTCTTATTGACGGGGTACATGCCTATTGCTGGTGGTGCAGTGTTGAAAGTTTCTAATTTCACTCTCTGTGGGGTGAAGGTCTGTTGTCCACCATAGCCAAGGCAATGTTCTGAGCCAGCCTGATCTCACTGGAGCCATTACACCAGTTGTGTGAAATTAGAAGTTCTTTGGGCCCCACTATTATCTAATACAGTTCTGTGCTGCTCCCCCTGCCTGGTCTGCCCTGAAAGTCAGAGGTTTCCAGATAAAACTCAGAGTGGACTAGCCATAGAGTTCAGCATAGAACCTGTGGGCTTCAGGCTGCCAAGGTTGCAAGGAACTGTGCCTGTGTCTGATGGTTTCACCCAGTGCAGTCTACAACCACCACACCCCCTGTATTAACGGCACGGTCTCAGTACCAATATAACCAAGAATGCGTTGTATGTAAAGGGTTTATTAACTAAAACAAGAATTGTGGAGACCTGATCAGGAAACCTTCAATTTGGTTATTTTTATAGTCCAGTTGTTTTGGCCTAAAATGTAGGATTAATTTGTCAATTCTCTGCATTTCCCAGTATAATGAATAAACCCCTTATGGTTGCGGGAAGAACAGGAGCTCAAAGCTTGAGAAAATTGACAGATGTAGGAAACTAGAAAATGGAGCAATTAGTGGTTTCATGTACAAACAGGATGTCAAAATATACCTATATACACAAACACACTGGGACCTGGGTGACTTGACAAAATTTCAAGGAATTAGAAAAAAATTATAATTTAGTTCATTCTTTTACCATAGTGACCTTCATGACATAGTTACATAATAATGCAGGTTGTGTGGAAAGAAAAACAAAGTTCATCAAGTCTTTGAAATATATTTTGTTTCAAATCTAGTTTGATCAGATTCACAATTATGCCACAAAGGGGGGGGGGGGGGGGGGGAGAGGGAGAGAGAATGTAATTAGATGTCTCCTTGGATCAAGATACCATTATTGCATGGAGTAACTATTATATTCTTAATTGTTTTGCATTTCCCAAAAACATTCAGGGCCATTTGTAAAACTCTTTACAGATCTGATTAAACAAACTGGGCGGTCACATGATACATGCACAGATCGCACAGGTATCTGGTGTGGCAATCTGCTTGCTGTTGGGAGAGGGAAGGTTTCCTGCTTCTGAGGCGGGAGTTCTTAAACACAAAGGTTTGAAGGAGTCACTGCCTCGAAAGAGCTGGGAGAGGCAGCACCCTCATATTACCTTGAGCATTATTTTGCTAACATCACCCTGCTAGGTCCCAAACCCCAAATGAAATTACACACCCACAATGTTAGAGGACTCAATGACGGCCAAGAGACACCTTCTGGGACGGTAACTCAGAACACCGGGAGCAGAGATAGTATTCCTACAAGAAACCCACTTCAAAACTGACTCATGCCTAAAAATACTACACAGGGACTACCACATACAATTCCACTCCACTTCACCATCTAGATCCAAGGGGACATCTTTCCTCCTTAGCAAACACGTCTCCTTTAAACTCATGCTGCAAGACATTGACAAAGAGGGAAGGATTGTCATTATAGTTGGTAAAATCAATAATGTAGTGTACACTCTTGCAAATATTTACACATCAAACCTAGACCAATGAAATGTTGCCCCTAAAATCCTGACAAAACTTGCTCATATTAAACAAAGTATCACTATCCTTTGCAGGGACTTCAACCATATCTTTGACCAATGTCTAGCTACAACGCTTTACCCCCCACCACCCAGATCCAGGCTTCTTAAAAGACAAATCAATACACTAACAAAGCTCTTCTCAACTCACAACTTTTGCGATACATGGGGTAACCCATGTAGGGGAAAAGGCATTTGCCTTCATTCGTTCATACACAATACTTATTCCCGTATAGTTAAGTTTTTTATGGTAGGCACTGATCTTATTCATTGGCCAAATCTAGTTTTTCAGATCACGCATCGGTCAGTTTAGTACTAAAAGACTTGTATGATTTTTAAAACAGATGCCCCTGGAGACTTAATGAATCATTATTGCACAATTAAGCCTTTGTACGTAACTTGTCACAAGCTATGAAACAATATTTTAAAACACAACCCCCATGTGTCACAGTCTACAGTGTGCATGGCACACAATTCTGTCATAAGCAATATACTTATAAACAGAGCCTCTTATTTACATTAAAAATTGAAAGACCAGGGGGCGTGGCTAACCGCCGGACGATATGGACGCCTGATCCCGAGCTCCGGCAACTGGGCTAACAATCCAGCGCCATCCTAGCACACGAAAAGCAAAAAAAGCCACAACCAGCGAGATGTCACAAGCTAAAACGCGGAAGACGGTCTCTAAGGCAGAAAAACTGAATTTTTCCGGTCAAAAACCGGATCAGCCTGTAGATGAATATCGGACGGCCAATCAAGATGGCGGTGAGGACACGAGGCAGTGTGCTACCTCGCCGACCAACTTAGGCAGGGAAGACACGCTCACTCCGAGCCACCTCACAAAAGCGATGGATGACCTGTCGCAGAAACTCATCACTGCTTGACAACACTTTATGGTCTCCCTCAGAAAGGATGTCCAAGAACTAGGCCACAGGACGGCACATGTGGAATCCAAAATGGATGACTTCGCGTCAGCCCACAACGACCTGGCCGACCATGTGGAAGTTATGGCGGACAAGATAACGCTCATGGAATACAAGCTAGCTGACTTAGAGGATCGTTCGAGACGAAACAACCTCCGACTAAGGGGAGTACCAGAGTCAGTGACTCCGGCGGAACTACCAGCCTATGTCAGAGGGCTGCTTCGGGCTTATGGCCCTGAGGTACCGTCTGATATGCTCTTGGTGGACCGAGCGCACCGGGTCCCGCGCCCACGCCACTTACCCGACACCACTCCAAGAGATGTACTCATTCGCATCCACTACTTTCATATTAAAGAGCACATACTCCGTGAGAGTAGAGCCAAAAGCAGACCGCATGATGACTTCCCCACTGTTCAACTGTTTGCCAATTTGTCAGCGACCACACTCAGAAGACGGAAGGACTTTGCCTTGATCATCGATGCTCTCCGCACGAATGGCATACGTTATAGATGGGGATTCCCCACGAAATTGCTGGCGCACAAAGATGGCAGTTTTAACGCTATTTTATCACCGGAGGATGGAAACTAAAGGCTTGGGGCATCAATGTGCAAGACAACAGTGCCGCGGACAACACGCATGAACAGAGACTCTGTCTAGAGTGGACGAAATCGCCCTCCAAACGATAAACTCAGACGCTGACCCTGGGAGAATGCCCGCAAGTATTCTGAGCCTGATGGCTCACAGCTCTCTCTCACATCGTCTAGATCTCTGGACCCCCAAGGACTCTCTAGTTAAAGACAATCTCCCCTTAGTATAACTTGTGAGCTCGTTACATGCCAGAGGCAGAGGGTAGAGTCCTGGGCGTCTCGGCCTGCCCGCCTTCTCAGAGGGGAGCCGGGAGGGAGGATGCGACCCGGGGCTTGATGACATAGACTAGGACAGCTAGAAGGGTAAAACGAACTGGCTCACTATCCTCCATACGCTTAATCGCCCTAATGTTTAGTAGCTATACCATGTCTTAAATGTATATTGAATATGTGTAAATTCGTGGGGGAGAAGGAGGGGACTGTGGGGCGGAAGCCTTGGCCTACCTCACTCCGCTGATGGCGGACTGGGGTAGCGCCGATGCGACTATACTCTAGACATAAATCGTGAATGATCGCTCCCGACTCTCCCAACCCCATGGTACATCATGCTCCCCTACGAGTACTTTTGTACATGTTTGTTTACTTCACCAACCTCCACACGCCTAACTACCTTACTGTATGGCAATTTCAACTAATTTTACTGCATATGACAAATGTACACCCTAGAGACAGTAAGAGGAGGGACTATGGGGTGGAAGCCTTGGCCTACCTCCCTCCGCTGATGGCGGACTGGGGTAGCGCCGATGTGACTATGCCCTAGACAAGAGCCGGGACTGCCCATTCCCGGTCCTCCCCAACCCCATGGTACTTCACGCTCTACTACGGGAACTCCTACACATGTTTCATTAGCCCACTAAACTCCACACGCCTAACTACCTCACTGCATAGCATCTATAACAAAACTTTATTGTATATTGCAAAGGTATAAACTAGAACAGGAGAGAGGAGGGACTATGAGACGGAATCCTTGGCCTACCTCCCTCCGCTGATGGCGGACTGGGGTAGCGCGGACACGACCGTACTCTAAGCATGTATATGGCAATGGAAGGGGAAAAAAAAGGTGGAGGTCGGACGCAGACATTGCACCCTAAGTTAGTAGCAATACTCCCTGGCTAACCATTTACCAACCCATGTTATACACCTACGAGTTCCTGCACTACAGCCTTTATCTGTATCATTTTGCTCCATGCCATTCTCTTAACCCACGGTATATAGACGGAACTGCAGCCCAATACCCACAAACACTGGGACTGACCGTTCCCAATACCATGGCACACACGCCTCACTGCTTTGTAATTGAAACAGGATTTACTGTATATTGAAAATGTATGACCTAGAAGGGGAGAGGGGAGGGACTGCGGGGCGGGCGCCTCGGCCTACCCCCCTCCGCTGATGGCGGGCTGGGGTGGCGCCGATGTGGCCGTGCTCTGGTCCAAAGTAGGAAGGGGTCCTGAGACGGACGTTGTACTCTGAGTTAACGGCAAACTCCCTGATTGACCGATTGCTGACACTGACCACAAGTTTACAAGCTGCTTTTACACAACCATTATCTGCAACTCTTGGTCCTGTGCGACCCATTCTACCCACAGCTATATTAACGGACACTACAGCCCAATAGCCACACGCACTGGAACTGACCGTTCCTAACCCCATGGTGCAACATCCATGCACCACATTTCCCTACGGGAAAATCTGTATATACTTGATCCCAAAGTTCACACTAAACCCCAACCCGAACCCTCCCATCCAAGTTTTTAGCCCTTTTACACGTACAATATTTGTCGCAAATTGCCGCTTACACACACCAACTGTTGATCGCATGCTCTCAAAAGCGCTATACTTAATCTCACAAATTCATAAAAATACGCTCCATTAATGTTCGCGGACTAAACACGCCGCACAAAAGGCGGGTCCTCCTCCTCGTGAAAAAAGACAAAATTGATGTCCTCTGCATTCAAGAGACACATTTCTCACACGACCATACGCCTGAATTCGCTCTTAGGGACTATCCGACCCAATACCATTCAACATACTCATCTAAAACCAGAGGGGTATCCATACTAATACACAACTCTCTTACATTTGAACTTTTACAAATTAAAAAAGATGCACGAGGAAGGTACATTCTACACTGCACTATAAATAACAGAACATTTACATTGGTCACATTATATGGCACGAACTCTAATCAGAGAAATTTTCTGCAACACGTACTTGCCAAGATACCCACGCCGCAATTGCCCTACTTAATCATGTGCGGTGACCTTAACCAAGTCTTACACCCCATACTAGACACAACAGTACCTCCACAAACCCGGAGACACGCATCTCTCAAATCTCCTTGCAAAGCACTAACAAAACTACTCATGGAATATGACATATATGACGCTTGGAGAACTACGCATCCCAACGACCGTGAATACACCTACTTCTCCCCCATGCACAAAACACGCTCGAGAATAGGCCAAGCACTAGTGGCCCGAACACTTTTATCCTCTATACAAGAAGGCGACATACTTTGGACGGACCATGCCCCAATCGACCTGACCCTGAAGGCCAACTTCCAACACAGGGGAAAAACCCTGTGGCGCCTGCCCGACTACTTACTCAACAACCAAGACTTTAGAATATCATTACAATCCGAACTCACTTCCTACTTTAATACGAACGACACACCTGACGTTTCCCCTGTGACGGTATGGCAGGCACACAAGGCGGTTCTGAGAGGCCTAGCTATAAGCAAAGCAACCCACATAAAGCGGATAGCACACCAAGAATACAATTCACTCCTAAAGGCACTGCGTGACCAAACAAACGAACAACTGCTCAACCCAACAGAAGCAGGACTAGCTACCATAGCGCAAACTAACAAGGCACTTAATGAATATTTGCTAGCCAAAACAACGTCTACATTGCAAAGACTCCGCACCCACACATACTGCCAGGGCAATAAAGCGAGTAAAGCTTTAGCTTCCCTCCTACGGCACAAACAGAGCCAATCTAAAATACCATATCTCAATCTACCTGATGGAAAAAAAATATTCGACCCACAAGAAATAAATAATACCATGGCACTGTACTACACATCGCTGTACAATCTAAAAAATGACACCACTACACACCAACCGACAAACCAAGACATACAAACATTCCTGATACAGACCAATCTCCCTACGCTGAACACTAGTCAGCAAGACGCTCTGCAAGCCAAAATCACGTTAGCAGAGCTTGAGGAAGCTATTATGGCTCTCCCGCCGGGGAAATCACCAGGCCCTGACGGCTACACAAATAATTACTATAAAACATATTCCAGCACCATAGGCCCGTACTTGCTCAAGGCACTAAACCAAATTATAGACACAGGAAATATGCTACCAGAAATGCTCCTGGCTCATATTGCGACGATACCAAAACCTGGTAAACCTCCAAACGTACCTCAAAACATAAGACCCATATCCCTGCTCAATACCGACACAAAACTCCTAGCCAAAATCTATGCCAATAGAGTATCACATATGCTTCCCTTCCTAACACACGAAGACCAAGTGGGGTTTGTCAGGGGCAGGCAAGGTGCAGACGGCTCGAGGAAATTACTCAATCTCTTGTACACTGCGAGGAGGGGGGGGAGGCCCAGTGTATATCTGTCACTCGATGCTGGAAAAGCCTTTGACAGATTGCACTGGAGCTTCCTTGACGCTGTCCTAACAAAATTCCGCTTCCCACCGAGATTCATGTCTCTAATATCAGCACTGTACTCCGCTCCATGCGCCAAGGTAGCAAACAGCGGATTTCAGTCCACGCAATTTCCAATCACAAATGGAACCAGGCAGGGCTGCCCCCTATCCCCCCTCCTTTATGTCTTAGCCCTGGAGCCTTTGGCATACCTCATATGACATGACCCGCATATACAAGGAATTAAAGTAGGCAAAACCGAACACAAGATCACAATGTTTGCGGACGACATCATGATGACGTTCACAAATCCACACAAGTCACTACCACATGTAAAAGCCCACCTAACAGCATACAGCGCCTGCTCTTATTATAAATTAAACATCACCAAGACAAAGGCAATGCATCTACACCTGCCAGATAAAACGTTATGCACCTTAAAAACTACATATGCATGCCAATGGGATAACACTAGTCTAACTTTCCTGGATGTAGACTTCCCCGCTAATCCTAAACTCCTCTTCCAAGCCAACTAGGAAGCGATGGCTAAAGAGCTCAAGCAAAGATTGACTTCCTGGAGGGGGAAATATGTATCCTGGCTAGGCCGTATTGCAGCCATAAAAATGATTCTTCTTCCCAAACTACAGTATTTATTCCGCACACTTCCCATAGCACTTCCACCACTTTATTTGAAAACAATACAAAAAACATTCCGAGACTATATCTGGAACTATAAACGACCCAGAGTGGAGGATGCAATTCTTCATAGGTCATTTAGGGAGGGAGGACTGGGGGCTCCCAACATAGCTAAATACTACATGGCAGCGCAATTAACTCCACTCATCACAGTGCACCATCTTAAAACCAAGCCATCATGGCTTACCATAGAGGCCTCGCTGACTGACCACCATGCGCTCACAGACCTTATGTGGCTCCCGCACCTTATCAGACCCACATACATCCACATGCTACCCACCACATCTCTAACCCTCTCTACGTGGGATGCACTCCAAAAACAACTCAAGGAAAAGATCTCTATATCACGACCACCCCACTAACTGCAGTCGCGGCCCTTCTCCCCACCTTCTCTGCAGTACTCTGGGCCGCATGTGGACTTTCCCGAATCCAACAGTTATTGGATGGCCGGCACATACACTTGTTCCCGTATCTCCACACTACATTTGGATTGTCCAAATCTGCTTTCTTTTCCTACCTCCAAATAAGAACCTGGCTCTTAAAACAAATGCCCGCAATGATGGCCGAAACAGATGACACAACAGACTCATATATAACACCGATCGCAAAACTTTGCACTCAGCAACGACAACCCCCAAAAATTGTTTCCTCACTATACAATCTCCTTACAAAACACCCCCACACGGGGAGACCTTCCTTTGTTAGGGCATGGGAATCGGACTTCAAACAGACACTTGACCAAACACAGTGGTCGAAAATCTATCTGGCAAACAAGACACTTACACTGCACATGTAGAATTAACCAGAAAAGTCCTCTACCGATGGTACATGGTTCCCGCACGGCTCAAACATATAGACCCTACAAAGTCAGGCTTATGCTGGAGATGTGGGGCTGAACCGGGAACTGTGTACCACATATGGTGGACGTGCCCAAAAATCATACATTTCTGGGACACAGTGCGGCAACTAATCCAAAACTCAACAGGGGTAAAAATACCATTGCGCCCCGAAACCTACTTACTACAACTCTTTCCAAACGATATACCAAAGGCCGCAAAATACCTCTCATACCATATCATGGTAGCGGCTCTATCCACAATTAGCAGGGCCTGGCTCTCCGAGACCCCCCCGAGCATTAATCTGTGTATACAAACATTTCAAACTACCAAATCATATGAAACCATGGCTAGGCTAACCAGACCCCCCAGGCCGTTCTGGAGGGAGGCCTGGAGGCTATGGGAATCGCACCTTACAAATAAAAGTGTGGAGGTCTCCACCCAGGAGGCGAATTAATCCCCCCTGATACCTGGGATGTAATTTTCTGACATTATCTTTATTTTAGTTTTCTCTGTTTTGGTTCTCTTTATCTCAGTTCTCTTTATCTCAGTATCCGAGCAGTACAAATACCTAATCAAGTACATTTTATCAACAACATCGCGGCACACCAAGACGTAAAAACCCTCCTCCTTCCTGAGTTAACTTCCCCCCCCCCCAAGGTTATATTTGAGTCTCCGCTCACACTCCGCATAACGAGGAGACTCGAAGACAGACGTTATGTTACCATTTGAGTTACAAAATAGTACCTTAAGTTCTACAATGATAAGTTCAAATTGACACAATGACTCGCATCTTGATGTGGAACAGAACACACTGACTGTACGTTATAAAGACGATAATCACCTGTTGCATTCGTTGGCAACCTATGTGTCATCTTATGTTATGTACATTGTATATTGTGTATCATATTACTGTATTGTCAATGTTGCAGGCGTTACTTCCTGTACGACAAACATACTCAATGCTTGCACTAACCACCTCTCTTTATTCTGTAACCACTATACCTCTCTTCTCTACGAGAGATATAAAAAATCAGTAAAAGAGAATCAAACAAAAAAAAAATTGAAAGACCAACTATTGCAATGGCGACAAGAACTTTACAAATTAAATTCCCAGAACCAAATAGCTCTTACAGACACAACGCATCATTGTGTTTACAGAAAATATCCATCAATGAGCTCTTATTAAAGTAGGACTTCAAGTTGTACAATTTAAGGCGAGTTTCTACATGCAAGGCAATAGAGCTGGTAAGCTGCTAGCGACAAAAGACCTAAAAAATAGCATATCTGATATCCCATGATGGCACTAAAATAACACCCTGAGGCATTAAGCAATGAGTTTGTCATGTTCTACTCCAAACTCTACAAACTTGGATCGGACCCCCATACATATCAACCCACTGAACAAGAAATTAACAAGTACTTGGACCAGATAACTATAACACAACAAGCCGGCAACAGTCATATCTACATGCCCCACTCACTGTAAAAGGGGTCTTTTGTGCCATTAGGTCTTTGCCGACAGGGAAAGCACCTGGACCAGATTGCTTAGATAACTCTTATTATAAGGCATCTAGAGACATCCTGGCACCCCAGATAGTCTGAATGTTCACAGAGCCCACCCAATCACAAAAGCTGGCGTCGGAATCTCTGCTAGAACATGTATGTCATCACATTACAGAAACCGGGCACACCTCCTACAAGCCCTCAAAATTGACGCTCAATATCGCTTCTAAACACTGACGCAAAACTTTATGTCAAAATTTACTTTATGGGCCTCTGGGCCAGCGGGGATTATTCTGGTCCTGCTACTTACTATTGGGTGACACCTGTGTGTGTCTGGAATGGAACGCTTCCATGTGGCCTATCCAAAATGGCCAGTGGTGGTGATACCGTGAATACCGTGAAGCATGCCATACAAACCCTGGCGCTAAGTTTGGAAGAGAGATTCTCTCAGGTGTTTGATGCCGTCTGTCAAAGGTTTTGGTGTAACCTGAGCAAACGCGGTCAGCAACCCACACTGTTGGTCCCCAGGGCTCAGCCTGAACACGGAGGCCCATCTCGGAAACTCCCTTCTCAACGGAGATCCAAGAGGAGTCAAAGGATTCGGCGAGCAGCTAGGAAACCACTTAACCATGCAAACAAAGGCACTGTGCAGTATCGAGCACTCTGTCTGGATGTGGGAGGAAAGTCTTGTGGTAATGGGAGCTGCAGTGTTACGGCAAATGAATGGCAAATGGTAAGATACCCGACAAGCGGGATCTAGATGTGTCCACAGAATCTTTGGTAGGGGATAACCCTTCAGTATAAGATAATTAAGTAGATAGTTGGTGGTCAAGGGGCCCAGATAGGCACATGAACACCGGTAAAGATTCTATGATTCTACCCTTGGCGAACAAAAAAATAAAAAACACCTTTATTGTAGGGTATAGATTCCCTACGAAAATTTAAAGGAAACTTATAACAGATAACCACATCTAATGAACCACATCTAATGAAAAAAAGGGGGAGATAGTGCTATATCAATATGAGATAGGAGTGGTGAGTATAGTAGTTCGTGATAATAGTCGTCAGACCCCTAGGATAAAATTATGATCTGCATGCGAGGTGACTGTTGCATATTGATCATGGTCTAGGGATCTTGTATGGAGTGTTGGACATTGTCCCCTGTACAGAGAACCCTTGCTTAGACTGAGGTTGGTAAGGGAACTATTGCATTTGTGATGCTCCAGTGTTGACAACAATGTGTCGATTGTACTTGATAATTCCCAGACCCCTAGCCGTACATAGTGGATAAACCGGTGGGGGGGTATCTAAACCACACACTCTGTAGATTTATAGACTTATCTAGAGCTTACTGTCGGACAGTATGACCGTATATTAGATAGCGCCTATAGTAAAATCCCAGAACACCTAGCCGTGAGACGGATAGTGAATCGCTTAAATGAGTGGGATAAGAGGTTACTGGTATCTGGACACCTACAGTTGTGCTAGACTGTCCATTTGATCCCGGCAGACCCTCTAGACCCTCTTCGGAATAAGCGTGGAGCAGACCATACTCCTATTCAGTAGGCTCTCATCAGGGAAATAACCTTGAGTTACGGTATACTGTGGTAAACCGAGACGCTGCAGGACCAATATAGAGTCTACTCGTCGTACTATTCATCAGGTGTATAGCATACTGAGGAATCTGAAAAATAGTCTTTACAGCTTAGGTCTACCTGACTGAACCTTAAGGATTACTGCTGCTCACACTGGACGCTAGATACAAAGTAACATGCTTAACTGACTGCTAGGACTGAGACAAGTGTCTACCTGACTTATTGGAACTACAAAAAACTCCAACTAAGTAAAGATTAAATAAACTTTTCTTGTAAATCTCCTGTTCATCTCAAGAATCTCCCCCCACCTAGTGAACACACAAGTGCTAGTGAAAAATTAATAAAAGCATAACCTAACGCACGTTTCGGCGCTATGCGAGCGCCTTTCTCAAAGGTAAGTGTGACACTGACACGGTTGCTTCTTTTATATTCAGTTACCTTGGAATGATAGCCAATCCCAAAGCGCCTCTCGTTCACGCCTCGCGCGCCAAAATCCCGGGTGGGCGGGCACCGTCATTTGGTGCCGCCCCGCCACGTCATTTCGGGGGCGTGCTTAGAGAGAATGAGTATGTGGATGAAACCTACCCACATCCCGATATTGTGTGCTACGGTGATTTACTGGAGCCTTCTGACATATATAATCAATGATCGGCGAGGTAGTGTTATTTATGTCATCTGTCTCCGAGGTCTTGAAACATCTCAATGTATTGTTAGTATGGGGTCTCATAACGGCCCTATATACACCTGACGATTGTGTTTAACCATTTTAAGGAGATATAGACATAGCCCCTCCATAAAGATGGAGAGGAGAGAGGAGGGAAAGGGTTAATATATAGCTAGCAGAAATATTTCCTTAATCACTTCTTTATTCAAAGATGGATGGATCAAAGCGCTGTCCCTGTCACATCTTCGTTCTGTTGTCATGCATCTCCGAAGTCTTAGAATACCGCAAAGTCCTGTTTGTATAGGGCATCATGACGGCCCTGTGTAAAACTTATCAATGCATACGATCATTAAAGGAGATATATAGCTTAGCCCCTCGATAGAGCTGGAACGTAGAGAGAAGGGAAAGGATTAATATAGAGCCAGATACGATATGTATTGCCTTATATAGTCCCTACCTTATTATCCAATGGGTGGGTCAAGACGCCGTTTCTGTAATATGTTCATGGGCTGTCCAGTATATATATCATTTATCGGTGAATATTAGAGCAAGTGTCGTTATGAAGTGTCACTTTGGATGTTAGCCTATGTGGATGCTATATCCTTGTTACTTTCATGATGTGTGGTTTAAAGAATTACGTTCAGGTAGAAGAAACTCTTATATATACATATTTACATATATTACATTAATACAACTATGGGATTCCTTAGCCAATGAAGGGGGTAAAGGTGAACCCCTCATTGAGTCCTTTTGGTGATAGGGTGTCTAGTTTGTGGATCCAGTAGCATTCCCTTCTTTTAAGGGTCTGATCTAGGTCTCCACCTCTCTTCCCCATCTGGATTTTCTCAATCCCTGCAAATTTAATACAGCGAGGCGTATCGCTGTGTTGGGACCTAATGTGTCTTGCGACTGGTGTATCTCTCTGTGATGTCACTGAGTGGTGGTATTCTCCGAAAATAATTCACAATACACAGATTTCATCTATGTATGGAAACGGTACATAGATGATATCCTAGTGATATGGACAGGTACCAGAGAAATGTTTGAGGAGTTTGTAACATCCCTGAATGTGAATAACTTAAATTTAAGATTCACCATGGAATTTGGAAACCAAACACTTAACTTCCTTGACTGTACTCTTACTATAACAGAAACCCTTGAGATCAAGACTACCCTTTTCCGTAAACCCACGTCAACTAATAATATGTTGAGATGGGAAAGTTATCACCCGGTCCCCCTCAAGAGGGGTATCCCAGTAGGGCAATATCTGCGGCTAAGAAGAAATTGCTCATCAACCGAGGATTTCAAGTTAAAAGCCAAAGAATTGAGACAAAGGTTTAGAGAAAGAGGATACCCAATTAGATGCCTGAAACAAGCATACCAACGAGCACTTGACAGTGATCGTGAGACTCTCCTGCAAAAGGCTAAACCTGACATGGACAAACAAATCAGATGCATAGCCAACTATGACGCTGGCTGGGAAGAAGCTAAAAGAATTCTAAACCGATTCTGGCCACTACTGACGCAGGACCCTCACCTAAAGGATACCATCTCCCCCAGGGTATCAGTCACGGCCAGGAGAGGGAAGAATATAAAAGATATATTAGTACCCAGTCATTTGGCTATGTCTAAGAAGGCATCAAGAAATTGGATCACAGTACAAGGCACATACCAATGCGGGAGATGTGTAGCATGCACCTTTATAGCTAAAGGGTCAAAAACAATAACAGACTCTGCAAACACTACTACAATCCCCATAAAGCAGTTTTTTAACTGCAACACATCCGGCATGGTATACTTGTTGACGTGTAAATGCGGCTTAAAGTATGTTGGAAAAACCATACGTCCTTTTAAGAAACGAATAATGGAACATGTCCACTCAGTGACATCACAGAGAGATACACCAGTCGCAAGACACATTAGGTCCCAACACAGCGATACGCCTCGCTGTATTAAATTTGCAGGGATTGAGAAAATCCAGATGGGGAAGAGAGGTGGAGACCTAGATCAGACCCTTAAAAGAAGGGAATGCTACTGGATCCACAAACTAGACACCCTATCACCAAAAGGACTCAATGAGGGGTTCACCTTTACCCCCTTCATTGGCTAAGGAATCCCATAGTTGTATTAATGTAATATATGTAAATATGTATATATAAGAGTTTCTTCTACCTGAACGTAATTCTTTAAACCACACATCATGAAAGTAACAAGGATATAGCATCCACATAGGCTAACATCCAAAGTGACACTTCATAACGACACTTGCTCTAATATTCACCGATAAATGATATATATACTGGACAGCCCATGAACATATTACAGAAACGGCGTCTTGACCCACCCATTGGATAATAAGGTAGGGACTATATAAGGCAATACATATCGTATCTGGCTCTATATTAATCCTTTCCCTTCTCTCTACGTTCCAGCTCTATCGAGGGGCTAAGCTATATATCTCCTTTAATGATCGTATGCATTGATAAGTTTTACACAGGGCCGTCATGATGCCCTATACAAACAGGACTTTGCGGTATTCTAAGACTTCGGAGATGCATGACAACAGAACGAAGATGTGACAGGGACAGCGCTTTGATCCATCCATCTTTGAATAAAGAAGTGATTAAGGAAATATTTCTGCTAGCTATATATTAACCCTTTCCCTCCTCTCTCCTCTCCATCTTTATGGTGGGGCTATGTCTATATCTCCTTAAAATGGTTAAACACAATCGTCAGGTGTATATAGGGCCGTTATGAGACCCCATACTAACAATACATTGAGATGTTTCAAGACCTCGGAGACAGATGACATAAATAACACTACCTCGCCGATCATTGATTATATATGTCAGAAGGCTCCAGTAAATCACCGTAGCACACAATATCGGGATGTGGGTAGGTTTCATCCACATACTCATTCTCTCTAAGCACGCCCCCGAAATGACGTGGCGGGGCGGCACCAAATGACGGTGCCCGCCCACCCGGGATTTTGGCGCGCGAGGCGTGAACGAGAGGCGCTTTGGGATTGGCTATCATTCCAAGGTAACTGAATATAAAAGAAGCAACCGTGTCAGTGTCACACTTACCTTTGAGAAAGGCGCTCGCATAGCGCCGAAACGTGCGTTAGGTTATGCTTTTATTAATTTTTCACTAGCACTTGTGTGTTCACTAGGTGGGGGGAGATTCTTGAGATGAACAGGAGATTTACAAGAAAAGTTTATTTAATCTTTACTTAGTTGGAGTTTTTTGTAGTTCCAATAAGTCAGGTAGACACTTGTCTCAGTCCTAGCAGTCAGTTAAGCATGTTACTTTGTATCTAGCGTCCAGTGTGAGCAGCAGTAATCCTTAAGGTTCAGTCAGGTAGACCTAAGCTGTAAAGACTATTTTTCAGATTCCTCAGTATGCTATACACCTGATGAATAGTACGACGAGTAGACTCTATATTGGTCCTGCAGCGTCTCGGTTTACCACAGTATACCGTAACTCAAGGTTATTTCCCTGATGAGAGCCTACTGAATAGGAGTATGGTCTGCTCCACGCTTATTCCGAAGAGGGTCTAGAGGGTCTGCCGGGATCAAATGGACAGTCTAGCACAACTGTAGGTGTCCAGATACCAGTAACCTCTTATCCCACTCATTTAAGCGATTCACTATCCGTCTCACGGCTAGGTGTTCTGGGATTTTACTATAGGCGCTATCTAATATACGGTCATACTGTCCGACAGTAAGCTCTAGATAAGTCTATAAATCTACAGAGTGTGTGGTTTAGATACCCCCCCACCGGTTTATCCACTATGTACGGCTAGGGGTCTGGGAATTATCAAGTACAATCGACACATTGTTGTCAACACTGGAGCATCACAAATGCAATAGTTCCCTTACCAACCTCAGTCTAAGCAAGGGTTCTCTGTACAGGGGACAATGTCCAACACTCCATACAAGATCCCTAGACCATGATCAATATGCAACAGTCACCTCGCATGCAGATCATAATTTTATCCTAGGGGTCTGACGACTATTATCACGAACTACTATACTCACCACTCCTATCTCATATTGATATAGCACTATCTCCCCCTTTTTTTCATTAGATGTGGTTCATTAGATGTGGTTATCTGTTATAAGTTTCCTTTAAATTTTCGTAGGGAATCTATACCCTACAATAAAGGTGTTTTTTATTTTTTTGTTCGCCAAGGGTAGAATCATAGAATCTTTACCGGTGTTCATGTGCCTATCTGGGCCCCTTGACCACCAACTATCTACTTAATTAGTGTTACGGCAAACCATAGAACCATGGAGTCTCTGGTTCTCTCTCTCATATGCCTAGACTCAGTCTACAAGCCAAAGATATTGGCTCAACAGAGATTCATACCTAACTACTTCTGCCTGGTTTGGCATCATTGCTCATACCTGTGTTACCCCTCTCCTCTTCTGTGAACACAGTTTGCAGGCATTTGGTCGTCTCATTCCTGTAATTCTACCCTCCATATGATTTATTATGCTTTGTTCTTAAATGTTTTACCTTTTTAGTTATATGTCTAGCACTTTTGTATTATTGGCCCTTTGTAAATCCTGCTAGCTCAGACATGCTATTCCAGCCTGCTAATATTTTACAATACACGAACATGTGTCATTACATAAACGTAAATATGCATGATAGGTGTTATGTCTTTGCCTACTTAGTTTTAACGAAATATAGGCCTAACCTGAAGTTTGCAAAGTGTTCTGCTCTTTGGCATTGTTGAAAAAATGTCCTAGATGTCTGTCATGTTAATTATCATTGTCTCTTGCAAGCTTGGTTAAAAAAATAAAAATTGTGCTTTCTTATTTTGTGCCATATGACTGTTAATGATGAGCTGCTGGTACTTGCTGTTGTGGCGTTATCGGAAGACAGCCACTAGAGGCTGGATTAACCCCAAATGTAAACATAGCAGTTTCTCTGAAACTGTTATTTTTGCATCTGAAGGGTTAAAACCTGAGGGACCTGGCACCCAGACCACTTCATTGAGCTGACTATAGTGTCCCTTTATTATGTAACATTTCACTCCACCGTCCTGTCCCCTCACCCCCCAGTAACTTACTAACACAGGGGAGGTTGGGCCAGTCCATCCTGGGTGACAGACAGGTTGCCAGCAGAGGTTGCAGCGCAGCAAGTGCATGTTGTGTTGATTCAACTGAGCTGACCTCACAGCTTCCCTCACTGCCCTGTGCTATTGCCAGAAGTCAGTAAAGTAATATCACCCGGGTGTCAGTACAAAGCTGCAGAGAGCAGCATTCCTGACCAAATTTAACCTACCTATCCATGAGATTTCAAGGCTAAAATACTACTTGTATATTTGTTTTTAGGTATACATTTTATCATTTTCCCCTCCACTCCTTTTCTTTTTTTCTTAAAAAATAAACACACTTTTACACTTTGTGTAATAATGAATCTGATATTTCAATAAGCTGTGTCATATGTCTTTGCTGTTTGTATTGTGATGTCTATCTATGCTGCTTGTTTTATTTGGTTAATACAAAAATAATAAAAAGATTAAACATCAAAAAATAAACAATCACCTGCTTTGAATGTAATATTTAACCCCTTGTTCTTTTATTGTCTTTTCTGGAAGTTATTTTTATCTCTTCATTTAGTATCTACAATCTTCATCTTTCTTTTCACTTTTCTCAATTGTTTTTTTTATTCTGTAAATTTATACTTAAAGTTCTTTCTTGATGTTTTTGTCTTTAACATTTGGGTTCTCTCTCTCTCTTTATCTTTCTATGTTTTTCATTTTCATCTCTTAACTCTCTGTTAATTTAAACCCATAAATCGCAAGTGTAGTCTACACTTGAAAAAGCCTACTGTTTGGCGAAATGCGTTGTGTATTTTTACTTTGTTTTTAATTAAAGTATTTTGTGACTACCACTTATCTTTGGTTAGTACATTTACTTTATATGTTGCTGTTTTATCCTGGCTGATTTTTTTAAACAAGATCCAGTACTTCAAAAGAAATCCCTGGTGGGGATTATTCCACCCACGCTTGGTTCATAGAGCAGTGTGGCTGCTCTGAACACTGTAAGTACGTTTCTTCTTTTTTATTCCACTGTCATTTTATATATGGAAAACACTATGGGCCCTCTCTTGTGATTTTATTTTCATAAGACCGGCACTGCAAGCATCACTAGAGGAATATCCTACACGTGGGGAGTTAAAATACCACTGTATGCTGTTTTACTCAGAGCTGGTCATAGCTCTTTAAATTGTAAGTTGGCACTCTTAGGACCTCAGTGTTGTCTGTTGTTGCAGTATTACCAAAGTTATTGCACCATTGGGTTTTTCCATCTTTTATATATTTTATATGCTGACGTCTGTCTGGGATTGTGTAAAGAATCTTGTGAAGACACCTCCAATTGTCCAGCAATATCCTACATGTGGGGAGTACTAAATACCACTGTATGCTGTTTTACCTAGAGCTGGGCTTAGCTCTTTAAATTGTAAGTTGGCACTTCTCCACGTCTGTGTTGTTCGTGATCCTTTCCGCATTACGGTTTTGCACTATTGGTCTCCCCTCTCTGCTTTTGTATTCCATATTCGACTACTGAGATCCCAAAGAAAGAACCTAAGAACACTCACTCAAGGTCCACATTGTACCTAAAGACTTTTTCATCTCCCTTTATTTTATTTAGCACACCCTGTATTTGTTGTCTTTTGTTCTCTCCATTCTTTGAAGGGTTTGAGGGTTACCCTTCCTTTCAGGTGTGCAGCTCTATCCCCCCTTGTGATCAGTACTGTAGCGCTGTTCCCCTCCCTTTCTATTTACTATATTATTTTTATATAATATAAGTTTTCTCCTGTTATTTTTGTGTTATTGTGCCCCTGACGACGGTGTGTGAGCACGCCGAAACGTGCTTTGGGCATTTCTTTTAACCACTGATTTTTTGTTTTCGCTTGGGTAGCTCTATGTGCACTTAGTTTGTTTTGTGTGTTCTTTGCTGGTAGCCCTAGGGATTTTTAGTTCAGGTAGGCACTAGCTTTGTGCAGTGCTGAGGTAAATAGGGTTAGGGTAGCTCTTCCGCTTTGTCCTCTGTCCCTCCATGTTTAAGTAGGGTGGTGACTTAGTGTCTCCCCCCCCCCCCTGTTTCCCTTCGTGTACTATTAGTATATACTTCCATCAAGAAATTGGTGACTATAGTACTGACTCCTGGGGAGTGATACTCCGGTTCTGTTACCTAGATCCACCTTTTTTGCCACTTTGTTACTCCAAGGGGACTCCTACTCCGCTACTCTGAACCTGGGCACATCTACCTGTTCTGGGTCAGCTGTGATATATTTACACTGTAGACACACTGTCTATTTTTCCTCCTATTCATTCTCTGACCCATTCCTTTTATACATACCCTAGAGCTACCGCTTTAGTGTCAAGCTATATATGTCTAAATTCAATAAATATTGTTTTTTGTTTTTTTTATCTCTACACACATACTGTGCTCTGCCTACTGTGCACCCGTATGGGGTAGCACTTTAGGTTCTGTTGTTTTGTTTTTTTCTTGTATTTGTATTGAGGGTTACAGAGCACAGTTTAGGTTACCTCCCTCCAATCTTTTTTGTTTGGAGACTTTG
Source organism: Pelobates fuscus (assembly GCF_036172605.1). Classification (NCBI taxonomy): domain Eukaryota; kingdom Metazoa; phylum Chordata; class Amphibia; order Anura; family Pelobatidae; genus Pelobates; species Pelobates fuscus. The sequence continues at coordinate 110,329,449 of NC_086319.1, read as the reverse complement.
ATGCAGTGATCCACCATCCCTTTCCTGCCCTCGTGAGGCTAGGCTTGGGAGGCTGACCACTGTATTTCATTTTTATATTGAATTTTTTATCCTGTTTTGTATTTTTGTGTCTCTCCATATACATATCATTTGTGAGTGCCTTCACGTCAGCTTTCCTTAAGAATGCTTTAAGGTGCTTTAATTTTCTTTAAATTGTTTAATGTCTGCATTTTATTGTGTACACATATTTGCACTTTTTTACTTGCGCCAAATACACTTTCTTTTCTGGTATATGTTACGTTAGAAATTGTGTGAGGCAATTCTGTTTGTAGGAGACATTTTGCATTTCTTTCACTGTTGCACTTGATCAAATTTCCACCTATTTTTATTTTGCTTATTAGACTGCATAAATCTCTTCCAGCTAAATCAAATTAATTGAATACCTGTCAATCAAACAAATGTATTTGTCCATAAATTGACAGACATTCCATTCATTTGCCGTAGATGAAAGGGATTGCTCATTCATGATTTGATTACAGATATGGTGCGTCTCAGGTGTCTGGCACTCCCTTCATTCTTCTCTGTAACAGTTTTTGCATATTTTCTCTGCAATTCATATCTTCACTCAGTTCCCACGTCTCTGTTGTACATCAACCTTCCAGGAAACATTTGGTTTACTTATTGTGAGTGCCCCACTGGACTTTTATTTCTCGGTGTTTCCCAAAAAGTATTTTAAAGGACCACTATAGTGCCAGTAAAACAAACGCATTTTCCTGGCACTATGTAGTCCTTAAGTCCCCCCCACCCTCAGGGCCCCCACCCTCAGGGCCCCCTCCCACTGGGCTGAAGGGGTTAAAAAACATTTACCTTAATCCAGCGCCGGGCTCCCTCGGCGCTGGTGACCTCTCCTCCCCCTCCGACGTCAGCTCCCAAGTGGAGCCGAATGCACATGCGCGGCCAGAGCTGCGCACACATTCAAACCGCCCATAGAAAAGCATTACTTAATGCGCTCCTAAGGACGTTCTACGTGCTCAAAGCATCGCGGAAGCACCTCTAGCAGCTGTCAGGAAGACAGCCACTAGAGGCTGGATTCACCCTGCACCCTGCAGGCTGGATTCTGAAACTGCTATGTTTACACTGCAGGGTTTAAATATGGGGGACCTGGCACCCAGACCACTTCATTGAGCTGAAGTGGTGTGGGTGACTAGAGTGGTCCTTTAAAGATAGAGAATGATCTGTGTATTTTTTTTTTACCATTTACATATTATCTCTTTGCTGAAGATAGATACTGTGACAGAATATAGTTCCTCACCACTGCAGGAGTTAAGCACAAACCCCAATATGGATACTAGTAACAACAAGAGCTGAACACTAACAAGAATTATAAGACAGCTCACTGGAACCACCAGAAGATCAAGCGTCAAAATGACAAGTAATTGTTTAATTGTTTAAATTTAGGAAAAATGTGAATATTTAAAATAATTTCAATAGGAATCTGCAGCTAAAGTAAAGCAAGATCTCTGAAACAAAAGTGAATTGCAGCATAAATATACTATTGAGTAAGATGTGCTGTGCCTGGATGAGGAGAAAGACTGACTTGAGCATGGATAGACATATCAATAGGTCTTTCTTTAATTTAGTGAGTGGAGGGGGGGGGGGGGTTAGACAATTTAGTAAATATACCTACAATGAAAACATGCATGCATTGATTGATGCATTTTTAAAAAGTGGGTCTTAATCTAAAAACAGCTTGAAAAAAACAAGAGATATGCTGTCTGCAGCCTTTACAAGTCTTCACCTTCTTTCCCCACCAAGACTTTCTGTGGCTGTCCAATCACAGACTTACAAATGCAGCTCAATGAGAAATCTTTGCAAGGCAGTGCTCTGGGCTATTGCCTTGTTCTTGAGTTTAGCCAGTGGTGTGATTGCATCACTGGCTGTGCCCAAAAGAAGGTGGACCTGCATGGAAGGGGAGAGGACCCACAAGGAAATAGGACGGTCCGCTTACATTACTGGTAGGTCTGCCTGGTGTGATACCAGGTCGCCTGCCAATCATTTTACCCAGCCCACTAAAGACAAACCCTGCAGGGTCCTAGTGCCTGAATATAGCTCAAGTGTGTTTAATGATTGCGCTCATGCTATGATTGGTGGGGAAAGTCAAGATGGTCAGGACTAGACAGTTATGACTGTCCCTCCAAAATTGAGACCATTGGGAAACTTGGTCTAAGCAACCAGGAACTAACAGGGCCCGCTGTCTAACGGGGGGGGGGGGGGGGGGGGGATAAATTTGACAATTTCTATTTTCATAAAAATGTAAAAAGGGGATACACTCTTCCCACATGAAGCACTTCAGCAAGCTAAAGTACATAAGGTATTTGGAGAGGTCCAGGTCCAAGCCCATGGAATAGGCCCATTGATTTTTATTTATTTTTTTACACCCACTACTCTTAGGGTTGCCAGGTATTTCTCAGGTATTTCTTAGGGTTGCCAGGTATTTCTCAGAATATTTATCAGGTATTTGAGGCTGCCAAGGCGGTGCCGGTATTGCAGTAATATCGGCAACACAAATGTTAGTCTCCGTATAAACTGAGATTAGATGCAATACTGGCACCAGCCAGTAGGTGGCGCTGTGTGTGTGTGTGGAGAGAGGCAGGGATAGGAAGTTACAGCATCTCCCTTCCTGTCTCTTTCTACTCACTGATCGGCGGGGGAACAGCTCTGCCCAGAGAGTACAGACAGCAGCTCCCAGCCTGCAGAGACAGCCGACAGCTCAGGTAAGTGAGGGATGGGGGGAAAGGCTGCAGGGAGACATGGGGACACTGAGACACACTGAGACACTAGGGGGCACTGTGAAACATGGAGACAATGAGACACTTGGGAACACTGAGACACTAGGGGGCACTGGGAGACCTGGGGAAACTGTGAGAGATGGGGACAGTGAGACTTGGGGACACTTGGTGACACTGAGACACTAAGGGGCACTTGGAGAACTGGGGACACTGAGACACTACGGGAAACTGTGAGACATGGAGACCGTGAGAGACTTGGGGACACTGGGAGACATGGGGACACTGAGACAATAGGGACACAGTGACCCCATGTCTCCCAATGACCCCATATCTCTTAGTGTCCCCATGTCTCCCAGTGAACCCTAGTCTCTCAGTGTCTCCATGTCTATCCCAGTGTCCCCTAGGGTCTGTGTCCCCATGTCTCACAGTGTTCCAATGTCTCTAAGTGTCCCCTAGTGCCCTAGTGACATGGGGACACTGGGAGACATGGGGACACAGACTCTAAGGGACACCGGGAGACATAAGGATACAAACACTAAGAGACACTGGTCGACATGGGTACACTGAAACACTAGGGGGCACTGAGAGACATGGGGACACTGGGGGATATAGGGAGATATGCGGACACTGGGCAACTTTGAGACCTGGGAGACGTGGAGCACTCCCATTGTCCCGATGTCTCCCAGCCAGTGTCCCTAGTATCTCACTGTCCCCATGTGTCCCTTAGTGTCTCTCAGTGTCCGTAGTGTGCCAGTCTCCATAGTGTTTCAGTGTTTCATAGTCTCCCAGTGTCTCAGTGTCCCTATGTCTCCCAGTGTCCCTATGTCCTCCCAGTGTCCCTATGTCCTCCCAGTGTCTGTGTCCCCAGTATAAAAGAAAAAATCTCAGGCAGTCACTGTGATAGATTTAAGCAGGTTTATTGGACACTGCAACGTTTCGACCTGTACCCAGGTCTTTATCAAGTCTTCAGTGTCCCCTATGTATCACAGCGTCCCCTATGTATTACAGTGTCTCAATGCCCCATGTCTCTCAGTGTCCGTAGCGTCTCAGTGTCCTTAGTGTCTCAGTGTCCCCTAGTCTCCCAGTGTCCCCATGTCTCACAGTCCCCACAAGTGTCTCAGTGTCACCTAGTATAAGAGAAACAAGTCAGAGGCACTCAATGTGATAGATGTAAGCAGGTTTATTGGACAACACAACGTTTTGACCTGTACCCAGGTCTTTATCAGGTCTCCAGGTCTCCAGTGTCCCCTAAATATCACAGTGTCCCCTTTGTATCACAGTGTCTCAGTGCCCCATGTCACCCAGTGTCCCCTAATGTCTCAAAGTCACCCAGTGTGCCCATGTCTCCCAGTGTCCCCAAGTGTCTCAGTGTCCCAAGGTCTCCCAGTGTTCCCTAGTATCTCATTGTCCCCATGTCTCCCAGTGTCCCCTAGTGTCCTAGTGAAGACATGGGAGACATGGATACACAGACACTAAGGGACTGGGAGACATGGAGACATGGAGACACAGACATGCCCCCTTTTTGGGTATGCTTGCCCCCTTTCGGCAGTTCTTGTTATGTGATTTGCGTCAGTGGCCCATCCTTTTACCCCGTCCATAGACTTCCTGCTTTACTGGACACTGCTGTTAATGGCTATGGATTTACTTGAAAGAAGAAAGCATGAGATTAGCATGGGGTATGTGTTTTCTCATAGCTGCATCCTATGAGTTTCCCTCCAGCACCATCTCCATCAGATACATGACGCTTGGGAGGTAGGGCTCTTTTAGTGATTTTGGTTGATAAGATTTTGTAATTAGGCCCATCATAATTGTTAGCACCAGGCCCACTGGGCTCTAAATCTGGCCCTGGAGTTACCATACGCACCATAACCACTGCTGCTCATTATTGTAATTATGGCAACTATTTTGCCAGATTTGTTACTTGAGATATCAGTTCTTGTGTCAATTAGTCTGCTTAACCATATTTTACTATGTGGTTAAACTAATAAAACATAAAATTATGAAATATGCCATTAAAAGTGCTTTCTAAGTACAAGGAATATATTCAGTCAAGACGTTACTTGAGAAAATATTGTAAGCTTTTCTCCCCTAGGGCCTTGAGTACTGTATCCCTGTTAGCAGCTTGCTAATTATAAACTCACTAGCAAAATAAGTGAGCAATGCATGACTAAACTGTAATCACATTTCAATGATGGGTTTGGCTTTTTCACAGACGTTTAGATAACAATCTAAGAACAAACTGGCGCTATATAAATACCAGTAATAATAATAATAACTTAACGGGACACTGTAGACACTGTAACTGCTTCATCTCATTGTTAATTTTTTTTTTATTATTTTAATTCTAAACAAGAATCCCCAGAAGCCCATGCCATTTGTCCTCCTTGAGCTAATGAGAAAGTTTTAGCCTAAGCAATAATGGTTGGCTGTGATTGGCCGGAAATATAATCTGAACACTTTCAGTATAACACAGCTACTCATTGTATGCAATCTCTACCTTAGCCAGGTGCATTGCTAAGGTACAAAAATACTCAGGACTTGAGCCCAAGACAAACATGCTTCCTCAAACCATCCACAACTGGCCCCTCACATATTCTACTCATTAACACCTGCAATATATCTGTCTTGAGTCTTGATACACTTGGATACATATATATAGAGATACATACTCGCTGTTTGATTCTTACAGACACACACAGGTACACACATTAAAATGCACACATGTTCAGAGATAAACATGCACACAAACACAGGCATATATAGACATACACACACAGACAGGTTCACACAAACATAGGCACATAAGGGCACACATACACAGACACACACAGACTGGCTACATAGACACAGGCATACGCACACGCACACACACACAGACACACAGGCTACATTGACATAGGTGCACTCAAAGACATAAATAGACAGGCACATGCACACAGACTACACTGGCACAGAAATACACAAACAAGCACACACACAGACACAGGCATACATAGATAGGCAGACACACATACACTGGAACATGAATATACACACAGGTGTAAAAAGCCAGTATTGTATTCTAAAAAGATGGGAATATATAAGTTGTGATGTGGATAAAAACAAGGAAGAAGGAGGTATGGAAACACAAATAAAATTACAAAATCTGTATCAAATAAATATGGATATTATGGAATATAAAAATATGGATATTAATGCATATAAAAAGAAAAAAAAGAAAATAACAATCAATTAAACAAATAAAAAAAGATATAAAAATAAATATAAAATTGCCCCTTTCTTTTCCTTAGCTTTATTACAATGTCATCTAAAACAACCTGTTCTATTAAAATGTGTGGTAACTTTCTGCTTGATATTGTTCATATTTTCCAAGAAACAAATCTTTGCTTTCCTCCCCATCCTTCCCACATATTGTGCACCACATCCACATGTGAGGAGGTACACTACATGTGTGGAGGAACAGGTAACCACACTCTTAATCTTGAAAGTTTGTTTCGTAGTGGTACTAGTGAAAGAACAAGTATGTGCTGGTAAAAGTCTGCAAGCTTTACAATGTCCACAAGTGAAAAAACCTTTTCTTGTGGCAGTTCTATTATTTTTGGTTGTGTCCTTAAAGTGCTTGGTGCTAAATAATTAAGTGTCCTTGCATAGCAAGACCACTTAATGTTATCTCACATATATATTATTATTATTCTTATTATAGCCAAATTTGACACCCTAACTCCTCCCACAGTTTTTGCACTACATAGACAGTAATATACCAAAACGTGCGGATTGTTCCCGATTGGGTTGCTATTACTTTGTGGAACGATTCGCCGAATGATTCACGAAATATCGTCGTTCTTGTGGCGAAATTGGTCCCATAGGAATGAATGGCAAAATGTTCAAAACTAGAGTAGAAAAATCAGGACATGATTTCTAAACTGCCACCACTCCTTCATTTTGAAGCCCACCTACACAAATCTTATATCAAAACGTTCAGCTATCCCCGCTGCCACTAAAAATGTCCACGGCTAAGCCATAGTCCTTATAGTTTTCACAATATAACCATTTGTTTGCAACTCACGCCGTCCATTGACATTCATTGAAACTCCACTCTAGCCAGTTCAAATTTGAAGGGCAATTTCTAAACTGCGACTGTGCCTTCATTGTTAATATTTCAGAGACATACTATGCATCAAAATGTAGGTCTGAGTCTTGTGATTCTCACAATATAAAGCTCTTTGCTGTAGGATGTATAGGTTTTAAAATACGACCGTTTGAAGATGGCAACCGCCAAAATACTCTGACCTGTGCCAGGCTGCAGCAGCAAGTGATGACCTGCTAATGTTTTTATAAATGTATGTTTTAATGTAACTGTGAAGCACTTTGGGCAACAACGTTGCAATTAAATGTGCTATATAAATAAATAATAACAGTTACTCTGCCCACTCCAGTTGTAGACTACTGGTGGAGGCAAGAACACTTCACACAATTTCCCCAGAAATTGCAGCTTTTCTAGTTAAAGGGACTCTCCAGGGAGGTGATTTTACTCACCTCGTTCCAGCGCCGGGAGCCTCGTGAAGCCGCGCCCCCTATTTCGTCAAAATGACGAAATAGGCGTGCGCGAGCAGGGAGCAATCAGACGCTTCCATTTGGAAGCTTCATTGCTCCCATGTGCGCATGCGCGGCTTCGCCACACATATGCACATACTTCAGAGGGCGGCATTCATGCCGCCCTCTGAAGTGCTGAGCGCACTACCGCGCATGCGCGCGGTGTGCACGGCCGCGAGCTGAGCTGAGTGACAGCTCAGCTCGCGGTCTTTGCCCGCCCCCCTCCTCTGCTGACAGGCTCCACACAGTGCCTTCTCTCTCCTGAACACGTCAGACGTATTTTAATACGTCTGACGTGTACAGGGCCTTTTTAGGGCCCTGCGTGATAGGAAGTCCCTCTAGTGGCCGTCTGAGTGACGGCCACTGGAGGTATTCCTATCAATCAATGTAAACACTGTATTTTCTCTGAAAATACAGTGTTTACATTAGATTGCCTGCAGGGAGCTATAGATAATACCTGAACAACTACATTAAGCTGTAGTTGTTCAGGTGACTATAGTGTCCCTTCAATGAAATTCTTCTCTTTTCTAAAAATTACATTAGGTTTGTCTGGTAATTCCAACCTCAGAAATTCATCTTGTTGGAATATAGGCTAATGTTTTCTCATAATACAATTGATGGAAAAAGCTTTTAAATTATATTGGGTATTAAATTAATATTCAAACCTATTTTTACAAATATTGGTATTTTGGGGTTTATCAATAAGGAGATCTCCTCTACTGGTATTCCCTATCCTTTCAACTTCTGTTTGTAAATTGTATATGTCATACCCTTTATCTAAAAATGTCTTAGTTAAAATTTCTGCTTGTTCAAAATATTTGTTTCGGTCTGTGCAATTCCGTCTTAATTAGACATGTGCAATTCATTTTGTTATGATTGTACATTCGGATGTATTTTGTGAAATTCTGACATTTGGATGCTTATGAATGTCCGAAGTTCGAACTTCCGAATTGCCAAAGTGCCGAATTTCTGTAGTGCCAAACCGAATTGGCAAAGTTCCCAATTCGGTTCAAAAGTGGGTTAGGGTTTAGAGGTTAGGGGCTAGAGGTTATGGTTAGGGGTTAGGAGTAGGGTTAGGGTCCGAATTTCTGAAGCATAGAATTGCCGAAGTGCCAAACCGAATGCCATTGTTCCGAATTGCCGAAGCAGACACATTTTTTTTCTTACTCGAATTTCCGAACCGAACCAATTTTTTTGCCCATGTACATCCAGTGGTGTATCCTGGTTTTGTGCTGCCCTAGGCAGGACAAAACTCAGGCGCCCCCCCGCGCCACCTTCACCCAACCCTTCCCCCCCACCCCGCCTTCTAAATACACACACACACACATTCACTGACAGATACGCATACACTAGCTAACAAAAACACACACTCACTAACAGACACACACACACACACACACTCACTAACAGACACACACACTCACAGGCAAACACACACACTTACAGACACACACTCACTCACTAGCAGACACACACTCACACTAACAGGCAAACACACACACAGTCAGAGACACACACACTAACAGACACACACACTAACAGACACACTAACTCACTAGCAGACACACACACACTCACTAACAGACACACACACTCACACTAAAAGGCAAACACACACACAGTCAGAGACACACACAGTCAGACACACACACACACACACACACTAACAGACACACACACTAACAGACACACTCACTCACCACTAGCAGACACACACACACACACACACACACACACACTAACAGGCAAACACACACACAGACAGAGACACACACACATTAACAGACACACACACTAACAGACACACTCACACACTAACAGACACACACACACACACTCACTAACAGACACACACAGTCAGACACACACACACACACACACTAACACTTTTATTTTTATTTAACCTCCCCCCAGCCTCCTTACCTTTGGGAATGCTGGGGGGGGTCCCTGGTGGTCCAGTGGCTGCTGGGCGGGCGGCTGATGAAGTAGAGCTCCCCTTGAGCTGTCTTCTCAGCTCCCTCGCGTGCCGCAGAGTGAGGCTGGGAGCCGGAATATAATGTCATCTTCCAGCTCCCAGCCTCACTCTGCGGCGCGCGAGGGAGCTGAGCAGACAGCCCAGAGGAAGTGCTCCCTCGCCAGCTGCCCGCCAGCGCCGCCAGCCCACCCAGCATGTCGGTTAGCCGCATTTGGGGACGGCGTTTTTTGCCGCCCCCTGGAAAATGCCGCCCAAGGCAAATGTCTTGTTTGCCTCGCAGCTAAAACGTACCTGTGTACATCCCTACAAGCTATTATCAGAACAGGATATAAGCAATTCTAAATTAAACAGAATTTGCAATAAAGGAAGTGTAAACCTTAGATTACTCTTTACAAGAAGTGTTTAGGAAAGCTGTGTTAAGTCACAGGCAGGGAGGTTTAACTAGGGTGCATAAACAAATTGATTAAATTCCAAAATGGCAGAGAATTGAGCAGTGAGATTTCAGGGGCATGATCTATACACCAAAACTGCTTCATTAAGCTAAAGTTGTTTTGGTGACTATAGTGTCCTTTTTAGCTCAATTCTACAGCATTTAGTTAAAGGGATACTGTAGGGTAACTTAAATTAAGAGAGGATTATATTTTTATATGCAATCCCCCTAATTTGTGTCAGGGAAAATAGATTGCCTAAATGGTGGAATTCCAGTTACATGTTGACTGTTTGTAAATAGCCGATGTTATACGGAGATCATTCTGCTGATTTCAATAGACAACTGAACGGCTGCCAGATGGAAGTGCAAATGTGTTTTAAATAAGAACAATAGGCACCAGAACTGCCCTTGCATAGCCTGTCCTTGCAGCCTTAGCAGCGTAATGTAAGAAAAGGCAGTGTTCAAACTGCTGCCTAAGCCCACCTCTATTGACTATCACCCTGACAGCTGTAGAGGGACTTTCTGGACCTTGAAGGCTCCCCATAGAAATGCCATTGACTCAATGCAAATCAAAAAGGAGAGGTCTTAGCATGGTGATTGCCGCGCATGTGCTCTAGCTACAAAATGCATCCGTATGGAAGCTAGCAGAGGCGGGATGAATGTGGCAAGACTGACGAACCGGGGGAAAAAAAGGTAAGAGTAAAATGCTTTTATTTGTAATTATTTGGAGGGATCTAAAATTATATAACACGGTAGCATTAAGAATACATGTTTGTATGTCTAACACAACAGAGTTCCTTTAAATAGCAGACAAGCTGCGTCATTCAGTACAGTCTATGTATGTTATTCAGTGTATTTCCCAATAGACTATATAATTACTCCTGCTACGTCCTGAACTGGAACAGACAGATCATTCAAATTGTTCTAAAGAGACAGTGCCAGGACACATGAGACATACACAAATGCCTGGCATTCATTGTTCTTACTTTGAAAGTGTTTTCAAAAAATATTTTTTTATACAATTTTTCAGTTATGGCATCAGAATACCTGACTGATTCACTAACATCCAAGCAGAGCAGGGCAGGCTATATGTCTGTAAATTTGGAGTGCAAGTACAAACAAATTGGCCAATCTGAGGCCAAACCAGCACGCTATCTTATTATACTCCAATCCCTTACTATAAATGGAATACCATAAGAAAAACAATTTAGTTACATTATATGTTTAGTAGTGTGTTGTGAGGAAGCAGACCACAAATCTCTCCATACTCATGGCTGGAGGGTTTTGGGTGGGGGCAAGTGTGCTTGCCAGCCCTGCCCTGCATACAGGCAAGCCTATAAGCAACCCATACTAAATGTACTTTTATTTTGATAACAGTACTTTTGTTCTGGGACATATTGCAATATCTCTCCTTGAGTAACTAGGCTCTCTGTGTCCCACAGCTTGCACCCTCCAAGCCCAGAAATAGAAAACAAAGATTCATATATTATGTCTCCACGTTACATCCCAATTAGTTTCTTAGTGCCAGAAGTAGTGTTTATAGCACTGCCCAGTATGTCAGTGCCAGGAACAGCTCCCAATCACGGTCCTTTCTGCCAAACATTGTAGCAGTGCCCAGAGCATTGTTTTTCTGTCAGCACTAGAGGTGGTTCCAAATATGGAGCTTCAGATCAGTGATTCACAATATTTTTTGGAGAAACGCTAATCTTGAGACAAAATTTGCCATGGCACACCTTTTTTAACTTTGTGAAATAAAATGGTTTGTTGCAGGGTTGTCTGAGAGGTATGCAGGCTTCTAGCTAAACTGTTTTACTAGTTCTAATTATTTGCCAGATTGGAATCCCAATTTTCATGCTGATACTTTTATTAAAAAAAAAAACACACTTTTAAGGTCTTTTAGCCCAGAAGTCAATGTGTTTGTGACATTCCTTGAGGTGGTCTGAGGCACACAGGTTAAAAAACCATTGTCTTAGCGGTCTCCCCAAAGCTAAAGGGGACAATAGTAACAAGTATCAGAGGTGGCTTCCCTGAGCAAGTAATTTCACAACCCAAAGCATAAAGAGAGATGTTTGCTTCAATAAAGTACCCAATATGTCAACCTGAGCCTATTGTGAACCCCAAGTTTGAAGTGTCAGGAAAGGCCCAGTTCATGTCTGCTTTAGGTCTTAATTCTGCACTCAGAGTCCCTCTACACTCATTCCTGCTGGTTCACGGTGTGGTGTTCATCCAATGGCAACTGCAAAATTCACCAATTAGCACCGACATTACACAGTCCATTACATGATATCAATCCTGAAATCAGCCTTTGCCCCTTATAGGGCAGAATTACACAAATTAGTCCCTGCTATTGCAATGCAATTGTCCCTGTGGTGTCACCTCGATCAGTGACTGAAGTTTGAATTGTCTACGTATCAGTTCCAGCATTTACACTATTGCGATCAAGGCAATACCTGCTTTTGAAGTCATCCACTAGAATGTATTCCCAGATATTTGTGTTCTTGTCATTGCACTTATTACTGTATAATTGCATAAAACATACTCTCAACCAGAGCTCAAGGTCATAACTACCCCAGTACTATAGAAACATAGAATGTGACGGGAGATGAGAACCATTCGGCCCATCTAGTCTGCCAATTTTCTAAATACTATCATTAGTTCCTGGCCTTATCTTATGCCTTATGACTATCCCACGCATGCTTAAACTATAAGTAACATTTTCACTAGAAACTTTGGCGGCTTTATCTCAGTGGAAGAAATAGTTGGATGGCACATGAGCAAATGCGTCGTCACAAAAAGTCAGTGTCATTTACGTCTGTCCACCCCACCAAAGCCTGTAGCAATGTTGTATATATGTAGTCCAGACTCTGGCACTCGACCCCAAACAAAAAAAACATATATGCAATGTATATTACCAGGGTGCCTCCATGCCAATAGATAGAAGGTAAAAATCAGGAGCACTCGCTTGGATTTTTCAATAGTAGATAAAGTGTTTAATCACAACTTCAACATCAACGTTTCGACCCTTCAGGGTCTTTATCAAGATAGTGATAATGCACATACCATACAAATATATACACAAAAATAAGTGGTTAACTTACCCCACCTGTGTGAAGTGATTCCGGAAGTAAAGATAGCCAAACGGAGTGTGTGTGGAAAGATGAGAACGTCCGCATCATGACGTTCATGCGTGCGTGCGTGATGACGTGCGTGCGGTAAAAACGTGCCCCCCCGCGTGATGACATCATCACGGAGGTACTGCAACGTAACCATGGTAACCACACGAACCCCGTGTAGCTAACCATAACAAGGAGGGACAAACAAAAGAATACTATACACAAGTAGTGAGGGAAGAAGGTATATAGACATGTACAGCCATACCATAAACTGAGACCCACAATAGTAACTAGGTTAGCAAACCAGAAGGAGATGTGTGCATAGGATGAATGTGTGTACTGTATCAAACCCAATATATGGGAAAATAAGTCCTAAGATGATAGGATCTAAACCAGGAAAAAATAATGTAGTAAAACAACTGCCCATGAGACCACATGGAATATATGTGCACATATAAGTATAGAAAACATGTAAGAGATCTGACAAAAGTGTATGTATGAATCTGAAAGTGAGATCTAGTGTGTGTGGACCATAAGAAGGAGGGGTACACCCTGCCCTGCAGGTGAGCCAATATATGTGGGAGCAAAGAAAAAAGAAAAAAAGAAAAAAGACAAAAGGAGAAAAAACCAAAAAGAAACAAAGAAAAATGAGGAGATAAGTGAATGAAAATACCTCCATCACCATAGCAAATACATGAAAACCCAATGAAAACACATAACAACATAAACAAGTCTGCATCCCCAGGTTAAATAATCTATAGCTGTAACTAATTGGTAAACCTCACTATAAGCTTTTCTATATATACCACAATGTAAATATTAATGGCCCCCCTATCTCTAAGATAGGAGAAAGCCCATATTATGCGAACAGCATGTCATATATCTCCATAGTAGACCCTCACTACCCTCCTGACCTCAAGGTCTAAGGAAAGAAGGAAAGCAATATTACAACAAAAAATGAGAACCCTACATAGCAGGACATAGCCGATGAGAATAAGTACAAAAGAATATATACAGAGGCATACGTCTTAATTATACACGTATAGCCCGTAACGAGCCAGCCTGGCCCTGACGATAAACTTCTCTAAACAAAAGATACAGAACCAATACATGATAGCAGTAAGCTCTAAATAAGTAGATCCACATCAAAGAACAAGAGAACAATACCAATCTAGATAATCTAACGAGTATCTAAAAATGAAGAAAATGAGATGTACTCATTAAGTCCCCTGGGTTGTAGGGTGTCCAATCGTTTGATCCAAAAGGTCTCTTTCTGGAGTAGTAGTTTGGATCGATCCCCACCTCTCGTGAGGATTGGTATCACATCGATGGCGATAAATTTCAAGGTGGGTAGTCTGTGGTTGAGTTCCAAGAAGTGCTTGGCCACCGGCTTGTCTGTTTTCCCATCTCTGTAGGCTGTCATAATTGATGATCGATGCCCCCTGATTCTGTCTCGAAGTGTGAGATCCGTCTTACCCACGTAGCATAATCCACATGGGCACGAGATGAGATATATCACGTGGTCTGTCAGGCAAGAGATGTAATGATTGATCTTATATCTAGTGCCGGAGTGTGGATGTGCAAATGTTGAGCCCGGAAGCATATGTCCACACGTGACACATCCCGTGCACCTGAAGCACCCCATCCTAGTGGGTTTAGTAGAAATCAACTTATCTCTTGGTAAATCTGTTTTCATCAGTAAATCCTTGAGATTTTTATTCCTACTATAGGCAATTCTAGGGGGATTGGAGAAAATGGTACTCAGAGAGTTGTCAGCAGATAGAATATCCCAACGTTTTTTAATACTCCGTGAGATGTTCCCACTGGCTGAATTAAATGTCATCGGGATCGTGATTTGTGGGACATTGTATCGGGTGGTGCCTTTATCGTAAATCTCTCGGGCCCGTTTAAGGGCTTGCTCCAGCGTATCCTTATGGTATCCCCTTTCCAGGAATGCTCTTTGCATCATCCCAAGTTGTGTTTCACAATTTGTACTATCGGAATTGTTCCTCAGTACCCTGAGGAATTGGGAGATGGGTAAAGACTTTTTTAGTGCCTGAGGGTGAAAGCTCGTGGAGTGCAATAACGTGTTCCGGTCAGATGATTTCTTGTACAGGCTATAGCCAATTCTGTTATGACATTTATATACTTCTACGTCCAAGAATTGAATCTTGTCAGTGCTCCAATGAAGTGTGAGTTCCACAGGGGATTCATCATTATTGATCCCATTAATCATGGACTGTAGTTCTTCCACTGCCCCAGACCAGATGATGAAAATATCGTCCACAAACCTGTGGTATGAAATAATGCGGGAACCAAACATATCCACAATCCTGTTGCGCTCAAAAATGTACATGTAGCAGTTGGCGTAGGATGGAGCTATGGCCGATCCCATCGCAGTTCCCCGACGTTGTATATAGAAATTATTTTCAAATCTGAAATAATTATGAAACAATAGGAACTCCAAACATTCTATCAAGAATTCGATGGGGGGGCCATGGTAACAGTTGCTCTCGCCTAACCAGGTACGAAGTGCTGCCATCCCTGCATCATGCGGGATAATCGTAAACAGACTTTTCACATCCATAGTAGCAAATATTACTGGTGAATCGGGTAAAACGAGCTCTTTGATCTTCATCAGGAAATCCTGAGTGTCCTTCAGGGATGTAGGTATAGTCTCAATGCTGGTTTTACAATGGTAATCCACAAATTTAGCCAGGGGTTCTAATAGACCCCCTCTTGCCGATACGATCGGTCTGCCCGGAGGTGTATTGGGGTTCTTGTGTACCTTCGGTAATGTGTACAATACCGGGATTTTCGGGTGTTCATTTACCAGGTAAGCCGCCGTGTATTCATCAATCCATCCTGAAGCCATACCTTGATCCACTAATGTTCGAAGTTTTTTCAAAAAAGAGGTGGTAGGATCAAAGGTGATCATCTGATATGTAACACTGTCACTCAATTGGTTAAGAATTTCAGCTCTATAATCCGAGTAGTTTTGGATGACTATGGCACCTCCTTTATCCGCTGGTCGAATCGTTATAGTACGATCTTTCTTCAGATCCTGCAGTGCTATTTTCTCCCCAGCAGTCATGTTTTCCCCCATAGGTTTGTGTTGGAGAAGAAGCCTTATCTTATGCCTTATGACTATCCCACGCATGCTTAAACTATAAGTAACATTTTCACTAGAAACTTTGGCGGCTTTATCTCAGTGGAAGAAATAGTTGGATGGCACATGAGCAAATGCGTCGTCACGAAAAGTCAGTGTCATTTACGTCTGTCCACCCCACCAAAGCCTGTAGCAATGTTGTATATATGAATATGTATATCTTTTTCTGTGTGGTTGAATAAGTCTGTGTTGATGTAAATATATGTGTTGGGGCATACATCTGTGTAAATATGTGTATGTGTGGGTGTTGATGATGGTATTTGTCAGTGTATACATGTTTGTATGTGTGTTTTTCTGTGTTTGTGCAAATGTCTGTGCCCATTTTCTAAAGTGGTATCTCCAAAACAGCGTTATTCAGTAAACCTCGATTGGCCCCAGTCTGGATTAGAAAAGTAATCCTGGAGCAGCTGGGACATTCAGACTGTAAATCTAGACATTGTTCTCAAGATTAACCAATGTCCAGTTTCTTCCAGTACAGCCCATAAAATACAGAGAATGTAGACCAGATGAACAGCTGAAATCCAGAAAGGAATGATAGAAATATGCAACTAAACGCTCAAATACAAATACAGTACAAGACAATTACACAGAACTGGCACCTGTCTGACAGCTAATTCTGTCCAACCAAATTGGTTAAGTTTGGTTGGACTATAATATGCAGGAAGAAAGTTGGCAATTGTTGCAGAAGTTATCATTACAAAAATCTATCATTGGCATTGTTTTGATAGATAACACCATGGGAGAAAGGGTTAACTCCAAAGAGGGATTCAATGCACCTCAATAATATATATTAATTTAGGTTACTAAATGATTTTATATTAATAATATATACAATTTATTGCATTATTAATTAGCTAATATTTTACCATTTGCCAGCTGTCTTCTTTTACTGCCAATAGGAAAATGTTGTGAGATTATTTTTCAAGTTTGCCGTCTACCAGGTTTGTTCAGAATGAATCCAGTTGTTGATTTGAAATCAATAATAGCTATATATATATATTTCAAACAGTTCAATTATACATTGCTGTGAACCTTCCTCATAAAATGTATATAGCACCTTTTCCATAGCTGGGTTAACCTATTCATTAGGTACAAAAAGATCTATATCACCACAATGTGTATGTGTATAGTGGATATTAAACAAAGATATACTTACGGTATCTCAATATTCAAATAAAACAGCCTCCCAGGTCATTACCCAGAAAAAATGACCTTTACAAAGCGAAATACAACACAACCAAGTACATTTGGGATACGGCTGGAAAATCAAAAAAATTAGAAAACAAAAAAATTATATAGTGTAATACAATTAAAAATAAATATGCGGGGGCGGAGCCTGGCTGTGGAGCTGCACAGACGTGCACAGCACGAGCTCCCGTCTATATTCCTGTTTTGCCTGAAAAACCCTGGCTCCTGGGCTACAAAACCGACTAAACACGCAACACCCAAGCAGGGGATGCAGGGGAGAACAAAACAAGACCACTCTTGCACCGTTACACCGCTGGGAACTTGTGCGGCACGGATGGGGCCTACCGCAACGACCACAAGCCTAATCAGGAGTAAGGGCGCGGGTGAGGCGGCCGATCACCCACCCCAGAGCTTCCTAAAAGCCAACTTCCAACCCGCGGAGGCCCACCCACGAGCCTTCCTCCCCCCCTGCCGGCGGGGGTCATCCCGGCACCAGCAACAGGGCCACCGCTGACATTCCTGTCCCAGAGACCGCATGCATCGGGGGTTACCAACTCTAAAATGGCAGCCGCCACAAACCAGCCAGTAAGCATGGGAACAGGAGGAGTGTTGATAATGGACACCATGGCTAAGCTGGACGAGATCCTTAATGCCTTTTGGGCCAGGATATCAGAAAGAGCGCTGACCAAATCTACAGCCAAATGGACTATCCCAGCATTCACACACTTGGCACCTTCGGTCCCCAGGGACGGACACGGAATGAACGCCGCCAGAGTGCCTGCCCCACGACAAACACCCGTAACAAAGCCAAGCCGCAACAACCCCGTAGCAGAACAGAGGCTCCCTACCCAGCAGGTCAGCACCGATTTCCTGACAAACCACAGATGCACCATCACAACTCGGACACCGAGTACCTCATCACGGCTATGCCTCTGATGCCTCAGGAGACAGTGGCTCTCGGGGACTGCATCTCGCAACCAAAAGGGATCGGATGAATAGGCTGGAGATTGAGGACTAGCAGACGTGTCTCATTCCTGCCGGACTTTCACCTCACATCATGCCTTGTACTATAAGTACTGCTTACTGAATGTTTATTATTTAATCAGCAATAGTCGCTCTTAATATGCTGGTACATCTCCTCTCGAGGAGTTTTCTGTCATAGAGCTTCACTGCTAATATCTGTAACCACCCATGCACTAATTAGTTAGTCATAGACAGAGGGACACCTCAAATTTAAATTTAAACCTGTAAAAATCAGCGGTGGGTCTGCCTGCTAACCTATTCCTGCAGTTAACAACGTGTAACCAAAACTTAAATGTAAAAGCTGTCTTACCAATTAATGTAACGCAATACATGTCTAAGCTCCAGTGCAACTAGCTTTATTATTTACTCGTTTAACCTAGCATGCTAAACTATTAATCACCAATGTTTACTGACCTGTTAACCTCATGTTAATTTTAAAAAAAATATGTGCTGTCTTGACAACAACTACGACTTGAAATATTATGCAAATTGCCTGCAGATGCTGTCGTGGCTATGCACGCTTGATGTAAACTTTTTGCACATGAAAAATAAAGAATTATAAAAAATAAAAAAAAAATAAAAAAATAAAAAAATATGCGCTTAATGAAATGCACTCACAAGATAACAATGAAAGTTGCACCCAAGGGTGCCTCCCCCGATAGTAATGGGGGGTTAAGGTATCCCTCCTATTGCTCCGATGGTGTGGATGCAACACAGGACTTCAGTGGATGGTGAGAAAATTCCAGCAGCTTTATTTAAGGATGAACAATCACCCATCAATAATAAAATATAAAATATGAAACAACAAAGGTCCTACGCGTTTCGTTCACAATATTGTTCACAGGATTGTTTATCCTTAAATAATCTTATATAGTCTTACATAGTTACATAGCTGAAAAGAGACTTGCGTCCATCAAGTTCAGCCTTCTTCACATATGCTTTTGCTGTTGATCCAAAAGAAGGCAAAAAACCCAGTCTGAAGCGCTTGATGTGAGCGTTGATGTGCTCCCCTCTACCTGTAATTTTTGGAGTTGGAGAGTAAGTTAGTTATGGAGTTGGATAGATAAAAAAAATCACACGAGGAAAGGATACTGGAGCCTAGAATGTCTCAAATTTGGAATGTTTTCTTCTCAAGAGATAAGATTTGCATAAATGTTGTTCTGATTTCTTCGTATCTTCGGTGATATTTGGTTATATAGTTACATAGTTACATAGTTACATAGCTGAAAAGAGACTTGTGTCCATCAGGTTCAGCCTTCCTCACATATGCTTTTGCTGTTGATCCAAAAGAAGGCAAAAAACCCAGTCTGAAGCGCTTCCAATTTTGCAACAAACTAGGAAAAAAATTCCTTTTTGACCCCAAAATAGCAGTCAGATGTCTCCTTGGATCAAGCAGCTATTACCCCACTAATTAGAAATTATATCCCTGTATGTTATGTTTTTGCAAGTATTTATCCAATTGCAGTTTAAACATCTGTATAGACTCTGACAAAACCACCTCTTCAGGCAAAGAATTCCATATCCTTATTGCTCTTACTGTAAAAAAACCTTTTCTTTGCCTTAGATGAAATCTCCTTTCTTCAAGCCTAAATGTGTGACCTCGTGTCCTATGTATAGCCCTGTTTATGAATAGATTTCCAGATAATGGTTTGTACTGGCCCCGAATATATTTGTATAATGTTATCATATCCCCTCTCAGGCGCCGTTTTTCTCAAACTAAAGAGATTTACATTTTTTAACCTTTCTTCATAACTAAAATGCTCCATTCCTTTTATCAATTTTGTAGCTCGTCTCTGCACTTTTTCTAGTGCCATGGTATCTTTCTTTAGAACAGGTGCCCAAAATTGCACGGCATATTCAAGGTGTGGTCTTACCAGCGATTTATAAAGAGGCAAAATTATATTTTCATCTCGAGAATTTATGCCCCTTGTAACGGATCGCCTGGCACCCCGACTGGGTACCTCCGTTAATGGATGCTCCTAGTGCTTCCTGACGACTCCAAGCACTCTGGCAGACACCACAATCACCGAATCCGAGAAACCTTTTAAATTCTCCCAAGCATATGAATGCTGTAGACCATTGAATAGGAAACATACGAATAGGCTTGTACTCCTAGCAGTCAACTGGAACAGCATGCAATAAATCCTTCCCCCCAATAATGAGACGACACATCACTTTGAGGGTAAAACAGGAACTCTGGACTGGCTCATCCAGCCTGGCTTTTATTACAATAATCCACATACAGGCCACACCCAGGGGGAGGCATAAAATAACCAATCACATACATGGTTCAGCCCACACATCCCCTCCCCTCAGATAACATTAAACCCAATTATCCGGTACACTTTTCCAGCCAAGTTCTGGATGTACCCCAAAAACCGGGGGTACACCTTTAAATCCAGCATCGCTGGATAGCCCTTATTCAGGGGGACAACATTTCCAAAATTCAAGTCATTCGGATGAATGGTTCGGGAGATATGAGGTTCCAAAGATTTGACTGACCGCATGGGTAAAGTATCCGAAAACAGTTCCATGCATTTTGGCCCTGCGGTCGGTCACAAACAAGGGAATGAAAACAGACGAATTGCCTGTGTTATAGAGCCTGGAGAGGGTTTGAATGAATTCCCTTGTTTGTGGGGTTCTTTCTACCGAACGGCGGGTCATTCGGTAGTTTCTATACGAATTTCTGGAAGTATGGAGGTCTCAGCGGTGTTTGCCTAGTCAAGTGTCCGATTTTAGTTCCAGACACTCGACGGCAAAACACCGCTGTTCGGTAGTTTAAGATGGCCGCCGCCACGTGTTTGTTTCCCGAATGGCGGCCACCCAGAGGACAAAGAATATATTACAATGATTGCCAATTACCCGTTTGCAACATTGTTGCAAACTGTAATTGGAGGCACACTTATTCCTGGGTGGTCTGGTTGTTTGGTAGTTTCACTCAATATAATGAATGGAGTGATTCTACCGAACAATCAGATGAATGCTGCATACATATCACCCAGGTTAAACTTAACACATGAATACATATACAATATTACAGGCAGCACACTAGAATATGCTTCACAGTCTTAAAGGGACAGTAGTCCCAAAAGTCCCAATGTGTCCATAGATGCTGTTAAAAGGGCCAGTAGCAGCAATATACAGTACAATATGCCCAAATATAAATCTTTAACTGTACCAATTTTCCAGGGGCCATAGTCAGCAGGTAAGAGGCAGGCAGCCAGGCCCCTCCAATGCCCAGTGGCGAGGTAGGTTCCGCCACACCCCTATTTATACATGACAAAACCTTACTGGCCTTAGCAACGGCAGATTGACATTGCATATTGCTACCTAATTTATTGTCTATAACAATTCCCAAATCCTTCTCGTGTGTGGTTATCCCTAGTTCACTACCATTTAGGGTGTAAATTGCTTGTGCATTCTTAACCCCGAAGTGCATAACTTTGCATTTTTCTACGTTAAATTTCATCTGCCATTTTAGTGCCCAGTCCCCCAATCTATCCAAATCCCTCTGCAGCAAGGCAATATCCTGCTCACATTTTATTACTTTACAAAGTTTTGTGTCATCTGCAAACACTGATACATGGCTTTCAATGCCCATTTCAAGATCATTTGTAAATATGTTAAATAGAAGCGGTCCCAAAACAGAACCCTGAGGGACACCATTACCACTTTTGTCCAGCTTGAAAATTTACCATTTATGACAACTCGTAGTACTCTATCCTTAAGCCAATGTTCTACCCAAGAACAAGAATATTCATCTAGACCAATTTCTTTTAGTTTGAAGACTAACCTATTGTGAGGAACCGTATCAAACGCCTTGGCAAAATCCAAGTAGATCACATCCACTGCAACACCCTGATCTATATTTCTACTTACTTCTTCATAGAATGCAATTAGGTTAGTTTGACATGACCTATGTTTCATAAAATCATGCTGATTATTGCTAATAACACAGTTCTTCCCAATGAATTCCTGAATATTATCCCTTAATAGCCGTTCAATTTCCCAGTCACAGAAGTTAAGCTCACAGGTCTATAATTTCCAGGCAAGGATTTTGAACCCTTTTTAAATATAGGAACAACATCTGCCTTCCTCCAATCCTCCGGTACAATACCTGAAACAAAAGAATCTTGAAAAATTAAATACAGAGGTTCACTTATTTCCCCACTTAGCTCCTTAAGTACTCGTGGGTGGATGAGCTTTATTTACATACATTTTCTTTAATAGCTGTAGCACCTTGTCTCGAGTTATCCAATCACAAGTTATCTACAAGTTTGTTGCAGCAATCATTTGCATATCTCTTGCCATAGGATCCTCATTAATAAATACTGAAGAAAAAAAGTTATTTAAAATTTCTACCTTTTCCTGGTCTTCATTGACTAACAGACCCATCTCTGTTTTCAGTGTACCTACACTTTAATTTTTTGTTTTTTTTTAGAATTAATGTACTTGAAAAAAAATTTGGGGTTGGTTTTGCATTCTTTGGCTATCAATTTCTCATTTTCTAGTTTAGCCACTTTAATTGCCTTTTTGCAAGTATTATTGGCTTCCTTATATCTTATATAGGATGCCTCTGATTTGTCCGATTTAAATGCTTTAAAAGCCCTTTTCTTATTTTGAATCTCTTGTTTTACTTCTCTACCAAGCCACATTGGTTTTAATTTGTTTCTTTTATATTTATTACCCAATGGTACATACTGTGAAATGTACCTTTCTAATATTTGTTTGAATAGTTTCCATTTATCCTCAGGGTTTTTATCACCAAGGAGTTTATGCCAGTCGAGCTGCCCTAATCTTATTAAAATTGGCTTTTTTAAAATTATACGTTTTAATATACTTTTGCTTTTTTGAGTTTATTTCAAAAGTGACCACATTGTGATCACTATTTCCCAAATGCTCCCCTACTTGAATGTTGGTTAAAAGATTAACATTGTTTGTTATAACGAGATCCAGACAAGCATCCTTTCTAGTTGGTGCTTGTACCAGTTGTGACATACAGGTGTCATTTAACACATTCAAAAACCGGATTCCCTTTGCTGAAGTACTAGTCCCTCTATCCCAATTTATGTCCGGGTAATTAAAGCTGCTGGAATTTTCTTACCATCCTTCCACACTGGTCCATCATGGATAGGAGTCTATCCCCCTCACGGATACCCAGCACACTGGGCCATCGAGAATTGGAATGTCTCCAAGTAACAACAGAACAAAAGTATTTTTATTTGAATTAGCCCATACTGTCATAAAAATACACACAATATCTACATCACATTCCTGGCTAATCATGGCAGCATCACTTATGGGTAGCTCCTCCCTTAGCAGTCACAGGACAGGAATTAATTAGATTAATTAATTAGACTGATAGGTATAAAGAGTCCCTCCTCCCCTTACACCACAGTCTTTTTTCCTGTCCTTAGCAAGTTCTACAGGACTTTTAACTTTTTATTTTATGGCCACCTTCCTGCGTTTGTCGTGGGTTCGTTCCAAATGAAGTTCAGCCTCTCTTCATTTGAAGGACCCAGTAAACAGCCTGCATGGGCAGGACTAACTGGGTCAGGTTCAGAGTAAGTACTGAACTGCTGCGTGGGATATATGTTAGTGTTCTGAGGGAGACACTGTTCTAAGCTTCCTGGGGTTGGTTATCCTTAAAAATTTCCCCTTGTTTCTGGAAGTGCCCCTAGTAATTGGGGTCGAAATCCCCCCCCTTACCTTGTTGGCAGTGTTTTGGGGATCCATACTGCAGTCATCCGGATGGTGGATGCTGTTGGGCTCTATTGCGTGTTTTTTTCTGCCTGAGTGCCCTGTATTGCCCCTGGGGGCTTGCTGGGAGTTGCTGTCCTTGTGGGGGCTGTTTTCGCCTGGATTGGCGGGTTTGCCGTGGTGTGCGTTCCTGCCGCGGTATTGCCGAACCCGGAAGTGCCTCGCGACGACCGCGAGGCTTGGAACGCATGGCGTGCGTTCCAGTGCTCTGCGCATGCGCGGACCGGGCGCAGAGGTATTTAAGCAGGGGAATACTGACACTTGCCTGTCAGCTGTTCGGAACTTCTGATTTGCGGTCTGAACTTTCGCCAGTTCTCCTTCTTGCTGTCTCCTGGCTGCCTGGAGTGTGTTTTCTGCCGTTATGAGGTAGGATTGCCTGGTTTTTGCTGGGGGCTTTGGGTTTGCTTTCCAGTTTGCCTTTTGGGCTTTTTAGGGATATGTTCTGATTTTGCCTTTGTTCCTTTCTTAGTATGGATTCTCCCTCTGCCTCTGCTAGATCCCTCTCTAGAAAACATAGGTGAGCCATTTATTTTGTTCAGGGGGGGTTGTTAAAAGAGTGCCATACTGAACCTGTAATATATGTTATATATGGCTTTATTTCAGCCCCAGCAAACAGTTGGATTATCCAGCGAGAAAATCCAGAGAAAAGACCAACAGATGCATCAATTGTTCATCACCTGCTCCACCTGGAAGGAACCTCTGCAGGGAATGCTTGTCGGAAGCGGCTAATGTCCCCAGTAAGACTTCACCGCAGAACGACCTTAAGCTTTGGATTTCCCGTGCAATTGCTGAGGGCTTTAAGTCTACCACGGGATGTGGTGGCCCTCCTAAGAGACGCAGAGCGGAACCTCAGTCTTCCAGCTCTGAGGAGGATCCTGACCTGTGGGAGGTCTCTGATGAGGGGGAGGAGGAGGCTGACTATGCCTCCAGGTCTCTGGACTCTAAATCTATAGATCGACTTATTACCCTCCTCAGAGACACTCTTAGCCTCACGGAAGAAAAATCTGAATTGAGAGAGGCTGACAGGTTTTTTGAGGACTTGAAACCTAATAGACCAACGTTCCCAGTACATTCCTCTATAAGGGACATGATCCTTCAGGAATGGAATAAGCCGGAGAGGAAGTCCACCTTGAAAAACAAATTCACAAGGACTTATCCTTATTCTGCCATGGACTGCTGCCTTTGGAATTCGGTTCCCAAGGTTGATGCCGCAGTGATCCATATGGCTAAAAAGACCACGCTTCCTATAGACTCCATGGCATACTTAAGAGAACCTATGGAAAAGCGTATGGATGGGGACCTAATTAAAGCCTATCTGGCGCTAGGCTCCGCCCTTCATCCGGCAGTGGCGCTGACCACTCTCTCCAGGGCCTTAAGAGTTTGGCTCGCTAATTTGGAGGAAGATATTGGTCAAGGTGTCCGTAGAGAACATCTCCTGGAAAGTCTCAAGGATTTGAGCCTTGCTACTGAATTTTGCTCTGAAGCCTCCCTGGACATCACTCGCATGATTGCCAAAGGTATGGCCCTATCTGTGGCCTCCAGAAGGGCCTTATGGCTTCATTCTTGGGGGGCGGACTATGCCTCCAAAGCGTCCTTGTGTGGTCTCCCATTCCAGGGGGACCTCCTGTTTGGTAAGATCCTGGAGGATGCCATTCAGAAAGCTGCTGATGGGAAAAAAGCGTTTCTTCCACAAGTCAGCAGAAAGAGTTTTTCCTCCTCCTGGAAAACCAGGCGATTTAAGGATCGGTCCTTTCGGGACAGTAGAAGCTACAAGCCCGGAAGGGAGTATTCCAGGAACTCTTCGTGGAAGTCCTTCTCTCACTCCTCTTCCAATAAGGCTTCCAGAGGTAGAGGTGCCAGAACCTCCGGGAAGACCTTCTGAAGGTCCTCGGGCCCATCCGGGTACGATGGGTGGAAGACTGCAGTTCTTTTACCCGGTATGGGCCGCAAATGTCACAGACGAGTGAGTCACCTCAATCATAAAAGAAGGCTACAGGATAGAATTTTCCTCTCGTCCACATGCTGCCCATTTCAGAAAATCAAAAGTGTCAGAAGGTGTCAAACGAAGGGCCATGAGGACTTGCATTTCCACTCTGCTGGAACAGAAGGTGTTGGAGGAAGTCCCTACTCACGAAAGGTTCCAGGGGATGTATTCCACTGTGTTTTTGGCCCCAAAGCCCCAGGGAAAGTGGCGTCTCATCCTGAACCTGAAAGGAGTGAACGCCTTTCTAGACGTAAGGACATTCAAAATGGAATCCTTACAGACTATCCTAAAGTGCGTAAAACCAGGAGATTGGATGTCCTCCATAGACTTAAAAGACGCCTACTACCAAATCCCTGTAAACAGCAATCACATGCAGTTCCTTCGGTTCTGGGCTTTAGGAAGACATTTCCAGTTCCGAGGGCTTCCGTTTGGTCTCAGCTTAGCGCCAAGGACTTTCTCGAAGGTCCTTGTCTCTTTGATTGCCGTCATAAGGATGAGAGATATCGAGATATTCCATTACCTGGACGACATACTCAGCATAGGGCCTTCACAAAGAATAGTGGAGCATCATACATTAATAGCAATGAACATCCTGCAAGATCACGGGTGGCTTCTCAACATAGAAAAAAGCTCCCTGATTCCATCTCAGACTATCGTGTTCCTCGGAGCGGTGATAAATACCATTTCGGCCCGTGTGTTTTTGTCTCCAGAGAGGGTCATGAAGATACAAGACAAAGTCAAGAAGCTCCAGGTTCTCGAAAGGGCCTCGGCAAGGGAAGTCATGAGTCTCCTGGGTTCTTTAACATCTACGATAGGTTTGGTGAAGTGGGCCCAATGGAAGTTTCGGCCTGTACAGAGTTGTTTCCTTCTCCAGTTCGACAGAGAAAAAACGGATTGGGATCAGAAAATATCTCTGCCACTGCCAGTAAGAAGAGAGTTGAACTGGTGGAAGAACGGGAAGAACCTAGCAAAGGGCTTTCCCTTGGAAGAGCCTCTGTGGACCGTTATTACGACAGATGCCAGTTCTTCTGGTTGGGGTGCCCACCTGGATTCCTCGTGGACTCAGGGGTGGTGGACTCGAGAAGAAAGTCGGCTCCACTCGAACCTAAGAGAACTACGAGCTATTTCCAAGGCCATTCGGGTGTTCCTTCCGAAGATCAGGAATTCCTGGGTGTTGATCAAGACGGACAACCGAGCGGTGGCCTCATATGTAAACAACCAGGGAGGCACAAGGAGCAAGCAGCTCTTAAAAGAGCTAGCTCCTCTAATGGTAATGGCCATGACCTATCTCCAGGGACTGAAGGCTATCTATCTCCCAGGCTCGGAGAACGTAGCGGCGGATTTTCTCAGCAGAACAGAAATTCTCCCGGGAGAATGGAAACTTCACCAGTCAGTTTTTGCTTGGATCACCCATTGGTGGGGCATGCCCCAGATCGACCTGATGGCCTCGTTCAGGAATCGCCAGGTGGAGAATTACTACTCCCTCCACCCAGAGAGTCAGGCACTGGGCCAGGATGCTCTATCTCTTCCTTGGTCGTTCGATCTGGGGTATGCGTTCCCTCCCCTACCCATGATACCCAGGTTCCTGAGAAAAGTTTGGTCAGAAGGGAAGAAGGTTATTGCCGTGATCCCAATTTGGCCTCGAAGGCCGTGGTTTCCCCTACTGTCAATGTTGAGCCAGGAACAGCCTCGGCCCCTGCCTGTTCTGAAGGATCTGCTAACGCAGGGTCCAATATTCCATCCTCATCCGGAACGCCTCAAATTGGGGGTGTGGATCTTGAAAAAGTAAGACTTCAACAGTTAGGCCTCTCAGAAGCTGTGGTCAATACCCTCTTACACTCAAGGAAGGCTTCTACGTCCTCATGCTACCATAGAATCTGGGATGTGTTTCAGGAATGGGCTTCGGCCCAGCGAGTTGACTTCATACGCCCTCGCAACACTGAAATCTTGGAGTTCCTGCAAGAAGGTCTGGATAAGGGTCTTAGCATCAGCACTCTTAAAGTTCAGTCTTCGGCCCTGTCAGCCTTGTGCAACTCCTCTTGGTCATCAGACCCATTGATCTCCAGGTTCTTCAAGGCAGCTTTCAAGTTGAGACCGCCTTCGAGATCCACTACCCCTCCTTGGGACCTTCCGCTTCTTCTCGACTACCTGACTGAGGATCTATTCGTCCCTCTTGAGAATTTGGATGCTGTCCTCCTAACTTACAAAACATTGTTCTTAGTAGCAATTACTTCCGCTAGGAGAGTTTCAGAGATCAAGGCCTTCTCCACCTTGCCTTCTTGTCTACAATTCTACCACAATAGGGTGTGCCTGCAACCTAATCCAGCATTTCTGCCTAAAGTGGTCTCTCGTTTCCATCTATCTCAAGAGGTGGTCCTGCCATCCTTCTACCCCAATCCTTCTTCTCCAGAGGAGATCAAGTGGCATCGTTTGGATGTTATGAACTGCCTGTCTGTGTACCTTGAACGTTCTGCTCCTTACAGGAAAACTCACCAGCTTTCGTTTTGCCTTCAGGGGCCAGGAGAGGTGAGGCAGCCTCTCTATCTACGTTGAAGCGTTGGATTGCTCTTGTAATCAGAAATGCTTATCTCAATAAAGATCGCTCTCCTCCACTGAAGATAAAGGCTCATTCAACCAGAGCATTGTCAACTTCATGGGCTAATTGGGCAGAGGTTCCATACGATGACATTTGCAAGGCAGCCACCTGGTCTTCCCCGATGACGTTCATGAAACACTACAAACTTGATGTGGATGCTCCTTCCACCTCATTGGGAAGAGTGTCTTGTCTACGGTTTCTTTGTCCCGTTGATATTAAATTCAGTCATAGCATAATAATTTGTTCTGTGTGTTTTATCATAATTTTATTCCCACCCTAATTTTTGTGAGCTTGGGTATTACCCATAAGTGATGCTGCCATGATTAGCCAGGAATAGAGAAAATTTATGCCAAACTTACCGTAATTTTCTTTTCCTGGCTATTTCTCATGGCAGCATCAGGGTTCCCGCCCATTTTTTATTTTCAGCTTTATAATTGGACTGTGGTGTAAGGGGAGGAGGGACTCTTTATACCTATCAGTCTAATTAATTAATCTAATTAATTCCTGTCCTGTGACTGCTAAGGGAGGAGCTACCCATAAGTGATGCTGCCATGAGAAATAGCCAGGAAAAGAAAATTACGGTAAGTTTGGCATAAATTTTCTCTATTATGCGCACTCACATAATGAAATAGTCTCTAGCCAAGCAATCATGGGTCCCTAAACACCTTTATAACTAGTATTATTACTGTAACAAAATTCATAGACAAGGGTCTTGTAATCTGTCGGGGGGAATAGGTGTCAGTGGGGGCCTCATGTTTGACTTTTGCCTAATGTATTGCAGAGTCTAGAGCCGCCTCTGTGTGCTTGTTAGCTGTAGCCTCGGTTGAGACTGAACAAGCCGACACGTTAAATGATTAGATCAATATTTCATGCTTATTGTTACTTGTAAACAGAGTGTGCACCTCAGCTGTACAGCCTACAGGGGTTAAAGGAGTCCCCTTACAGGAGATCATCATTGTATCAGGTAGTCAGCTAAGTACAAGAACAATAGCTGCACACACAAAGCAAAGGCTTAATAAACAAATAAGGTGATGTCAGGAAGCAAATGCAATGTACGACAAGAAAGCCAATGAAACAAATGAAATGAAAGAAGGCCTTGGTCGTGACTTGGCAGATCATGACTTGTCAGAAACAAGGTTATTTAAAGAAATAACAAAGGGTAACAGAATAGGACTATTATTTATAAAGCATGTGAATTAGCATATTCTGCAGCCATTTACAATATTATAGACAGCATATCACATTTAATAAGAGACTGTTACAAATAAAGAGCCCTGTTCTAACAAGCAAACATTCTAGACTAAATCTATTTTAGAGCAGAATCATTTTCTCTGCAGGGTAATCCTTATGATTCTGTGGTCATGGGCAGGATTGGATTTTCCATTAGGCAAAATAGTCACCTGTACACTACAGGATGCCTGTTTTAAGTGTTTTTTTCGGAGTTTAGGGGAGGTTGGTGAGGGGAGATAAGTACTAGGAGTCTTGGGCAGTGTCCTTTGTAGTCCAGTCAGCCTCTTGTGCTTTGATAGCAGGGATGAAGGAGCAGTTTGACTGAGTGTAAAGCTCAGTGTCCTAGCTCCTCCAGTGTCTGTATACGAGGCTGGACCAGAAGTGGAATGGATCACTTTCCATCTGCTCTACTAGCCTCTCGCACAGGAAATGTCTTGCAGGAGGAGCAGGGATAGCACTGAGTGATGCACACCGTGTAACAGCTGCTGCATCTCTGTTATTAATCCTAGGAGGATGACTGGACTATAGATGGCATAGGAGATTAAGTACTTTGCAAACAACCCCTCACACTCTATATTTCTTCACTGTCCAGTTAATAAATTTATTAAAGTCACTTTAACTGCTGATTATTTTTTTCAAAAGGCACCTGACATGTAAATCTGGCTGTGGTCATAGGTCTGGCATACACTGCCAGCTGATCTACCCACAGGATATAGGAATCAAAAATCAACAAAGAGGTCACTAAATATGTGACTGGTACACTGAAAGCACAGATTAGTGCAAGGATCATGTGCACTATAAACAGGGCCGGCCTTAGGGGTGTGCGAGCTGTGCGGCCGCACAGGGCGCCATGGTGCAGGGGGCGCCCTGCGGCCGCATAGCTCACACGGCATGTCTGTTAGCCGCAATGCTAACAAGGCATTTGCCTTGGGCGGCATTTTCCAGGGGGCGGCAAAAAAAGCCGCCCCCAAATGCCCAAGGCAAATGTCTTGTTAGCCTTGCGGCTAACAGACATGCCGGGCTGCTGGGCGGGCTGCTGGGTGGCCGGGCGGCGCTGGCGGGCGGCTGGCGAGGGAGCACTTCCTCTGAGCTGTATGCTCAGCTCCCTCACGCGCCGCACAGTGAGGCTGGGAGCCGGAATATGACGTCATATTCCGGCTCCCAGCCTCACTCTGCGGCGCGCGAGGGAGCTGAGCAAACAGCTCAGAGGAAGTGCTCCCTCGCCAGCCGCCCGCCAGCGCTGCCCGCCCAGCCCAGCAGCCACTGGACCACCAGGGAGGAAGAGACCCCCCCTCCCAGCAATCCCAAAGGTAAGGAGGCTGGGGGGGTGTCTAAATAAATTTTAAAAAATGTGTTAATGTGGGTGAGTGTGTGTGTGTGTGTGTGTGGGTGAGTGTGTGTGTGTGTGTGTGTATGTTAGTCTGTGTCTGTTAGTGTGTGTGTGTGTGTGTGTCTGTGTCTGTTAGTGTGTGTCTGTGAGTGTGTTTGTCTGTTAGTGAGTGTGTGTGTCTGACTGTGTGTGTGTGGCTGTCTGCCTGTGTGTGTGTGACTGTTTGCCTATGTTTGTGTGTGTGTGTAAAACAAAAAGAATATAGGCGCTCACTATAGTGTAACAGGTGATATTAGATGGGCAGCAGTGATCAGCACAAGGATTCCCCACCTTATGAGAAAACAATAGTGAACAGCAATAAAAGAAAACCGCGCCCTTATTATGATACGGACATACGTACTCAAGTCCTTTTGGCCTTACAATTCCAACGGTATACCTCAAAAAAAAGAGAAATATACAGAATAATAGTGTAACCCTGTGGGTAATATTGTGAAATTTTTTTGCACAGGGCGCCCAAATGCCTAAGGCCGGCCCTGACTATAAAGCCAAACAGTAATGGTCTGTAAGTCTAGGCTGTGGAGTCCAAGGGAATGGTGCAATTTGCTAAGCCAGCAAACAGAGAGCATTGAGTCAGGTCTCAGCAAGTAAGTAGTTCATTCCAGGCTAAGTACAATGACAACCTGAGGCTGAGCAGGTAAGAACACACCAAGACGTTCTGTCAGGTAAGACACAAAATGTAATAACCGTAAATAGTGCAGTTGGATTCCCGGCACTGTGTGAAAATTCTAAAGATTTATTCTCTCCATGTAACAAAAAATATCTCTTCTCAGGCAAACAATAAGCTTATAAGATACTGGAAAAGCCAGTCTCTTGCCTTATTTAACACTTTCTCTCATTTAACTCTCTGCTCAACACCCAATGCAATATTGCTTCCATTCCCAATGTCTTTCTCCACTTCTCCCTTTCTGCAACATCTTTGCTCTATTAGCAAATGCCATGGATTTCTTCTGATCATGTATTTTGTTCACAAGGCCACACAAACCTGGGACAAAAAAGAGGAATGCAGATCAGGACAAGTTGGCGGATCTGAGTCACCAGTGACACAAGTTGCCTCACTGACAATGCCCATAACTAGTGGGCCTTGATTGAAGGATTGAAAGAGCCTGTCTGGTTTGCCGCTGACTGGCAGAGTTTTGCAGAGATCGCTGCTGAAATGCTCTCTGCAGGCTTCTACTGCTTGTGCACAGTGCGACTGCATCTAATGATGTTCTCACGTTGTGCTGCCCAAGAACCCTGGGTGTCCCAGGATGCAGGATATCAGGGAACTAAATTGGGATCAGGACTATACATTATAGTATATTTGGTGTATGTGACTGGATGGGTGAATGCGACTAGTTTGGAGTATGACTGGATGGTGAATGAGACTATGTGTGTGTGTGGCTGCGAGGGGGGTTGCATGTAGGAGGCTGCTTGTGGAGTTGTGTGTGTGGAGGGGTAGGCTATATCTGGTGTTGCATGTTTCTGGGGACACTACTTGTGGAGTTGTGCATGTCAGGTGGAGGCTGCTTGCAGAGTTGCATATGTGAGATAGTGCCACGTGTGCACGATTTTGTGGATGGTGCATTTAGCAGTGTAGTATGTGTGTGCATATGAATAGCGGCTGTATGTAGAATGGTAGCTATAGTGTGTGTCTAAGGGGCTGCACAACTGTAGGGTGTGTTTGGGAGGGCAGGGTCTGTAAGGTATATTTGGGGAGGGGGGAATTGAGGCTGTATAGTATGTGTGCAGGGGTGGGATAGGGCATGTAATGTATGTATGAGGGGTGATAGGGACTGTTGTGTTAGAAAAAATATATAATATTATAATAATTAATTTCATACATTTCCTATAAACATGTTGAACAGCCCTTCACTCACTTTATTCCTCTCTTCTGATTCCTCCTTCACTTACTGTATGAGGTTGGTGACCTTATCAGAAATCCGCTCGTGAACACACCTCCCACTGTTTTAATCTGCAGATGAATGATGTGAGACTCCAGCCTACACCCCGTGTCCCTTCTGCCAGCCCTACCATATGTACTGCCTGGACATCAACACAATTGTAATACATTTGTAAATATATTTATCCCCTTAAGGACCAAACTTCTGGAATAAAATGGAATTATGACGTGTCAGACATGTCATGTGTCCTTAAGGGGTTAAATATTTTTTTTATTATTATTTTTTACAATTTCATTTTAGTTATGTTTTTGCATACACTGATCTTAGTACTTTTTGGATCTAAAATGAAAGTTTTGCCGGTTGCTGCACCATACACCTGCTTCTGAAGCCACAAACTAGAAAAGGCCTCCCTTATAGTGTGCATACACAACTCAGCCACTGGCAGCACAATGCACAGTGATCTGAGCAGATGGAAGCCAAGCGACCTGCATTACAAAAATAGGACACACAAACAGACACACAATAGATACAGATATGTAGTGGTATACTTCCTGTTAGGTTGTGTGAGCAAAGCAGCAGCATGGGTCAAACATAATACTCAGAGGAAGATTAACTGAGTGGAATACAGATGGGATTAACTCCCATGCATATGTTTTTTTGTTTGTTTTTTTTATCCTGCTCACTGTGGGAGTGTTCAGAGGTGGATGTGTACAGAATTGTAGCTTTGGCAAAAAGTAAAAAAAAAAAAGCTATATATAAAATATTTCTATATATGGAAACTTTATTGTAATTTTCACTTAATTGTATCCCTGGACTTCCATCCCATTCAGTGCTATATGCAGCACCATCCTTGAGGCTTCATCTATAACCCTTTAGGTTGCTTTCATCCATCTCTTCAGAGCTAGAGAAACAATAGACAATACTTACGTGATGTGCACACACTACCTGTGTGTCGTCTTCTTCTTCTACTACAAGTTGTGTGGCTTTATATCAACTCATGCAGCACTATCATTGCAGCTGTGTACATATACTAATAAAAAGGTATTTTTGTTTTGTTATATATACATATATTTTATATATACAAAATACACAATCCAGCGCACTTGCTCATTCACTAAACCGCGATTTCAAGTTTTACAGAATGTAATAGTTTTATTTAAAACACATAATCTAGGCAAAAAATAATAGGATACATTATATGATCATACATTGCATGAGACTGACACAACGTCAATGTACCCCATTCTTGGCAGGTCCTAGTAAGTCACTTGCTTGGAAAAATTCTTTCTCTTGGGACTCTATGCAGGTCAAGGCTAAATAGGGTCCTGGAATGAGGCACATGTGACAGGACCTGCCAAGAATTAGTACATTGACATTGGGGTAGGTTTATGCAATGTGTGATCACATATTGTAACTAAACCCCTGTCAGGCCAGCACCAGCCATTACAACCCCCATTATTTTTGCCTAGGTGAGGTGTTTTTTTTAACAAAACTATTACATTATGTGAGACTTGAAATTGCTGTTTAGTAAATGAGTGAGTGCGCTGGATTGTGTAATTTGTATAAATTGTCCGCCTTAGCACCCTATAATATATGCATGTTCGAGTTTCATATATATATATATATATTTATTTCTATATATATATATTAATAGTTTTTGGAATATATATATATATATTTATTCCAAAAACGACATAGATGTGGGGATAAACAAAATGCAGCATTTTACTGAGGCAGTGTTACCCACTGCTTAAATGTAAAAACTCCCCATCCTCACTGTTTCTAGTCCTCTGCCTTTTCACTTCCCTTGCCACTAACCATTTCTCTCCCACTGTTAATAAACCTCTCCCCCTATGTCACTGGCCCTCTTCCTTTTTCAAAGCTGTATTCCTGGCACTCTCGCATCTCCCCCATCCCCGGTAAATAAAGTGTTAAAAAAAAAACCTCTCCGATATCTCACAACAAGTGGGTGCTAATACGCATGCGTGGAAAGTACGCCCACGCATAAGATCTCCCTTATAGGAAAGCACTGAATCAATGTTTTCCTATGTGGAAACATTTGTGGAAAAATTTGATGCAGAGCATGAGGACGTCCAGCATCAGAAACGGACCAAAGGTCCGTAGCATTGTTACATAGTTACATAGCTGAAAAGAGACTTGTGTTCATCAAGTTCAGCCTTTCTCACATAAGTTTTTGCTGTTGATCCAAACATATCGATCCAGGAAGCACCAGGAAGTGGTAGACAGCCACTGAAGGCAGACTTAGTGCTGCAATGTAAACATTGCAGTTTCTTTGAAACTGCAATGTTTTACATTGCAGCACTAAGTGCAAAAGAGACACTGCTCCCAGACCATTTCAATGAGTTGAAGTGGTCTGGGTGCCTATAGTGTCCCTTTAATTCACTTGAACGTTCATCTGCAAAATCGTCCAGTCAGGCATCTACCCCTTCAACACATCAGCACCACTTGGCAAAACATCTCTGAAAAGACGTGCACTTAAAGAAGCAGTCAATTTTAATTAATGTATTTATTACTTGAAAGGATTATTGTGCCTTTAAAAAAAAAAAAAATAGGGCTTAAAAAAAGCTGACAAATGTAGACAGTGATTGTGAATAACAAAACATTTGTGTTGGTGGACACGAGACAGATATGGACCAGGAATGCAACTATACAACACAAAAGAGACGGAAAAGAAGATAAAAGGTATACTTTTATTTTGAAAGTTACACAAACAACAGTTACTACATAATGAGGTAGGTAGGATGGGAAGTTGAAACAAAAATGTCAATTTCATCATGACATTGCAGAAACAGTTTTCCAATCATTAAGAAGTCTTAATTTGCGTATGACACAGGCGTGGGTAAACCATGTTTTGTAATAAAAGGCACAGGCTGGTAAAGCCACAGCGTAATATAATTACTGACGTTTCTTGCTGCTAAGAGCAAATGCAAATAATAGTTTAGAATAGAAGTATGTATGGATCATTCAGTATCCTTTAACACTTTACACCAATCCTTTTATGCAATTCATAATATACTGTCATATGATTTTTATTTCATTTAGTGTTATATTGGTCCACTGTAAAATAGAATATAGTATGATTTTCGAATTTGATATATTTGTCTTCTACGTTTAATAGCCATCACAGAATAAGGAAAATTGTATTAAATACTTATCTAGTAATTTTCTTTTCCTGGATATTTATCATGGCAGCATCACTTATGGGTAGCTCCGCCCCTAACCAGGTCAGGAGAGGATCAACCAATAGAGAAAAGAGAGTTAAGGAGACTGAACGCATAAAAGGTCCCTCCTTCTTTCATTCCTCAACCTAGTTAAAAATAAAAGAAGGGTTGGAGACTGATGCTGCCATGTTAAATAGCCAGGAAAAGAAAATTACTAGGTACGTATGTAATTTAGTTTTCCTCACTCCTGGCTAATTATTGCAGCATCACTTATGGGTAATAACAAAGCTGTTAACTAAAAGGGAGAGAAGAAGAAAGAAAGAGAAGAAACAAATTATAAAGGATGCTATTTGCTGCAAACGGTATCAAATGTTTATCATGCATAATAACTGTGGGGAGGGAACACAAATCCCAGGTCGAAGTTCCAAGGTTGTGAAAGGGCATCTTGATCCATGGATTGAGGGTTCTTCAAGAGAGAAAAGAGGTTTGCTACTCGAGTGTTCTTCCTATTGGCCATTAGGTTGGGGGGTATGCCTCACCTCTTCGTCAGTACTTGACACATCTTGGGATTCAGACTCCACTTGCCCGGTAAATTGTATGTTCTGCTAAGGAAGTCTTTCAGGATATTTTCTGTCCCCGGAAGGTATATTGCTTTTATCCCTTCGAGGTGACTTTGTGCCCAGGTCATTAGTGAAGATATGTCTTGTAAGAGTACATTGCTCTTTGTGATATATATATGTGGCCACCGCTCTGTTGTCTGTTCGTATAGATAACTAGGGACTTTTGAATACTTGGTGGAGTTTTCTCACTGCAATATAAATGGTCCTTAATTCCCGTAGATTTGAGTGAAGACTTCTTTCTGATGGTTCCCAAGTTCCTTGAATCCATATTGATTCCGTGTGAACTTCCCATCCTGTCAGGCTGGCATCTTTGGTGATAGTTTGCCATGGGAGGTCTTCTATAGGAAATCATCTCTTTATATTTTTAGATTTTTCTGATGTATCCACCATTTCAATTGAACTTGTACTTGGTAAGGAATATCAATTACCTGTTTCCAGTTGTTGAGCTTGTGATTGAACTGGTTTAGAAAATTTGTCTGAATCAGTCTCAAGTTCTATTGAACCAAACGGACTAATCCTATAGTTGAGGTTAGCGAGCTTAGAATGCTCAGGTTATCCTTGGCTGGAATGGATGGTTTTGGAAGAACCGAACAAATCTTGTTTTTCAATCTCTATAATCTGTCTTTTGAAAGGTAGATCTTTGCTTCTATGGTGTTGATAGACACACCTAGGAAAATTGCTTGTTGTGATGGAATAAGGGCACTCTTCTCCATGTTGAGAACCCATCCGTGTTCTTGTAGACAATTCAGGGCAAGTTTGGTATGATGAGAAGCTTCTTGAAGAGAAGGAGCTATCATTAGAATGTTGTCTAGATAGTGAAAGATATTTAAGCCTTGATTACTCAGATGGGCTATTAGAACTACCAGGATTTTTTAAAAGGTTCTGGGAGATAGGCGTCAGCTGAAAGGAAGGCCATTGAACTCAAAGTGTTTCTCTGTAATGTGGAATCTGAGAAATTTGCAATGAAAAGAGTAGATGGGAATATGATAATATGCCTCCCTCAGATCTATTGAAGTTAGCCATTTCCCTCTGTTGATGCTGGGAATAATAGTGGATATGAATTCCATCTTAAATGATAGTTTTTTTTAGGAATTCCTTTGTTTTGTTTAAATATATTATTAATCTCCATTTCCCGTTTGGTTTTGGAGCCAAAAATACTGTTGAGTAGATACATGTGAATCTCTCAAAAAAAAGAGGAACCTCCTCTATGACTCCTTGTTGAAGTAGTTTGGAGATGCAGGATATCATGGCTTTCCATTTTTCTCCTGGAGGCTCTCTTGATTTTTTGAATGAGTTGTTTGGAGGAAAAGATTTGAATTCTATTCTGTAGCCATGCTTGAGGACAGACATAACCCAAGTGTCTGTAATGTTCTCTAAGATGCATTCCTGGTGCATTTTTTCCCCTGGTCGATAAGATCTATTTTCCCGTAATGACTGGTCACAAAATCTCTTATCTCTCCATGAAGATGAGCATGGGGTTATCTTTCCTCGAGGAAAAAAATGCTTTTTTGCTATCTTATGCTTTTTGGATAGCTTCATCGAAGTTTTTCCCAAAAAGATCGCCCTGGAAAGGAAGTGAACATAGGGAGGACTGAGAAGAATAATCAGCTACTTTAAGAATGTAACCCTTCTGGCCGAAACTGACAGTGCCATGCTTTTGGCAATCATCTTGGATATTTCCAAAGATGCATCGGAGCTGAACTCTGCTGCCAGTCTAAAATCCCTGAGATTTTCAAGTAGATGTCCTCTTCTAACTCCCCTTTGGATATCCTCTTCTAGGTTATTTATCCAAACTTTAATTGCTCTAGATAAAGTGGTGAGAGCAATGGCTCGGTGTAAGGCTGAGAACGGGGCCGAATAAGCTTTTAGGAGGTTAGCATCCTGTTTTTTTCTCCATTGGTTCTCTCAAAAAAGCCATGGAGTCAATGGGAAGGGTGGTGGGTTTGGCTATTTTAATTACTGGAGCATTATTTTTTGGAATTGCAGTCCAAGTCTTGCAATGTTTGGAAGTAAAGGAATACATTCTAGGGTTCTTGTTTTTAAGAGTGACTTTCTTCTCTGGTTTTGCCCGTTGGCTAAGGATAATTTACTTTATAGTTGTATGTACTGGAAACATGAGTTTTGTTGTTCTTAAATCTTCAAAGAATGTATCTGATTCGAAAGCTTCATGTTTTTCCTCTGGTATTCTAAGAGTGTTTCTTATTAGGTGAATAAGTTTTTCTACTGATTTAGAGTCCAAAGATTTTGGACCATACTCTGTATCCTCATCCTCATCTTTGGAGATATCCTCCAAGAATTCCGGCTCAGACTCTGATGAGAGTGAAGAGAATTCTGTTCTTTGATGTTTTGAAGTGGTGATATTTTTAGTAGTAGCATTAAAGCCTTCAGCTATGGCTTGTGATATCCAGTTTTTTAGTTCCTCTTGAGGAGAGCTTTTGGGCTACATGTCTGCCATTTCAGTCATACAGTCATACGTTTTTACCCTCTGGAGCTGTTTTATTGCAGGCTAAGCAACAGTTAGATTTCTCCTTGTGCTTTCGTGGAGATCCTTCCCGGCTCATGCTTGGACTGCAAACTTTTATTCCCCTTTCCATATATACGAATTTGGCTCACCTATGTTTCTTTGAACCAGAAAGGCGAGAGGCAGAGGGAGAAGACATCAAAAATTTGAGTAAATAAGATTTATAAAACCTCAAAAAAAAAAAAAAAATTTCCCCTAAAATATATTATATGGAATAGACAAATATATGAAATTACCTTGAAGCAAAAAGAGAAAATATACTGGTAGAACTGAATCGGAATTCTAGGAGAATCGGAATTGCGACTTGTCTCTTTAATAACTGAAGGAGGCTTGTTTCTTTAAGAGAAAAAAGGGTTTGCACTTGCGCAGATCGTTCAGTAGAAAGCTGAGCCGTTTGAACCATTTTCAGAATCGTTGCAAGTCTAAGTGTCGAATCCCTCTAAAAAAGAGATAAACGCCACTGCATGGAAAGAACGAAGTATGAATACTTACCAATATGCAAGACTGTTTAAACTCCTGAACAGAATGAAACCATAGAACATTAAGAACCGAAGGACCTGTAATAGTTAGAAATATTAGCATTGAAGAAAATAGAAAACTCACAAATGAAATAGACTATTTATTCTATCTACCAAATTGCCTACAGGTTCTGATGGGGGAAATATAAGGCTTCTGATATCTCTTTGGAGCCGAAGTCCTAAGAAGTCAATATTATGAATTAGTGTCACAGGTTTGGGGTGAATAAGATTTTATACGGACACAGTCACTGAATTTAAGGTTTTTATTATAAAGCAAATTAGTATAATGAAAAAGTCCCAATGTAAAATAAAAACGGAAAATAAGGCAATTATCTTCATAGGATATAAAAGTCCTTCAGTTAAAATAAAGTATTTTACCAGACTTTCAGCACTGGACAAATAATGAAAGGATTGATTGAAGTTGTAGCAGAATTGCAGGAGTTAAAGCAAGTCTGCAACAGGCTTGCAGGGGTTAACCAAGGCTGGATGAAGGATGATATTTAATAGTGGTCTGTGATGTAAATAAAATCTTATATACATTGAACATGTGAACATTTATGCCCCTTTTAGTTCACCAATTTTATTTGTTACTAGTGTCTTAGAGAAGACAAAAAGATTATTATTATTATTAATACAATTTTAACAAGTTCCATAGTGCTGTACAATGGGTGGACTAACAGACATGTATTTGTAACCAGACAAGTTGGACACACAGGAACAGGGATCGAGGGCCGTGGTCAATAAGCTTACATGCTATAGGTACAATAGGTGGACTAACAGACACGTATTTGTAACCAGACAAGTTGGACGCACAGAAGCAGAGGGACAAGGTTCAGTTGTTTGGCTTGGGGATTTTAATTGCGTAATGGAACCCAGACTAGATAAACAATCCTACACAGGTAAAAATATCTCATATCAGGAAAACAGACATCAATAGATTTTGTACATATTAACCCCTTAAGGCCGTTACGACGTACCATGCCCGCATTAAATGGGCTTTAAAGCCGTTGCGATGGCATGGTACGTCGTAACGGCTTTAAGCCCCTGGAGGAGAAGTGTACTCACCTCCGCCGCGATCCTCTTCTGGGGGGCTGCCTGACAGCCCAGGCAGCCCCCCTCCGGCAAATGAGGCCCCAGGGGGCCATGTGATCGCTCTCAAAGAGCGATCACATGGCCCCCTATAGCTGGCTATGGATCTGCCAGCAGGGGGACTGTTTGAAATATCAGGCAGTCCCCCTGCTGGTGGGAAAGTAAAAAAAAAAAAAAATTCAACATGTGTAAAAATAAATTTAAAGTGGGGTATGTCCAGTCTTTCTTAGTAGCCACTTAGTCACAAACACTGGCCAAATATTCGTTTTTTGCTTTTTTCACACAAAAACATTTATGAACGGTAACTTTGGCCAGTGTTTGTGACTAAGTGGCTACTAAAAAAGACTAAACATACCCCACTTTCAATACCTTGGCTTGTCTACTTTTTCAAATGCTATGCCATTATGGGGGTAATGCTCATTCCTGGCTACCACACCGTCTCAAAGGTAACATTACTAATCTGGAAAATTTCAATTTGAAAATGGAATGTTCTATATTTGACCCTGTAACTTTCCAAAACAACATAAAACCTGTTAATGGGGGGTACTGTTGTACTCGTGACACATCGCTGATTACAAATATGTGCATTTTTGTTGCAATAGTATTACGACATTTACAGCTAAAATGTCAGACGGAAATGCAAATTTAAAAAATCTAATTTTCTCACATTTTTTAAAAATTGTATTCATAATAAATTATGTTCCATATATGAATAGTTAATGATAAATTAAAGCCCTGTTTCTCCTGAACAAAATGATATACAATAAGTGTGGGTGCATATAATTTGAAAGAGGGGAACTACGGGTGAACAGACATATAGCGCAAATTCTAGTTTTTGTTTACGTTTTGTTTTGATCAGAACGTGCACTATTGACTCCGTCCTGAAGGGGTTAACACATCTTTCATGTTGACGAAAGGGATTACACATGTTTTTTTGAAATCCTTTATCTCCTACTCAAGAATTTATTATTTTATTTGTTGGGCTGATATTGGGGTAGAGCAGAGTGTCAACAAAATCCAAATGTTGGATTATCTGGTCTGACCATATTGTGATTTTTATGAATCTGAGAGATCAGTTTACTGTAATAAAATATGACTTGGGACTGAATGACTTTCTACTGGCTTCACCTCGAATGTAGAAAATATAAAAAATATGATAATACACATACATTCAAGAAAATAAGAGAACAAATTCTTTACCATCTAACATCTGGGCAGCCTTTGTGAAGGAATGCACCTTGATTCCAAGGCTCCAGCTACAGATGCCATTTTCGGTTTAGTCTGTCACAAAATTGGCTAACTTGGATCATGATATGCTTTATGTTTAAATGAACTTTGTCCTGTATTAGTTTTTTCCCCGTAATAACTAGCCCCCACCAGAGTACTTCTTGCAGATGGCTTATCTTGTGACATTTAGAAATATGTCTCTTCTTACATTCCTTTCCTATGACTGTTTAAAAAACATCAAATATGTTTCGCACGTAAGCACGTATCCCCCACTGTATAAAACTAATTGCCCCCAATTAAAGCTAG
Source organism: Pelobates fuscus (assembly GCF_036172605.1). Classification (NCBI taxonomy): domain Eukaryota; kingdom Metazoa; phylum Chordata; class Amphibia; order Anura; family Pelobatidae; genus Pelobates; species Pelobates fuscus. The sequence goes on along the minus strand of NC_086319.1, from coordinate 110,286,887 downwards.
AAGCATCTTTTGATATACAATCTTTGTGTGTCTTAATTTGCTTTCTCCGAGTGCTCAATCTAACAATGTGGGTTCCCCTAAACATATCTTTGGATTATAATTTTTTAGCCATAACACCTTTAACCCCTTAAGGACCAAACTTCTGGAATAAAAGGGAATCATGACATGTCACACATGTCATGTGTCCTTAAGGGGTTAAGTGTGTCATTAGAAGTGTCACGGGTGGCGGTCCAAAGAACGGTACCCCTGTGTGCCTGATGAGGAAGATGGGAGTCTCAGTGTGGAAATGGGCAATCAGGGCCTGGTGCAGGGTAACCACACGACCCGTGGCGTTGAGCACCAGGGTTTGTGCGGCCACATACCAGGGCCCTGATGCAGCTTAGCAGAAGCCAGGAGCTGCTATTAAGCAGATATGTCTCCAGTACTAGAAACAAGGCAAGACTAGAACAGGCACAAAACAAGAAGACAAGACAAGAATAGAATAACTCAGAACCGGAGAAGGACAGAAAGCAGAACCCAGAGCATGTACACATTCAGGGCCGGCCTTAGGGGTGTGCGAGCTGTGCGGCCGCACAGGGCGCAATGGAGCAGTGGGCGCCCTGCGGCCGCATAGCTCACACGGCAGGGGGTGTATTAGCCGCTAGGCAAACAAGGCATTTGCCTTGGGCGGCATTTTCCAGGGGGCGGCAAAAAAAGCCGCCCCCAAATGTCCAAGGCAAATGTCTGGTTAGCCTTGCGGCTAACAGACATGCTGGGCTGCCAGCGGGCTGCTGGGCGGTCGGGCGGCACTGGCGGGCGGCTGGCGAGGGAGCACTTCCTCTGAGCTGTCTGCTTAGCTCCCTCGCGCGCCACAGAGTGAATGACGTCATATTCCGGCTCCCAGCCTCACTGTGCGGCACGCGAGGGAGCTGAGCAGACAGCTCAGAGGAAGTGCTCCCTCGCCAGCCGCCCGCCGTCCGCCAGCCCGCCGCCCGCCTGCCCGCCCACCAGCCAGCCACTGGACCACCAGGGAGGAAGAGACACCCCCCCCCCAGCATTCCCAAAGGTAAGGAGGCTGGGGGGGGGGTGTTTAAATAAATTTAAAAAAATGTGTTAATGTGGGTGAGTGTGTGTGTGTGTCTGTTAGTGTGTGTCTGTTAGTGTGTTTGACTGTAAGTGTGTGTCTGTTAGTGAGTGTGTGTGTGTGTGTCTGACTGTGTGTGTGTGACTGTTTGCCTATGTGTGTGTGTGTGTGTGACTGTCTGTGTGTGTGTGTTTGTCTGTCTGTGTGTGTGTGACTTTCTGTGTGTGGCTGTCTGCCTATGTGTGTGTGGCTGTCTGCCTATGTGTGTGTGGCTGTCTGCCTGTGTGTGTGTGGCTGTCTGCCAGTGTGTGTGTGGCTGTCTGCCAGTGTGTGTGTGGCTGTCTGCCAGTGTGTGTGTGGCTGTCTGCCTGTGTGTGTGGCTGTCTGCCTGTGTGTGTGTGGCTGTCTGCCTGTGTGTGTGTGGCTGTCTGCCTGTGTGTGTGTGGCTGTCTGCCTGTGTGTGTGTGGCTGTCTGCCTGTGTGTGTGTGGCTGTCTGCCTGTGTGTGTGTGTGGCTGTCTGCCTGTGTGTGTGTGGCTGTCTGCCAATGTGTGTGTGGCTGTCTGCCAATGTGTGTGTTTGACTGTTTGTCTGTGTGTTTTACTGTTTGTCTGTGTGTGTGACTGTCTGTGTGTGTGTGACTGTGTGTTTGGCTGTTTGCCTGTGTGTGTCTGCCTGCCTGTGTGTGTGGCTGTCTGCCTGTGTGTGTGTTTGTGTTTGTGTGGCTGTCTGCCTGTGTGTGTTTGTGTGTGTGTGTGGCTGTCTGCCTGTGTGTGTGTGTGTGTTTGTGTGTGTGACTGCCTATGTGTGACTGTCTGGGCAGACTAGATGGGCCGAATGGTTCTTATCTGCCGTCACATTCTATGTCTGTGTGTGTGTGTATGTGTGTTTGTGTGTGGCTGTCTGTGTATGACTGCCTGAGTGTGTTTGTGTGTGTGTGTGTGTGGCTGTCTGCCTGTGTGTGTGACAGGGTGTGTGGGAAGGGGGAAGGAGTGGGGGAGGGGGAGACGGGAAGGGGGGGCGCTGTGAAGATTTTTCGCACAGGGCGCCCAAATGCCTAAGGCCGGCCCTGTACACATTACATGAGGGAAACAAGAACAGGACATGGACAGGGCAGGACAGGACTGTACATGGACTGGGAATACAAGACAAAATAAAACAAGAGATACAAGGCAAAACAAGAGGAGACATAACTAAGTACTATATATGTAATAAACATTGGAGATTTAGGCATACATAAATGGCAGAGATGTATGCAGCCCACCACTGCACCAAAGTACTCCAAGTATGGTAGGTCCTAACTGCCTAGATATGCATGACTAAATAAACAATAAAACACACACAGTACTTACCTGCAAAGAAATGAGCAGATAAAATACCACTGCTTGCAGGCTGAAACAAAAAGGATTTATGGAAAAAGAATGGGTGTGGCAACAAAAACCAAACAGTTAAAGGAATCCAGGAGACTGGGAATTCCAGGAACGGAATAAAGGAATGAACCCAGAAAACCCAGCATAAAGAAAACCAGACATAGAAAACCAGAAAAAAACAAGAAAAACTAAGCAAGAATTGTAAAAATAGTACTGGATACCAGAAGCCAAGGTCAGACATCTGCGCAGAATGGAACAGGATGTGACAAGAAGCCACTTAATTAAACTCAATGCACAAATTAATAAATTAAGAGAACAAGACTTTCTGAACTTTAAACTGGATTTGCAAAACAAAAATTGCTATAGCTAGGTCGATAAATGATAAAAAAAAAAACTAATGATCAACCAATCAACAAAATAAACAGATCTATGGAGAAGGTAGAAACTAAATAGGACCACAAAAGCCATAGAGCCTTTTGACTAATACATTTAGAAAAATTAAGAAAAATAATTTAGATCAAAAACTATAACTGTAGCGGAGCCTTAGTCCTGCCTAGAACTTTCCTCCGCTGTATCACCAGGTCTTCTTTATAAATGTTTAAAATATGAATTAGCCCCCCGCCTGGTAGATGCCTTTAACAATTTTGCAAATAAGGGTTCTATGCCGAAGGATTTCCTAAGAGGCTATATTGTTACAATTCTCAAACAGACAAAGATCCTACAGGTGTTAAGAGCTATATATTTATTTCCCTTTTTAACATCGACTCAAAGATATACGCAGCAATGATAGCGATTAGAATAAAAAAAAGTTATATCAGATTTGATCAATATAGATCAAGTGGACTGACCCTTGAAGCAGATGGGCCACCACAACTTTAGATGCAGAAAAAGCTTTTGACAGGTTCAGTTGTAATTGTATGGAAACCACACTGAAATATTTTGGATTTGAAGGATGAATACTGGCTTTATATTTGGGTAGAATAATTGGTTCTGCAATTGTGACAAAATGGTTTAATTTAACAAACAGAACCAGACAGGGCTGTCTGCAATTGTTACTGCTGTACCTTTTAACCAAAGAGTTATTGGCCATATATATAAGAAATAACAAAAAAATAACAGGCTTTAGAGATACTGTAGAAATAAATATCAAGCTATATGCAGCTGAGCAGACATATTGATAATAAGCAATACTTCTAAATCGGTGGTACTCTCTATGTTCTTGAGCACGGAGACGAAGACAGCAATTACTGAAAGATTTGTATTTTTATGGGCAAAAAAAAGATTTACTTACTTAGGCATGAATATATCCTCTAGCCCTGAAAAATGGCTTGAATGAATACTAACTTTAAAATATGGAAAAATAAGGAGATTTTGTGGTGGGACATATGTCAAGAAAGTCGAGACATATGTTTTGCCTAAATTGACTGACTTGTTGGGTTTTGTAACCTTGAGTGTGCCTTTGAGCTTGCTTAAGATAATTTAATCCTCCTTATCTGAGTTTATATATGCTAACAAAAAAAATAATAATGGGTTGGCTTGGGGATACCATGTTTGGTTAGACTCACTTAACCTCCCTTACTTGCACATGCTATTAGATCTCTTCAAGAATCCTCTAAAGCTGAGAACTAATCTAGACTCAAACAAAAAATGATATATATATATATACTCTTAGAAATTTGGCTTCTGTTTTCTGGCTTCCAATAGAATCTAGCAAGAAATTGATTTACTCCAAAGATATGATTTCATTAAGACATATTATTTTGAATTGGTATAAGATCAAAAAGAAACTGGGACTGGGAGGTACTATATTACCATCTATAAAAATAAACTGTCAGGATTACAGAATGATACAGCACGTAGAATTGTGTAACACAGAGGACTGATAGGTAATGTATACCGGACCTTAGAATGGCCGGACTAACGTACCAAAGAATAGTCAGGAATAGCCGAGGTCAAGGGAAACAGAAAGAGACACAACGATAAGAAAAAGCCGTGAGTCAGGGATGCCAGAAAACAGGGAAGTCAAAAACAATGCCAAAGCCAAATAACCAGAATTACCAGAATCAATAACGCGCTCTCGGACAACCACAAGGAAAACCACGACAGGGCACTAAGCAGGATGAAAACTGGGCCTAAATACCCCTCATCTAGATTTGATAGGCTGTAACTGGCCTTTGACCCCAGGTATATTTGCATAATTGCTGCTCAGCATTAACCCTTCTGTGGATTTCGTTGCTGCTCGGCACAACTTTTCCTGCGTGGACAGTAAATATCCCCCCTCCCTACCTTATGTAGGGAGGGGGGATCCTTGCTGCCATGTGCCATCCCTGGTGGTCCAGTGGAGAGTGAACTCTAGCCTGCGGAGCTAGAGTTAACTCTCGCGAGATCTGAGTGTTGCCGTGGCAATGCTCAGATCTCGTGAGAGGAACCTGGCAGAGCTGCTGTCTAGAGCTCCCGGGGTCCTCTACTGCCTCCCTCCGTGTTGCTGTGGGTTGTTGAGGTAGATCTTTGATCTCCCCGCCAGCCCATGGAGGCTAAGAGCAGAGCCGGCACTCAAATAGCGCCGACTCTGCGTGAGCCGTCAAGGGAGATCCGGACATCTCCAGAGAAGTCCTGGGGAATAAAGTGTGGGAACTCTTTTCCCACCCCCCCCCCCAAAAAAAATATACACGTGTGTTTGTGTATATATATACTGACACACAGATATATATACGCGTGCACACACATACTCCGGCACACACATACATTCACAGACACACACACAATTACAGACACACACACACACCCATATACACACATACACTCACAGACACACATACACTCACAGACACACACACACTTACAGACACACACACATACCCATACACTCAGACACACATACTCACAGACACACACACACTCACAGACACACATACTCACAGACACACATACACTCACAGACACACACACTCACAGACACACATACACTCACAGACACACACACTCACAGACACACACACATACCCATACACTCAGACACACACATATTCACAGACACACATACACTCACAGACACACACTTACAGACACACATACACTCACAGACACACACTCACAGACACACAAACACACACATACATACATTCACAGACACACTTACAGACACACACACATACACTCACAGACACACTTACAGACACACATTCACAGACACACACACATACATTCACAGACACACTTACAGACACACACACTCAGACAGGCACACACACATACAAATATTTTTTTTTTTAAATTAAAAAAATGTCCACCCAGCCTCCCTACCTGGAGTGCTGGCGTGGACTTGTCCCTGGGGTCCAGTGGGTCGGGTGCCGGTCTCCATCTCAGCCGTGGCGAGAGAGCTGTGTGCTCTCTGCTCCCTCTCACCGCGCGGGCTGTCTGCTGTAGCTGGGAGCCGGAATATGACGTCATATTCCGGCTCCGGCATCAGCAAACAGCGCGCGGCGAGAGGGAGCAGAGAGCACACAGCTCTCTCGCCGCGGCTGAGATGGAGACCGGCACCCGACTGGGGGGGACTTGCCTCCCCCCCCCGCCATGATAGGGGGAACATGGGGGCCGGAAGGGGGCATTTGGGGGCACTGAGTTCCTGCAGGACTCAATACATAGGCGTGCCGCGGGGATTAGGGTGTGCCCAGGCACACCCGGCACACCCCGTGCGCACGCCTATGTCAAAGACACTGACCTAATCCTTTGGATAACTAAAGGGCTGGATAATTTGGTAGATCTCATGAGTGGTAAAACATTTTAAAACCATTTCAAAAATTGTGTACTAATTTTGAAATTCCAAATTCAGAATTTTTTTAATTATTTGAAAATGAGAGCCTATCTTTCTAGAAGCTTAGCAACTAATAGTGAAACTTAGTTCAATCCAGTTTAACATTATTCATAAATTTAAAACAAAAACACTGATTTCCGTAATTAACTCACAGTTAAAATAATGAAAAAATAGCTATCTTCACATGCTCTATTTAAGTGGGAGCAGGAATTAGGAATTACAATTTAATATACAAATTTGTGGAAAATTATTGACCATGGTATATAGAGAAATTCATAGTTTGAACTTAAATTAATTTTAAACTTTTTAATAGATGGTACTTAGTCCCTAGAAGAATGGCAAAAAATTATATTCCTCTCAATACTTTTGGAGATGTGGAACCCAAGAGACGGCATATTGTACAGTTATCCAGAAGACCTGGGCTGAGGATTTTGATATAACAAGTAAAATAGTAAGCAAAAAAATTGATTTACATCAAATTTAATAAGAAAAATTTTACATTTTTGATACATTTGTTTGCTGCGAAAAAACTAAATATTGCAAAACGTGAAAAATTCTAATAAACCAGATTTGAAGGCAATAAAATTAAAGTTTATTTTAATGCAAGATGGAGAGAGGTATTTCAACTTTGTCTAATATTAAACATCACAACTACGGTCTATGGGATTACTGGATTAAAATAGTAGAACACATTGAACTCAAGTAACTAACTTTAGATTACAACCCTTGCACATTTTATTATAAACTAGATTGAGATATTAAATATTGGCTTGGGGTCTTAACCCATTCTGCCTATGTTGGCTCACTGCGGTTTGCTCTTTGTGTGTGTGTGTGTGTGTGTGTTTTTTTTTATGTGTTAAAATATAATACTTAATTATTCAATTCAGAGATCAACCTGCTAGCCAGCCACCACATTAATATGTAATTTTTATTTTTAAAAAGGTTAATATGACCCCCATATTAGTATAACAGTGAATCTGTAGACCTCCCTTATGTCCCCACTTGCCAATATGGCAGATGGGGACATTTCAACTAAGCATTAAAAAACTAGTGACTGGGCAGCCAATGGGCATCAGGTTAGGGGACTTTAGATGAAATATTTATCTATGGACAGACCACTTCCCCCCTATTCCACCCCCTGTGTCAAGCAGGTAGGTGCTATTAATTTTAAAACATGGGGGAACATTCTAATGTTGTCAGCAGGTCTATTACTGGGGTGCCAGAAACCCCCAAGTCCACACCCATGAATGATATCTGGGGGATACCAGTTTTACAAAGGGGATACCTAGTGTTGCTACCAGCTCCCATTCATAGGCACCAGGTGGTTGTTTTATTTATAATACAAGGGGGATAGACATGGTTGACAGGTGGGGACTACTAATAAAATATACAAAGGGGGTGTCCAAAAGTTCCCCTATATTCCTGACCCTATAGTAAAGTGTTCCTTTAACCCCTTAAGGACCAAACTTCTGGAATAAGTCATGTGTCCTTAAGGGGTTAAAGATTTAGCAAATTCATTCTCAATCCAGTTCAGTCCAGGCACAAGGAGGGCACACAATGCAAATGAAGAAGAACAATAGAAACATTTGTGTCATGTTTCCACCTCTCTGTATGTATGTTATCTCTATGCTAACTGCCAGCTGCAAGGAACAGACCTTATCACAATGATTAAAGCAGATTAAGCAACAGCACACACATAAAAGTACATTTTTAAATCTTATAAGGCTACTTAAAATCACCTCTCTCAGCAAACAAACATGGGGATTCATTTTCACCATATGGCCATACTGTGTTAAGCCCATCACTATTTCAAAGCACCCCAATATCGGTGGGTCCTACAAAAATTCCACCGTGGGAGACAAATCAAATAGTGCTAAATAAGCTGAAGTGTATTTAAATAATCTGTTTGTAAGAGCATTCTGAATATGTATAATACAAAATTAATGTGATAAATGCAATTAAACCAATACCGTGTCAAAACTGAAACAATGAACGTAATAGTGTTTTTAAGTATATACTCACAATGCAAATTATATATCTGCTCAATGAAATTCAAATTGACATTACTATCCAAAACCTCCTCAAATATATACCTGTGGTCACCACCAAAACGGTCTCTTTAGTTAGGGGACTGGGAGGGGTGCTTAACCCTAAAAGTAATCCCCAATGTTTGCTGAAATAGGTGGTTTTAGGTAGCCTTATACAATTTAAAAAATGCATTTTTATGTGTGCGTTGTTCCTTAATCTGTATTATATATTCAGTCTGGTTATTACGGCAGCAACATTCCTGCAAAATGTGCCCCCAATTCCTTTTTGTCTTTTCTTATCACAATGATTGACTGGGAGCTAAGATGAAGGTGTTGGCTGTAGGATAAAAATGTGTGCTTTTCTGCAATTAATTCTACTTTTCAAAACTTACAGATACATACATGTTAAATCTATGGGATGACGAAACACAATATTAAACGTCTTGGCATGTGACTCTTCCCCTTTAAACATCCTGTGAAGCAATTCATACTGTGTCCTTAAATGAGCCCAGTAGGGGAAGTATGCATGCAATAAGGAGTACCTCATTACTAAGAAAGGAATTGTATTTATGGAATGTTTATTGACAGCCCAGTAATGCATTTAAATAGTTTACTTGCAATGTGGTCAGATAATAAGGAACACTAGGCAGGAAGATAACCTTAGATCAGTTTTAGTATCCAGATATACGCACACAAATACAGTGTATATTTGAATGCGTACAATGAGCTTTATACACAAATACAGGGTAATATAAGATATAGCAAGCTCTTTTTAGAAAGAGCTGTATAAGTGTATAAGTCTGGACCATTTTTACCTCTTTTTCCTTACATTGTTCTGTATATGAAGTTTTTCTTTTGCCCTAAGCTGAAGCAAGCAAGGTGAATAGTTAGTGTAGGACCCACCTAAGATGTTTGCCTTGACGTGGCAGATGTGCTTACATCTAACGGCCATTGGAGCGGAACTAAAAACCTCTATTTAAATACGTGTGCATAGGGATTTGGGATAGTGCGCAAGTAACTTTTTTTTCTTTGTTTTTTATTGTATGTATTGGGGCTGATGTGAACTATGGTCATTGCTGCCTCCCAGGAGTAGTGGGAGTTTGAGTACGGGACTTTTTTTTTCTGTATTTCAGTAACCTTAGACCAGTTTTATTATCCAGATATACGGATGCACATACAGTGTATATTTGAATGAGTACAATAAGCTATATGCAGAAATACAGGGTAATATAAGATAATAAGCTCCTTTGAGAAGTCCTGTATAGGTCTGGACCATTCTTACCTCTTTTTACTTATATTGTTCTGTATATGAGATTTAGCTTTTGAATGTTCTGATTTCTAGACCCCAATTTGGCTTGATATAAACTGAACCTGACTTATTCATTTCCAGGAGTATCCCACCTCGGTCTAAATCAGTGGTAGTCAACCTTTTTCTAACTACCGCCCACTAATGCATCTTTTTGGTTGAAAACATTTCCTTACCGCCCACCAGTTTTCGCGCAAGTGCGGAATATTTTTTTCGAAAGAAGGGTGTTTTAAAAAAAAAAAAATGTACGTTCATTTATCTTTTTATTTCCAATTAATGCATGTTTATAATGTTTTTAACTTTATAAAGTTTAATGCGAAAACAAAGTAAATTGAAATTACCTTTACTAGTGATTAATGAGATCCTTGAGGTTGATGCTGCAAGACTAAATATTTGATATCTGGTTCGATTTTCGTAAGGAACAAACAAAGGTCTCCTCTTTCGGTGATATTCAGACGACTTCTCTGTTTGCGCATAATAGGATTTCTCATCTGTGCGTCATCTCCCCTCTTCTCCCTCCTCAATTCCCCTCCCCGCCTTTTTTTTTTCCCTTTTTTTTTAACCTTCCTTATAGCAATGCCCAGTAGGAAGGCTGAGCTAGGTATCCCACTATAACAGACTGGCACACAGGGCCGCCATCAGGACATGACAACCGTGACAATTGTCACGGGCCCGGCGGCCCTGGGGGGCCCTGGCCCGGGCCCCACGTGTATCAGCGGAACTGCCGCCGGTGCATCTGCACCAGGGCCCACACGCTTATGGGGCCCATCAGGTGGCCCAAGCATTTAGGGCCACCCAATGGGCCCTATTATCTTCAGGGGCCCGGTCAGCGCTGTAATAGCGCGACCGGGCCCCTTTAAAAAAAAAAAATGCAGCTCGTCACTTCTTCCCAGTTTACTCCGCGCGGGAAGGAGGAGAGAGAGGCCGCGAGGAGAGGCAGCCGACTCACATCATCCCCAGCCACCCTCCTGCGACGAAATGGTAAGGAAGAGAGGAGGGTGGCTGAAAATGAGGTGTATGTGTGTATATCAGTGTATGTATGTGTGTATGTCAGTGTATGTGTGTGTGTATGTCAGTGTATGTGTGTGCCTGTGTATGCCTATGTATGTATGTATGCCTGTGTGTGTATGCCAGTGTATGTGTATGCCAGTGTATGTCAGTGTATGTGTATGCCATTGTGTGTATGCCATTGTGTGTATGCCATTGTGTGTATGCCAGTGTTTGTGCACTGTGTGTATGCATGTGTGTATGTCTGCTTTAGTATTTGTATCTGTTAGTGTGTGTGTGTGTGTGTATTCCTGTGGGCAGGATTTGGAGGCTTGCCCTGTGGGCGGGCTTGAAGGGGGGCCCAGACCTTGAGCTGATGGCGGCCCTGCTGGCACACATACATACAGACACACAAGACACACATACAGACAGACAGTCACACATGCAGACACACAAACAAACATACAGACAGGCACACATACATACACACACACACACACAGGCACACATACAAAGACACACACATACAGACAGACACAAGAAACATATACATACAAAGACAAGACACACATACATACACACATATATACAGACACAAGAAACTTATACATACAAAGACAAGACATACATACACACACATATATATATATATACACAGACAGACACACACACACGACATACAAAGACACACATACAGACAGACACACAAGACATACATACAAAGACACAGACACACACAAGACATACATACAAAGACACATACACACACAAGACATACATACAAAAACAAGACACATATATACAGACACACACAGGCATACATACAAAGACACATACACACACAAGACATACATACAAAAACAAGACACATATATACAGACACACACACACAAGACACACACACAAGACACACACACAAGACACACACATAAGACACACATACATAAGACACACATACATAAGACACACACACATACAGACACACATACAGACACACATACAAACACACATACAAAGACACACACACAATCAAACACACATTATATTTAAGTCACCCTCCTGTTTCCTACCTTTAAGGTGCAGGAGGGTGACTTTCCCTGGGGTCCAGTGGTGGCTCAGGTGGATGGGAGTCAGAGTTCCCACTCTGACTCCCCCCTCCTCCTTCCTCCCGCGCGGCTCTCAGTTTTAGCTGGGAGGAGTGACCGGGGAATCACTTCCTCCCAGCTCTGTGATGTCATCACAGGGGGCCCGGTCGCGCTGTTAAAGCGCCCAGCGCTGACCGGGCCCCCTAACAATCCACATCCATCGGGTGGCCCTGACAGCATGGGCCACCTGATGGACCCCTCCATATGAGGCCCCGGCGGATTGCCGCTGGGGCCGCAAGTGGTGATGGCGGTACCCGGTCGCAGGGGTACCGCTGGCTCGCACCCGCCCGCCGGCTCACCCAATCTATAAAAAAATTTGAAAATCCCTACCGCCCACCTGGAATCCCGAAACGTCCACTAGTGGGCGGTAGGGACCAGGTTGACGACCCATGGTCTAAATGATTATTCTACTCTTCACATGCTCTTGCTTAAGTATGGAAACTAAAAGGGACACTATAGTCACCTGGACAACTTCAGCTTAATGAAGCAGTTTTGGTGTATAGAACATGCCCCTGCAGCCTCACTGCTCAATCCTCTGCCATTTAGGAGTTAAATACCTTTGTTTATGAACCCTAGTCACACCTCTCTGCATGACTTGCACAGCCTTCCATAAACACTTCCTGTACAGAGAGCCCTATTTAGTTTTTTTTTTATTGCAAGTTCTGTTTAATTAAGATTTTCTTATCCCCTGCTATGTTAATAGCTTGCTAGACCCTGCAAGAGCCTTCTGTATGTGATTAAAGTTCAATTTAGAGATTGAGATACAATTATTTAAGGTAAATTACATCTGTTTGAAAGTGAAACCATTTTTTTTTTCTTCCATGCAGGCTCTGTCAATCATAGCCAGGGGAGGTGTGGCTAGGGCTGCATAAACAGAAACAAAGTGATTTAACTCCTAAATGACAGTGAATTGAGCAGTGAAATTGCAGGGGGATGATCTATACACTAAAACTGCTTTATTTAGCTAAAGTAATTTAGGTGACTATAGTGTTCCTTTAAGAGGGATGTAGGGGAACGACACTGATATGGACTGGCTGACAATGAAATTAGTTACTGTAAAGCTGACTTTGCGCACTATGCAAATGCTCTTGCTGCTTCAGTCTCTCTAACATTGTGGGAGGTTTCCTTTCTTCTACACTCACTACACACACTTTTTCTTTGTCTCAGACTGTATACCAGGAGCTTCTGCCTGCTAGTAAGAAGGTTAGGAGAGGAGTGGGCCAGCGAGTGCTTAGAGAGCATAGAACTAGCATATCATTAGACGCATTCATGCCAAGCTCAGCATGCTGTCTGCACAGTGTGCAGTTGGTTTGTCATCCTGCGTGATTGGCAGGCAGCCTGACATGCATTCATGCCAGGCTGACTATCTAATTCTTCTTGCAGACACGCCCTCTTTTTGGGCATGTTTGTCCCTTTGGGCAGTTCTGGTTACATGATTCACATCAGTGGTTTCAGTGCAAACAAGCACTAAACGGGCAATGGGTATTTAAGGAACACTATAGTCACCTAAACAACTTTAGCTTAATGAAGCAGTTTTGGTGTATAGATCATGCCTCTCAGGTTTCACTGCCCAATTCTCTGACATCTAGGATTTAAATCCCTATGTTTCTGTTTATGCAGCCCTTGCCACACCTCCACTGGCTGCGACTGATGCAGCATGCATTAACACAAATTGGTTTCCTTTTCAATCAGATTTAACTTACCGTAATCTTTTTTTTTTTATCTATTGCTCAGTAAATTGAACTTTAATGACACACAGGAGGCTACTGTAGGGACTAGCAAACTATTAACAAAGCGGGAGATAAGAAATTCTAACTTAAACAGAATTTGCAATAAAGGAAGTGTAAACATTAGATGACCCTTTACAGGACATGTTTAGGAAGGCTGTGTAAGTCACATGCAGGGAGGTGTGTCTAGGGCTGCATAAAGAAAGTGATTTAAATCCTAAATGGTAGAGAATTGAGCAGTGAGGCTGAGAGGCACCTAAACTGCTTCATTAAGCTAAAGTTGTTTTGGTGACTATAGTGTCCCCTTTAAGCTGTACATTTTAGGTTAGAACCTACACTTGACAAAAACCCTGAAGTTGGGCCAAAACATTGCCGATTCCACACAGGTGGAATACATCTATTTCAACTTATTTTTGAAATGTCTTCATTGTTTTTCTAATACTTTGGAGCAGGAGACATTGAATCATTGCTTTTATTCATCGGCCTCCGTGTACTATGTTCAACGATAGAAAAGACAGAATTTATTACAATGATTGACAAGGATTTAAGATGGAGACCCTCTGTTCAAGGATAGAGCACCAGTTTCAATTTGTACTTTTATTGTTCAGATCTCACATGCACGTGTTTGCTAAATACTCAGGATAATGAAACACATTAGTAAAAAATAGTAAACATAACAGTAAAATTGCTGGCAAGCCACAGCTTCCCTTTAATGTTAATTTTCCTGGGCAAGTTGCCAAAGTTACAATTTATCACCTTCAGTGTGTCCACTTTCGTAACATGTGCAGGTTTAAAAATCTCAATGTAGCTTTCCTTCCTGGTAAAAAAAATATATTATAAATAAATATATAAATAAACACCACTACCAAATTATTCATAATGCAAAAAAAAAAAAATGTATTTTCTAATTAAAACGTTTTTACAAAATCTAAAACCTGAAGAAAAATGAAAAAGAGAAGGCTATCAACCTTTAACTGTACTTTTTCAAGATTATTTTTTTCTTTTTTACATTATGTAAAAAAGTAAATTCAGAGGGGGAACTTTTTTTTGTGGAAAAATTGAAAATGTTATTTCAAAGTAATCAAAAATGTAAAAATAGCTCAATTTCATTATTTTCTCATTCAGTTAGTTTAGCCTACAATTCTTAGTTCACAATAGAACATGGCAATATAAATAAAGTAAGGTAATTGCATCTTGCAGCTTTGTCTAAACTCAATGGTACATTAGGGACGGCAGCCTATTCATCGATATCCATATAGGTCAGAATCTAGAACTTGCTGCTGTCAGGGTTCCTTTGTTCCTACCTCGTAAAAGGTAACCCCTGCTATCATGAAGGCAGTCATGGATCATTATTTTCAGTGGAATAGAACTTAGTGATGGGTGTAATAGACAAATAGGTCCTTATATCACTTTTTGTTTTGGGTTAATCTTTCTTTTATTAAGGCGTGCGAGTTGGCATACAGAATTAAGACAAGGAAATGTACATGATGATTACAAGACGGGGATATCATAGCATTAACATTAACAGGAATAGTGAACATTTCCTAGACATTAATGCCTCATTTTCTATTTTTAAAGAAGTTGGAGTTTAAGCACTTTAATCGGTTGCGTCTAGGGCGTCAGACGTAGGTAGGTGCCTTAGATCACTTTTAACAATCAATTAATACTATAAAGAGGTATTATATTGCAAGAGAGAACACAATCACCGTAGCAGTATACACTCACTGTCAGTGTGTTATATTATAATTAACAGGTGGACAAAATTCAGAATTAATACATAAAATTAGGAGAACATTAAAATTTGATGCATTGATTGCTTAGGTCATTTAAAAATAAATCTGCCATGTCTGGAACATTTTTTCTTCATTTAAAAAAAATGTGTAGCGGTATAATCTGTTAGTAATTGCATTGTGCATATATTCTCTTGAACCAAAAATGCCATAAAAGAATAAGTTTCAAGGTTGAACTTGATACATTTTAATCTGTATTCAACCTACACTCAGGGCTGGACTGGCCCACTGGGATACTGGTGACAGCTTCCTATCAGACCAGGTGGAGGATACTGAAAACCTCTACCGTTGTCTGCTTGACTACATTTCACAGGGTAGGTGAGCTGGCATGGCCAGAAGGGAAAAGAGCACATAGACAGGCTTGGGTGGTGAGAAACAATGGAGGATAAGGGGGGGTGAGACACAATGTAGGCTCGGGGGGGGGGGGGGGGGAATGAGACACATGGAGGGGTTGGGGAAGTGAGAAACATGGAATGGCTGGGGGGATGAGAACATATAATGGCTGGAGGGAAATGAGGCACATGGAGGGGCTGAGGGGGGATGAGACACATGAAGGGGCTGGGGGGAATGAGATACACAGAGAGACTGGGGTGAAATCTAAAACATAGAGGGACTGGGGTATTAAGGAGACACAGTGAGGCTGGATGGGGAAGGAGATAAACAGAGAGACTGGGAGAAGGAAAAAGGACACACAGAGGGATTGGGAAAGAATGAGACACACAAGGGGGCTAAGGGAAAAAAGAGACAAACAAAACAGCTATGAGAGAGAAAGAGACACACTGAGGGACACTGGGGAAGAAAGAAGCACACAGAGGGGTGAGGGAGAGAAACATAACCATGGAGGGGCTGAGGGAAAAACAGACCCACAGAGCGGCTGAGAGGGAGAAAGAGACATACAAAGAGGCTGGGGATAGAAAACACACACAAAATGGACTTGGGGGAGAAGACACGCAAAGGGGCTGGGGGGGAAGAGGCATACAGAGGGGCAGGGGAAATGTAAAAAGAGACACACATAGGAAGTAAAAGATACACAATGGGAGTTGTAAGAGACACAAAAGAAGGATGTAAGACACACAAAAAGGGAAAAATTGGGTCTAAAATACTAAAGCAGGTAAAACAATCAAAAGAGAAGATAAGATAAGAAACACAAAAGGGGCAAGAGATTCAAAACAGGGGTTAAGAGAAACACAGGTGAAAATCCTTTCTTTGTGGGGGGATGTCACAAACTTACCTTTACCCAGAGCCCGCGCTGCTCCTCCCCTTGGGCAGCATGTCCCAAATGCTCCACGTGGCCACGTGGCCTGAATAGAAAGCTTACCTTCGGTCCCACAAACGGCTCCCTCTGCTGGTCTGCAGGGTGAAGTGCAGCCCCTAGAAATAAAATATAAAGCCATGAAGTAATTTCCTTAAAGCGACCACGTCATCTAGGCGACCCGATGCTGTTCAGGCTCGCAGAGATGACGTGGACCAATGTGAACTCTTTTGAGCCTATTTAAGGCTTGTTTCAGCCTCCATTCATTGCTCTATCATGGTTTCCATTAGACCCTCGTTTAGTGCTCCTAGAGAGTCTATTGTGATTTCCTATGTGTTTGACTTGTGATTTCTGGTATCCTGACCTCAGCTTCATATTTGACTTGTGATTTCTGGTATCCTAATCTTGATTTATATTGACACAGTTTCTTGTTGTTTTAATAAGTTACCGTATTTTTCGCTCCATAAGACGCACTTTTTTTCCCCTCAAAAGTGAGGGGAAATGTCTGTGCGTCTTATGGAGCGAATATGAAGCTTTACTTACCTGTCTTGCCGCGTTGGCCGGCAGCACAGGGCGCACCGCGGTAGTGGAACTTGAATTTCATGTTCCGGTTTCCGGCGGGACTGAAAGGAAGTGTGCACAAGCTGAGTGCGCACTTCCTTTCAGTCCCGCCGGAAACCGGAACATGAAATTCAAGTTCCACTACCGCGGTGCGCCCTGTGCTGCCGGCCAACGCTACAAGACAGGTAAGTAATTATGGGACAAGGGGAGGGGGACAGTATGGGAGGGGGATGAAGTCTATGGGGAGGGAGGGGGATGAAGTCTATGGGGAGGGAGGGGGATGAAGTCTATGGGGAGGGAGGGGGATGAAGTCTATGGGGAGGGAGGGGGATGAAGTCTATGGGGAGGGAGGGGGATGAAGTCTATGGGGAGGGGGGGGATGAAGTCTATGGGGAGGGGGGGATGAAGTCTATGGGGGGGGGATGAAGTCTATGGGGAGGGGGTGGATGAAGACTATGGGGAGGGGGTGGATGAAGACTATGGGGAGGGGGTGGGTGAAGACTATGGGGAGGGGGTGGGTGAAGACTATGGGGAGGGGGTGGGTGAAGACTATGGGGAGGGGGTGGGTGAAGACTATGGGGAGGGGGTGGGTGAAGACTATGGGGAGGGGGTGGGTGAAGACTATGGGGAGGGGGTGGATGAAGACTATGGGGAGGGGGTGGATGAAGACTATGGGGAGGGGGTGGATGAAGACTATGGGGAGGGGGTGGATGAAGACTATGGGGAGGGGGTGGATGAAGACTATGGGGAGGGGGTGGATGAAGACTATGGGGAGGGGGTGGATGAAGTCTATGGGGAGGGGGTGGATGAAGTCTATGGGGAGGGGGTGGATGAAGTCTATGGGGAGGGGGTGGATGAAGTCTATGGGGAGGGGGTGGATGAAGTCTATGGGGAGGGGGTGGATGAAGTCTATGGGGAGGGGGTGGATGAAGACTATGGGGAGGGGGTGGATGAAGACTATGGGGAGGGGGTGGATGAAGTCTATGGGGAGGGGGTGGATGAAGTCTATGGGGAGGGGGTGGATGAAGTCTATGGGGAGGGGGTGGATGAAGTCTATGGGGAGGGGGTGGATGAAGTCTATGGGGAGGGGGTGGATGAAGTCTATGGGGAGGGGGTGGATGAAGTCTATGGGGAGGGGGTGGATGAAGTCTATGGGGAGGGGGTGGATGAAGTCTATGGAGAGGGGGTGGATGAAGTCTATGGGGAGGGGGTGGATGAAGTCTATGGGGAGGGGGTGGATGAAGTCTATGGGGAGGGGGTGGGTGAAGTCTATGGTGAGGGGGTGGGTGAAGTCTATGGGGAGGGGGTGGGTGAAGACTATGGGGAGGGGGTGAGTGAAGACTATGGGAGAGAGGAGAAGACTATGGAAGGGGGGGACACTATGGGACAGGGGAGAAAAAAAATATTCTGTACAAACTGTCCCATAGTAAGAAACACTATGGGACAGTTTGTTCAGAATATTTTTTTTCTGGGTTTCTTCCTCTAAAAACTAGGTGCGTCTTATGGTGAGGTGCGTCTTATGGAGCGAAAAATACGGTAAGTCTGGCCATTCTAAGGCTTGGTAATAAGAAATACAAAGGGGGCAAGATATTTAATCCCTTAAGGACACATGACATGTGTGACATTTCATGATTCCCTTTTATTCCAGAAGTTTGGTCCTTATGGGGTTAAAATGGGGGTTAAGAGAAACACAAGTAAAGATGCATTTGTTTTTGCAGGGGGGAGGAGGAGATTCAATTCCACTGTGACCCTTGCTCTCCCTGTAACTCAGTTCTTCAGCACAGGAGTCTATGCCAAAGAGTTGGTTGACAGGTTAAGAGAAAGACCTCCTATTAAACAACGGACCTTATTGTAGAAAAAGACACACTGAAGGGCTTGAGGGGATAAGAGACAAACAGAAGGACTTTGGAAGAGAACAAAGCATATCGAGGAAAAGAAAATGTTACTTGCGCTTTCTCCTTAATCCCTATGTATATTTAGACAAATGGAGGTCATTTAGTTGCTCCAATGGCCATTGGAGGGAATGCCCGCCTGCCAACCTCAAGGCAGACCCCCCTAAGCGGGTCCTAACACTGACCCTTCAGCCTGCTTCCTTGAGCTTCTGGCAAAGATATCTCTAATGAGACAGAAAGGGGTATTTTTTATATACACCCCTATACTTATTAACCCTTAATAGGGAACACATGGGATGGGCAGCAGCATTGTAACCAGGCTGTGTGATACAAAGTAAATACAAATACAAAAAGAGAAGTCCTGCGCTTAGTCCCATTATTGCTGGACCAGCAGCAACGACTACAATACACATCAGCCCCAGGGTCAGTGTTAGGGTCAGTGTTAGGACCCGCTTAGGGGGGTCTGCCTTGACGTTGGCAGGCGGGCATTCCCTCCAATGGCCATTGGAGCAACTAAATGACCTCCATTTGTCTAAATATACATAGGGATTAAGGAGAAAGCGCAAGTAACATTTTCTTTTCTTTGGTTTTTACTATATATTGGGGCTGATGTGTATTGTAGTCGTGGCACACAGAGGGGTTTGGGGAAGAAAGAGACACAAAGAGAGCCTAGAAAAGGGGAACGAGAGACACACAGAGGGGCAGAGGAAGATGAACAAGAATGAGATACACAGAGGGGATGTGTGGAAAGAGACGCACAGAGGAGCTTCATGGAAAGAGCCAAGAAGAAAGAGACACATAGAGAGTCTGGGGAAGGGGGAAAAAGAGGCTATGGATAAAAATCACACAAAATGGACATGGGGAGAAAGACAAGCAGTCTGCTGACATCATCAGAAGTGGTAGCCTGATCTAATCACAGTGCCTCTCCTTAGGATTAGCTGAGACTGAGAAAGAGGCAGATCAGGGGCAGAGCCAGCATGATTCAAACACAGCCCTGGCCAATCAACATCTCCTCATAGAGATTAATTGAATCAATGAGTCTCTATGAGGAAAGTTCAGTGTCTGCATGCAGAGGGAGGAGACACTGAATGTTTGGATGCATTTTAAGCAGCCATGACCCAGGAAGGATCTCTAACAGCTATCTGAGGAGTGGCCAGTGAAGTTATCACTAGGCTATAATGCAAACACTGCATTTTTTCTGAAAAGATAGTGTTTACAGCAAAAAGCCTGAAGGTAATGATTCTATTTACCAGAACAAATTCAATAAGTTGTAGTTGTTCTAGTGACTATGGTGTCCCTTTAAGGAAGAATGCCGAGGTTGGAATGTTTCTTAACAATCATGAATATAATACACACAGAAATATCATTAATATATAACATATCTCTAATGAGCATGTATTGGCAGATGCACATTCCAGCGCAATAACATATTCAAAATGAGCACACTCATAGAACTTCAAAATGAACAAGATAACATCATTTTTTTAGAGCTGTGCAACACCATTTCAATCCCATTACCAAAATTTCCTTAACCCCTTCAGGATTGGTGACAGACAAGGTCCGTCATGGCGGGGAGAGCCTTAATGCCGGCTGACAGACCTTGTCCGTCACGCGTTAAAATTAACCCCAGATCACCGCGAATGCTGTCAGAGCGAGCACATGTGCTACAGGGACTTACTATCCGCCTCCCTGCACTTCTGGGTTCTGTGTGAAGTGCAGGGAGACGGATCAGAGCTGATCTTCTCCCTGTAAAAAAAATAAAATAAAGTTTAAATCAAATCCCAACCCCTTTACCCAGTTTAATTAAAAATTAACGCCTTCCCAGCCAATTGATCACTGACTACAGCGATCAATTAGCAGGGATTACATTTTACTTTCATCTGATTTTATTTTGTACTTTTATTTTTTGTAACTCTCAGGGGTTAATTTTATTTTATTAATTTATTTAAAAATATTAAATTGTATATTTAGCTAGCTGGGGTGGGTGGGAGTTATGGGAAATTGGGGAATTAACCGTTAGTGCTGCTTACTGCTAGTTAGGGGTTAACGGTAAAAATAAAAACTTTTACAATGTTAAATCTGTAAAAAAAAAAAGTTTTAAGAAAGTTTAGGAAAGTTTTAAAAAAAAAATGATTAAGCAAAAAATAGTTTAAAAAATAGTTTTAAAAAGTAAACAAAGTTTAAAAAAGTAAAAAAAATACATTTAAAAATGCTCATTACCACTACACCTGGAACAAACTAGAGAAAAAATGATCGCTAAGGTTCAAAATACACCTTTTGAATTACCCCAGGGTGTATTCTTTAATAAATAGTATGTCTTTGTGGGGAAGTTTCAATAATCAACCATCTAAACTACTCCTAAATGGAACATGGACACAGCGTAAAACTAAATATATACTTTTGTGCGGCAATTTTGTTTTCTTTTATGGCTATTAAGCTTACAAGACAAACATACCAAATTCTAAAATCGCTCCACATTAAAAGTTTATTTTACTCCTTGTGCTTTGTGACCTGTAACTACCAAAAAAAACTTAAAATCCCAGACACATTATATATTCTGTAAATCAGAACAACTAAATGAATTTATTTTTAATTACTTTCCTTAACCTGCACTAATTATGCATTTAATTATGCAATTGCAATTGCATATAAATGCAATTAAGCATTTATATATATATATATATATATATATATATATACACCCCTGTATCACAACTCAACTTTGAATTCCCGAAAGCTTGTTTATAAAAAATTATTTTAGTCAATAAAAAAGGTATTACAAGATACAAATTTTATCTGTTTTTTACATCTACATCACTGGACTAATACGGCTACAATCTCTACATATATATATATATATATATCTATATATATATATATATATATATATATATATATATATATATATGTTACATCAAATTAAAGCCCTTTCTGTCCTTTAAAAAACAGTATATAATATGTGTCGGTGCAATAAATTAGTAAAATGTAAATTGCAGTTGAACGCAAACAACAACAAAATTAAAAAATTGCTTGTGTCATTAAGCGTAAGAAAAGCTTCTGAAGCTGTGTCCTTAAGGGGTTAATATGTCAAGGTAGTTGGACTGAAACATGCAAATGCTCGTCTGCTTAAAGAACCACTATAGGCACCCAGACCACTTCAGCTTAATGAAGTGGTCTGGGTGCCAGGTCCAGCTAGGGTTAACCCATTTTTTTATAAACATAGCAGTTTCAGAGAAACTGCTATGTTTATAAATGGGTTAATTCAGCCCTCAAATCCTCTAGTGGCTGTCTCACTGACAGCCGCTAGAGGCGCTTGCGTGATTATCACTGTGAAAATCACAGTGAGAGCATGCAAGCGTCCATAGGAAAGCATTGATAATGCTGTCCTATGAGACCGGCTAAATGCGCGCGCAGCTCTTGCCGCGCGTGCGCATTCAGCCGAATGGGAGGAGAGGAGGAGGATCGGAGGAGGAGAGCTCCCCGCCCAGCGCTGGAGAAAGGTAAGTTTTAACCCCTTTCCTCTCTCCAGAGCCCGGCGGGAGGGGGTCCCTGAGGGTGGGGGCACCCTCAGGGCACTATAGTGCCAGGAAAACGAGTATGTTTTCCTGGCACTATAGTGGTCCTTTAAAATAAATAATTTATTTTGTTTATTTTGAAGCCCTTTAAGTATTTTCCTTTACGTTGGAGTTACAGTTTACAATTTGAAGTTTTTTTCCACTTCCATATCTGCACACTATGCTCGTGCCCTACTGTGCTATGTAGGGTTGATATAGAATTTTTTTTCCAGGGCTGCTTTTAGTTCCCAGTCTGGCACTGCCCACATAACTATGTAACTGTGTAAAACGTTCACTTGAGCTGAAAGTCAAATACCATTTTTCTAAGAAAAACATCTCTATGTGTAGAAAAAACATGGTACATATTCTTCTAAGCACAGTTTCAGATATGGCAATTGTATTGTAGGGGTTATTGTATTCCGGAGATGACATAAATTGCATGGTGTGATTCAAAGGATTATAATTGCTTCACGGTCAAACCTTGAATAACTACCCTCCAGCAGTTTAACCCAGAAGTTTTCTTTTTAACGGGTTGCACCCTTCAAAAACAGTGTTTTAATAAAACCTTGTTTTGGTTTGGATGGTGTAACCTTGCATACATGTCCCCACCCCCCCCACCCAACCCATTAAAAAAATTCTCACACGCCAAGTCTAAGTTCTTCCTCAATCCTTGGAGAGCATTGATAGAGTGCTGTGTCACTGTTGATCTTCTGTCTCTTGCATGCTATGTATGTCAATGACAGACAGCCCAATATGCACAGATTTAACATTAGCCTGCCCTGAACTCATTTACTTAGACTCTTTATGTGCAGAGTTTCAAACATCATGACTACTTCAATTCACTGAAGTGATTTTGCCTTTTAGCATGAAAGCAGTACTGTGGATTATTAGCGTAGGACTTATGCTGGTACTTGACGCAGTAGGTGAGCTCTCACCTTAAAGGCTATTTATGTGGAATTAAAAACATATGGTATTCAACCCCTCCTAGACAGCGGGCATTCTATGCCGTCCTTTTTCGGGCGGTCCTAAACGCCGGTGGGTGGCATAGAATGTCCCCACTGTCCTTTGTACTTACTGGGTCCCCGCCGTTTCCCCGTCGGCGGTCGCAATCCTGTGGTCTGCCTAGGAGCTCAGGCAGACTCCCTCGGCCGATCCGACCCCCCTGGCCAAATGATCACATGGCCGGAATAGCCTGCTAATGCAGTGCCTGCAGGGGGACTGCCTGAGCTCTCAGGCCGTCCCCCTCATGCCTGTAAAAAAGTTTAGAAAGTTAATAAAAGTTAATAAAAAGTTGAAGAAAGTAAATAAAAGTACTTGGATCATATATTTACATATATATATATATATATATATATATATAGTACTTTTATATGCACATACACATACATAAACAATTAATAAAAGTGTATTGTAATATTATATATATATTATAATATATATTAATATTAAAACACACATAGAATGACGTTATTTTTATATATATATATATATATATATATATATATATATATATATATATATATATATATATATATATATAATTATAATTTTTTTCACATTGTAATTTGCCCGATTGGTTATGTTGCTTTTGAGACCGTATGGTAGCCCAGGAATGAAAATTACACTCATGATGACATACCATTTGCAAAAGTAGACAATCCATGGTATTGCAAATGGGGTATGTCCAGTCTTTTTTAGAAGCCGCTTAGTCACAAATACACAAAATTAGCGTTCAATTTAGTTTTTTGCATTTTTCACACACAAACAAATATGTACGCTAAATTTGGCCAGTGTTTGTAACTAAGTGTACTATAAAAGACTGGACATACCCCATTTGTAATACCTTGGGTTGTCTACTTTTGCAAATGGTATCCCATCATGGGGTAATTTTCATTCCTGGGCTACCATTTGGTCTCAAAGTCAACATAACCAATCTGGCGAATTTCAATGTGTATAACCTGAAAAATGTAACATGCTATATTTGACACTGTAACTTTCTAAAACACCATAAACTCTGTACATGATGGGTACTGTTATACTCGGGAGACTTCGCTAAACACATATATTAGTTTTTCAAAACAGTAAAACGTATCACAACAATTTTATTGTCCGTGTAAGTGCCATTTGTGTGTGAAAAATGCAAAATATTTCACTTTCACTGATGATATCATCGTTGTAATACATTTTACTGTTTTCAAACACTAATATTTGTGTTCAGCGAGTAAAACAGTACCCCCCATGTACAGATTTTATGGTGTTTTGGAAAGTTACAGGGTTAAATATAGTGCTAGCAAATTAAATTCCCTGGACTGTCGACATGGGTTGTCAGCCAGGCCCCGCTAATTGTAATTAATATAAATATATATGTAGAATTATAATATATATATATATATATTAATATATATATATATATATATTAATATATATATATATATATATATATATATATATGTGTGTATATATATATATATATATATTTATATATAATTTTTATAATAATTTGTATTTATATACAGGTATATATAGTGATTTATACGTATATATTTATGTATATAGATATATATTATTTTGTTCTACATGTATTTTGATATCAATATATATATTAATTTTAAAATACAGTTAGAACGAATTTACACACACATATATATATATATATATATATATGTCTTTTTTATTTATTTTTGTATTTATTTTTTTAAACATATTTACATATTTATTTATTTTATATTAATTACAGGCACTCCCCATGCTGGCATTGCTATGGACGGCTATGCCATCCATGTGATCGCAAGGTCCTCACAAGGACCTCATGATCATATGGCCCAGGGGGGCCGGAAAAGAAGGAGGGGGACTCCCTGAGCTGCAAAGGTAAGTACATAGGACGGCTTGGGCGTTCTATGCCGCCCGCCGGCGTTAAGAGCCAGGTCCCCAAGGACGGCATAGAACGCCCACCGTCCTTAAGGGGCTGAGGGGCTTAATGTGCATGAGTTTAACTTTTTTTTTTGTTTTATACAAAGCTGCACAAGTTTAGTGGACTGGGCTGTGTGCAGAGAACTCATCAGTCATAGACTTTTAACGTATGTAAACATTTCAGATTTTATTCACAAGATGGCAAACTGTAGTTGCAGTTGCAAAATTTAAGCAAATGTTGTTGATTTGGCAAACTTGGCTATAGTTACAGTGTGGATATCTTAGTCCTTGTTTTGCAATTCAACTTTCCATTCACTTAAATTTTGTGAATAAACCCTAGTGTATAGTGCATGTCA
The DNA here is from genome assembly GCF_036172605.1 of Pelobates fuscus. NCBI lineage: Eukaryota > Metazoa > Chordata > Amphibia > Anura > Pelobatidae > Pelobates > Pelobates fuscus. Next base: position 110,261,134 of record NC_086319.1, on the reverse strand, counting down.
GACTAACAAATATGCTGTGCAATCTATTGTATTGAGTCTGCTAATCTAACCCCCTTTTGTCCACCCCACTCAATGAGATACTAACACCATAAACTAATAGATACAAATATTTTGAAAACAATCACCAATTTATTCAGGCCTGACTCAACCCTGTACTGTTACATAATACAGTTCTAAAAGACAGGGCAATATGCATGTCTGTCTATTTACTCCTGACATAGATGCTGGTGGTCTGTTGATGGGGGGCAGGTAAAGGTGATTTTTTTTAAATGGCAATGGCCACAAAATACATTACCCTATTTCCCTTTTTTTGTTTGATTTTTTTTTTAGAGATGAAAATTAAAAGTCGTACATTTTATAAATATGTAGATGTTTATAGTTTCATCCATATAGATAGTTGTCATTTTAAACCCTGGCTTAATAATATCCCTAAGGAATAGTTCCAAAGGGTTAGATAAAATTGCACTGAAGGAGATGATTATGACGAAGCAGTCCAGCTTTTAAAAAAAAAAAAAAAAAGGATGGGCCGGACCCAACCTCCCCCTATACACCCCCCGCTCAACCTGACCCCCCTCAATCCCCCTTCTCACAACCCCCACCACCCTCAAACTTTCACCACAAAGCTCAATTGCCTAAATTACCAGTGACTAAATGGAAAACCAACTCACGACACCAGACACACTCACAACACCCTCCCTCACCACCGCACACGCCACAAACACCCCAGAACCAGGGATCGATAACCAAACCCAGGACTCAGGCCCTGATCTATACAAACCTATCACAAACCTCAACAAGACCCCTGCATCCTACACCACCATAAGCAAAACGACAAGGCGAAAACACTCCCAACACACTCTTCAAACGATACAAATCAACCTTACATCCGGACACCCCATACAACACCGAAAGACCCCACGGGGGAAACACAGAACACAGGCTCACCACCGACGGGCACGAACACAATAATGCCAATATCAAGACAACACTAATGCCCCAAATGACAATACACATGGTTAACCCACAAGAAGCACATCTTAGCAAGGTACTAACCGAATGTAAATAACCTACAAATTGTTTACCTTAAGCACAATGAACGTGTGATGACTAAAGATGTGTAACCCCCTATGTTGAACACCCTTTCCATACTCTTTATTCTGTACCCCAAGTTACCCGAAGATATAATTGGACAAACTGAAAATAAAGAATTTATTAAAAAAATAAATAAATTAAAAAATAAAACCTGGAGCTAATTAGTGATGAAGTATGAGAAAAAGCTAGAGCACTACTCTTCAAATAAAAAATATAAAACTAAGTCCAGTCAATCCGCAAGAGAGCAAAACTTTGTAGTTTCGGGATATGCTGACGACATCCTCCTCACATTGATGAATCCCATGGAATCAATGCGGGACTTGGTCCCACTTCTGTCCACTTATGGAGACATATCAGGTAATAAAGTGAATATGGAGAAGTCCAGTGCTCTAACTTTACACCACTCGGTGACGGATGCGGCACATATTGGCGACACCTATAAAATACGAATGGAATACAATCACATCAAATATTTGGGGATAAGTATTTGGGGATACTGCTGATCCAGATAAGTTGTACCAAGCCAATTACACTCCCCTCCTGAAGGCACTCACGGATGACATGGAGCGATGGACCGACATACCAATATCCTGTATAGGCAGAATTCACTCAATCAAAAAAGAACATCCTTCCCCACATACTGTTCCTCTTCCAGGCATTGCCTATACCAATCTCTAAAAAATATTTAGCACCACTACAAAGAGAGAGAGACAGATTTGTATGGCAGAATAAGAGATATAGAGTGGCATGCAATATACTGTACCGACCCAGAGCTGCTGGGGGGCTAGGATTGCCACACCTTCACTATTACTATCTGGCAGCCAATTGCCCATCTATCACCAATTCCATCTGGGTCTGGGACAGCTCCACTTGAAACCATGATCTTTCCATCCCCAATGATGCCCTTACTTTGTAACAGAGCTTTTCCCCCTGAGCATGAGGGCAAAAGACTATAAGGGCCTTGAATATGCAGGATTACTACGCATACATCAAATATATGTAGGAGAAAAGTGATACCATTTTACAAACTCAAGAATAGGTCCACTCTAATTTCTGATTTCTTCAGATATATCCAGATGCGGGACTTTGCGAGTCTAGCCCACATAAAAAAGGCAGCCCGTACACGGCTTACCTTCTATGAACAAGTATATGATGCTTAGGCATACCAGAGAGGTCTGATTAGCACCATATATTCTCACTTCTGCTCCACTACAATAGACTGGACTGAATTAAACTACACCAATTGATGGAAAGCAGAGCTAGGAGAGGTTTTGGAGGGTTTAGATTGGCAAGACATATGGGAGGCAAATAGCAAAATGGCCATTTGTGTAACAATGGAGAAACAGGCTTTTAAAACAATGCTCAGATGGTACACGATACCAGTTAAGCTATAACACACATAGGCCTCCTCCCATCTATAATGGGACTCTCAGTATACACCCTCAACGTTATTAGTACTCCACACTGGATTACACATCCCAAAAACAAAAACCAAAAAAAACCTCAAAGGCAGGTCTAACATAAGAATAGAAGGTGATATATCAGTTGATAAAACTAATACTGTAAGGTACTTCCTGTAACATAACGCACTTTCATTGCTGGACAGACAGCATTTAAATTTCTGTTATATATAACTTTACCAATGTACAGACACATACACTCGCACGATTCCGAAGTCTAGAACTCACTTTCAATGTCCACCGCCAAACACTCGCCAAGTACTAAAATTCAAGGTATACCTATCACAACTATATTGTATTTGTTATGCATTCATTGTATTACAACACTGTATCATACCCAATGGTCGATTTTCATGTTACTTAAGACTGTAATGTTTTATTTGAGGATTCTGCCACAAATGGAAAAAATAAAGAATTAAAAAAAAAAAAAAAGTCCAGTCAACAGGAGCAGAATGTAGAAATTGCAGCGATCTTTAATTTTAACTCAAATAAAGATAATTTATATAAAATCATCAATAACAATTAGAGAATATTAAGACAAAAGATATTATTCATTTTATAGCGAACAAACCCATATTTGTCTATAGAGGGGCAAAAAAAGGTTAAAAGTGAAAAGATAAAAACAAGAAAAAAAATAAAAATAAAAACTGGCTCATTGTAGCCTGAAATTGTATCCACCTGTGGCCCGAGCAGGCGACACAAGAGTGTGAGGGCGGTTGCATACACAAAGCCAAAACTCCAGGCACAGCTGTACGAAACTGGCCTCGAAACATTCCCTCCAAAGCAGACACTCTGGGCCTGTTTGGCTTGTTAGAGGTTGTGGTATGGGGGGCATCTTAATCCACCATGCGGTCTAAGAGTCAGCACAAGTCGAGTCAGATTCTACAGAATCCCCATCGGGGACCAGGATTTCCCCCACCGGCCTGTTTATTTATTAACTATATTTGGTTAGGATGGATCATATATCCGATTCCAATATATGTCTGTAGCCCAAAAAATAAATGGAGAATACAGGCTGCCAGATTTAAAGATGGTGCATGGATTACATGAATAGAAGAGTGCCCCATGCAGGAGCAGAAGGACGCAAATGTAGAAATACCGGAGAAATACTATCATGGACCGGAAAAGTCGCAGTTAGACCTGATGAGAGGAAACAAGAACTACATGAAACCCATTATATAAAGGCAAGGATCAAATACTCATGTATATGCACTTTGAACAAGATATGTATGATCGAAACACGTTGTGCCTTGCTACCTTGTGCTGGTTTTGTCATTAATTTTATTTTTGTGCCCAATCAAAGTGTAAGTAGTTCTTGAACTCCTGTTTTCCTTCTGTATTATCTGGATGAAGTAGTAGTTGGAAGCTGGGTCAACTAATTTGTTGCAAAATTGACACAATACCTATTGAAACCTTAAATGTCTGAGCCTGCTACATTAGGCTCAGAGCCATGTGAGTGAGATCAATTGACCACTGTTTATTTCAAATGCTATACTGCACTGATTTGTTTATATGTGTGATTTTTAAAGATTTCATTAACATTCATAACTGTGGTGATATTATATTTTATTACTTACTGTTTTCTCTTTAATTGTTGTGTTTGCTCTCACCAGTCAAACACAATGATGTGAATAAAAAGTACATCCTATTTGAACTCTATAGTTCTACATATTAGGACATAATAACAATCATCTGTTCCTCAGCAGGTCTTAAAATTAGGTGTATACAACCTTGGATGAACAACACGTGGCATATTACACCGTGGCATGATTTATATAACAAAAATAAAGCCAAAATGGAGTGTAAAAAGGACGTACACCTTGTGATTCAATAGCTTGTAGAACCATCTTCAGCAGCAATAACTTGTAGTAATTGTTTTCTGCATGCCTTTATCAGTTATTTGGGCCAACTTGTCTTTACACCGTTGCTTCAGTTCATTGAGGTTTGCTGGCAATTGTTTATGTACAGCTCCTGCCACAGCATTTAAATCTGGTTGGGGTCTGCACTTTGACTGGGCCATTGCAACTCCTTGAATATTTTTATTTTTAGTCATTCTGTTGTAGATTTGCTGGTGTGCTTGGGATCATTGTTCTGTTCGGTCCAATTTCAGCCAAGCTTGAGCTGTTAGATAGATGGCCTAATATTTGACTCTAGAATACTTTGGTATACAGAATACTCTTGGATAACTTAATGTTAGGCTCATGGATAACTTAATGTTAGGCTCTAAAAATGTTACAGGTTCTGTAACCCTTTCGCTACCATGGACTCATGCTGGAAACACATACTGCTTTCCTTAAAGGGACTCTCCAGGCAGAGTATTTTACTCACCTGGTTCCAGCGCCGGGAGCCTCGTGAAGCGGCGCCCCCTATTTCGTCAAAATGACGAAATAGGCGGGCGCGAGCAGGGAGCAATCAGACGCCTCCATTTGGAAGCATCATTGCTCCCTTGTGCGCATGCGCGGCTTTGCCGCACATGCGCACATATTTCATAGGGCGGCATTTATGCCGCCCTCTGAAGTCCTGAGTGCACTACCGCGCATGTGCACGGTGTGCGCGGCCGGGAGCTGAGCTGACTAACAGCTCAGCTCGCGGCCTTTGCCCGCCCCCTCTCCTCTGCTGACAGGCAGGAGAGAGGAGGCGCGCACACAGTGCCTTCTCTCTGCTGCACATGTCAGACGTATTTTAATACGTCTGACGTGTACATGGCCTTTTTAGGGCCCTACATGATAGGAAGTCCCTCTGGTGGCCGTCTGCGTGACGGCCACTGGAGGTATTCCTATCAATCAATGTAAACACTATTTTCTCTGAAAATACAGTGTTTACATTAGATTGCCTGCAGGGAGCTATAGATCTCACCTGAACAAATACATTAAGCTGTAGTTGTTCAGGTGACTATAGTGTCCCTTTAATCTTTGTATATATTCACTGCAGAGAACAATTAATGTACAATTAACCCCTTAACGACAAGTGACGGACGAGGTCCGTCACTCAGGGGATTGCCTTAACGACGAGTGACGGACCTCGTCCGTCACCCGTTAAAATTAACCCCAGATCGCCGCAATCGCGGCGATCGTGGGGTTAATGGTGCTCCGGTCTGCCTCTGCATTAGAGGCAGACCGGGAGCACCGGATCCGGCTGTCCCAGTACATGTGCCCGCTCTGACAGCATGCCAGAGCGGGCACATGTGCTCTCTATACTCACCTCCACCTCCCTGCACTTCCGGGTTCAGTGTGAAGTGCAGGGAGACGGATTAGTGTTGATCCTGCCCCCTGGTGACAAAACAATAAAGTTTAATTAAAATCCCACCCCCCTTTACCCCCCCTTTACCCATTTTAATAAAAAATAACCCCTTCTCTGCCAATTGATCACTGACTACAGTGATCAATTGGCAGGGATTACATTTTACTATGATCTGATTTTTTTTTTTTTTAACCCCTGAGGGTTAATTATTATTTTTTTTACCCTCAGGGGTTAAATTTATTTTATTAATTAATTTAAATATTTTAAAGTTATAAATTTAGCTAGCTGGGGAGGGTGGAAGTTAGTGGGGAATTGGGGGATTTAGTATTAGGCTAACTAGGGGTTAACGTTAAAAAAAGTTTAAAAATAAGCTTTAAAAAGTAAAAAAATTAAGTTTAAAAAAAAGTTTTAATAACGTTTAAGTAAAAAATTTAAAAAAATAAAACCTTTACCCAGTCCAAATAAAAATTAACCCTTTCCCTGCCAGTCGATCACTGCCTACAGTGATCAAAATGCAGATTACAGTATTATACTGTGATCTAATTTTTTTTTAACCCCTGACGATTAACTTTTATTTATTTTTTAACCCTCAGGGGTTAAATTTATTTAATTAACTAATTTAAATATTGTATAATTAAATATTTTGCTAGCTGGGGTGGGTGGGAGTTATGGGAAAATGGGGAATTTACTGTTAGTGCTGCTTACTGCTAGTTAGGGGTTAACGCAGGGGTAGGCAACCTACGGCACTAGTGCCATGCACGGCACTCGAGGTGTCTTTGCCCGGCACTCAAGGCTGCTAGAGCCAAACAGGCTCTGGCCTATCAGGAGTCCCAGTAAAACTTCAGATATCTGCTAATCCGAAAAGGTGGTGAAGAACAATCCTCAATGTATGCATTGCAGCACGTAGAGGTAGTGATCTCAGAGCACTTCCTCCCAGCACTTGTGAATAGGAATCCACACTGTAGTAGAGCAGCCTGCAGCTGCTGTTGCAGCTCCTGTCCTTGACCTGTACCTGGCCAGCCTGGTCCCCACTGGAACCCAGGGAAGCCACCCACACTGCTAGATATACACAGAAATGCAGAATAACCCTCCCCTCATACAAATAATACGGACAGCCCACACACAAACATACACACAATCCGCACAAAATTGTGAAAACGAAACACCACTAACAATCCAGATACATGCACACAACCCCACATGCAATACCACAAATAGCCCCCACACACTACCAAACACACACTGTGACATATCCATCCACACAGACACACAATTGCACAAGCGCCCCCCATACACAGCCCACATTCATATGTATCATACACAATACCATAAACTACTCATGAACATAAACAATATAATAGCTCATATACGCAGGGCTGTCTTTAACGCGGGGCAAACTGGGCAGCCCTGCTGGCCTCAACTATTTCTAACCCTCTGGCCGTAATTTGCACACTAAGGAGGCCCACCGGGTGGCCCATGCAAAAAGGACCACGTGGTGGGCTTCTGTCAGCAGGGGCCCGGTCGCACGCTGAGGCGCTTTAACAGCGTGAGCGGGCCCCTTGCTTTTCGGCAGCAGGCTGGGAGGAAGTGACGGCCGCGCATCACTTCCTCCCACAAAGAGAGGAGCGTGCGGGAAAGAAGAGTAGGCAGATTGGAGGGGGGCTGACCGAGAGCGCTAGACCCCAACTTCCAACACCTTCAACCACCAGCAGGAAAGGTAGGAAACTGGATGGTGGGTTTTAAAGTGTATGTCTGTGTCAGTATGTGTGTCAGTGTGTGTCTGTGTGTGTGTGTCTGTGTGTGTGTGTCTGTGTGTGTGTGTCATATCTGTGTGTGTCATATCTGTGTGTGTCATATCTGTGTGTGTCATATCTGTGTGAGTCATATCTGTGTGAGTCATATCCGTATGTCTTTGTGTGTCAGCATGTCTGAGTGTCAGCATGTCTGTGTGTCAGTATGTGTCAGTATGTCTTTGTGTGTGTCGGTATGTCTTTGTGTGTGTCGGTATGTCTTTGTGTGTGTCAGTATTTCTTTGAGTGTGTCAGTATGTCTGTGTGTGTATCTGTGTGTGTGTGCGCGCATTTCAGTGTGTATATATCTCTGTGTGTGTAAATGTGCATACATCTCAGCATTCACACACTAACACTACACACAAATACACCTACAACACTACGTACAAACACATGTCTGTGTTACACACCAAAATTATATGTAAATACACCCCTGCATTCAAAAACCAACACTACACAAATAGATGCTTGCAATCACGCCAACACCACGTACAAACAAATTCCATACAAAAACCTGTTTACAGTCAAACAAACAAAAACTGCTTAGTGCTAAATACAGACCTACAAACATGGGTAAATGGTAGAGCCCCAGCTATCAATGCATTTCTGGAGTTGCACGACAGATGGGGATCTACCTTTTAATCACCCGTGCAACAGGGAGACCCCCAAAAATTCTTGCACCTCTCTACTTTAGGTCCGCCACTGCATTGAGGTGGAGGATGTGATTACATGCCTGGGAAGGGGGGGGCAGGGTCCAGGGGGCCCTAAGCAAATGCTTTGCGCAGGGTCCAGTCACTATTAAAGACGGCCCTGCATATACGCACAACGATACAAAGCAATTACAGTAAAAATAACACAAGCAGAATACGGCAGCATACACACCTTACATAGTTACATAATTACATAGCTGAAAAGAGACTTGCGTCCATCAAGTTCAGCCTTCCTCACATATGCTTTTGCTGTTGATCCAAAAGAAGGCAAAAAACCCAGTCTGAAGCGCTTCCAATTTTGCAACAAACTAGGAAAAAATTCCTTCTTGACCCCAAAATAGCAGTCAGATGTCTCCTTGAATCAAGCAGCTATTAGCCCACTAATTAGAAATTGTATCCCTGTATGTTATGTTTTTGCAAGTATTTATCCAATTGCAGTTTAAACATCTGTATAGACTCTGACAAAACCACCTCTTCCGGCAATGAATTCCATATCCTTATTGCTCTTACTGTAAAAAAAAAACTTTTCTTTGCCTTAGATGAAATCTCCTTTCTTCAAGCCTAAATGTGTGACCTTGTGTCCTATGTATAGCCCTGTTTATGAATAGATTTCCAGATAATGGTTTGTACTGGCCCCGAATATATTTGTATAATGTTATTATATCCCCTCTAAGGCGCCGTTTTTCCAAACTGAAGATATTTAAATTTTTTAACCTTTCTTCATAACTAAAATGCTCCATTCCTTTTATCAATTTTGTAGCTCGTCTCTGCCCTTTTTCTAGTGCCATGATATCCTTCTTTAGAACAGGTGCCCAAAATTGCATAGCATTTTAATTTAAAAAAAAAATAGGACCGGCACGCTACGGGACATCACAATCCTATATAGGCACAGTGCTGCTAAAAGGTTGCCTACCCCTGGGTTAACGTAAAAAAAAAGCTTAGAAAAATGTTAAATCTGTAAAAAAAAGTTTTACGAAAGTTTAGGAAACTTTAACCCCTTAAGGACTGGACTTTTTTTGCGATGTTGTACATTTGCGACCAGGCATCTTTTTACACTTTTGTGGTGTTTGTGTTTAGCTGTAATTTTCCGCTCTCTCATTTACTGTTCCTATACAAATTATATATTGTTTTTTTCAGGACAAAAGGGGCTTTCTTTACATACCATTATTTATATAATCTCATGTAATTTAATTTTAAAAAAATGAAAAAATATGATGAAAATTTTTAAAAAATACATGTTTTTTGACTTTTATGTGAAAAATCTTTTATTCATCTACAAAAGCGAATGAAAAAAACTGCTAAATAGATTCAAAATTTTGTCCTGAGTTTAAAAATACCCAGTGTTTACATGCTTTTTGCTATTTTTTTGCATGTTATAGGGCTATAAGTACAAGTAGGATATTGCGGTTTCAAAACATATATTTTTAAAATGTATCAATAGTAACATTGTAACACTATTATCTGTCATAAATCGCTGAATAACACCCCACATGTACATATTTTTTTTAAAGTAGACAACCCAGGGTATTCAATATGGGGTATGTCCAGACTTTTTTAGTAGCCACTTAGTCGCAAACACTGGCCAAAGTTAGCGTTCATATTTGTTTGTGTGTGAAAAAAGTAAAAAACTAAATTGAACGCTAATTTTGGCCAGTGTTTGTGACCAAGTGGTTACTAAAAAAGACTGGACATACCCCATTTGCAATACCTTGGGTTGTCTTCTTTCGCAAATGGTATGCCATCATGGGGGTAATTCTCATTCCTGGGCTACCATACGCTCTCAAAGGCAACGTAACCAACCTGGCCATTTTCAATGTAAAAATATTTGACCCATATATTTGACCCTGTAACTTTCAAAAACGCTATAAAACCTGTACATGGGGGGTACTGTTATACTCAGGAGACTTTGCTGAACACAAATATTAGTGTTTCAAAACTGGAAAATGTATCACAACAATTATATCATCAGTAAACGTGCTGTTTATGTGTGAAAAATGCAAAAAAAGTCACTTTCACTGACAATATCATCGCTGTGATATGTTTTACTGTTTTGAATCACTAATATTTGTGTTCAGCAAAGTCTCCCGAGTAAAACAGTACCCCCCATGTACAGGTTTTAGGGTGTCGTAGAACGTTACAGGGTAAAATACAGTGCTAGCAAATTAAATTCTCTGGACTTTCGGCCTGGGTTGGCAGGCAGGTCCCTTAAATTGCAATCAATAAAATAACTTAATTATGTAAAAATATTACATAAATACGCACGTAGAATTTAAATATATGTGCATATTTATATATTTGAAGTCTACGTGTATATTTATATAATTATTTATGTAATTTTGTATATGGACATATGAATAGTTCGTATTCTTTTTATTTATTTATATATACATAGATACATATACAATTTCATTCTAAGTGTATTTTGATATAAATATATATATATATTAATATCAAAATACAGTTAGAATAACATTTCGTATAGATATATAATTTTTTTTTAATTTTTATTATTATTTTTAATTTTTTTAATTTAATTTAAATTATTTATTATTCGTATTTTATAATAATATATATATATACAATATATATATAGTTATTATATATATTATATATATACGTGTGTAAATTAATTATAAGTGTATTTTTATATTAATATATGTACATATTAATATAAAAATACACTTAGCATGACATTATATATATGATATATAGACATATATTATATAGGTATAATATATGTCTATATATCATATATATACACATATATAATAATATATATTTTTTTTATTAACTTTCACTTTAAATTTTTTTATGATTTTACACTGGCAGGGAGACTGCCTGTCAGCACAGACAGTCCCCCTGCAGGCAGAGACTAGGACACCTATTGTGACCATGTGGTCGCCCTGTTGGGCGATCACATGGCCCCAGGGGTCCTAATCCGCCATGGGGAGATTGTCTGGGCTGCAGGCAGTCTCCCCACACCGGGAGCAACGCCGATCGCCGCCGGGGGAACGACGGCGATCGGGTAAGTACATTTTAAATTTAGGACGGTTCAGGACCGTCGTCGGTCGGCAAGGGAAAAATGCAGATGACGGTCCTGAACCGTCTTGCGTCCTTAAGGGGTTAAAAAAATTAATAAGCAAAACAAAAGTTTAAAAAAAATGGAATGGCTGTGTCCCAAATGTGCCCCTCCGATGTCCACATATACCTGGCAAAGGTACATACGGGGGTATTTTTGTACTCAGCAGACATAGTTGAGCAACATATGAAGTATTATACAGTGGTAGTACACATAAGGTTTGCCAAATATACTGTGCAAACTCACTTTGTGTGTCAAAAAGGCAGAAAAAACGCTTATTACCACTACACCTGGTACAAGCTAGCGGAAAAATGATCCCACGCTAAGGTTCAAAATATGCCTTTTAAAATACCTTGGGATGTCTTCTTTAAGAAATGGTATGGCTTTATGGGGTATTTGGTTTATATAGCCTGGTAAAATACTCTAAAATGGGACATGGGCACAGCGTAAAAATTTAAAGTTTGAAAAAAAATGGAATGGCTGTGTCCCAAATGTGCCCCTCCGATGTCCACATATACCTGGCAAAGGTACATACGGGGGTATTTTTGTACTCAGCAGACATAGCTGAGCAACATATGAAGTATTATACAGTGGTAGTACACATAAGGTTTGCAAAATATACTGTGCAAACTCACTTTGTGTGTCAAAAAGGCAGAAAAAACGCTTCTTACCACTACACCTGGTACAAGCTAGCGGAAAAATGATCCCACGCTAAGGTTCAAAATATGCCTTTTGAAATACCCTGGGATGTCTTCTTTAAGAAATGGTATGGCTTTATGGGGTATTTGGATTATATAGCCTGGTAAAATACTCTAAAATAGGACATGGGCACGGCGTAAAAATTGAAAGTTGGAAAAAAAAAATGGAATGGCTGTGTCCCAAATGTGCCCCTCCGATGTCCACATATACCTGGCAAAGGCACATACGGGGGTATTTTTGTACTCAGCAGACATAGCTGAGCAACATATGAAGTATTATACAGTGGTAGTACACATATGGTTTGCAAAATATACTGTGCAAACTCACTTTGTGTGTCAAAAAGGCAGAAAAAAACGCTTATTACCACTACACCTGGTACACGCTAGCGGAAAAATGATCCCACGCTAAGGTTCAAAATATGCCTTTTGAAATACCCTGGGGTGTCTACTTTAAGAAATGGTAGGCCTTTGTGGGGTAGTTTGAATTTAAAACCTGCGAAGATGCTTGGAAATTGAACTTAGGCCCGACGTCAAAATTCAAAGTTCGGTAAAAACTGATATGGCTTGGTCTCCTATATGGCACTGTAGCTTCACGAAATAGTGCCATAGACATACAATGGGGGTGTCCTTTTACTCAGAAGACTTAGCTGAGCATAATTTGGGGGGTTTGAACTTAGTGGCACATATGAAATATACAAAATGCCCAGCAAAAATGCAATCCGTATGTAAAAAATGCACAAAATTATTTTTTCCACATACTTTGGCATGTAATGGTAAAAAAATGGGGGCATGTTAAGGCACAATATGCACCTTATGAGATACCCTGGGGTGTCTACTTTTACAAATGGTAGGCCTTTGTGGGGTTTTTTTGAACAGTCAAACTGTTATAGTATCCCAAATGGAAGCATAGGCTCATTAAATCCGTCTCTCAAAATTGTACTCTGAATACTGAAAAGGACAGGTCTCCTATATGGCACTGTAGCTTCACGAAATAGTGCCAAAGACATACAATGGGGGTACCGTTGTACTCAGCAGAAGTAACTGAACACATAATAAAACTTTGTACAGAAATAGCACACACCAACTTTACAAAATACACATGAGAAGTTCTTTGTTATAAGTTTGTGTGCGAAAACCCCCAAAAAACACAATTTTACTCCAATATTTAGCAGAGGTTGGCGGTAAAATGGCTACGTAGAAAGTGTCAAAACAGCCTTAGGTAAATAGCCTGTGGTGTCTACTTTATATAAATATATACTTTTGTGTGGCAATTTTGTTTTCTTTTATGGCTATAAAGCTTACAAGACAAACATACCAAATTCTAAAATCGCTCCATATTAAAAGTTTATTTTACTCCTTGTGCTTTGTGACCTGTAACTACCAAAAAAAACTGAAAATCCCAGACACATTATATATTCTGTAAATCAGAACAACTAAATGAATTTATTTTTAATTACTTTCCTTAACCTGCACTAATTAGGCACACATTATTATTGCAAAAACTGTAAAAAAAAATCCCAATTTTTAATTTTTTTTGCATTTTTCTGTATTTTTTTATAATAAATAAGCATGTATATATATATATATATATATATATATATATATATGTTACATCAAATGAAAGCCCTTTCTGTCCTTTAAAAAACGGTATATAATATGCGTCGGTGCAATAAATTAGTCAAATGCAAATTGCAGTTGAACGCAAAGAGCAAAAAATGAAAAAAATGCCGTTGTCACAAAGTGAAAGACAAGCTTCCAAAGCTCTGTCCTTAAGGGGTTAAAGCAGACCAGTCATTATGAAGTTTAAGAAAGAAGTGCCTTTTTTAATGCGGGTACAGCGTATATATGAAACAAACACAGTTTTCATAGGGGTGTATGCAACAGATGACAAAATCAACCAATCATAGACGTTCAGTGCAAAAGGTATAATTTCTCATATAACATTACATATTACAGTTATTCAACTGCGCACGTCTTCCCGAAACTCTGCAGGGTTATCTTGTGAGAGAAAAAAAGGTAGTATGTGTGAAACTGTAACTAACTGCAAACAGGAGAGAGAAAATTCTTGCTTTTAACACCTGCAGACGTAGAAAGACTTAAATAAGGTAATAACTGATGTACATGACAGTCTTTGATTTAGGAACCCAATTAAAATATTCAGGTGGTTAGAGAGAATGTTATGTTTTCCAACGGCAGGATGTTTATACACTATAGTGGAAACTAGTGTCAATTTCCCTGAGCATTGCGCAGTGTGACCTTGTGGTGTATTTGCTGGGATGTCTACTCCAGGGAAGATTGCCCACTGTAGAATGATTTACTATTACCTTCCCAGTTTTTTGGGGCAGCATCAATTGCTTCTCTAAGGTCATTGCTGATGTCTTTCCTCCTTGGTATTGTGTTAACACACACCTGAATGCTCAAGACCAGGAATCTGCTAAAACTCTGGCTAATTGGATGTAATGCACAAAGCCAAAACTCCAGGCACAGCTGTATGAAACTGGCCTCGAAACATTCCCTCCAAAGCAGACACTGTGGGCCTGTTTGGCTTGTTAGAAGTTGTGGTAAGGTGGGCATCTTAATCCACCATGCAGTCTAAGAGTCAGCACAAGTCGAGTTAGATTCTACAGAAAAGTGGATTTCCCCATCGGGGACCAGGATTTCCCCCACCGGCCCCAGCCTGTTTATTTATTTGGTTAGGATGGATCATATATCCAATTCCAATATATGTCTGTAGCCCCAAACCACTGGTCTCTGGATAGTAACTACCACTATGCCAGCTTGGACTGCCAATTTTTGGATATTGCCATTTTGAGCATTGAAGGAGGACCCAAGAGGGAGCTATTGAGTATGGCTGAATCTTTTAAAGGTCTTCAGAAACCCCACGCTTTAGGGGATTGAGGCTCCCACTATTCCTCCTTTCTCCAGCCCAGTAAGACCAGACAAGATGCTCAGACACACAACCATACCTCTCAATATTTCAAATGGGCAAAGAGGGACACTTTTTCCCAATTTATCGGGTATGTCTGAGGATGTTGCCAGGGGTGGGGATGACGTGAGTGATGCTACTTACTAATAACTATTTATGCAACTTATATGTAATTTTACACAATAACATTGTATCTTATTTACAAAGACTGTTTATTGTAGTTTAAAGATGCATTAATGTGAGTATTATTGGAGGAGTCAATGTGGTAGAGTGAGTGTGGCAGGGTGAAGGGGGTGAGTGTGACAGTGTGAGAGCAGATGAATATGACAGGATTAGGGGGCATAATGTGATATGTAGTAAGTGTGGCAGAGAGGTGAGTGTGGCACAGTTGGTGGAAGTTTGGTTAAGGGGTGTGACAGTTTGTGGGATGGTGACAGTGTGTGTAGAGTGACAGTGTGTGCTAGAGTGACTGTGTGTGTGGTGTTAGCTTCTGGGGGTGACAGTGTCTAGGATAGTGGCAGTGTGTTTGGGGATGACAGTGTGCGGGGGTGACAGTGTGTGGTGAGGTTGTGTTTCAGTGACCACCCTCCACACACTGAAATACCTTTTTTGAGGGGACAGCAATCAGTTATCTGTTGGTCTATTGGGATAGCTATCTGGTCTGCAGTTTTGCCATGTGCAGACAGACCATGAGGTAATTGTCTTGTGAGCTCTCTGATAGCTACTTCAAGGTTTGCAACTCTGCACCCAGGGGACCTGCAGTCCGGAGGCAGTGGGCTCTCTGTCCCTCTATATGCAAACTGGAGTGGAGTGAGGGGGCCCCCGCAACAGGCAACCTATGAGGCAAACCTCCTGGCCCTTTCTCAGTGTTAGGCCATCGGTCACAGAGCAATGGCCTGATAGATCAGTCTGCCCTAAGATGAGTTAGGTGGCTGCCAGGTCTGTGGGGTATGTCTGGTAGCTTTTGTTGGGGATTGTGGAGATTCATTTTGGACCAAACTGCAATTCAGACAAATTTGGAAGAATTCCTGATTTTCAAATCACCATGTGGCAGAATCACACAGAATCACACTGATCCAGGGACGGAGGGTAGGGAGTGATAGGTAGCATAGACAGGAGGGCAGATTCCTCATGTGAGGGAAATGGTCACATTTTTTTTTTTTAATAAAGTCTCGGTTTTCAGGTTTATTTGCAGTGGTGGCACTTTACGATATAACTTGATTTCATGTTGCAGTTTGGGCACTCAGTTGTAGTTTAGGAACCTAAAAAAGATTTGCCATATGGGAGGCTAGCGTACAATCCTCTGTATATGTGACTATGCAAGAACAATCTTTTAAAACACTTTTCAGGTGGTATACCACACCAGTAAAACAATACCACATGAAACAATGAACGTATGCTGGCGCCAGTGTGGAAACAGAGGAAGTTACATCCACATGTGATGGCACTGTCCCAGGGTCAGGGAGTTCTGGGAAGGAGTGGTAGACCTGAGCTCCAAAATCTTGCAGAGACGGGTTGAACACAACCCGTAGGCATGTCTCCTTTCCAGACCCATAGACGGCCTGACCAGGCACGAACAAATCTTACTTAATATGATCTATTTAGCTGCCCGCAGAGCACTAGCACAAAAATGGATGTGCCCGGAAGTGCCCCCTCTCTCACTAGTCCTACACAAGATCAGGGACAATTGCCTAATCCTAATGGATAGGCTAACCTCAATGGTTCGCAACTCTTCTAAGTCCTTCTACAAGGTGTGGGATCTGTGGGAACAATATGACACAGACTACACGGGCGGAAGGCCTGCCTATTGTACGGGGACAGACATACTAAGCAGCATAGTTTTAACTATTGTTTATGTTAAATGGTAAAGATGTTAAATAAACACAGTGTGACTGAACAGAAAACCATTGACGATGGAAGCAGGCGTCGACACAAACTCACAGAGGTTCACACGTGTGGGTATCCGACTTCGAGTTCCAGACGCTCAACAACCAAGTGCCGCTGCCTGCGTTCGGTAGGCAAGATGGCTGCCGTTTTCCAGAGCACGTCTTGTTAGGTTATATGAACGGCGGCCACACAGCGAGAGCACTTAAGTTTGTAGTTACTTTGTAGTTAACGAGTGGGGGGGAGTGGTCAGTGTTCGGTATGTTACAAAATACTGAATGGAGAAAAGTACTTGGGTACGGGGAAACTGTAAACACGAACTATAGCGAACTGTTCATAGATGTTGCGAAGTAGTGAGTTTGTCACGATGCCATGTTAAATGAAACTCTAACTTGCTAGTGTGACGAAACTCCTTTTGTCAACGGATTTTTAGGTGACAAGCTGCCCTTTTCCCCTGGCTGTTGGAGGAACCTGATTGCCAGCCTCCTGCCTCATGACTATGGCCCTGGGTTGTATGGCCCTTTACAAACATTATTTGGGCAAATGGATTTTTATTATGCTGCTGCTGGCCCTTTAAAAAACATCTGGGGACATACTGTGACTTTTGGGAACAATGCCCCTTTAAGACTATGGCCCCTGGAAGATATTGCCTGTTAAAGACTATTTTAGCAGATTGGATTTTAAAAGACTTGCTGCCCCTTTAAATTGTATTGGAGCAGTTCTGCAGCTTTAAATTGGCACTTCGGATGCAGCCGAAGTGCCGAAGTAGTCGAAGTGGCAGCCATTCGACAAACCAACATGTGGCGGCGGCCATCTTTGTTCATTCGAACGAGGTCAGCGGTCTGTGTAGCCAAATCCATGGAACTGAAATCGGCTACACATTTCAACGAACACCGCTGACCCTTACCTTCTCCTACACTGAATTTTCAGCTGCGGACTAAGTCCCGTTCGGCAGTTTGAACTCACTGCTATACTAAGCTAAATTCACGAACGGCCCCGTTCGTGCATTTGAATGGGACTTAGTCATTTTTCTGCATGAAATTGACCGACCGCACAGCCCAAATCTATGGAACTGTTTTGGGCAGGTCATAAAGGACTTCCACCTACACTTTTATGTACTGGATGGATTTGTCTGATTTTTGGTTATGTTTATATTTAAAGTATGCTGATTCTGAATATGATATATATTTTTAAAGTTACAGTGTATGTATAAAAAGTGTATTTTTCCTGCCTGTGATAAATTACATTAACCCATTGTGTTCAGTAATTATATCACAGGCAGAGGGGAGGGATTGTATGTTTGTGCTGGGTGTGTTTTACGGTGTTCCTGTAAATGATTGGTTGTACTGTGTCCCACCCTGTGGGATGTCCCCTTGCACGGGGACTTGCATAAAAGCGAGTGTGTGGTCATTAAAAGTTCAGATCATCTTGGACCTTCATGAAGTTTCGGCTCATGTTTGGGCGGTTGGAGAACTACACTCTGGGGATTGCTATAATCACTATACTCCCCAGGGTATAATCACTAAGCTCCAGAGTGGGTGGAGACGGCGAGACCCCAACCAAGCTGCGGCCGTTCGTGGGGTCTGCAGTGGTTATGGTGTCAGGCAGAGTGCTTGGAGTCCTCGGAAAGCACTAGGAGCATCCGTCAGCGAAAGGTACCCGGTCAGGGTGCCAGCGGTTCCGTTACAGCTAGTGTAACACAGTCTAATTTAAATTATGGCAACCACTTACTGTACCCCTACCCAAGATCCACCAATCACTAACTTATTTTGCAATAAAAACACCTATATTTGCATAAATAGGTTCTGTTACTTTACACAATACTCAATCATTCATATATCTTACTGAATTTATTCTAAGACAGAAAGAAACCAAAAGGGAGGGTAAGGTTTTGTTCCCCAAACCACAATCAGCAGTCCTTCCATGGTCTCTGAGAGTTGGTACACCTCTTCCTCTGCCACGAGGACTGCTGACACCTGTGCAAATGCTGCCTCCACCACTACTGGTGCCAACACAACTATTAGTAGTATACAACTTGGGGATTGAGGTATTATCAGCAAGTCCATTATGTCTGATACAACACCCAGGGGGTAATATTTTCCCATCCTCGATGCTGTAACAACTCGTGCTGCCACTTCCACTGGCACCACATCTCCTTCTACCATAGCTAGTTCAAGCATTATATCTTCATGGTGCCCCTCCCTTTCCCCCAAGAAGCAATTAAGGGAAAGCACAACATAGTCTGCTTTGTGGAGTTAATCAGAGCCACTCATTAAGGAGGACTTATAGAAGAGTCCCAAAGTAGTGCCCCCAATGTCTGGTGTTGTTGGCAGTGATTAATCCAATGATGAGAATTCTCTCTTCTCATACAACTGCAGACATATCAGTTTTACCTCTGGCCCAGGAGCTACTCAACTATCAGTATGATGAGCCAGATGAAGTAGAAGAGTAGAGTGTGGAGAGGACAGGCAGCAGCCCAGTATTTTCTCTAGCAGCTAGTGTGCACTCACCTCCTGCATCTTCTCCACCATCTCCAATAATATCTGCGACACTGTCTATCACCTGTACCTGCACATATCCATTAGCATTAATCAACTATGTGCGAGTGTACAGACGAGTACTGCAACTTCTTCAAGGCAAGGGCTTGAGGCTAATAAATTGCAGCAAAGCAAAGTTTAGGATTATGTTGAGTACAAATAGTGTATCAAGTAGTGAGTAGGGGACAAGTGAAGGGTTATCTCACTAGTGCTAGAATGAAGCAACATCTGCAAAGATATGCTACGTCTTTATTATTAAGGGAAGAAGTAGAAAGTATGAGGGTTGGTAGCCCTAGAACTGGTGCTGTATTTGATGCTGAACAGTTATCACAAGCTACCACCAGTGCAACCCCTCAACTACCACTACCCTAAGGCAGAGCAGGAGGGATGGTGAGGATAGTACCAGTAGTCGACATGGGGCAGTTTGGACAGAAACAGTTGCAGCCCGCATTAACCTGTGAACACACAAAAAAGTTAATTTTACCTAGATGCTACTGCCAGTGCCATTTACACCCACTTTGAATCAATGATTTGGAATTGTTTAATGAATTTGTGATTTATTTTTTCATTTTAAAGAGATCCTATAGTAGCCAGGAAAACAAACCCGTTTTCCTGGCACTATAGGCTCCTGGGGTGCCCCCTTCCCTCGGGGCTCCCCTCCTGCCTCCTGCCACTTACCTGAAGCCAGTGCCGATGTCCTCTAGTGCTGGGTCAGGCTCCGCCCACGCTCCTCCACCATCGACATCAGCCAGCGGGGGAAACCTAATGTGCATGCGCAGCAATGACCGCGCATGCATTAGACCTCCCCATAGGAAAGCATTATTCAATGCTTTCCTATGGTGAAAATCTGATGCTGGAGGTCCGTGAGGATGCCCAGCATCAGATAATGGAACAAAAGTCAGTTTGGATTCCGGAAGCCCTCTAGTGTCTGTTAGACAGCCACAGAAGGCAGACTTAGAGCTGCAATGTAAACATTGCAGTTCTCTGTTTTACATTGCAGCACTAAGTGCAAAAAGGTCACAGCACCCAGACTACTTCAATGATCTGAAATGGTCTGGGTGCATACAGTGTCCCTTTAAGTGTAAGAGACAGATTATTTGATTTGCTATAAGCTTATGTGTCACTGCTCCCTCCGTATAGTATACAGTGTGTGGCTGCAGTTTATTGCACAAGTGAACCCTGCCTACACTGAATCTGAATCTTTTTTATTGTTTGTAGAAAAAAAAAGTATTCTAAAATGTGGTGGTGCTGGTGAAGTTTGTTTGCCCTTGTAAAATAAATAAATAAATGAATCAATTAAATGACTCCTGATGCTTATTTTTTAAATGCCTTTTATTGATCTGTCTGACATAGCCTTGTTGTGCTGTCCGTTACCTCTATAGACACAGTTGGGAGAAGCTGATAGGGCACTGTTTTTTCACACTGAAGGATGGTCACTTCTTTAACTAAGGAAAAATTGAGTGGGCACTGGGAAATTGACCACCCACTGATCCTTTCCACCCTGAGAAGAAGAAAACTTTCACACATCTCGTTCATACCGTCAGTGAATGTCTATCAGTGTGGGAAAAAAAACACATTGCCTTATCAGCTTCTCCTAACTGCGTCTGCGTAGGTAGCAGGCGTAGCCACATCGCAAGAATCACCCAGGCCGGGCGAAGCCACAGCAATGAAATTAATTTGAAAAATGTGGAGCAGCAGCGGAAGTGATTTAATTTGAAAATAGGTGATATTTAATAAAATATTTTACACAAAAAAGTGAGTTTTCAAAATAAGTGATTCCTACTGCTGCTACTGTATCAACACTAAAGTGTTACACTAAAGGACAGTTACTGACTCTACAGATTGAATGAGGAAAGCTGCTTTGTTCTTGTCAGGGTGGAAAAGGTTCAGATGGTGGTCAATCGCCCGCTGATGTTTTCCATATGGGTAAATCCCCTATTTTGAACTTGAAATGACTCCTGCTCCCCATTTTTCATACATGATAGCAGAAGGCCAAATATTACAAACAATCATTAATTTTTATTTAAAATCCAGATATAAATAATAACATTATGGCAACTGAGAATTGTCATTGCAAAAATGGCGATATTGCACAGTCATTAAGCAAAGCAAAATTGTAGCTATTTATGCACGTCAGCACAGTCCCATTTTTTGTTGCTGTTCTGGCCTAGTCCAGCTGACAAAACTAAATCATCGACCCAGTGTCTGGTGTGAGGGGTACAACATCTAAATTAATTAATTAATGAAATAAATACAGGTGATACTCGATAAATTAGAATATCGTACAAAAGTTCATTTATTTCAGTAATGCAACGTAAAAGAGGAAACTAATATATGAGATGGACGCATTACATGCAAAGCAAGATAGTTCAAGCCGTGATTTGTCATAAGTGCGATGATTATGGCTTACAGCTCATGAAAACCCCAAATCCACAATCTCAGTAAATTAGAATATGACATGCAATCAATAAAACAAGGAGGGTACATAGAACAATATCGGACCTCTGAAAAGTATAAGCATGCATATGGACTAAGTACTTGGTTTGGGCCCCTTTTGCAGCAATTACTGCCTCAATGTGGCGTGGCATGGAATCTATCAGCCTGTGGCACTGCTGAGGTGTTATGGAAGACCAGGATGCTTCAATAGCGGCCTTCAGCTCTTCTGCATTGTTCTGTCTCATGTCTCTCATCTTTCTCTTGGCAATGCCCCATAGATTCTATATGGGGTTCAGGTCAGGAGAGTTTGCTGGCCAATCAAGCACAGTAATCCCACGGTCATTGAACCAGGCTTTATGTCATGGTATATATGGATTGCATGGGGATTTAATTAAAATGCAGTCAGCATGAGTATTTCATAAAAACTATATCTTTATTGAATACCGAGAAGTGACAATGCACTTTTAATGTGATACCCTATACCCTGCAAACATGAAGATTATTCTTAGGCTAGCTATTGATATTCCCATTTGCACAATAGTTATTCACACCCTTTGTGCAATTTGTTAGAGTAGTGACTGGGTTTAGGAAGTCCTAGAGACTTAAGGATAAGTCTTTTTTGTGGATAACCTCACTTACAGGGAACCTGCACTACCCTAATGCACACTTCAATGTGCAAAGTGTGCAAAGTGCAGTACATGCAAAGCAAGATAGTTCAAGCCGTGATTTGTCATAAGTGCGATGATTATGGCTTACAGCTCATGAAAACCCCAAATCCACAATCTCAGTAAATTAGAATATTGTGAAAAGGTGCAATATTCTAGGCTCACAGTGTCCCACTCTAATCAGCTAAGCAAGCCATAACACCTGCAAAGGGTTTCTGAGCTTTTAAATGGTCTCTCAGTCTGGTTCAGTAGGAAAAACAATCATTGGGAAGACTGCTGACCTGACAGTTGTGCAGAAAATCATGATTGACACCCTCCATAAGGAGGGAAAGCCTCAAAACGTAATTGCTAAGGAGGTTGGATGTTCCCAAAGTGCTGTATCAAAGCACATTAATAGAAAGTTATGTGGAAGGGAAAAGTGTGGAAGAAAAAGGTGCACAAGCAGCAGGGATGACTGCAGTCTGGAGAGGATTGTCAGGAAAAGGCCATTCAAATGTGTTGGGGACTTTCACAAGGATTTCCTGCCATCCTGCTCCATACCCTCAGTGTGGCCGCTATCGTGGGGTGTCTAATGTCAAATCTTCTCGTCTGGCCTGGGAGTTGCCACGGGAGCGAGCATAGCGGGTCTTGTGAAAAGCTGGCTTCTATTGCTATCCAGAGTTTGTCTTTTGTCCCCAGGGTCCATTCGGCTATGCATTGTAGATGGGTGGTCTGGTGGTACTTAGTCAAGTCTGGGAGTCCCAGTTCGCCCTGCGGTTTGGCTTTTGTAAGGATGTCGTACTTTATCCTGGCCGGTTCTACCAGACATATTTAGTGTACAACGCAATTCCACATGATCAACAACACCCAGACCATGACTAACCTACCATCCCCGTGCAGGCTACAACACATCCTAGTGAACGGGACCATCCCCGTTAACAGAAATGCCCACACCCACCACTCCAGACCAAATGACTAAATTCCGATATCTCCAATTGGTGAGCGCACTGAAGCGAATTCCTAACCTACCCTAGGCACCCAGACCCCTGACCACATTTGAGGCCATTTGTATGCAAGACGCCCCTATGCCACACGCCATATCACTCCTGTACCGACTGTTAAACGCGCCACAAGGAGACACTCGTCTTCCCTACTTTACCAGGTATTGGGAAAGAGACCTTGGACATCCACTGACCCAAGACCAATGGACCACTGCATTCACGATGACACACAAAATCTCCATAAGCACCAGATACTAAGAATCGGGATACAATATGATATCACACTGGTATAAAACACCAGAGAAACTGGCTACTATGTATAACACAAGCACACCAGAATGCTGGAGATGCGGAACGGAAATGGGCACGTTATACCACATCTGGTGGACATGCTTTTGGATCAAACCTTTCTGGCACGAAATACACCAGGTGGTTACAACGCTCACAGACAACGCCATAGAATTCACACCAGAAAACTACCTACTACACCTGACACCCCTACAGCCCCCCGCCTATAAAAAGACGATCACCCCGTACCAAGTGAATGCGGCACGTAGCCTGATCCCAACATTCTGGAAAAAACCCACAACACCAACCCTGACGGACTGGTTAACGAGGGTAGAAGACATAAGGACCATAGAGGAAATGATCTTCACAGCAAAAGGAAGACCCCAGACGTACCTGAAGACATGGTTCCACTGGCTGCAATGGCTAACAACTAGACAAAACCCAGGACCACGCCCACGAAGGACAGAAAATGACGGTTGAGGGCCAACAGATCACGGAGTGACACACCCTGCAGACCAGGAGACCACTGCACACACACCTGGGGACAGGACACCTGAGGACCAAGACAGCGACACACGAAGAAAGCAACAGAAGAACCTGCAAAAGATTAAACCGAGGAGGGGCCCAGGTGCTGGTGAGGCGCAGGGGCTTAAGCCCCCTAATAAAGCCCCATCCCTAAACCCCCCCTCCCCAGGAACGTGACACACACCTCCACAAAACACAAAGAAAGAACAAACACAGTAGACATACCACCACAGGACTACGCTATACCACCCAAGACAGAGAGGGTATTAAGACACACTAGGGGGCTCCGCCAGGGTCCCCCACATACCACAAGGCTGACCCCACCTACCCCATCACACTCACGAAGACATCCAAGACAGGCAGACACCAATGGGGGACACAAAAACCCAAATAGGACCGAACTGAGAAGCCAGACCAGGACATCGCATGACGCAAGACACCCACCCCACCACACCCTTAACCAACCATACACGCCTAACATCTGGACCACTCACTGCCCCCACCAGACGCACCCCACCACACGGACCCATCACCATGATGCACCACTGACAAGCCCTGATCCAACTATAATGACCAGTCCAGCGTATAACGGGCCCAACAACACCCGGATAGAAGACCCGATCCATCCCCACCGACCTAACCTCCACAAGACATAAAAGACAACACCGCGCTTAAGCGGAGAGGAGGAGGGAGGACACCCAAGACCCCCCCCCCCCCACACAACCACACACCACCTCAGCACCCCCAGCGCACACACTGTCCAATGAGACGGGACCCAAACCTGCCCTGAGACAACACTAAACCCCGAAAGTGGATATGGGAAGGAAGGGACCAAGATCCGGGGGGGGGGGAACGAGACCAGACTCAAGGACCAGGACACCACACCAGATAAAGGAGGGCTGACACTACCCATAGAAACATGCCAAACGTGTCTACCCACCCACCGGGACCATAAGCCATTAACCCCCAAACTACTAAACAAACACCACTAGCGGCACACACACAAGAACACACCCCCCGTGCCCACAACCACACAAAGGCACACAGATAGCCCAACTGACCCCCAACCCTGTGACAGCCTCGAACCGAGAGGAATAACACGAGGGCACCACGACACGGGTTTTGAGCACGGATGCTCCTACAAGGCAACTAACAGAGATGAATTACTTCAAACCTCTACGAAAACTGACCTAGATGCATTATATTGCACTCTAACATCTGCTAACCAATTCCCTTTGTAATGTACGCAATAGCGACCACTATGCAATGTATTGTAAAGCAATATCACCACAGCTGTTATGCCCTATGAGACTACATACACTATGCTCTAAATAAAAATAAATTAAAAAAAGGTATAATAAAAAATAAAAAATGCCGGTCTCAATAATAACAGGGATCATACATTATAAGCCTCTGCGTAGGCTAATGTTGCAAGGCTACTGATGTACCAACCCTGCAGTTCAAGCCACCTACCAAATATACATTACTACCTCTGCGTGGTTAAACTGTTCCCTATCAGATGTTATGAATTGCCCATCATTACCCAGGTCGGAAATTGATGTGAAATATGTAATATGCCTTACCTTTGTTTGACATTCTGTGCCTCTGCGTAGGCAACAGTGCACTCATTTTTCAAACCCGTTCTATGTCTGACTACATTTTGCATACGAAATAAAAAAAATAAAATAAATACATGACACTATTTCTTTTTCACATGGTTTCATTAGGGATTTACCAATTGTGTGCTTCTCCGGCAAGTGTTATGCGGTAACTCGCTCTGTAAGAAGCCTCTGCGGCTTTTTTCATTAGCATTTTGAATTTTTTTTCTCATAAACTGTTTAGTCTTCTGATACTCCTTTAGCTTTCGCTTAAAAAAGTAAATGTCTTTATCTTTGTACTCTGCATGGTTTTGCTAAAAAATTACGACGTAATTTAGCAGGTGCTAATGAAGTGTTTGGCAATATTTTATTGCAAAGTAAGCATTGTGCTTCAGGACAATCTTCATTTCTGCCACTTGTGGATCCAAATGACAAGTAGCTATCATCATATTTTATTTTCTTTGTTTGAGAAGAAGATTGGGTAGCATTGTGTGCTTTTCTTTTTTCATTGACTTGTCACTTTTCTCTGCTATTTGAGGAACAGTAAATTCAATTATTTCGGGCATGTTTTCTGTATATTTACTTGTATCTTCTTTCTCAGTTTCTATAAGTGCCGAACAGGTAGAAGTAGTAATAATTTTTCTCTGAAGAGTTTAACCAGCTTTAACCAGCTGTCCAAATTCATGGTTGTTTATTGGTAAAAAAAAAAAAAAAAACCCTTTGAAAAATACAGATCTCACTACATGACTGTAAAGGATGCTGATTTTGATAACGCTCTTAGAAAGAACTGAACTTAAGCTGGATTTTTGAGTCACACTTGGAGCAAAAAGATTGGAACACTTTGAAACAGATCGCAGTAACTCACTGTGTTTTAAGGGTTTAATTTAAAGGATGCTGTGTTTAACGTTTTAATTTAACGTAAATGCCTAAGTCTTGGAGTAAAACAAACACTTTAATACAGATCTCACTACCTGACTGCACTGTTTTGTTAACAGCTCAGATTTTTGTAGCAAAAGCAATATTTTTTGTGTGTGTATAGAACTGATTAAAGGGACACTCCAGGCACCCAGACGACTACTGCCCATTGGTGTCCTTAAGACCAGGAAACAGAATGATGATCACAGCGCAGCCAAGAAGATATTTGCAAACAATAAAAAAAATAATAATAAAACTGGAAACAAGGACTCCTTGTTTCCAGTTTTATTATTTTTTTATTGTTTGCAAATATCTTCTTGGCTGCGTTGTGATCATCATTCTGTTTCCTGGTCTTAAGGACACTTCATGGTTTCACTTGTTAGTGGATATATGCTGACTGACTGCAGTGTGTATGTAAGTGCAATCAGTGTAATAAATTGTTTTCTGTTTTTACAATATTGCCCTATATGGGTTTTCTTCCATTCTGAGGATCTGACATGTATACAGTACCTGTGACAAGAAAGACAGATTCTTCTTAAAGACACCCCGTGGAATATTCAGGGGAGATAAGCGCAGATCACCAGTGGCTCTTATTGTTTCAAGAATATCCCCTGTCAGACAGGTTGTATTGTTTTTGTATTCATTAGCTACCTCCTCCTTTGATCTGTACTCCTCCTTTTGGTGTTGTATCTAGTTAGTATTAGAAAATATGGAAGTCCAGGCAGACCAAATTTTATCCATTTTCCTTGGGAAGGGTTTAAGAAAATAGTTGTTTCCATTTTATATTGAAATTCAATTTGAGTCAAAATTTCTAGCCACTTAGGAGGAGTAGGGGATTTCCAACATCTAGCAATATTGATTTTAACTGCCAGAAATATATGAGTCAATAATTTTCTTAGATTACTATCTTGTGTAGGAAGACC
The DNA here is from genome assembly GCF_036172605.1 of Pelobates fuscus. Lineage (NCBI taxonomy): Eukaryota > Metazoa > Chordata > Amphibia > Anura > Pelobatidae > Pelobates > Pelobates fuscus. The sequence goes on along the minus strand of NC_086319.1, from coordinate 110,233,388 downwards.
AATACTGAATAGGAACATTTGTGGACTAATTTCATTTATATCATCATATATAGATTTTACCAATTCAAACATCTGCAGTTTTAGGTTGTTTAGACTAGAACATTCCCACCAAATATGATATATAGTCCCATCTTCTAATCCACATCTCTAGTGATGTCCCGAATGGTTCGCTGGCGAATAGTTCCTGGCGAACATAGTGTGTTCGCGTTCGCCACGGACGGCGAACATATGCGATGTTCGGTCCGCCCCCTATTCGTCATCATTGAGTAAACTTTGACCCTGTACCTCACAGTCAGGAGACAAATCAGCAGCAGACCCTCCCTCCCAGACCCTCCCACCTCCTAGACAGCATACAATTTAGATTAATTCTGAAGCTGCATTCATTTTTTTTTTGTGTGTTTGTGCTTATTATACATTATCCTCCATAGCCAGTAACCTGTGTTTATTATACATTATCCACCATAGCCAGTAACCTGTGTTTATTATACATTATCCACCATAGCCAGTAACCTGTGTTTATTATACATTACCCCCCATAGCCAGTAACCTGTGTTTATTATACATTATCCCTCCCATAGCCAGTAACCTGTGTTTATTATACATTATCCCCCATAGCCAGTAACCTGTGTTTATTATACATTATCCCCCCATAGCCAGTAACCTGTGTTTATTATACATTATCCCCCCATAGCCAGTAACCTGTGTTTATTATACATTATCCCCCATAGCCACAAATATTTTTTTTGTGTTTGTGTTTATTATACATTATCCTCCATAGCCAGTAACCTGTGTTTATAATATACATCATCCACCATAGCCAGTAACCTGTGTTTATTATACATTATCCTCCATAGCCAGTAACCTGTGTTTATTATACATTATCCCCCATAGCCAGTAACCTGTGTTTATTATACATTATCCCCCATAGCCAGTAACCTGTGTTTATTATACATTATCCATCCCATAGCCAGTAACCTGTGTTTTTATACATTATCCCCCCATAGCCAGTAACCTGTGTTTATTATACATTATCCCCCATAGCCAATAACCTGTGTTTATTATACATTGTCCCTCCCAAAGCCAGTAACCTGTGCTTATTATACATTATCCTCCCATAGCCAGTAACCTGTGTTTATTATACATTATCCCTCCCATAGCCAGTAACCTGTGTTTATTATACATTATCCCCATAGCCAGTAACCTGTGTTTATTATACATTATCCATCCCATAGCCAGTAACCTGTGTTTTTTATACATTATCCCCCCATAGCCAGTAACCTGTGTTTATTATACATTATCCCCCATAGCCAATAACCTGTGTTTATTATACATTGTCCCTCCCAAAGCCAGTAACCTGTGCTTATTATACATTATCCTCCCATAGCCAGTAACCTGTGTTTATTATACATTATCCCTCCCATAGCCAGTAACCTGTGTTTATTATACATTATCCCCCATAGCCAGTAACCTGTGTTTATTATACATTATCCATCCCATAGCCAGTAACCTGTGTTTTTTATACATTATCCCCCCATAGCCAGTAACCTGTGTTTATTATACATTATCCCCCATAGCCAGTAACCTGTGTTTATTATACATTATCCTCCATAGCCAGTAACCTGTGTTTATTATACATTATCCACCATAGCCAGTAACCTGTGTTTATTATACATTATCCACCATAGCCAGTAACCTGTGTTTATTATACATTATCCTCCATAGCCAGTAACCTGTGTTTATTATACATTATCCTCCATAGCCAGTAACCTGTGTTTATTATACATTACCCTCCATAGCCAGTAACCTGTGTTTATTATACATTATCCCTCCCATAGCCAGTAACCTGTGTTTATTATACATTATCCCCCATAGCCAGTAACCTGTGTTTATTATACATTATCCCCCCATAGCCAGTAACCTGTGTTTATTATACATTATCCCCCCATAGCCAGTAACCTGTGTTTATTATACATTATCCCCCATAGCCACAAATATTTTTTTTGTGTTTGTGTTTATTATACATTATCCTCCATAGCCAGTAACCTGTGTTTATAATATACATCATCCACCATAGCCAGTAACCTGTGTTTATTATACATTATCCTCCATAGCCAGTAACCTGTGTTTATTATACATTATCCCCCATAGCCAGTAACCTGTGTTTATTATACATTATCCCGCCATAGCCAGTAACCTGTGTTTATTATACATTGTCCCTCCCAAAGCCAGTAACCTGTGCTTATTATACATTATCCTCCCATAGCCAGTAACCTGTGTTTATTATACATTATCCCTCCCATAGCCAGTAACCTGTGTTTATTATACATTATCCCCCATAGCCAATAACCTGTGTTTATTATACATTATCCATCCCATAGCCAGTAACCTGTGTTTTTTATACATTATCCCCCCATAGCCAGTAACCTGTGTTTATTATACATTATCCCCCATAACCAATAACCTGTGTTTATTATACATTGTCCCTCCCAAAGCCAGTAACCTGTGCTTATTATACATTTTCCTCCCATAGCCAGTAACCTGTGTTTATTATACATTATCCCCCATAGCCAGTAACCTGTGTTTATTATACATTATCCATCCCATAGCCAGTAACCTGTGTTTTTTATACATTATCCCCCCCATAGCCAGTAACCTGTGTTTATTATACATTATCCTCCCATAGCCAGTAACCTGTGTTTATTATACATTATCCCCCCATAGCCAGTAACCTGTGTTTATTATACATTATCCCCCCATAGCCAGTAACCTGTGTTTATTATACATTATCCTCCCATAGCCAGTAACCTGTGCTTATTATACACTATCCCCCATAGTCAGTAACCTGTCTTTATTATACATTATCCCCCCATAGCCAGTAACCTGTGTTTATTATACATTATCCTCCCTTAGCCAGTAACCTGTGTTTATTATACATTATCCCTCCCATAGCCAGTAACCTGTGTTTATTATACATTATCCTCTTATAGCCAGTAACCTGTGCTTATTATACATTATCCTCCCATAGCCAGTAACCTGTGTTTATTATACATTATCCCTCCTATAGCCAGTAACCTGTGTTTATTATACATTATCCCCCCATAGCCAGTATCCTGTGCTTATTATACATTATCCTCCCATAGCCAGTAACCTGTGTTTATTATACATTATCCCCCCCATAGCCAGTAACCTGTGTTTATTATACATTATCCCCCATAGTCATTTATCGTTGGACCTAGGCAGCATGATGTCTTAGGCCGGCCCAGAGAGTGAGTGAGTGAGTGAATAATATAATATATATGCTCAGAAACATATTAGTAATATATGTAAATCGGGTTCATGCAAAGAGGGTGAAAAGGTGTTAAAGAAAAACACACTTATTGCACCAAATTTACAAAGCCAAACTTTTAAAAGCTTCCTCATTTCTTTCTCGGGATGAGGAATATATCGGTTGTAGACTGAGGATTTCCATCTGTCCAATCTTTTAATAATATGCACTGGAGTGTCAGTGTTGAAGGAGACTGAAGCTGCCCCTATTCTAAATGAAAGACCCGAGACATGGATACAACCCAATTTTAGGAGTAGTGTTCTGATGTAGAAGATGAATTTAGCCGTAGTCAGAGGGATTCAGTGAGAGTAGTGGTGAAATGTGTGTGACATGACTGAGTGTGGGTAAGTAAGAGTCAAGTATTTTAACTGGGTACTAGTTCTAGGTGGGATAAAGTGGTATAGCGGATGGATGAGTAGTTTGGTTTGTTTTAGAGGTTTGTAGAGAAAGTATATAGTGATCATGATTTTTAGCGATATCCAATATTTTTAAGGTGGTCCCAGTGCCACCACTCACATCTGGTGTCACAATAGCTTGCATTTAAAAAAAACAAAAAGTTTTTGACTGTAATATAATGGCAGTCAGTTTCCTTCACTCATGTGCGTTTCAGGGCCTGCCAGGGCACAGTGTCACACCAGTTCAACTCATATCTGGTGTAACAGTAGTGTACATTAAAAAAAAATACAGGGGGCTTGTTGTCACCTTTCGGGGACCCTTGGTGTTGTACGTGGCTGGGTGGAGGAAGAGACCTTCAATGACATCAGTGAGGACAAGGAACGGGACATGGCTAGCTTGGTATCCAAACTTGTGCAAATGGGGAGTTTGCGGTTGTGCAAATGGACTGTTTGTGGTTGTTTGCGGTGCGTTAAACGGGGAGTTTGGTCTGTCACTGTGAAGCGGGCGCAACCCTTACACTACCTGATCGATACAACATAATACCTGATGTTTTAAAGCACGTTATTCCAAACAATTTAGGAATGTTAGGTGATTTATGCCCTTTATGGATTAAAACCAGACTCTGCATCAACTATGTAATTTTCCATGGGAGTTTTGCTATGGATCCCCCTCCGGCATGCCACAGTCCAGGTGTTAGTCCCCTTGAAACAACTTTTCCATCACTATTGTGGCCAGAAAGAGTCCCTGTGGGTTTTAAAATTCGCCTGCCTATTGAAGTCTATGGCGGTTCGCCCGGTTCGCCCGTTCGCGAACATTTGCGGAAGTTCGCGTTTGCCGTTCGCGAACGGAAAATTTTATGTTCGCGACATCACTACACATCTCCAACATATTTTAGTATGGGTAGGATCGATCTTATGTAGTCTAACTGGGACTAGATACCACCTATAGATTAATTTAAAGTGGGTTTCCATTAAAGTTACATTATGAATAGATTGTTTTACTAATTGAGAAGCTCTAGTCCATTCTATAAAGGGTATAGATTTACCAATATCCATTTCCCATTTATTAAAAGAAGGGATTTGGAGTATCTAGCAATACTCCCTTTTTTTTGACTATTAGTAATTTGGAAGGTTATATAATGTTCTTTACATATTTATTTAGACATTAAAAAATTCTTTAGTCTTAGATATTTGAATATATCCCTATTAGGTATATTGTATTTTAATTGTAATTGGTTAAATGTGATCAATTTATCTCCTTCACATAAGTCTGAGATCTTATTTATTCCTAATTGGGACCAGGGTTTAATATCAAAATCTATCAATATATATCGCATTACTTCTAATGGGGTATCATAGAATATTCTATCCTTCAAGTTTAACTTTTTCATAAGTATTTTTGAAGTTATAACCATATCATTCAGAATGTTATTAGAAAAAATATTTTTCTCCAATGCAACTAAGTTTAAAAGGCTTATCCATATAAGAATAGGCAATTTATACCTGGGACTGTTTTCTTGTTCTATACTAAACCATGGTGAAATATTTTGATTCAAATTCATCCACAATAATAGACGAGAAGCTTTGCAAGCTTCATGAATCCTAAATACATCCGGAAAGGCTATACCCCCTTTCGAATAGCTTCTACGCAGTACTTCAAATGCAATCCTAGGGGGTTTGTTAGCCCATATATAGTTAGAAAAGAAACTCTGAAACCGGTTAAGCATTTCTATCTTAATTCTAAATGGAATTGCCCTGAATAGATATAGAAGTTTCGGTATCAAAAATGCTTTGACCATATTTATTCTACCAATCCAAGAGGGAATTATTGCAGTTTTTAATAAACTTCAATAATTACCTTGCAGGGTTAACTCCACCTCTAGTGGCTGTCTACTAGACAGCAACTATAGGGCACTTCCCCCTTCATAGCACAGAAAGAGCATCGCTGGACGTCCTCACACTGTGTGAGGACCTCCAGCGCGCTCAATTCTCCATAGGAAAGCATTGAAAAGCATTTTCAATGCTTTCCTATTGGGAGCTCTAATGAGCATGTGCGGCATTGCCGCGCATGCGCATTAGGTCTCCACGGCCCGTGGGCGGGGTCAGTCTCGCCCACCCGCCAATGTAATGCAGAGGAGGAGCGGCGGCGGAGGGAGAAGCAGCGACGTGGGACATGTCGCTGCCTCTGGTAAGTCACTGAAGGGGTTTGCACCTCTTCAGCAACCGGGGAGTGGGGGAGGGAGGGAGAGGGGACCTGCAGTGCCAGGAAAACTGATTGTTTTCCTGGCACTGGAGTTTCCCTTTAATAAAGATATATATATATATATATATATATATATATATATATATATATATATATATATACAGTTTGTAACCTTAGCACTCCTGCTTCATGTCTTTATCACCCGGTGCTCGACTGCACTGCTTATAACAAGGGTGTAGAAGATAGTCAACACTCTAGGTCTTTAGAAAAGTAGAAATTCTTTATTGAAGATCCCCAACAGTCAACGTTTCAGTTCGCAGGAACTTTCATCAGAACAAAGACTTTGCAGACAGCACTGTAATTAGGGGCACCTCACCTCGACTCCTGGGACTATTGCTGGAACTCCTCCAACATTCAATGCAGTAATCCTGGTTTGCCCAGCCTCCGTACCCAGAGATTGGGCCAGGGCTCCATGATAGCCTTCCTGGGCCTTGAGCTTCTAGAGGACATCCGTTGAACCGCAGCCCTGCACCTGGATGAAACACACTTGCCGGGAATCCTGTTGCCGGCTATACATGGTACCGGAACCGAGGGTACAAGTTGTCGGCTCATGCAGAGCCCGGGGCTGGCAGAGTGGCACTCACCGTACTCATCCTTTCATCAGCTCAAGCCACAACTAGGTCGGAGGCAGAAAAGCCACAAGCTGGGGAGTTCCAACAGGCGTGACAGGTGACAGCATACCGCCACCAGCAGCTCGTACTGTTTACTACCCTGCTTTTCCGTTGATCAGTTTGCCACTAAGCCTATCTTATTCCAAAGCATTGTCTAACATACAATTTGCTGTTCATTTATCTAAGCCAGGGGTAGGCAACCTTCGGCACTCCAGATGTTGTGGACTACATCCCCCATAATGCTCTTACACCCATAATGCTGGCAAAGCATCAAGGGAGGTGTAGTCCAAAACGTCTGCAGTGCCGAAGGTTGCCTATGCCTGATCTAAGCCAGGGTATGTCAGTGGATTGGTAAGTACTCATAGCAATAAAACAGGGTGTTCAGACTGACAGATTAGTTACGAGAGACATAGCTTAGATCATGGGTCCTCAAACTCCGGCACCCCAGATGTTGCTGAACTACAACTCTCATGATTCTTTGAATTATATAGATAGCCAGAGTATCATGGGAGTTGTACTTCAGCAACATCTGGGGGGCCGTAGTTTAAGGAACCATGATCTAAGCTATGTCTCTCGTAACTAATCTGTCAGTCTGAACACCCTGTTTTATTGCTATGAGTACTTACCAATCCACTGACATACCCTGCATAAGCATGTTTTACTATAAGCTCTTTCTCACGTCACTAAAACTGTCAGTTTGTGTACCATATTTTATAGCTATGAACACTTACCCACCTACTGACATACCCTGCATAAAAATGTTTTGTTAACTTTAAAATTGTGCAGTAATATTACATGTCATGATCTTGTATGCATTACACAGCCTGTAATTGCTATTGTTGCGATGCAGGCCGCTTGTTAATCTCTGCTCAATTCCTATGGACAACTTGTTCGCATGAACGCAGGCAGTGGTGTTTTGGCACAAATCTCATGAAACTAAACTCGGATACAGAAACTCCCGAACACCGCTGGACTTCCATCATCGCCTGCGATCGGTTGTATTTAACTGTACGGTGGGATCATTCGTCTGGGGTAAGACTATTGACTCTGTTCGGTAGTTGGTTCGTTTTCAAACTACAGAACTAGACCGACCGCAAGCCTTGATTCTCTGGAACTGTTTTGCACATGGAACCATGCCTGCGGTTGGTCAAAATGTCACTTCCATAACATTCCTGAACCCTTTAACTGATCTGGGTGATTTTTAGATATGTTGGTAACCCAGATCAGGGCTATCAGATATTGCCCATGTGGCATGACCTAGGTGGGGAAAACTTCAAACAACCTCAGAGAGCAGATGCAGGGACAGTAATCTGTAAAACGTATTGCATTACAAAGTGACACAGCTAGCACCCCTGTCGCCCGCCATTTCTGATAAGTGGGTCACAACCTCTCCTCATTGCGATTCAGGGGAATTGATCATGTACCTACCCCTTTGAGAGGTGGCAACCGGGACATTCTCCTCCTTAGGCGTTAAGCCTTTTGGATACACACTCTGGATACTTTATCTCCGCACGGACTTAATGAAAAAAACTCCTTATACTGTTCCTTGAAAGAAGATGAAGAGACTATAATTTGCTTTATGTATGATTAAATATATGCCTATATGCTTACATTTGCTCTGCTTAAGACATCCCGAAGTGGGGATCTCTAGAATATACCCATTGTAGAAACCCTGTGATATGCGTTTAGACTATAACACGTATTACATGTTGCTACACTGTATTATAATTACTTTCTTTGCAACTCCTGGAGGAGTTGCAACTTTTGCAACTCCTCCAGGAGAGCTGTTCCTGTTACGCTCTCCTGGAGGAGAGGTCTTTCCCGCACGGTTCTGGAGGACAGAGGCTGATCCAGGGTGGGAGGAAGACAGCGAGACTCCAGTTAAGCTACGTCGGTTGTGGAGTCTACAGTGGTTGTGGTGTCTGGTGTGGTGCTTGTGGTCCTCGGCGCCAGCTAGGAAGCGTCCATCAACAGAAGGTACTCAGTCGGAGTACGGGGGATTCAGTTACACTGGTACCTACTTCCATTACATGGCAAACCTCTGACCACTACACAGTTCATATACTACATCAGAACTCTGTTTATTAGACTCGGTCTTGACCCCTCGGCTTTTTCTGGCCACTCATTCAGAATTGGAGCCGCTTCAGCGGCTTCAAGCCACCATGTCCCTGCTCATATAATTAAAAGACTGGGACGGTGGAAATCAGCAGCATATACCAGTTATATTCCACAACCAGAACAGGAATTGAGAATAGCACAGGTTTAGCTGTGTAACGTGTATAATACAGTTTATTTGTATAAATCAACTTTTTGCCCACTTTTATTACTGGCCTACCCCTTACATCGGTTCCGGCACACCACAACCGACTGGTGCTCACTTTTATTGTTATTATCTTACTATAACGGCTTATGTCCCTGACTACAAAAAGAAGTTGTAGCCTGTAATTGTGGGAGGGGTTACCTGACTATAAAAGCTCTACCCCCTCCATGTTAGAACCGTCACCGCAAGGTTCATCCCTCCCACCTCTCCCCCTTTTACAATTTAATGGGTAGGCCCTCTTTTATTACAGGCCTACCCCATACGTCCGTTCCGGCACACCACAACTGGCTGGTGCTCACTTTTATTGTTTTATCTTACTATTATGGCTTATGTCCCCGACTACAAATATATATATATATATATATATATATAACCCAAGTAAAACAAAATGTAAATGTAATATGGACTGACAGTGAGAAATAAATATACCCAATGGGATGAAATAACAGTAGGGCTGCGTCACATACAAGGGAGCGACTTATTAAATGAAACCGAAAAGATATAACTGGTATGTGAGCGCTCCAATTAATTATGCAGATCTACATAAAAATCAAGATGAAAATATCAATAAACTTAAAAATGACCAATCTCGCCGAGATCACCACAATGACCACCATAAACCACAATTGAATGTACTGGGTGAGTCTTATCTGAATCAGAATACTCTACACATATATATAAGAGTATAACAAAATATCATTTATTGTATAGTAAACCAATCATAAAAAATGAAACAACATCTCAAAACGTCCAGTATCAGATGTAAACGTGATGAATAGTAAGGGGCCCCTTATTCATATTCTTGTCGACAAAGGACTGATGTAAAAAATCAGAGATGTGCACATTAGCATAAAAACTATATGTGAACTCAAAAAAGTTCAAGCAGTAGGCTCCAGTACAGTCCGTGAAAAAATATATAAGTGGATAAACGGATAATGCCCAGACGACCAAGCCGTCTTACGGAGAGGGAGCTCAAACACCAGCCAAACACCCTGGTCAAGACTAAGAGGGAAGCGATAGGGATGGCCCCAAAGGTGAAAAAATCACATCCAGATATGGAAAACTATGGGGATATCACTTCAGCAACTTACCCTATCCGTCCGACCATCGGGTGAGAAACTGGGAGCACATAAACTCCAAACCGTGAGGGCTGCAGGAAAAAGGCCGTTCTCGCCAGGTCGCTTGCCGAAAATCAATGGCGGGTCGTAAAGGACGAATCGGCTGGGAAGTTCAAATCCGTCGGCGGTGTGGTGAGGTAGCAGACAGCACGTCTACGCGTTTCGTCCTAGCTGGAGGACTTTTTCAAGACAATGTCTGCTGTCTAAGAGCCGGGTTTATATACCCACTCTTAATTGATTCATAGAATGGTCATGATTGTTAATTGATAAACTGAGATCATTACAGATCTAAAGTAAATGGTCATAATTGTTAATTGATAAACTGAGATCATTACAGATCTAAAATAAAATATGCTGCAAGTGGATAGAAAAACACAAAATATAATAAATGAAAACATATATCCTTATTAGGACAATCTCATATTATTAACATCGAAAAATTATATATATATAGACATAAAATAAAGATTAAAAATATATTTTTATTTTTACTTTTATTTTTACTAATAAAGTATTTCAATCTCAAGTTTAACAGAGATAATTAATCAATCTTGATTTGTGAGCCTTTTTTAAAAAATAATAATAATGATAATATAGTTCAATTGTTTTATAAAAATCTATTGTTTATATATATTAGATTAGGAACAAGAACATTAAAATAAATGTTGAGCACTATATTTTTGTATATATATTTATATGTATAATTAAGAAAAAGAACATTGGAAAAAAAATGCTGAACACTCATATAGGATTCATATAAGTGTTAAAGAGACCATGGGGTCTAAGGTGAATCGTAATATATATGTGGATCCCGATTGATCCTCTCCCACATATAGAGACAGTGAAAGATCTTTCACTCACAGGGACAAATAAGTATGTCTTCCAAATTTTAAATGTTACATTCCACTTCTTCATTTAACCCATTAGGAGTAAGTGTGTTGAGTCTAAAGATCCATTTAGTTTCTGCTGTAATTAAGGCTAATTTTCTATTGGGTATATTCTCTGCAATATGCTCGATGCCCATTACTAAAAGCTGTGAAGGGTTACTGTCATGGGCCATTTGGAAGTGTCTGGCTACTGGAGATTTTTTATCACGGTTGCTGATGGCTCGTCTGTGTTCCCTGAACCTGGCTTTTAATGGTCTCGAAGTCTGACCTACATATAGCAAGTCACAAGTACATATCAACAGATATACCACAAATGAGGTATTGCACGAGATTCAAGTAGTTGTATGGAAGTTCTCATCTTTAGAGGAAGGGGGAAAATTCTTTTTTCCGTGACATATGTGTTGGCAGGTTAAGCATCGGGTGGCACCACATTTGAAATTTCCTGCTTCACATAATATCGATGTTTGATTAGTTTTTGCAGTCGGAAATTTGGAAGGGGCCAATAGGTTCTTTAGATTCCTATTTTTACGGAATGTTACTCTGGGTACTTCAGGGATACTAAAACGAAGCCATGGATCCAACCGCAGAATAGACCAATGATTGTTTAGGATACGAATGATCTGGTTGTACGCCCTATTGTACGTTGTCGAGAAGATGGGACCTTTATTCTGACCCACCTCTCTAGTACTGATGTGAAAGTCTATCCTCGGTTTAGGTCTCCTTATTATCGGATGATTCTCCAATAGAGATAGAATCTCCCTATGTTTGACTGAGGGGGAAGGTGATGAAATCAGTATATCAGCTGCAAACCCAGGGATAATTATAGGGTTCTTTCTGTCCATTCCAATTTTACGCTGGTTGATAAGGGAATCTCTATTGAGCCCTCTAGCCTTCTGGTACGCCCGACCAATGATGCTAGGGTCATAATTCTTATCCAGAAATCGCTGGCAAAGGTCCAACGACTCCTCTTCAAAATTCTCCAAAAAGGAACAATTGCGTCGGAGCCTGGTGAACTGGCTAAACGGGATATTATTAATCCACGTAGGATGATAACCACTCGTGGAGTGTAAAAAACCATTAACATCCACCTGTTTTTTATATGTTCTGGTGTGGACATAACCAGGTTTCCCACTCAGGATTAAATCCAGAAATTCAATAGTAGATCTATTTTTGTTGCTCGTGAAGGAGAGCCCCCACTCGTTGTTATTGAGACTTTGAACGAACTCCTCAGCTTCATTTAGATCACCTTCCCAAATGATCAGGATGTCATCAATGAAGCGTTTGTAGAATTTCAGGTGCCTCTTCCAGATAGGGTTATGGTAGATGTTGGAATGCTCCCATAAACCCATAAAGATGTTGGCGTATGCTGGGGCAAAGCTCGCCCCCATTGCTGTCCCTTTCTTCTGTAAATAAAATTGCCCATTGAAACTAAAATAGTTGTGGGTTAAAATGAAGGATATACTTTCAACAATGGCTTCCACTTGAAATCGTGGAAGAAGGGGGTCTTCCAAAAGGAAATGTTTGACCGCTTTCAAACCTAACTGGTGGTCAATGTTGGAGTATAAGGCCGCCACGTCAATCGTTAGCCAGCAGAAGTTCTCCTGCCACACAACCTCCTGCATCAGAGACAACACGTGTCCTGTATCTTTAATGTAGGAGGGGAGGTGAATCATAATTTTTTGCAGGTGAGTGTCTACCCATTTTGAGAGTGGTGCAGTCAGAGAACCAATAGATGAAATGATGGGTCTCCCCGGCGGGTTGGTGAGAGATTTATGAATCTTGGGGAGAAAATAAAAAATGGGGATATTGCCTTCACCAGAGAGGAGGAAACCTTTCTCCATTTTGTCAATAACCTTCATGTCAAACATCTTATTTACCCAAATCCGTAATTCTTTGGTAAAGCGGGTTGAGGGGTTGAAGGTAAGAACTTGATAGTATTCTTGGTCTCCAAGAATTCGATTGGCTTCACCCAAGTAGTCCTCTCTATTGAGAAGGACAATCCCTCCTCCCTTGTCTGCTCCCTTTATGATGATGTTATTATCCTTTTTAAGGCCCTTTAGGGCTGACATTTCGAGATTAGTAAGATTGTGTTCCAATTTACGATCTTTCTGTTGCTTCTCAAGATCCAGGACCAGGTGTTTAAAATCCTTCATAACCAATTCATAGAAGATAGGAATGAACCCTCCTTTGTCGGCTAGAGGATAGTATGTAGAACGAGTTTTAAGTCCTGTAGATACACTAGCCTCCAACACCTCCAGGGCATCAACTTCCCCAAGGGCTTCAGTTTGATCATTTAGTAGGCTCATCAGGTTCTTCAGAATGATTTTATCTTGTGGATCATTTAGAAAGAACGAAGCCGTGTGAACGCTATTGGCATCCTTGATATTAAACGACCTGGTTAAGGTTAATTTTCTAATAAATTGGTTAAGATCTCGAAATAGATCTAGGATATCCGGATTCCTAAACGGAGCAAAACTCAGACCCTTGTTGAGTAAGGAGATCTCAGGTGCGGTCAATACATGGGTGGATAGGTTGAAAATTCCAGTTATGGGAGGCATCTCATCTTGTTGGGGTTTGTTTCCCTTTCCTCTCGTTCCCCTGTGGGTGCATCTCTTTTCTTGCTCCCTATTTTGGAAAAAAGTGGGAACGTTTTGGGTCGATCCACAGGGCTCTCTTCTAAAAAATGAGCCTCAACTGGATTATCCCGGTGGAGAACTCTGGGGGGTTTGGGACGCGCTCCTAGTTCCTCATGCTTGGTCCGGGGACCTGACCCCTCCATGGAACCTCGGTCTGTGGTCTCCAATAAGGGGATAAAGTTGGGGTTGTCCTGTCTCCTCCATCGATCACGATGAGGTGTATTGGCGGTATAATGAGTACCTTTCTCTTTCTGATAGTGATTATTTCTGGTACGGTGGTTCTGATTGAAGGAATTGTATGGTTTGGATTGGACAGCTTCAGCATAGGTCTTCGGGCTCCATTGGGGAGTCCTCTTGGATCCATAGGAGCGATTAGCATAGTTGGTACTCCTTTTTCCTTTAGTTGGCTGGAAATGGTCAGGGTATTGACTTCTAGAATCCTTCCTCGGAAAAGGAGTAGTTGTGTCCCTTTTCGATCTCAAGGTCTTTCTTTGCCAATTTCTGATGCAGCCACTTGCATAGTCCTTTAGGTCCCTTGTGTATTTGGTGTTCTTTTTGGTGACCAGGTCTTTCTCAAATCTAATAATCCTATTGTTCATAGTAGTATCCAACTCTGTTATTGAGTCGGGTTGGTCAGTGGTATTGATCTTTGAATGAATTATTTCAATCTCCTTTTCAGTCTTTTTCAATCTGTATTCTCTATACCTAACCAGAATTCTCATGAGTATCATAGAGCAGTTATCTAAGGCTACCAACCATTCATTTTCCAATTCAGAATGGTCCGTAAAAAAAGGTTTCTTGTCAAACCTCAGGCCTCTTGGGATCAGTTTTTGATCAAGATATTTTTCTAACAATGCATGATCCCACCAATCCCTCATCTCAGTTTTAAGTTGTTTCTCTAACTCGAAAAAGAGGGATTTTAGGGAAGGTTCTGATATGTGGGAGGAAAAGTTCTCATCTTTATCTTTTTCTATTAATAAATTTAACCTTCTGCTATTCCTTTCTGTAAGGCTAAGGAGGGGCATAATCGTGACTGAGTGGAAATAAACTATTGAAATCTAAACAGGGAATGGAAAGGCTAATCGGTATACTCAATGTCAGACCAAAACGGCGCTCAGAACACAGAAAACAAAATGTAAATGTAATATGGACTGACAGTGAGAAATAAATATACCCAATGGGATGAAATAACAGTAGGGCTGCGTCACATACAAGGGAGCGACTTATTAAATGAAACCGAAAAGATATAACTGGTATGTGAGCGCTCCAATTAATTATGCAGATCTACATAAAAATCAAGATGAAAATATCAATAAACTTAAAAATGACCAATCTCGCCGAGATCACCACAATGACCACCATAAACCACAATTGAATGTACTGGGTGAGTCTTATCTGAATCAGAATACTCTACACATATATATAAGAGTATAACAAAATATCATTTATTGTATAGTAAACCAATCATAAAAAATGAAACAACATCTCAAAACGTCCAGTATCAGATGTAAACGTGATGAATAGTAAGGGGCCCCTTATTCATATTCTTGTCGACAAAGGACTGATGTAAAAAATCAGAGATGTGCACATTAGCATAAAAACTATATGTGAACTCAAAAAAGTTCAAGCAGTAGGCTCCAGTACAGTCCGTGAAAAAATATATAAGTGGATAAACGGATAATGCCCAGACGACCAAGCCGTCTTACGGAGAGGGAGCTCAAACACCAGCCAAACACCCTGGTCAAGACTAAGAGGGAAGCGATAGGGATGGCCCCAAAGGTGAAAAAATCACATCCAGATATGGAAAACTATGGGGATATCACTTCAGCAACTTACCCTATCCGTCCGACCATCGGGTGAGAAACTGGGAGCACATAAACTCCAAACCGTGAGGGCTGCAGGAAAAAGGCCGTTCTCGCCAGGTCGCTTGCCGAAAATCAATGGCGGGTCGTAAAGGACGAATCGGCTGGGAAGTTCAAATCCGTCGGCGGTGTGGTGAGGTAGCAGACAGCACGTCTACGCGTTTCGTCCTAGCTGGAGGACTTTTTCAAGACAATGTCTGCTGTCTAAGAGCCGGGTTTATATACCCACTCTTAATTGATTCATAGAATGGTCATGATTGTTAATTGATAAACTGAGATCATTACAGATCTAAAGTAAATGGTCATAATTGTTAATTGATAAACTGAGATCATTACAGATCTAAAATAAAATATGCTGCAAGTGGATAGAAAAACACAAAATATAATAAATGAAAACATATATCCTTATTAGGACAATCTCATATTATTAACATCGAAAAATTATATATATATAGACATAAAATAAAGATTAAAAATATATTTTTATTTTTACTTTTATTTTTACTAATAAAGTATTTCAATCTCAAGTTTAACAGAGATAATTAATCAATCTTGATTTGTGAGCCTTTTTTTAAAAATAATAATAATGATAATATAGTTCAATTGTTTTATAAAAATCTATTGTTTATATATATTAGATTAGGAACAAGAACATTAAAATAAATGTTGAGCACTATATTTTTGTATATATATTTATATGTATAATTAAGAAAAAGAACATTGGAAAAAAAATGCTGAACACTCATATAGGATTCATATAAGTGTTAAAGAGACCATGGGGTCTAAGGTGAATCGTAATATATATGTGGATCCCGATTGATCCTCTCCCACATATAGAGACAGTGAAAGATCTTTCACTCACAGGGACAAATAAGTATGTCTTCCAAATTTTAAATGTTACATTCCACTTCTTCATTTAACCCATTAGGAGTAAGTGTGTTGAGTCTAAAGATCCATTTAGTTTCTGCTGTAATTAAGGCTAATTTTCTATTGGGTATATTCTCTGCAATATGCTCGATGCCCATTACTAAAAGCTGTGAAGGGTTACTGTCATGGGCCATTTGGAAGTGTCTGGCTACTGGAGATTTTTTATCACGGTTGCTGATGGCTCGTCTGTGTTCCCTGAACCTGGCTTTTAATGGTCTCGAAGTCTGACCTACATATAGCAAGTCACAAGTACATATCAACAGATATACCACAAATGAGGTATTGCACGAGATTCTAGTAGTTGTATGGAAGTTCTCATCTTTAGAGGAAGGGGGAAAATTATTTTTTCCGTGACATATGTGTTGGCAGGTTAAGCATCGGGTGGCACCACATTTGAAATTTCCTGCTTCACATAATATCGATGTTTGATTAGTTTTTGCAGTCGGAAATTTGGAAGGGGCCAATAGGTTCTTTAGATTCCTATTTTTACGGAATGTTACTCTGGGTACTTCAGGGATACTAAAACGAAGCCATGGATCCAACCGCAGAATAGACCAATGATTGTTTAGGATACGAATGATCTGGTTGTACGCCCTATTGTACGTTGTCGAGAAGATGGGACCTTTATTCTGACCCACCTCTCTAGTACTGATGTGAAAGTCTATCCTCGGTTTAGGTCTCCTTATTATCGGATGATTCTCCAATAGAGATAGAATCTCCCTATGTTTGACTGAGGGGGAAGGTGATGAAATCAGTATATCAGCTGCAAACCCAGGGATAATTATAGGGTTCTTTCTGTCCATTCCAATTTTACGCTGGTTGATAAGGGAATCTCTATTGAGCCCTCTAGCCTTCTGGTACGCCCGACCAATGATGCTAGGGTCATAATTCTTATCCAGAAATCGCTGGCAAAGGTCCAACGACTCCTCTTCAAAATTCTCCAAAAAGGAACAATTGCGTCGGAGCCTGGTGAACTGGCTAAACGGGATATTATTAATCCACGTAGGATGATGACCACTCGTGGAGTGTAAAAAACCATTGACATCCACCTGTTTTTTATATGTTCTGGTGTGGACATAACCAGGTTTCCCACTCAGGATTAAATCCAGAAATTCAATAGTAGATCTATTTTTGTTGCTCGTGAAGGAGAGCCCCCACTCGTTGTTATTGAGACTTTGAACGAACTCCTCAGCTTCATTTAGATCACCTTCCCAAATGATCAGGATGTCATCAATGAAGCGTTTGTAGAATTTCAGGTGCCTCTTCCAGATAGGGTTATGGTAGATGTTGGAATGCTCCCATAAACCCATAAAGATGTTGGCGTATGCTGGGGCAAAGCTCGCCCCCATTGCTGTCCCTTTCTTCTGTAAATAAAATTGCCCATTGAAACTAAAATAGTTGTGGGTTAAAATGAAGGATATACTTTCAACAATGGCTTCCACTTGAAATCGTGGAAGAAGGGGGTCTTCCAAAAGGAAATGTTTGACCGCTTTCAAACCTAACTGGTGGTCAATGTTGGAGTATAAGGCCGCCACGTCAATCGTTAGCCAGCAGAAGTTCTCCTGCCACACAACCTCCTGCATCAGAGACAACACGTGTCCTGTATCTTTAATGTAGGAGGGGAGGTGAATCATAATTTTTTGCAGGTGAGTGTCTACCCATTTTGAGAGTGGTGCAGTCAGAGAACCAATAGATGAAATGATGGGTCTCCCCGGCGGGTTGGTGAGAGATTTATGAATCTTGGGGAGAAAATAAAAAATGGGGATATTGCCTTCACCAGAGAGGAGGAAACCTTTCTCCATTTTGTCAATAACCTTCATGTCAAACATCTTATTTACCCAAATCCGTAATTCTTTGGTAAAGCGGGTTGAGGGGTTGAAGGTAAGAACTTGATAGTATTCTTGGTCTCCAAGAATTCGATTGGCTTCACCCAAGTAGTCCTCTCTATTGAGAAGGACAATCCCTCCTCCCTTGTCTGCTCCCTTTATGATGATGTTATTATCCTTTTTAAGGCCCTTTAGGGCTGACATTTCGAGATTAGTAAGATTGTGTTCCAATTTACGATCTTTCTGTTGCTTCTCAAGATCCAGGACCAGGTGTTTAAAATCCTTCATAACCAATTCATAGAAGATAGGAATGAACCCTCCTTTGTCGGCTAGAGGATAGTATGTAGAACGAGTTTTAAGTCCTGTAGATACACTAGCCTCCAACACCTCCAGGGCATCAACTTCCCCAAGGGCTTCAGTTTGATCATTTAGTAGGCTCATCAGGTTCTTCAGAATGATTTTATCTTGTGGATCATTTAGAAAGAACGAAGCCGTGTGAACGCTATTGGCATCCTTGATATTAAACGACCTGGTTAAGGTTAATTTTCTAATAAATTGGTTAAGATCTCGAAATAGATCTAGGATATCCGGATTCCTAAACGGAGCAAAACTCAGACCCTTGTTGAGTAAGGAGATCTCAGGTGCGGTCAATACATGGGTGGATAGGTTGAAAATTCCAGTTATGGGAGGCATCTCATCTTGTTGGGGTTTGTTTCCCTTTCCTCTCGTTCCCCTGTGGGTGCATCTCTTTTCTTGCTCCCTATTTTGGAAAAAAGTGGGAACGTTTTGGGTCGATCCACAGGGCTCTCTTCTAAAAAATGAGCCTCAACTGGATTATCCCGGTGGAGAACTCTGGGGGGTTTGGGACGCGCTCCTAGTTCCTCATGCTTGGTCCGGGGACCTGACCCCTCCATGGAACCTCGGTCTGTGGTCTCCAATAAGGGGATAAAGTTGGGGTTGTCCTGTCTCCTCCATCGATCACGATGAGGTGTATTGGCGGTATAATGAGTACCTTTCTCTTTCTGATAGTGATTATTTCTGGTACGGTGGTTCTGATTGAAGGAATTGTATGGTTTGGATTGGACAGCTTCAGCATAGGTCTTCGGGCTCCATTGGGGAGTCCTCTTGGATCCATAGGAGCGATTAGCATAGTTGGTACTCCTTTTTCCTTTAGTTG
Organism: Pelobates fuscus; assembly: GCF_036172605.1. Classification (NCBI taxonomy): domain Eukaryota; kingdom Metazoa; phylum Chordata; class Amphibia; order Anura; family Pelobatidae; genus Pelobates; species Pelobates fuscus. The sequence goes on along the minus strand of NC_086319.1, from coordinate 110,214,041 downwards.
GCTGGAAATGGTCAGGGTATTGACTTCTAGAATCCTTCCTCGGAAAAGGAGTAGTTGTGTCCCTTTTCGATCTCAAGGTCTTTCTTTGCCAATTTCTGATGCAGCCACTTGCATAGTCCTTTAGGTCCCTTGTGTATTTGGTGTTCTTTTTGGTGACCAGGTCTTTCTCAAATCTAATAATCCTATTGTTCATAGTAGTATCCAACTCTGTTATTGAGTCGGGTTGGTCAGTGGTATTGATCTTTGAATGAATTATTTCAATCTCCTTTTCAGTCTTTTTCAATCTGTATTCTCTATACCTAACCAGAATTCTCATGAGTATCATAGAGCAGTTATCTAAGGCTACCAACCATTCATTTTCCAATTCAGAATGGTCCGTAAAAAAAGGTTTCTTGTCAAACCTCAGGCCTCTTGGGATCAGTTTTTGATCAAGATATTTTTCTAACAATGCATGATCCCACCAATCCCTCATCTCAGTTTTAAGTTGTTTCTCTAACTCGAAAAAGATGGATTTTAGGGAAGGTTCTGATATGTGGGAGGAAAAGTTCTCATCTTTATCTTTTTCTATTAATAAATTTAACCTTCTGCTATTCCTTTCTGTAAGGCTAAGGAGGGGCATAATCGTGACTGAGTGGAAATAAACTATTGAAATCTAAACAGGGAATGGAAAGGCTAATCGGTATACTCAATGTCAGACCAAAACGGCGCTCAGAACACAGAAAACAAAATGTAAATGTAATATGGACTGACAGTGAGAAATAAATATACCCAATGGGATGAAATAACAGTAGGGCTGCGTCACATACAAGGGAGCGACTTATTAAATGAAACCGAAAAGATATAACTGGTATGTGAGCGCTCCAATTAATTATGCAGATCTACATAAAAATCAAGATGAAAATATCAATAAACTTAAAAATGACCAATCTCGCCGAGATCACCACAATGACCACCATAAACCACAATTGAATGTACTGGGTGAGTCTTATCTGAATCAGAATACTCTACACATATATATAAGAGTATAACAAAATATCATTTATTGTATAGTAAACCAATCATAAAAAATGAAACAACATCTCAAAACGTCCAGTATCAGATGTAAACGTGATGAATAGTAAGGGGCCCCTTATTCATATTCTTGTCGACAAAGGACTGATGTAAAAAATCAGAGATGTGCACATTAGCATAAAAACTATATGTGAACTCAAAAAAGTTCAAGCAGTAGGCTCCAGTACAGTCCGTGAAAAAATATATAAGTGGATAAACGGATAATGCCCAGACGACCAAGCCGTCTTACGGAGAGGGAGCTCAAACACCAGCCAAACACCCTGGTCAAGACTAAGAGGGAAGCGATAGGGATGGCCCCAAAGGTGAAAAAATCACATCCAGATATGGAAAACTATGGGGATATCACTTCAGCAACTTACCCTATCCGTCCGACCATCGGGTGAGAAACTGGGAGCACATAAACTCCAAACCGTGAGGGCTGCAGGAAAAAGGCCGTTCTCGCCAGGTCGCTTGCCGAAAATCAATGGCGGGTCGTAAAGGACGAATCGGCTGGGAAGTTCAAATCCGTCGGCGGTGTGGTGAGGTAGCAGACAGCACGTCTACGCGTTTCGTCCTAGCTGGAGGACTTTTTCAAGACAATGTCTGCTGTCTAAGAGCCGGGTTTATATACCCACTCTTAATTGATTCATAAAATGGTCATGATTGTTAATTGATAAACTGAGATCATTACAGATCTAAAGTAAATGGTCATAATTGTTAATTGATAAACTGAGATCATTACAGATCTAAAATAAAATATGCTGCAAGTGGATAGAAAAACACAAAATATAATAAATGAAAACATATATCCTTATTAGGACAATCTCATATTATTAACATCGAAAAATTATATATATATAGACATAAAATAAAGATTAAAAATATATTTTTATTTTTACTTTTATTTTTACTAATAAAGTATTTCAATCTCAAGTTTAACAGAGATAATTAATCAATCTTGATTTGTGAGCCTTTTTTTAAAAATAATAATAATGATAATATAGTTCAATTGTTTTATAAAAATCTATTGTTTATATATATTAGATTAGGAACAAGAACATTAAAATAAATGTTGAGCACTATATTTTTGTATATATATTTATATGTATAATTAAGAAAAAGAACATTGGAAAAAAAATGCTGAACACTCATATAGGATTCATATAAGTGTTAAAGAGACCATGGGGTCTAAGGTGAATCGTAATATATATGTGGATCCCGATTGATCCTCTCCCACATATAGAGACAGTGAAAGATCTTTCACTCACAGGGACAAATAAGTATGTCTTCCAAATTTTAAATGTTACATTCCACTTCTTCATTTAACCCATTAGGAGTAAGTGTGTTGAGTCTAAAGATCCATTTAGTTTCTGCTGTAATTAAGGCTAATTTTCTATTGGGTATATTCTCTGCAATATGCTCGATGCCCATTACTAAAAGCTGTGAAGGGTTACTGTCATGGGCCATTTGGAAGTGTCTGGCTACTGGAGATTTTTTATCACGGTTGCTGATGGCTCGTCTGTGTTCCCTGAACCTGGCTTTTAATGGTCTCGAAGTCTGACCTACATATAGCAAGTCACAAGTACATATCAACAGATATACCACAAATGAGGTATTGCACGAGATTCTAGTAGTTGTATGGAAGTTCTCATCTTTAGAGGAAGGGGGAAAATTATTTTTTCCGTGACATATGTGTTGGCAGGTTAAGCATCGGGTGGCACCACATTTGAAATTTCCTGCTTCACATAATATCGATGTTTGATTAGTTTTTGCAGTCGGAAATTTGGAAGGGGCCAATAGGTTCTTTAGATTCCTATTTTTACGGAATGTTACTCTGGGTACTTCAGGGATACTAAAACGAAGCCATGGATCCAACCGCAGAATAGACCAATGATTGTTTAGGATACGAATGATCTGGTTGTACGCCCTATTGTACGTTGTCGAGAAGATGGGACCTTTATTCTGACCCACCTCTCTAGTACTGATGTGAAAGTCTATCCTCGGTTTAGGTCTCCTTATTATCGGATGATTCTCCAATAGAGATAGAATCTCCCTATGTTTGACTGAGGGGGAAGGTGATGAAATCAGTATATCAGCTGCAAACCCAGGGATAATTATAGGGTTCTTTCTGTCCATTCCAATTTTACGCTGGTTGATAAGGGAATCTCTATTGAGCCCTCTAGCCTTCTGGTACGCCCGACCAATGATGCTAGGGTCATAATTCTTATCCAGAAATCGCTGGCAAAGGTCCAACGACTCCTCTTCAAAATTCTCCAAAAAGGAACAATTGCGTCGGAGCCTGGTGAACTGGCTAAACGGGATATTATTAATCCACGTAGGATGATGACCACTCGTGGAGTGTAAAAAACCATTGACATCCACCTGTTTTTTATATGTTCTGGTGTGGACATAACCAGGTTTCCCACTCAGGATTAAATCCAGAAATTCAATAGTAGATCTATTTTTGTTGCTCGTGAAGGAGAGCCCCCACTCGTTGTTATTGAGACTTTGAACGAACTCCTCAGCTTCATTTAGATCACCTTCCCAAATGATCAGGATGTCATCAATGAAGCGTTTGTAGAATTTCAGGTGCCTCTTCCAGATAGGGTTATGGTAGATGTTGGAATGCTCCCATAAACCCATAAAGATGTTGGCGTATGCTGGGGCAAAGCTCGCCCCCATTGCTGTCCCTTTCTTCTGTAAATAAAATTGCCCATTGAAACTAAAATAGTTGTGGGTTAAAATGAAGGATATACTTTCAACAATGGCTTCCACTTGAAATCGTGGAAGAAGGGGGTCTTCCAAAAGGAAATGTTTGACCGCTTTCAAACCTAACTGGTGGTCAATGTTGGAGTATAAGGCCGCCACGTCAATCGTTAGCCAGCAGAAGTTCTCCTGCCACACAACCTCCTGCATCAGAGACAACACGTGTCCTGTATCTTTAATGTAGGAGGGGAGGTGAATCATAATTTTTTGCAGGTGAGTGTCTACCCATTTTGAGAGTGGTGCAGTCAGAGAACCAATAGATGAAATGATGGGTCTCCCCGGCGGGTTGGTGAGAGATTTATGAACCCAAGTAACTTTTTTTCAGTTAACATTTTTTTGCCCCTGACAGAGTGTTTCAATGCCCATCACAGAGTGTTTCAATGTCCCTGACAGAGCCTTTAAATGTTCCTGACAGAGTCTTTCAATGCCCATCACAGAGCCTTTCAATACCCCTCCCAGAGTCTTTCAATGTCCCTGGCAGAGCCTTTCAATGCCCCTGACAGAGCTTTTTAATGTCACTGACAGAGAATTTCTATGTCCCTACCTAACAGAGCGTTCTATGTCCCTAACAAACAATTTCAATAACAATAACAAGGCTTCAACTTTCAGGCCCACTCTCTATCACTCCTCTACCACGAGTGATAGAAAAATGGCTGTCGGCAGGGCGGGCAGGCTGAGGCAGGGCGGGCTGACTGACGGCTGGGCGGGCAGGCTTATGGCAGGACGGGCTGACTGACGGCTGGGCGGGCTCTCTGACAGCCGGGCTGGCTGACTGACGGCAGGGTGTGCTCTGACGGCAGGGCGGGCTGACGGCAAGGTGGGCTGACAGCAGGGCAGGCTTAAGATCGCACTCCCGCGATATATTATGAGATTGCGAGTGCGCGATCTCTGCTTTTTCCGACCTTCCGGGAACAGCAGGTAGCGGCGGCCATCTTGGATGTGGCAAATTTCCGCGGAACCCCAATATTTTTCTTGCAGAACACTAGGGTTCCGCGGAACACCAATTGGGAAATGCTGCCTTAAGTAGTCTTTGCAAAATATGTCAGCTTTAAGCGATCTCTTCAATTCTAGTTGCCAGATCCTAGTAGCACCTATTAAATCAGGTGTATCAAACTCTGTCCCCCCCCCCCCCAGATGTTTGCTGAACTACAACTCCCATGATTCTCATGCCATCTGTTGCATTGAAAGAGCTAAGTTGTAGGCTGCGGAGCGAGAGATACCTATTTGTAAATGTTTTTTATTAATTAATAAAAACCAAGACTAAGCCTTTATATCTGTGATAAAGCTCATATATGCTCTTTAATAGATAAAATATTATAGTTATAATACATGAAATAGCTTAAATTTAAATAGATAATATGGACAGATACAATTAAAATATTATTATTCAGATAAAACACTTGTCACGTCTAAAATATGATTTATGTATTTTTTTAAAATGGAAAATACACTTGTTAAATTGTCTCTCCTGACATAGTAGGCTGTATGTCCTAAATGGGAAGGTAAGTAAAGATTAGCTGGTCAGTTAGTCATCTACAATAGCAATTGAAATGGTCAGCAGTTTAATTTGCTCCATTACTCCATAAAGTAAGGTTATGTATTGATTTTGTACATGTAATATTTCTAATGAAGAGTACAACAATTTTAACAGGTGGAATGTGTGAGCCAAACAGGAAGAGAAACTGGTAAACATTAATCTATGAACCTAAGAGCTGGGTAACATTAGTGCAATATGGTTGCTAAACATTACTTAGAAATGCTGACCTATTTACAAAACATTAACACATCATTTAAATAGTTCACACATGTTTTCTTCATATTTGCATGACTTGTCTCTACAATTACTTTCTGAAAATCACATAATGTAATCAGAAAACATGTATCCACTGATGGTGGAAAGGCATTGTGTGCAGTGCCACTAAAGTGAGGGGTCATCAACTTCCCCATTTCTGCTCATTTCAACATCCTCAGAGGTGCTGGGTTAATCATAGGCCACAAGATATTTATATATAAAAGAAACGATGTACATTCAGATATATAATGAGGTATAATTATAATCTGTAGACTAGCAGGTTGATTTCGATACGAAATGTAACTTGTCTGGATTGGGCCAGTTGGGTGATCCATCGAATTACCGAACTCCAAGTGGAAATGTACTTACAAAAAATAAAACAAGCCAAACATTATTATTATTATTATTATTATTATTATTATACATCATCTATAAAGCACCAACATATTCTGTAGTGCATTTCATGAATTCCACCAAAAAAAAGACTACCCCAAACCCTGCTGTACATTTAAAGGAGCATTCCAAGCAATATATAACCCACTACAGTTCGCTGTACTGTTTATGGTGCCAGAAGTGCCCTGAAACCCTCCCACCCCGACCCCCCCATTGTAAGTAGTCAAACCATTTTTGAACAATTTGAGTTATTACCTGCAGTTCTTGGGGCACCAATCCCCACCTCCAATACTAACCCTGGAGAACGGGAAGTTCCTAATATTGTAGGACTGATGTATACCATAACCATTGCTACCGCCCAAGAGTAGTGGGAGTTTGAACACAAGGATGATTTCTGTGTTGTGGGAGTTATACGGTCTGAATTTGGTTTTGATTTGGGGAAAAATTAAACTAAATCAATTATAGATTTAGTTATCATGTCTGTATCACAAGGAAGTCTAGAGACACAAAACCCTTATATACCTTACAAGAGGTCTTTGTTACTTAACAGCAAACTACAATAGCGTTTTATCAGTTTACCATGACTAACCAATATGTGAGCTGCCGAAGCTGGTTTCTTTATAACTCTGTTTCCTTGTACATATTTGCATACACATTGCACATATAGCAAAGGTGTATTGTACTTTTATTGCTTATGCTAACAGTAGTATTGTTTGCAAGCTATTAGGATAAACATGTTAAATATACAATAATAATGCAAACAAAGCACATTCTAGTCCACACAGCACCAAGTAAATTCACCCAAAATCCACCTCTCCAAGACATGTCCCCCTTAGTTCATCTGCCTATATCCACTCATGCCCTTGCCAAACTCTCAACAGTCATAGTCCCAAGTGCACATAGCTACTGCCAACCTGTTCGACTCCCAAAATATTTTCCTCTTAATTCAATGGAAAAGAGGCGAAATTGGGCTACCAACTTTCCAATAATGGTGGCTTTGAAGGTACTTTCCATAAATTTTGGACACATATTTTGGACAGGACCACTGCACCCAAACCAGCTCGTTGAGATTAAGCAGTCTGGATTACTTTATTGGTCTTTTAATATTTGCTAAAATAGTTTAATAGTTTTATATGTTGATATATTTTTATATATTATTTATTTTCTGGTATTGTTATATTTTGAATAAATCATTAAAGTTTACCAAAAAAAACATTAAATCATTTGAAAAGCTTATCCAAAACTATTAAATGAGGCTCTACATTCTCTGATGACTTTCATTTAAATTTGCTTGGTTTGAACACAAAACTATATAATTGAAAAATCTAAAATATTCATACATAGACTGAAATGTTAACCATAAAATAGATTATCTACACCGTCTGCACTAAGTACTAAAATAAATAAATAAATCTGGATATATTACCCAATAAAACAGATGCCTACCTGACTTCCCTAAAATAGTCTAAAATGTAACTATTATATATTTTTATACCGTGAAAGTCAATTTTAATATAATTAGTATACTAGATATTTCTTCTTACTCTAATGGGCATGAGACTCTCAGTGCCAGGACTGCCACCACAACCACCTACACATCTGTAGGGTTCACAGTGCCAGGACTGCCACCACAACCACTTACACATCTATAGGGCTCTTGGTGCCAGGACTGCTACCACAACCACTTACACATCTGTAGGGCTCCCAGTGCCAGGAATGCCACCACAACCACTTACACAACTGTAGGGCTCCCAGTGCTTGGACTGCCACCACAACCACTTACTAGACATGTGCAATTCGTTTCATGCAATTCGGACATTTAGATGCTTACGAATTCCTGAAGTGCCAAATTACCGAAGTGCCGAATTGCCGAAGTTCGGTAGTTTGGAAGTGCCGAACCTAACCAAATGCCATTGGTCCGAATTACCAAAGCAGACACATTTTTTTACTTACTTTACTTAATTTCTGAACCGAACCGAACCCAATTTTTATTGTCCATACACATCCCTAGCGATCTCCCCTCTTACCTATTCTCTAGCAAGTATCACACGTCTGGCAATAACTCCTAATATCCTGAGAAATACCAAGCCAAAATAAATTTTGGGTAAGCCAATACCTGGTTCGACCAATCCCTAAATGTCCAGATAGCGGAATGTCGTAATCTATCCGGAGCAGTTCCTGCCTATACCTCTGAGGCACCAATAACTGCTTGGTAGGGATCGGTTCCGACACAACCACTATCCTCTCTGATTCCCGATAGAGAAGTCCCACACATACCTCTCCCACTCTAACCCTGACTGGAGGTGACCCGGTCCCTGTATACTTGTAGCGTGGGGTCAGTGGTCACCTCTTTCCCAAACTTGGTGGGGCATCCCATGGCAAACACTCTAGGGGTTGGGACGGGTCTCTCATCTGAGCCTCTGGGTGTGAGCTGTGGTCCTTGGTGCGGGTCTGTTGCCTGGTAACCACAGGGTATAGTTCATCCGGCTGCTCCTGGGGTTCAAAGGTGGAAGTGAACCTCCACAGGTTGTTCCCCAATAACCCCTCTGCCGGCAGCTCGGGCATCAGCCCAACTTCAACCATTCCAGACCCCACTCCCCAATGTAAATGTACCCGGGCAGTGGGCAACCGGCAAACCGCTCCCCTGGTTACCCGGACTACCAAAGAATTCCCTGTTTTTGCGGCTTCAGGCACCAGGTGTCGCTTGACGAGGGTGGGGGTGGGGTTGCAGATCCCTCCTGGATCTCTGGAGCCAGCCCATTAGAAAACTGTTCTAATAGCATCAGCTGTAACAGTTCCTCCATCGTGCTTACTTGTTAAGCTAGCATCCATCCCAGGGTGGCTCTGTGTAGCCGGTATGCCCATTCTGCATGAGAGTCTTTGTCACTTTTTTTAAGTCTCTGAACCGCCTGCGGTATGCTTCCGGGATGATGGCACACCTGACTAGTATTACAGTCCCGAATATCCTCATCTGGGATGGTTCTGTAGGCTTCTACTGCCCTCCCTGCCAGCCTGCTAGCTAACAGTGGAACCCAGTCTTCTGGACTGATCCGATGCAATGCACACTGTCTCTCAAAGTCTTGAAGGAAGGCATCAATATCCTCCTCTGCCTCCACAAAGTTCTTAAAAGCATCATAGGGTATTTTGGACTTACCCTCTGGCACTATGGTCACCGCCTGAGTTTGTCTTTTGCTCCTTTTTAGTACGAATTCCTGGACTTCTGACATGGTTCATGCAAAATCCTGAGAAAGACCCTGGAGGGGTCGAAACGTTGATCAAAATTATTTGATTTTTGCACATGTAATTTGCAACACTAAATAAACGAAACATTGGAACAAGACCCATGAGTGCACCTATTACCTTCTTTGGATATATATATATATTTCTCCACAAAACACTTCCCTCACTCCACCCTGCTTTAACAGCAGTTATAAAGCTACTCGAAGCCCCTACAGGTGAGGCTAATTACCTCGTTAGGCAGTGAGCCAGAACTCCTCAGAAAACCTGGGCTGGACTCATGCACAGCGACTCTGACAGTGGGTAGAGAATCGGCCCACCATGCTCTTCCGAATACTCCACCCCAGCGACCCAAATAACAACATAGAAAAAAAAACTAAATTTAAAATTAACTTTCCCTGGGGCCGCATGTGCTTACCCACATGTCAGGATAGTGGCTGCGCAAAAGTCTGGGTGCCAGATATACACCAATGACCACCATCCCCTACACGACCACAGATAACAAATTTACTCATGACAAACTGTCAGCGTTTCCATGTTTAGAGCCAGGCCTATGTTCAACTGTAAAATGAAATGGTTGCAAACTGAGGAACCACCTTGTCACCCTGGCATTATTATTTTTGTTTCGACTCATCCAGGTTAAGGGAGCATGGTCTGTGACCAACCTAAATTTTCTGCCCAGCAGATAATATTTTAGTGAGTCTAAGGCCCGTTTTATGGCAATTTCTCCACTATAGAATACTTTTTCAGTCAGCTTCCTACTTATATAAAATACTGGGTGTTCTTCACCCTGAATTTCCAGAGACAGAACTGCCCCAAACCCAATTTCTGATGCATCGGTTTGCACAATAAACTGGTTGAGTGTCCAAAACTGGTTACCATAACTGGTTGGGTGCACAAAGCCTCTTTCAAATTTACAAATTATTGTTCTGTCTCTAATGACCACTTCACCATTAGTGGGGCTTTTCCTTTTGTGAGATCAGTTAAAGGGCCTGCTAATGTAGCAAAATCAAGAATAAATCGCCCAATAACTCCTAAGAATATTATACGAAAATGGAAATAAAACATAAGCAATCGCCCAAACTGTAACAGGAGTTTATTCCATTACATTGAGGTTACGGTAATGTTTCACTCTTTCTTTACCAACCCTCAGCTGCCTATGCATTTTTTACTCCAACATTCTTACTTCTTTTCACCTCTATGAATCAGTATATTCTATTCATTTGGGATGATATAAAATTTTTCCTGTGTAGGTGTTATTTATTTATTTTTTAATTCTTTATTTTTCTTGTGCAAAAAAGGAAAGAGGCGCCTGCAGTACCACAACAACTAATGCAAACAATATTAGTGTCAATCAAAGTATAACAAAAGCCTGGCATTAGATTTACATCACAACTTTGATAAATAATAATAGACAAATATAGCAAACATGTCAGATGATTAACCACTTAACGCTGTTACGGCGTTCTATGCCGTCCCACTTTAAATGGGCTTTAAAGCTGTTAAGGCGACACAGAACGTCGCAACGGCTTTGAGCCCTGGAGCACCCGGGATACTTACCTTCCCGGTGCTCTGCTTCAGGAGGACTGCATGACAGCGACAAATCGGCCATGTAATTGCTCTCAAAGAGCCATCACATGGCCACAATAGCAGCCTGCAGATCTGCCTATATATATATATATGAAACATAGAAACATAGAAACATAGAATGTGATTCGGCCCATCTAGTCTGCCCAGTTTTCTAAATACTTTCATTAGTCCCTGGCCTTATCTTATAGTTAGGATAGCCTTATGCCTATCCCACGCATGCTTAAACTCCTTTACTGTGTTAACCTCTACCACTTCAGCTGGAAGGCTATTCCATGCATCCACTACCCTCTCAGTAAAGTAATACTTCCTGATATTATTTTTAAACCTTTGTCCCTCTAATTTAAGACTATGTCCTCTTGTTGTGGTAGTTTTTCTTCTTTTAAATATAGTCTCCTCCTTTACTGTGTTGATTCCCTTTATGTATTTAAATGTTTCTATCATATCCCCCCTGTCTGGTCTTTCCTCCAAGCTATACATGTTAAGATCCTTTAACCTTTCCTGGTAAGTTTTATCCTGCAATCCATGAACCAGTTTAGTAGCCCTTCTTTGAACTCTCTCTAAGGTATCAATATCCTTCTGAAGATAGGGTCTCCAGTACTGTGTACAGTACTCCAAGTGAGGTCTCACCAGTGTTCTGTACAATGGCATGAGCACTTCCCTCTTTCTACTTTCTACTAATACCTCTCCCTATACAACCAAGCATTCTGCTAGCATTTCCTGCTGCTCTATTACATTGTCTGCCTACCTTTAAGTCCTCAGAAATAATCACCCCTAAATCCCTTTCCTCAGATGTTGAGGTTAGGACTCTATCAAATATTCTGTACTCTGCCCTTGGGTTTTTATGTCCAAGATGCATTATCTTGCACTTATCCACATTAAATGTCAGTTGCCACAACTCTGACCATTTTTCTAGTTTACCTAAATCATTTTCCATTTGGCTTATCCCTCCTGGAACATCAACCCTGTTACATATCTTAGTATCATCCGCAAAAAGACACACCTTACCATCAAGACCTTCTGCAATATCACTAATGAAAATATTAAAGAGAATGGGTCCAAGTACAGATCCCTGAGGTACCCCACTGGTGACAAGCCCAAGCTTCGAATATACTCCATTGACTACAACCCTCTGTTGCCTGTCACTCAGCCACTGCCTTACCCATTCAACAATATTGGAATCCAAACTCAAAGATTGTAGTTTATTGATAAGCCTTCTATGTGCAACAGTGTCAAAAGCCTTACTGAAATCTAGGTAAGCAATGTCTACTGCACCACCCTGATCTATAATTTTAGTTACCCAATCAAAAAAATCAATAAGATTAGTTTGGCATGATCTCCCTGAAGTAAACCCATGTTGCCTCTGATCTTGAAATACATGTGTTTTTAGATGTTCAACAATCCTATCGTTTAACATGGTTTCCATCACTTTCCCCACTACTGAAGTAAGGCTTACTGGCCTATAGTTGCCCGACTCCTCCCTATTCTTGTGAATGGGCACAACATTCGCTAACTTCCAATCTTCTGTGACTACTCCTGTTATCAATGATTGGTTAAATAAATCTGTTAATGGTTTTGCTAGTACACCACTAAGCTCTTTTAATAGCTTTTGGTGTATTCCATCAGGTCCCATTTACTTATTTGTCTTTACTTTTGAGAGTTGAAATAGAACCTCTTCCTCTCTAAACTCACGTGTAATAAATGACTCATTTATCCTTTTTCTTAACTGAGGTCCCTTTCCTTCATTTTCATCTGTAAATAACAGCATATTTATAATGTCCACTTGTGACAGAGTTTCAGTACTCCGACCGAGTACCTCTGCCAAGTCTGCTTCCTCGTAGCTATCAGGGACCCTGTAACACTTCAGACCCAGCTGCCGAGGCTTGACTGGGATCACTGAGGGCCTTTACCACCCTGGACCAACCACCAGACGACACTTCGTGAAGGTTATACAGCAACTAACTTTAATAGACATAGCACACACATTTAAGCCCCAATGTGCTGCATTTCTTTGGAGATCCGAGGGGGATGCTTAGGCAGATGTTGACGGCCCGCAGGACGGCTCATGGGTGCCGTGTTCTGGGCTCCAGGAGTAGAGGAAAGCCTCCTAGCATGCAGCTTTGCCCAAAATAAGGCACAGATGTGGTCAAACTTCAGGAGGAGCAGGTCCACAGGTGTAGGGGACTGCTGGGAGGCGTTTTTATTTGCAGGCCTTGGTGGTACGGCCATTTTAACTGTTAGGCCACACTCACCTTGCTATTGCTATTGAATAGTAGATTATGGTTAGATAATTGTGCCAAGATTTCCAGTGGAGCCCGGGATAACCCGTAACGGTCCAGAGCGGGGAGGGAACAGGGCACAAGACAAGCAAACTCCAGGTCAAGGCCAAGGATGGCTGCCTATACGTTCTCGAATGGTTTTGTAGGCCGCAGGTAAGATTGCCACAGACAAGAGAGTGCCAATAGATTAAGAGGGTATCCCTCAGGGTTGGGAACAAGATTTTCACCGAAAAGAATACAATAAAGTAAATTTTAGGCTAAGTAAAAGATTTTCCCTGAGGAGCTCAAGCACCATGCGTCTGTCTCAGTTGACTGCCAGGCCCTGCCACCCATTATTGATATTTATTTTATTTTTTACTTTATAAAGGTTTGTTATTATTCATTTTAATTAATTTTCTCGTATCTGTTGATCATTGCACATTTTGTATATTGTTAACTGTGTCCTAGTTCTTTACCCCCATTTTGTTTTTTATATTTCTAACCATTTTTTACCTTAATTTTTTTTTTCCTGGTCCTTAGTCAACAGTTGCCACTCAAGAAACATGGCAGACATTAGAAACTCACGTCTCTAGACTTGGTGGAATGCTAGAGTTTCTTGTAAAAATAACCAGTGTAAACATTGCCATTAACTAGGTTTTTATAGCAGTACAGTGTGCAATCTCCTAATTCAAGCCATCTACCAATTTCACTCAAAGATGGATTTCAAACAGCATTATGTCTTGTAGGCCTAAAATTGGGCCTAAATGCTTCACATGGGTCTTTATAAACCAGAGCAGTAAAACGATTTGCTTTTTTCTTTTCAAGGATAATTTTATCAAAGAGTGAAGGAGTTATGCTAGTGCCTCATTAGAGATTTCATGTAACAGAGCTTTCAGTAGGACTGGGATAGGAAAAGCTAGCTTCTGCAACACAAATATGTCCAGTGCAAATATTTATTTTTTTATAAAATATTTTACCAGGAAAGATACATTGAGATTTCTCTTGTTTTTAATTATGTCCTGGGAGGACAGTTTGACATCAGACCTGCAGGACTTTTCTCCATTGGGAGATCCAGACCGTGGAGATACAGAAGTTCCAGGTGATATTTCAGTTCTAGGCATCCGAATGGTACAATATTTTTTCTATTCATTTTCTTAGCTTCACATAAGTCAATTTCAGGTGCCGAAACGTAGCCCCTCTTGAACTATATTAAAGTATCTCCATGTTATTCACCTATTTTTGAGTCCTTAGAACTTTGTTTTGTTATCTATGATTTGGAGGTGGTGCTCAGGTTAGGACTCATTAAAATATATAATGATAAAATGGTGGCAGACTCACCTATTGTTCCTAAGCAACAGAGTTATCAAATAGAATATGCATTGTTTGAGAACAATGGTTGTCTCAAAGATAGAGAAATTATTACTAGATTAAACCCTTAAGGACACATGACATGTGTGACATGTCATGATTCCCTTTTATTCCAGAAGTTTGGTCCTTAAGGGGTTAAGTAGACTCTGAGAACAGAGATGTTCTACAATGGTGCAATTTAACTGCTGTGAAACACCCCCAGGCTTTATCAGCAACATATTTTAATACAGAAACTGTGAAAATGTAGCCAGTAATCAACTTTGAGGTTTGAAATCTCACATTCTTCATTGACACTTCAAACATTACCTAACATTTCGATTAGACGATTTACGCAACTCTGTCACTTTCAAGCTTTTCAGAAAGATAGAATCGTTATGAAATGCTCTTTTTGACCGTGTAGGAATGAATTTAAAATTACAATGCAATCAAAAGATATACATGAGACAAATGACTGACTACTTTGTCTTATGTAATTGCCACCTTATTGCACATGTACGACATAATCTATATAGGATCCTGCTGTCTTGCTGGATCCTAGATAGACCTCATTTTGGGGTGTTGCACATGTTCGAAAGTGCAGTGGTGATGACGGGTCATAGCAGATTAAGAAGATGGTGGCAGCAAGGAGAGACAACGTAATATAAGCTAATCACTACGCTAAGCACTGTATCCACTGGAAATGCAGGAAATATTCTGGTTCGTATATGACATTCCAACTATCTAGCCCACTGACAATACTCTATAGTGAACGACAAACAACAATATACCTAGATGATTCAAGAGACACACAAACTCCTTCTTGGTAAATCATGAAGACCTTTATTCTAGTTTATAGACAGAATACATAGCAGTTCTCCAAATAACACATAGACAACAGTGACCCACCAGGGACATGAGAGGTCCAGGGGAAAAGTAAACTAATTATTACATGGTGAATCTCAAACAATTGAAAGCCTAATTTAAAACAAGTAATTCAAGTAGAGGTACACCAGACTACAGGTAATGATTTTTAAAATATTAAATGCTAATTAACAGAAGACATCAGGTACAAATAATTCCAGAGGAGGGGGTAAATCCAATTAACAGACCCCAACACAACTCCCTAATTGTAAAAAAAGGATCAGCACCTGAGGAAGACCACTAGTAGATGGTTGAAATGCGTTGTGCAATTTTTTTACCTTTGTTTTATGGAAAATAAATTCTTTATTTATATCTTAATACTCCTGGCTCCTGACTCCAACTTTCCACCAGATGGTTATTCCGATAATTGGAGAATTCGCTTGAAGGGAGGAGGAAATTCTTATGTCCCAATAAGTGACATAAAAGCTGCATAAGTCCCGAGCCTACTTCTAAACGGCTCAGAAAAGTGTGTGTGATTTCAGTTCAAAATTCCCACTTTATTGTGTATTATA
Organism: Pelobates fuscus; assembly: GCF_036172605.1. NCBI lineage: Eukaryota > Metazoa > Chordata > Amphibia > Anura > Pelobatidae > Pelobates > Pelobates fuscus. Next base: position 110,198,178 of record NC_086319.1, on the reverse strand, counting down.
TACAGAGTACACTATGTTTTGTTCTGTGTTTATATTTTTTGTATAGGCATATTGTTTCAACACAATATTGAATATATTCGCTGTATAAAAGGAGGGGATATTTATCATCAGTTACCAAACATTATATAACACGTCAGGTAAATACCTTGTTATGTATTGAGGTTTATGCAGTCCACCTTCCAGTAGATGGCAGCATAGTGAAGTTATGCACTTGTTCTATTGTGTTTAGTCTCTTTGGTGTTATGTCATTATGTGTGTGTACTGAAGTAAAGAGAAGTTTATTTTACTACAATGTCTGAGAGCCATTTGTGAATATATAACATGCTAATACACTAAACTGGCGACGAGGATGGGATTTCAATAAATGGACACTGCAGAATATATATAAAGGAAATTAAATCAGCCTGAGTGAGGAAGTAAAACTTTTTTTGGAATTCTTTTATCTACAAATATTTCCAGCATGGCTTCTCTGGGACACATGGAGGAATTTGATCTGGCTAATCCAGCCTCATGGGACTCATATGCTGACAGGTTAGTGTTTTTCCTGGAAGCTAATAAGGTGGTGGATGCTATTCATAAGAGAGCTGTGTTACTGAGTGTTATTGGGTCCAAAACATTTGATACTGTCCGCTCACTGATATCTCCTGCTAAACCACAAGACTACTCATTTGAAGAAATACTGGCACTGTTAAAACATCATTTAGCACCCACCCCATCTGAAACAGTGAGGCGTTTCCATTTCAATAGAAGAAATCAGAAACCAGGTGAAAGCATTGCAGCATACATTGCAGAACTGCGCAGGCTGTCTGAAAATTGCAATTTTGGTACCAGCTTAGAATCCTTGTTAAGGGACAGGCTTGTGTGTGGGGTGCAAGATGAAGCACTGCAGAGGAGACTGCTTGCAAGACAGAATTTAACTTTTATTATTGCACAAGAGGAAGCGCTCGCAAATGAGGCTGCATATGTCCATTCAAAAGAGATACAATCCTCCTCCAGCAAAGATAACTCACCTGAAATAAATCTAGTGAAGAAGACTGATGTCACAGCTCCATTTAAAGGAACTTGTTATAGTTGCGGTGGAAAACACAGGCGTAATACATGTCGTTTTCGAAATGCAGTTTGCCACACATGTAAACGTACAGGTCACATACAGACAGTTTGCCAAAGTCAAGCCAGTGGAATTCAGACCAAATATAAGAATGTGAAAAAAATACAAACCACAGCGCACTCTTTTAATACTCCACAAACCGTTTCAGATAGTGAAATGACTGCAGGTGTTTACTCAAATGACTATGTGAATAAAGTGGAAAATTCACCATCAGGACTGAAGATTTACACTGAAATTGTGCTTCAAGATGTTCCGTGCAAAATGGAAGTAGATTCTGGGTGCGCATATTCTTTGATTTCAGAAGAGACATTTACATTGTTATGGCCTCATAATTCTCCTTCAATAGTACCTTGTGATATTCATCTCGTGGACTACAACAAACAGGCTGTGGATGTTAAAGGGGTTTGTTTTATACCAGTAAAATATGGTAAATTCAGAGGACATTTACGTTTAATAATTACTAAGGGACAAAGAGCAAGTTTGCTAGGTAGAGAGTGGTTTGAACCCTTAGGAATTTCATTAACTGGAGTTAATAATGTATCCACAGATATTCTACAGAATGTGATTGATAAATTTAGTGCAGTCTTTGAAGAAGGTCTTGGCATGTTTAAAGGCCCTCCTGTTTATTTTGTATTAGATTCAAAAGTACCCCCAATTCGTATGAAGCCTCGCAAAATTGCATTAGCTCTCAGACCAAAAATAGATGCTGAGATTACACGTCTTGTGGAACAAGGCATACTTGAACCCATAACACACCCAAAGTGGTGTACACCCATAGTTCCGGTCATGAAACCAAATGGGGATGTCAGAATCTGTGCTGACTACAAATGTACAATAAATAAAGCGTTGCAAGAGCATCCCTATCAAATTCCAGCTGTTAATCAAATTCTTACTACTTTGGCAAAAGGAAAAGTATTTGCCAAGTTGGATATGGCTCAAGCCTACCAGCAGTTACCTGTGGATGATGAGGCTGCTGATGCACAAACGATAATAACACACAAAGGAGCTTTCCGAGCAAGACGTTTGCAGTTTGGAGTTTCCATTGCTCCTGGCATATTCCCGAATTTAATGGAGGACCTCTTATCTGGACTTCCAGGTGTAGTGCCTTATTTTGATGACGTTCTTATTGGAGCAGATTCTATACAGTCATTGGCTGCACAGTTACAACTTGTTTTACAACGTTTTCTTGATGCTGGTCTAAAACTTAAAAAAGAAAAGTGTGTTTTTGGTGTAAGCAGCGTGGATTTCCTTGGTTACCGAGTTGACGCACAGGGCATTCATCCAACTGATTCTAAGGTTGAAGCTATCCATAGAGCTCCGGTTCCAACAAACAAACAAGAACTGCAAGCTTTCCTAGGGTTGCTTAATTTTTACCATTCTTTTCTGCCTGATAAAGCCACTGTTGCTGAACCTCTGCATCGTCTACTAGATAAAGATGCTCCATGGAAGTGGACTGACGTTCATACTACCGCTTTCAGCGCTGCTAAAAAACTGTTGTCTTCTGACAGTTTGCTTGTACACTATGATTTGGAGAAACCGCTCAACCTCACCTGCGATGCTTCTCCGTATGGCATAGGGGCTGTATTGAGCCACACTTTGAGAAATGGGGTTGAGGCTCCTATTGCATTTTATTCACGGACTTTATCTACTACAGAGAGGAATTACGCCCAAATTGACAAGGAGGCTTTAGCTATTGTGTCCGGTGTAAAAAAGTTTCATGACTATTTGTATGGGCGGAGGTTTACTATTATAACAGATCATAAACCTTTACTGGGTCTGTTCACCAGCAATACTCCCACTCCTCAAATAATTTCACCACGCATGCTCAGGTGGTCCCTTTTGCTGAATGCCTATGATTGTGAGTTCAAGTATCGTCCTGGCAAGGATATCACACATGCTGATGGATTAAGCCGATTACCTTTGCCTTCTCCTGACTTCCTTGTTCCTCCTATGTCTGAGGTCCTCATGTTGGAATCCATTCCAAACCCTCCGTTACATGCAAGTGACATTGCTTGTATGTCTGCCAAGGATCCTTTGCTGTCCCGTGTGCTCAACTGGGTTTGGAGGGGGTGGCCAAAATCAAAAGTGGAAGACAAGTTCAAACCATTTGTAGTGCGCCAACATGAACTATCTGCCTATAAAGGGTGCCTATTATGGGGAAACAGAGTGGTAATTCCAAATGCAGGACAAGCTTGAGTATTGCATGCTCTTCATGAAGGACATCCTGGAATAGTTCGCATGAAAGCTTTAGCCAGAAGTTATGTTTGGTGGCCTAAAATGGATGAAGTTATTAAAAAGTGGGTGAAGAACTGTGTACCATGCCAATCTACTCGTCATGCTCCACCTAAAGCCTCAGTACATCCTTGGGAAGTGACTAGGTCACCTTGGTCCCGTTTACATATAGATTTTGCTGGCCCTTTTCACGGACAGATGTTTTTTTTAGTTGTTGACTCCTTTTCAAAATGGTTAGAAGTTGTTCCAGTTACATCTGCTACCTCAGTCACAGTCATAAAGATTCTAAGGAGGTTGTTTGCTACACATGGGTTGCCAGATACAATTGTGTCTGATAATGGAACACAATTTACCTCATCAGAATTCAAAATGTTCATGGCAAGTAATCTTATTCGACATGTTACTATTGCACCATTTCACCCATCATCAAATGGTCAAGCTGAGCGTATGGTTCAGACTACCAAAGACTCATTAAAGAGAATTATTGAAGGAGATTGGAATCGTAGACTTGCAAATTTCCTTCTGCAACAACATGTGACACCTTGCTCAAGCACCGGTAGTAGTCCAGCAGAGCTCCTTATGAACCGGCGTCTTAAAACTTGTTTGGATCGTTTACATCCTGATTTGACAACTGAGTTACAAGAGAAGCAAGAATTGCAATTCAATAAGAACTATAATGCTTCTACTGTCAGAGTATTTGCACCTGACAGTGATGTCTATGTCAGGAACTATGTGTCTGGGCCTAAATGGATACCTGCAAAAGTACTTATGGCCACAGGACCTTTGTCATACAAAGTACGAATTCCTGATGGTAGAATATTACGAAGGCATGTCGATCAGATTCGGGAACGGAGTGATGAGATTGTGCCTGCTGCCGGTCCCAGTCATACTGGGTTTTCTGTGATACCAAATGATGTGGAACCACTGGATGATACAGGTCTCAGTTCTCCAGGAGTTGTTATTGAAGAACCAGTTCTGTGCGGTCCATCTGACAGAGCACAGGAAGAAGGGATGGGCACAACTGAAGGTCCAGGTGAAGCAGTTCCAAACACGGTTTTGGGGCGCCCAAGACGAAATATTAAACCTCCCAGTTATCTCAAAGACTTTGAGGTCTAGGGGGGAGGAGTGTTATGTATTGAGGTTTATGCAGTCCACCTTCCAGTAGATGGCAGCATAGTGAAGTTATGCACTTGTTCTATTGTGTTTAGTCTCTTTGGTGTTATGTCATTATGTGTGTGTACTGAAGTAAAGAGAAGTTTATTTTACTACAATGTCTGAGAGCCATTTGTGAATATATAACATGCTAATACACTAAATACCTCCTTTCGTCTGTGTGTGCTTTTACCTTTTTGTGTTTTATTGTATCTTTTCTAAGTATATGTAGTGGCGATATACTTGGGTATAGCAGCACCATCCACTATTTAAATCCTCAAGTGCCATTTCTATATATATTTTTGTTATAACTCCCTAATTGTGTTCAGAGGACACTGTCAACCATTGTCCCTAATATATTTACTGTGACACAAGGTAATCCTCCAGAGCTGCTTTATCTTTAGAATTATGCTTTGTACATAAAGAAATAGGGGAACATAGTTATGGTCCCTGGCATCATTGGCAAAAAAGGGACAACATAGTCCTGACATGATGACAGACCAGTAACAGAACCATTGATCTTACAGATTAGGTATTTAAATTTGTCTTTAGACATATAGATAAGTTTAATCCTATGATCCTTATACCAAACAGTATGGCAAATAACTAAATTTAGTTTGTTTGAGTATATAATCCATGGTATATTGACCATGTCTTGGTTCCAAGGTTTACAACATAAATGACCTTAAAACATATGACATGTCACTCATTAAAAAGATTTTAGGTGGTGCGGAGCATGACGCCAAGATGGATGGACGCACTCTCTTAACAGCTCCGGCACTTAGGGACAAATAACAAGCACACGTGCATACCCGAAACGTGCCGTTAGTCGGTGAAGTCTGGCAATCTGACCATGCGGCCCAGCGCGCCTCGTGGCCTGGGGGAGGCAGCCAATCCCCTACCTCGGGTCGCAGTGTGCAAACAGTGCCTAAGATAGCCTTGCAGCCCCCCCTTTGGACTGATGGGGGATATCCCGGTCCCCGATGGGGAAAGCCACCTACCACCCTCAGTAGACAGCCTTGCAGCAAGGCGCTTCACTAATGAAGGCCCCGTGGCACCCACGACACGGTGAAGACCCAAACCACCACGCACCCTACCGGACCTTGAAACCAGGCTGGATACAGTATTTGCAGCGTTTTGTTGCAAACTGGCTCACAACAAGCACCAACACGTAACGCATGACAGCCAGGGTGCACAGAAACAGAGCCAGCAAACAGCACCCAGAAGGCCAAACTGAAAACCCAGCTCAGACCTAGCCGACCTAACAGGGCTCCCACATAGGCTAAACCTGGGACACAGGTTGCCGATGAGAATGCAGACTGTTCCTTTGGGCAGAAAGCCCAAAAGGTATTTCCTACCACCCACCGTTCAATACACCCAAGGGCGACTCCGAACCCCGGTCGACCCAAGGGCGATCCTACCGCATGAAGCAGGGGGACCCATGGATGCAAGACAGCGGCTCCTATCACAGCTCGAATTTGAGGAGCTGCACGAACGCGACACCTACCCCCACAATGAACTACCTGTCAGAAATACCTACATTCCTGGTTGGGTCCTGAGGTGGAAGACCAGGGCACCCTGTTTGCCTCAGGGAAGGACTTTCCTCCAAAGCCGCCAAAGCCCCCAGGCGGTGTGGGCTGAAAGATCCTGGAGGACACCTTTGCTGCCTGGCACTACAGAGTTCCATTACTCCCTGCCTGCATCAACCACTCTGACTTAGTACCCAGTGACACACATTTCAGATGATTGACAAACTTTACAACCGTTCCTTTGTATATCTTATAGTCACATAACCAAGCGATCCAGCTTCTACTCCATATGTTTTTCTATTACTGTCCCTCTTCTGAATATATTTTTTACTTATAATACCATAAAAATGTGCAAGTCTTACCTATTAAACATGACAATAAATAAATAAAAACATTTTTAAAAAATAGATTCTCAATTAGGTACCAACACATCTAAATATTTCTAAATATATATGTGTGGTAAAAGTGTGTCCTATAACTATATGCATTGATAATATTTATTAGATAAAAAAAATATATATATATTTTATATTATTCACTAATCACACAGGCATTCTCTGACACAAACATACAAAGTGGTATGGAGCACTCCTGACCTACTCCAAGTAAAGGCACTTGTGCCATAGGTGATGTTCTAGTTTCCCCAAATGTCTTCAGTGCTGCAGATAAATAAAGTTGTTAGCACTCAGCAAATAGAAGTCGAATGGTTGTTTTCAGGGCCGTTACCAGAGGGTTACAGCCCCCATGATGCATATTTTGCAAAGATTTAGCTTTAAGACCCTAATTCACTTCTCACAATATTTATCCTTTAAAGTCCACAACATAATTGAGATATTCGATGCATGTGGCATTTTAACAATGAGGACTAATAAATTATTCTACAGTATTTGGATTATTTTTTTTTTTTGCATCAGGCTGTGTAGAAATTATTATCAGCAAACTGAGTGTGATTGTGTGTGTGAGGCTGTCTGAGTGTAATTGTGCGTTCAGTTGCTCAGTGTAATTGAATGTAGAATTGGCTGAGTGTGAAGTTAGAGTGTGATTGTGTGTGGGGGGCTGGCTGAATGTCCTTGTATGTAAGGGCTGGCAGAGTTTAACTGTGTCTGTTTGTGTGAATGTGTGCTTGTTCTTCTTACCACGATACACTGTAAATGGCATGATATCATTTAAGAGAAACTAAAGCTTATATGCAAATAGATAGCCCCTAAATGTAGTCATGGATTTAAGACAAGCTAAATAGTAATTTCCATATCCTCATATGAATAAACCACAGGAGGTGTGGGGATTCAAGATTTGTTTGCTTTTACTATTTTTCTATTCTTTATTTTTGCTGTGCATATAAATACAAATAATCTTGCAATGCCACAGCAACATCCACAAGTGCATTAGTTAGTTAACATTAAAAAACGAATTGCATGACATACTCTAATGCTTTATAGCAATTGTGTAACTCAACGGTGTGTGGCAATACGAAGCTACAGCACAATTGAATTATATAAAGTGAGAATCAGCCTAGGCAAACATGTCTACTTGCATAACATGGATAAAAAACTTAGTTATAGAAGAAATGCTAGACATTATGAGTACTATATAATTAAAGATGCTAAATAACACGCTGATTTAACTTGCAGAAAATAAAACCCCTGGAGGTGGGAAATTACTGTGTCACTGTACCACATTAGTTATAATTAAGAAACAGAGAAAGTAAATAAAAATGAGTCATATGGCATTTAAAGCACATAAGATGGCGTCCGCCAACATCAGGTAGAGGTGTATCTTAGGCAGTAGGCCTGTTATTAAGATCAGCCAACTCCCATTAGTGTCAAGGTTGATACACATCTAGTAAAGTCTTTGTACTGGAAAGTGGTGTCCAACCAGCCCCAGGCCCCTACGAAGGCTGGCTGGCATCAGTATTCCAGAGATTGGATACTCCTGGTGACCAATTCTATCAGGGGATTTAGGTGACGATCACCTTTTTTCGCGGGTAATCTTCTGCCTGTGAGGACAATGCAAGGAGGCCAAGCCTCAAGTGTCTCTCTGCCTAGGAAGGCGAGCAAAAGAGTGATTAGGATTCTTCATTGTTGTATTGCCCAGAGGGGTACCTTTCCATCTCCAGGTGCACATATCTCCTTTCTCCTTCCCGTAGCTAAGGCAGGTTGTTTTCTTCACGTTCTTGAATTGTTATCCAGAAGTTACTAAAGACCTCATCTAGCCGCAGCAGGGAGTACTCAGTGGAGCCGCAGTAAGTCCTCTGGGATGAACTCATGGCACCTTCCATCTTGAAATGTTGGAGAGCAGTTAGATTACAACTCTAGGTGAGTCATAATTACAGCTGAGACAGCTTAAAACAGTCCAGTGGGGACCGGGTTATCCATTGCCGGGATAAACTTAAGAGCAAGGAGGTTGGCTGCTTTTCCCTAACTCTGTCTCCAGCATGCCGCAGCAGATTTTCTCGGGCTTCCAGTGATGTAAAAACTCAGGAATAATCTCTGTTTGCTTGCCCAGGAACCCACAACCTGAGTAGAGCACCTTACTCGATGTGGTAGCTTGATTGCCAGCATTAACACCCCAATCGGCCAAATAGACAGAAGCTCATGCACCCTGTGTTTAGAAAGCCTACGTGTCAGGCTCCTCCCCTCCTTGTTGTTGCTTATTTTAGCCAATAAATTATTTTAAGACCCACCCAAGTAATGTTCTGTGTTAAAAGTAAGGGTCCATCTTGCACTTAAGGTGCTTTTAGGTGCTTTAAGTTTGAACTCTGTAAAATTTACCTAAATCCAGTGCTGATGGAACTGCAATGTTTTAAATTGCAACACTAAGTCCAATAACCATTGAAATGTGTGAGGTCTAGAGTGAGTGCTCCACCCATCACCACTTTGTTTATGGTTCAAGCGAAGTTAACTACTATTCATTCAATGACTTTCTGAAGTCATTCCAAAAAAAACCATCAAAGACCCATGGCTAACTTATGCCTTCCTTAACTAATTGGAAGCCTAGACTTATATAAGAGCCACAGTTAATTTATTAATAAAGAATTTTGCATCAAACCAAAAGATAATTGGGGGTGTATAGCTCTGTGATTTTCCATGGATTGACAAGATGAGAGAGGAATTCTGGTTTTGAGTTTATTCTCATCTCTAGTGAGTTTATTGTGACATCTATGAAGTAGAAAGGGTCCAATTTTTGTCCTATCCCTCAAATTCTGGAAACTAAATAGACTGCGTCTTTCCAGGATTGTTTGACCTTAGAGCATGTCTACCATGCATGTATAAATCAACAAAATCAAGATTATCGTCATTTAATAGACAATTAGACAATTTGCTCATCGCATAGAGCTTTAGAACTTACCTGGTGGGAGATGCCATCTAATTTAGATGTAACTTGGCAAATATGAAGTTAGAGATATTAGCCCATAGTCTATTTTAAACATTTTACCTAAGTTGTTACGTAATCTAAATAAGATTGTGAAAATGATTAAACAATAAGTGATAATTGAAGGATTTCTTACCCAACTCAATGCGTGCTTCTGAACATACGTATTCAAAGCATGTGAGCGTTGATGTGCTCCCCTCTACCTGTAATTTATGGAGTTGGAGAGTAAGTTAGTTATGGAGTTGGATAGATAAAAAAAACCACATGAGGAAAGGATACTGGAGCCTAGAATGTCTCAAATTTGGAATGTTTTCTTCTCAAGAGATAAGATTTGCATAAATGTTGTTCTGATTTCTTCGTGTCTTCGGTGATATTTGGTTACGTAGTTACATAGTTACATAGCTGAAAAGAGACTTGCATCCATCAAGTTCAGCCTTCCTCACATATGCTTTTGGTGTTGATCCAAAAGAAGGCAAAAAACCCAGTCTGAAGCGCTTCCAATTTTGCAACAAACTAGGAAAAAATTCCTTCTTGACTCCAAAATAGCAGTCAGATGTCTCCTTGGATCAAGCAGCTATTGCCCCACTAATTAGAAATTATATCCCTGTATGTTATGTTTTTGCAAGTATTTATCCAATTGCAGTTTAAACATCTGTATAGACTCTGACAAAACCACCTCTTCAGGCAAAGAATTCCATATCCTTATTATCTTACTGTAAAAAAAACCCTTTTCTTTGCCTTAGATGAAATCTCCTTTCTTCAAGCCTAAATGTGTGACCTCGTGTCCTATGTATAGCCCTGTTTATGAATAGATTTCCAGATAATGGTTTGTACTGGCCCCGAATATATTTGTATAATGTTATCATATCCCCTCTCAGGCACCGTTTTTTCAAACTAAAGAGATTTACATTTTTTAACCTTTCTTCATAACTAAAATGCTCCATTCCTTTTATCAATTTTGTAGCTCGTCTCTGCACTTTTTCTAGTGCCATGATATCTTTCTTTAGAACAGGTGCCCAAAATTGCACAGCATATTCAAGGTGTGGTCTTACCAGCGATTTATAAAGAGGCAAAATTATATTTTCATCTCGAGAATTTATGCCCCTATTTATACATGACAAAACCACACTGGCCTTAGCAACGGCAGATTGACATTGCATATTGCTACCTAATTTGTTGTTTATAACAATTCCCAAATCCTTCTTGTGTGTGGTTATCCATAGTTCACTACCATTTAGGGTGTAAATTGCTTGTGCATTCTTAACCCCGAAGTGCATAACTTTGCATTTTTCCACGTTAAATTTCATCTGCCATTTTAGTGCCCAGTCCCCCAATCTATCCAAATCACTCTGCAGCAAGGCAATATCCTGCTCACATTTTATTACTTTACAAAGTTTTGTGTCATCTGCACTGATACACTGATACATGGCTTTCAATGCCCATTTCAAGATCATTTATAAATATGTTAAATAGAAGCGGTCCCAAAACAGAACCCTGAGGGACACCACTTACCACTTTTGTCCAGCTTGAAAATGTACCATTTATGACAACTCGTTGTACTCTATCCTTAAGCCATGGTTCTACCCAAGAACAAGAATATTAATCTAGACCAATTTATTTTAGTTTGAAGACTAACCTATTGTGAGGAACCGTATCAAATGCCTTGGCAAAATCCAAGTAGATCACATCCACTGCAACACCCTTATCTATATTTCTACTTACTTCTTCGTAGAATGCAATTAGGTTAGTTTGACATGACCTATGTTTCATAAAACCATGCTGATTATTGCTAATAACAGTGAATCCCAATGAATTCCTGAATATTATCCCTTAATAGCCGTTCAAATAATTTCCCAGTCACAGACGTTAAGCTCACATGTCTATAATTTACAGGCAAGGATTTTGAACCCTTTTTAAATATAGGAACAACATCTGCCTTCCTCCAATCCTCCGGTACAATACCTGAAACAAAAGAATCTTGAAAAATTAAATACAGACGTTCACTTATTTCCCCACTTAGCTCCTTAAGTACTCGTGGGTGGATACCGTCAGGCCCCGGAGCTTTATTTACATAAATTTTCTTTAATAGCTGTAGCACCTTGTCTCGAGTTATCCAATCACAAGTTATCTGCAAGTTTGTTGCAGTAATCATTTGCATATCTCTGACCATAGGATCCTCATTATTATATACTGAAGAAAAATAGTTATTTAAAATTTCTGCCTTTTCCTGCAGGTTCTCTAGTGTGAAGTGTGAAGAAGTCAGTTTGTGTTTTAGTGCTATCTTGTTCTGCAGGGAACTCGAGGTTGCTAAGTAAAATGTAAATTCATGCCAAGTTCAGTTATGGACTTTAGCTAAGAAGATTTTAACCAAAATACATATGTTTACTTGGTGTTATAAACAAGCTATGACATTTTCTATAAGTACATCGTTGCAATGGCCTGCAGCATTTTGTTTTTTGTAGCGTTGACCTGTTTTATCGTTGCTAAATTATGCATGACTTTAATCAATCTCTTACTAACAAATATCTCTACGGTATGGAAATGTATTGTACTGTTTGTCACGGCAAGGGTGTATAATTTATTATTACACCCTTGGAATATTATCCTTTAATGTAATTTGTGTAGTAAATGGCACAAATTACAGAGATGTTATTCCTGAGGTCAACAGGGGTTACATCTTTTGAAGCTGGGACCCCCACAAAGGTCAGTTGACAGTTGACAGTTGACTCCCAGACTTGGTGTCGTCTGGTCCTTGGGGAAGAGGGATTATTATTACGCTGCCGGTGTTTTACCTGTTTTTTCCGGACTACCAGCGGAGATACCGTGATTATACTGCGACTCCGCTACAGTGAGTAATTAGGACTTCTGTATTTCATCCTTTTTGTTTTTATCTGTTGTTGGTGTAAATAACTTGTTTATCATATATTGTTATATGCACTGTGACTATTCTTTGTTCATAATAAACATTCATTTATTAAGTTCTGCCTTTGTCTGGTTAAGAATCACGTTACCTGAAGAGACTAGTTAGTATTTTTTTAATTCCTTAAATATTGTACTAAGTAATATTTGGTGGGATTTATTGTTGAGTTACCTGGGGGACCAAGGCACCCCATTTATAAATTGTCTTGGTGGTGGCAGCGTTAAAATAGTAATAGTTATATTATTGTGTTTAAGTGTGGGTGGTGTTAAAAAGGGGGATTTTGGGGGCGCAGCTAGCAACAGAGCGGGGCGGTCGCACTCACCAGGAGCTCCCGGCCAGAAACCGTAAAATACGACCTAAAAGGAGATTTCGCACAGTCACCCGGGCTCAACCACCCTTACCTGACACGGGGAATAACCATGGGTCGGAAAAAAAAAAATCCAGGGCCGATCGGGACCCCGCCACCCACGACATCGGGGAACTTCTACGGCGCTGGCAGAAGTCCCCATGGGACAAGATGGCGGCGGGAGAGGACGGCTATTCATACTCGTCGGACAAATTCTCCATAGACCCCGCGGAAGGTATGGCACCTGCTCCACCACCCAAACTGAAGCCCTCACATACGCCTGCAGAGGAGCCAGTCACCGCCTCCCTACTTAAGAGCATGCTGGCGGAGCTAAGAACAAACATAGCGGCCAAAATGGCCTGCATAAAAAAAGCAGTGGAGGGGGTCACCACCAGAGTCGCGAAGCTGGAGGCCTCAGCTTGCACCCATGATACAAGGATAGCATCCCTAGAACAAGCGCTGGATGCAATGCAAAAACAGCGAAGAGTTTCAAACGATCGGATTAACACGCTAGAAGACCAAAGACGGCGCTATAACATAAAGATTCGAGGCATCGCAGATTCTATAGGCCAGACAGACCTGCCGCACTTCATTAGGCGCCTGCTGGCCGCCCTATTACCCCCCAAACAGGCGAAAGCTGTGCGCCTTGACGGGATGTTCCGGCTACCTAAGCCCGCAACGGCACCAACCACAGCACATACAGACCTGATACTCCGCTTTCAATCCCTGCAAGATAGGGCCCACCTGTTGGCAGTGACGAGAGGGAAAACCCCCCTGACATTCGAAGGTGCCATGATATCCCTCTTCCAGGATCTGACTAAAAGCACCTTAGAGTGGCGCAAGACCCTACAACCACTTCTACATCATCTCAGGAATAAAAACGTCCAGTACAAATGGGGGACACCAAACATGCTCACCTTCACGCACCAGGATAGAACATACCGAGCCCGGAGCTACTCTGAACTGGACGCACACCTGCACACAGCAGACCTGATGTTACCCCCTGGAAGAGAGAGCTCAGACCTCGCCCGATTGGACCCAGCCGCTGTCGCTGACTTCATCCCAGGGGCGCCCACCCGACCATCGCACCAACGAAAGACAACCTGAGGACCAAAAAAGCAGGGAGGGTTCCCGCTACAACCCCAGGGACTGCTGACACCGCACTCCTCAGAGAATGGCCTCCAACCTAAGATGATCCCACTCTGTTCCGACACAAACTTTTATACAAATAAACCTGCAAGTTCCTCCCAATTACTTTTGGTTAATCTAAGTTGCATTTTATTAGACACTAACAGTCCGTACAGGTCCCCCCAGCTTAACCCCCACACACCCGAGACAGCCACGCAACGACAATCAGTACACCCCATCGGGGTACGCTAACACCCACGACCAGAGGCACTCCCAACAGTGCCTGCTCCTAACTCGCCCCCTCAACCGATGACAGCAGACGCAGCTACCAATATACACATGGGGATAGGGGGAGAACCCCAGGCGAGAATCAGGCACCAGCTTAGGGTGCACCCTGCTCAAGACAAAGCTCACCCTCGCACACGTGGGGCAGAACAGACGAACACACTAAGGGGACCTGTGGGCAGGGGCGGGCTGGCAAGGGGGGCAGGGAGGCAATTGCCCCCCAGGCCGCCCTAAACCCAGGGCCGCCCACACCCAGCAAAAAAAGGAAAAATCTGAATCTCCTGCCTCTGGCTGAGGACTCAGATTTCTCAATTTACCTCACTCTCCCTGAAGCCAGTGGAGTCGGCCGGCCTCTCCTGATGATGTCAGGAGGAAGGGGCGTGACTTTCACTGATTTCTCACAGGACCGCTGGGGAGTATGGGAGAAGAGCAGAGGAAGTCACGCCCCCTCCTCCTGACATCTTCAGGAGAGGCTGACTTCACTGGCTGCTACTGTATGCTGGTTGCTGCTCCTGCTGGCTGCTGCCCACCCCTCCCTGGCCTAAGGTAAGACTCAGGGAGCGGGGAAATACACTTTAGTTTTATTTTTATTCCCCTCCTCAGCCCTGTTCCCTTAGTCAGCCCCTGCCCCACCTCCTCAGCCCTGTCCCCTTAGTCAGCCCCTGTCCCCCCTCCTCAGCCCTGTCCCCTTAGTCAGCCCCTTTCCCCCTCCTCAGCCCTGTCCCCTTAGTCATCCCCTGTCATCCTTCCTCAGCCCTGTCCCCTTAGTCAGCCCCTGTCCCCCCTCCTCAGCCCTGTCCCCTTAGTCAGCCCCTTTCCCCCTCCTCAGCCCTGTCCCCTTAGTCAGCCCCTGTCCCCTACCTCAGCCCCTGTCCCCCTCCTCAGCCCTGTCCCCTTAGTCAGCCCCTGTCCCCCCTCCTCAGCCCTGTCCCCTTAGTCAGCCCCTTTCCCCCTTCTCAGCCCTGTCCCCTTAGTCAGCCCCTTTCCCCCTCCTCAACCCTGTCCCCTTAGTCAGCCCCTGTCCCCTACCTCAGCCCCTGCCCCCCTTCCTCAGCCCCTGTCCCCTTAGTCAGCCCCTTTCACCATTCCTCAGCCCTTGTCCCTTTAGTCAGCCCCTTTCACCCTTCCTCGGCCCTTGTCCCATTGCTCAGCCCCCTGCCCCCCTCCTCAGCCCTGTCCCCTTAGTCAGCCCCTTTCCCCCTCCTCAGCCCTGTCCCCTTAGTCAGCCCCTGTCCCCTACCCCAACCCCTGCCCCCCTTCCTCAGCCCCTGTCCCCTTAGTCAGCCCCTTTCACCATTCCTCAGCCCTTGTCCCCTTAGTCAGCCCCTTTCACCCTTCCTCAGCCCTTGTCCCATTGCTCAGCCCCCTGCCCCCCTCCTCAGCCCTGTCCCCTTAGTCAGCCCCTTTCCCCCTCCTCAGCCCTGTCCCCTTAGTCAGCTTCTGTCCCCCCTCCTCAGCCCTGTCCCCTTAGTCAGTCTCTGGCCCCCCTCCTCAGCCCTTGTCCCATTGCTCAGCCCCTGCCCCCCCTCCTCAGCCCTGTCCCCTTAGTCAGCCCCTTTCCCCCTCCTCAGACCTGTCCCCTTAGTCAGCTTCTGTCCCCCCTCCTCAGCCCTGTCCCCTTAGTCAGCCTCTGTCCCCCCTCCTCAGCCCTGTCCCCTTAGTCAGTCCCTGTACCCCCCCCCTCAGCCCCTGTCCCCCCGCTCAACCTCTGTCACCTTGCTAAGCCCCTGCCCCCCCTCGTCAGCCCTGTCCCCTTAGTCAGCCCTTGTCCCCTTGCTCAGCCCCTGTCCCCCCTCGTCAGCCCTGTCCCCTTAGTCAGCCCTTGTCCCCTTAGTCAGCCCTTGTCCCCTTGCTCAGCCCCTGTCCCCCCTGCTCAGCCCTGTCCCCTTAGTCAGCCCCTGTCCCCCCCCCTCCTCAGCCCTGTCCCCTTAGTCAGCCCCTGTCCCCTCCTCAGCCATTGTCCCCTTGCTCGGCCCCTGTCCCCCCTTCTCAGCCCTCTCCCCTTAGTCAGCCCCTGTCCCCCTCTCCTCAGCCCTGTCCCCTTAGTCAGCACCTGCCCCCCCCTCCTCAGGCCCTTCCCCCTTAGTCAGCCCCTGACCCTTCCTCAGCCCTTGTCCCCTTGCTCAGCCCCTGTCCCCTTGCTCAGCCCCTGTCCCTTTCCCTTTCTTCGCCTCTGTCCCCCTTCCTCAGCCCCTGTCCTCCTTCCTCAACCCCTGTCCTCTTTTGCCCAGCCCCTGTCCTCTTTTGCCCAGCCCCTGTCCCTTTCCTCAGCCCCTATCCCCTTCCTCAACCCCTGTCCCCCTTCCTCAGCCCCTGTCCTCCTTCCTCAACCCCTGTCCTCTTTTGCCCAGCCCCTGTCCCTTTCCTTCAGCCCCTATCCCCTTCCTCAGCCCCTGCCCCCCCCTAAGCCCCTGTCCCACCCTTTCAGCCCCTGTCCCACCCTTTCCCTGCTCCTTTCACCTCTCTCAGCTCCTGCCCCCCTTCCTCAGCCCCATGCCCCCACCACAGCCCCATAACATCCCACTACAGCTCCTCTCCCCCAATTGCAACCCATATCACCCACACCACAGCCCCTTTCCCAAATTGTAGCCATCAACCTGCTTCAGCCCCTATCCCCCCTACATTTCCTAAACCCCCAATTGTAGCTTATACCCTCCACTACAGCCCCTGTCCTCCCCCACTACAACCCTGTTCCCTTACTCAGTCCCTGTCAACTGGTTTTAAAAGTGTAAAGTTTGGGTGTATGTCTGTGTGTGTCAGTATGTCTCTGTGTGTGTGTGTGTCAGTATGTCTGTGTGTGTGCGCCAGTATGTCTATCTGTGTGTGTGCCAGTATGTCTGTCTGTGTGTGTGCCAGTATGTCTGTCTGTGTGTGTGCAAGTATGTCTCTGTGTGTGTGTCAGCCAGTATGCCTGTGTGTGTGTGTCAGTATGTCTGTCTATCTGAGTTGATATTTCTGTAACAGTGTGTCTTTCTGTGTGTGTCTGTGTGTTTTTTAGTGTGTGCCAAATCAGCAAGTGTGTATGTGTGCCTGTCATTGAGTGTCTGTTTAGGTGACTGCTCCTCCCCGCCCCCCCTCTTTAATCACATGGGAAAGTTGTTTTTACTCTCCTCTTGGTGCAATGGGCCACTTGACTGGATTTGCCCCCCAAGCCTAAGGCTGCCAGCCCTCCCCTGCCTGTGGGACTTCTCCACACACATCATTGTACACCTCTATCGCATATTTTAATGCAGACCCACTAAGCACTACGCATGCCCAGATACGAGCACACAGGAGGCACACACACACAGACCCCTCAGGATTTGGACATGTCAGGCATACTGATAGACAACACGACTATATCCTTAATAATTAAAATGTGCTAGACCTATCTATGCCACTGCAATGTTAATGTTTGCTGATATACGTGCCTGCAAAAGCTGTTGTGGCAATGTGGACACTTATGTTGAATCTGCACAATAAAATAAAGAATAAAAAAAAAAAAAAAAAAAGGGGGATTTTGTTATTATTTCCGGTCTAGTGAAGACAAATAGTGTACTTTAACCCTTTCACCATCATAACTACGTCACGCACACTCTTGGAGTAGGGTGCGTTCGTGACACTGTTATTTAGCATTGCATTCAGAGTCAGTCTGTGAATGGATGCTAGTAACAAATGACATGTTGGTGTGCATTATTTTGCAAACCTGTAGTGGCAGATTATCATCCCACGCAATGCCAACCAGGAACAACAGTATTGTTCCTTTTAAAGCATAAAGCACATATGGCACTGTTGCATAGAGTACACAGAAAATTACATTAGAGTGTTTATAAGCAAAAGTAAAAAAATTGCTTAAAATTACTCTGTGGTGGAACCAACCTCGCCACTGTGCACTGGAGAAGCCTGGTTGCTAACCTCCTGCCCTGCGACTATGGCCCTGGGGTATATGAACTCTGTAAGAACTGGATTTGGGCACAATGGGTTTTTGTAGGCTGTTCCTGGCCCTTTAAATACTTTGGAGCAGTGAGCAGCAGTACTTTGGAGCAGCGAACTGGCACTTCGAATGCAGTCGAAGTGCCGAAGTCGTCGAAGTGGTAGCCATTCGACAAACGAACACGTGGCGGCGGCCCTTTTAACTTATTCGAACGCGGTCAGCGGTGTATGCGGCCAAATCTATGGAACACCGCTGACCCGTACCTTCTTTGGCGCCACGGCTGGAGACTAAGTCCCGTTCAAAGATTCGAACGCTTGTTCGAATGGGACTTAGTCATTTTCTCGTTGTAAAATAGACCGACCGCACAGCCCAAATCCATGGAACTGTTTTGAGAATGAAAATGTGCTTGCGGTCGGTCAAAAGTGACTTATACTTATCTCCCGAACGGCTGGATGGATTCAAATGATTTTTGGGTATGGTTGTATTTGGAATGTGCTGATTAATAATATGTAACTGTTATTAATATTGGATGTATGGTTTTAGAGTTATGAAAGTTGGGTAAAAAGTATGTTTAAATTGTACGGATAATTGGGTTACCTCTCAGGCTAAGGGGAGGGAATCTGTGGGATGTAACCATTGTGTGATTGGGTCAAATATAATTGTATGTGGGCGTCTCTCTTGCAGGGGAGAATTGCATAAAAGCAGAGTGTGTGCCATTAAACCTCAGTTCTACTTCACCCTCAATTTGGAGTGCCGTCTCTTATTGGGGGAAATCTGCTACAAGGAATTGCTATGCTTGTCATATTCCCTTGCTAAAATACTGCTAAGCTCTTGTAATGAACGGAATACAAGATACAACAGAAACAATAATAAATAAGTAAAAAGTGGCAGCACACCTAAAAAGTAGGGCTCCCTCACAGGCCTTACAACGGAAATGGTACAGAAAAAAGAAAGGAAGGCAGCGCCACTAAAAACCACATAAAATAAAAGAGCATAGAATAGACAGACTAAAATGCAATATATATAATAGATAATAAGCAAAATAGAAGTCCAGAATAAATAGTCTGACTGGTAGATGAATCAAACAGCGAGGTATATCTTTGTAGAGGTGAATACAGTCTTTAGTAGTGGGGGTTTCTTCAGAGTGGTGTAGATACGTCTTTGTACATCATATGAAATAAAACAATATAACAACTAATGGTGTAGTATGTCCCGAAAGGGGTAGAAGCAATAAAAGAGTATATGGTCCTACTCACGTTTTCAAGAGCTGTGGACTTAGCTCTAGTTTGGTTAACGTACAGTGGTATAATCCCCACTTATGGGATACGTGAGGTCTTGGTATTCTTTCTTGATTAGGGGACCATATGTGAAAATAAAAGCGGGATCAGCAATAGTGCTCAAAGTATAAAATGCCAGAGGTGAGAAGATAAAAAAACCAAGTGGTTACTCACATTTAGTTGAACAGACTAACTGTTCAATGAATACAGCTTGAGTGGTATAATCCCCACCTAGGATTCTTGGGGGTAATATCCTCACTGGAAAGTAAAAACACTTCTGGTGCCGGATAAAAGGATGGTAGTAGTAAAAAAGCTGATCTACACTTGATAAAGCCTAAGGGCGAAACGCGTTGTGGTTTTTAAACTATGTTGTTTTAAATAAAGGTATTTTGCCCACTTTCTTACTGTGAGTTAGCCATCTTACTTTTTATTACTATTATTATTTAACTTTTTTACTACTACCATCCTTTTATCCGGCATCAGAAGTGTTTTTACTTTCCAGTGAGGATATTACTCCCAAGAATTATTTGAATTTGGTGTAGTGTGGGGTGATTTTAGACAGCACTGGTGGAAGTTTAGTATCTTCAGTGGGAGGCATTTAGACGTTAGTGGCTACGGATGGATCTTTAGTCTATGTTAGTTCTTTTCAGTCACACGGGCATGAAATCTCCATTGCATCAGAGTGTGTACGGTGCACCGATTAAACCAAGCAGCTTTTGTAATTAACTGGGTTTAGGTGCCTTTACCGGATAAGTTACATAAGGAGACATGTGCTGTGTGCATGATTATTTTTCCTATCTTTGATTAGGTCTTAATTTATATCTCAAATATCTTTGCAATCAAAGCAGTTTTTGCAATCAGCTGGGGTACAGTACCTTTACCTACTAAGTAACATAAGGAGACTTAAGGTAGATTCATCTGATGCACTTTTGATATAGAGATTAGTCTGCCTCAACTGTGAGATATTTAGGGGACAAGCCCCAGCTCATATATACCTAGCAATTATTAACTGATTTTTTCCCCAGCATTGGTTATAGGTGGAGGCTTGGCCCTTTATTTTATTTACGTTTTGGGTTTTTCTTTTTCCTTTTGCCTAATACTTTCTTTAAGCTCTGTGATGAAAAGACTATCCAACAACTTGGGTTCCCTCTTTTGGGAACTTTTTTTCCGCAAGGTGTAATAGGTCAGGCACCTTATTGTCTGTAGGCTTCTTTGGCTAAGCTGCGTAGCTATACTAAGACCTGGTATTTTGAGTTGTGTATCCACCAGCAATGCAGGATTTACATACTGCACTGATAGCTCTGGTTCATATAGGACATTATATCTATCTAGTCCACTGACAATTCTCTACGAGAATGTACAGAGGATGTGCCTGCACTGGAGGGGATAAATCATCGACCATTGTCCCTGCTTCATTTGCTGTGACACAATGCAATCCTGCAGAGTCTGCTTTACATTTAGAATTATGCTTTGTACATAAAGCAATAGAGTAACACGTTTATGGTCCCTGGCATCTTTGGCACAACAAGGGACAACATAGGCCTGACATGATGACAGACCAGTAGTACCATACCATTCACAATAGACATTCCTTCTCTAGTGTTAACCAGGTGTATACAGAAATTTCTTCAGAAAATAATATAACAAGCTAAACCAAACAAGTGTCCTCAGAGGCCTTAAAGGACCACTAATGGAACCTAGATTATTTCATCTCAATGAAGTGGTCATGGTGCAGTGGTCCTCAAGCTTTAACCCTGCATTGTTGAGCATTGCCGCACATGCACCTTTCCTCCCCAATGTTGGGCATTGGCTTGGATGAGAAGAAGAGTTGGCACATGCCAGAAGCAGATCGAGCTGCTGCAGGGACTAGATCTCCGCACTGGTGAAAAAAAGCCTAATTTTTTATTTAGATTATGGGGGAGGGGTTGGATCTGAATCTAATTGCAAAGGAGAACACTATAGCTTTAGTGTTTTTTTTTTTTTTTTAGGGTGATATTAGGGTGATATTAGGGTGTACTTGGGAACACTCCCTGCACGATTATCACCATGTGATAAATATAGTATGAAAAGGAAATTTGATTTCCAGGCCCATTTATTTATTTCTATGTATGTATGTATGTATGTATGTATGTATGTTGTATTTATCATGCATGTAGCTATTCATTAAGGTATGTATGTATCTATACACTACCTGCTCACTACCTTCCGATCTATCCATCTATATAAAACATTTAATTACATACAGTACATAAACTGCTGAATTTGACTAAGGACCATCCTCTATGGTGAAACACACAGGACGTGCCAGCCTCACACCAATAACTGACATGCTGTGTCACTTGAAGAAAAGTGGGTGGAGAAAAATGCCAAAAGGAGGATCCAGCTTCTGCCCCAGCAAATTGGGCAGCCCGGGTCTGGTGACATTATGCCAGACGCCTATAACAGTGCCTGGGACATGCCGATTTGCTTGTCATTCAGCCAGTGCCGGTGTCTGCACAGCAGGAAGAAGGCTCGCAGTTGTTTTGATGGCGGTGACGAAGCGATCGAAGATCAAGCGAATGCTTTGATAATCCCACGTTGGGCTCCACCCCCTGCCTAATAAATTGCTCAGCGAGGACGATAGAATTCCGAGCAACATGAAGAGAGTCCAGTAGTGGTGCCAATGAGTGGAAGGGCTCGGGTAAACATTTTCTGTATCCCAGGGTAACGTTCCATTAATCTGCTGGCGGGACAGCGCAGCCATGTTGGACTACGACCAGGCGACCTCCTTCCTGGGAGAATGGGGTCCTTTCCAGTACGTTATCTTCTTCATGCTCAGTGCCAGTATCATCCCCAATGGCTTCAATGGCATGTCTGTAATGTTCTTGGCCGCCACCCCCGACCATCACTGCCTGGTCCCCGACACCGCCAACCTGAGCCAGGCTTGGAGCAATGTGAGCATCCCCTGGGAGCTGCACAATGGGGAGCAGGTGCTGAGTAAATGCAGGAGGTACAGGCTGGACACCCTGAGTGAGTACTCCGCTCAGGGCTTGCTCCCTGGGAGGGATGTCAATGTGAGTGGCATAGAGCAGGAGAAGTGTCTGGATGGATGGACCTACAGCAAAGAGCTTTATCTCTCCACCATCATAACAGAGGTGAGTGCATGAGGTCAGCTCCTGTGACAGCAAGATATCTCTCTGTGAATACACCCTATTACATATATAAGCTACAACAGTGTCATTTGTGGCTGTTGGAAATAGATAGTGTTGAAGTTGTTGGTTTATAGAATTATTTCTAGAAGAATACATGTTCTTTTCAGTGAATAAGTGACCGATCCTCCTATAGATAGTTCTTTTTTTTTTTTTTTGTAGGAGGGCTAGGTTGTGTAACTCAGAACCTTGGTGTTTCATAACGTTCCTATAAGACAACGGCATATCCTTGTACCACAGAATCACTAGTTAAATGGCCACATGGAAATGTGCATTCAATACCGGCAGATATGGGTAGAACTTTAACCCCTTACGTTCTTGGCAGTTGTCCAAGTTCTGAACCAAAACAAAACCAAGAATTTGAGAGATGTGTGTATTCAATCATAATTTACTTCTTACACATTAAGTGCATCCAGAGGTATTATATATCGCATTGTTATGGACAAAAAATGATTACTTTTTACATCACATATGTATATATGAAATGTAAGTTATCTAAATAAGTGTGAGAAATTAAGAATTGTATTTGTTTCTAAGTTCGGCATGGCATCTTCTTTTACCGTGAATATGATTTATTGTAATAAAACACATATTTGTATTCTTTGATGTTCCAGGTTTGCCGAGTTATCGGTACGTTATAGGGCTAAATATGAGCCCCATGGGGTTATTCACTAAAGAGAGAATTCAAAGTGAATTCTAAATTTAAGGGTAAACGAAACAAAGTAAAAAAATAAATAAATCTCTAATTAAGTTATACTTTGTTCAGGTACTCTGGCCTTACATTTGAAATTGACTTTGTATTCTCTCTAGTAAATAACCCTGTCAGTGTTTATAACGTGGAAATTTGACAAATTGATTTTCAAAAAGGTAGGAGAGGAGTACAAAAGGAGGGGGTGTATCTCTTTTTCCCATTTCTCAGTCCAGGGGAAGGCTGGCAGCCTTAGGCCTAGGAGGGAAAATCCAGTCAAGTGGCCCATTGCACCACCGTATCAGTTTACCATCCATGCCCACCTTTTCCTGGTTTTATAACGGAAATTGATGTTATGCTAATCAGTAGTCTTTGTCATACCCACTCCTTCGCGGCTCCGACTTTCAATGTTGTCAGAGCGCAGGCTGAGAATCTCTGAGCCTGTGTTCTGACTCACTAAATGAGCGCCGGAACCGCAAGAAAGAGGATATGATCTGACTGCACCTACTGCTGGTGCGCACCAGTATACCACCAGCGAATCGTTTAAAGGACCACTATAGGCACCCAGACCACTTCAGCTTAATGAAGTGGTCTGGGTGCCAGGTCCACCTAGGATTAACCCTTTTTGCTGTAAACATAGCAGTTTCAGAGAAACTGCTATGTTTACTTTAGGGTTAATCCAGCCTCTAGTGGCTGTCTCATTGACAGCCGCTAGAGGCGCTTTTGCGCTTCTCACTGTGATTTTCACAGTGAGAAGACTCCAGCGTCCATAGGAAAGCATTGAGAATGCTTTCCTATGAGACTGGCTGAATGCGCGCGCGGCTCTTGCCGCGCATGCGCATTCAGCCAATTACCGGGAAAGGAGGAGGAGAGTCTCCAGCATCGAGTGAGCCCGGGGCTGGAGAAAGGTAAGTGTTTAACCCCATTCTCTCCATCCTGCCCGGCGGGAGTGGGACCCTGAGGGTAGGGGCACCCTCGGGGCACTATAGTGCCAGGAAAGCGAGTTTTTTTTCCTGACACTATAGGGGTCCTTTAAATTGAATATGCTGGTTTCCCCAACTTGCAAGCTCTGTTGTCGGGCGCCTCTGTTGTCATGGCACCCTGCATGACCGCACAGCTTTCACACCCCAAAGGCTGGCCCTGCTGACAGACACACTGGCACTCTGTCACAGTGCCTGATCGGCACCTCAGTGTGACCGCATCTGATCAGTGCAGTCACACTAAAGGAGGGAGAGGTTACTTACTTTATCTCCAGAGCCTCTCCCTCCGTGCAGTTTGTAATTTAGCGGCCGGGTCCAGTGTTAGGAAGGTTGCCGGCCGCTGCAAGGCGGCGCTATATAATGATGCCGCCCACAATGACGTCACTAGTGACGTGAATGTGCGTACGGCATCACATTTTTACCACGCATGCATGTTCTGAGGTCATAGGACCAAAATCAGCCAATAGCAGTTGTTCAGTGCCCTGTCGTGGTTTCCACCCTGTTGGTTATCTGAGAGCGCGTTTCTGACTCTGATATTTGGTTTTTGATCTTGGCTTGACTTGACTTCCCGTATTTCTGGTATCCCTGACCCTTTGATTTTGTTCTCTCCGTATTTGTTCCTTTCTGTATTCCTGACCTCAGCTCGTTACTGTTTATTCTATTATGTTCATTCCGGCCAATCTAAGGCCCGGTAATACGTAGTTACTGTTTGTATGTGTTACATGTTTTACTTAATTCTGCATGTTGGGCCACTGGTTCGTCCTGACACACTCACTCTCAATAACACACACACACACATTCACTGACAGACAACCACTTACTTGACAGACACACTCGGTGACACACACAAACACTGACATATACACACTCAATGACAGGCACACTTATGCACAGACACATGCACACACAAACTCACTGACAGACACATACACGCACACGCACGCACACACTTACTGACAGACACACACATTCACTAACACACACACACACTTACTGACAGACACACTTATTTTCAGACACACAGAGACTTACACAGTCTTGCACACACACTCAGAAATACATTTTATTGCTTGTTGCTCCTACCTTTAGGAGTCCTCTGGGTCCTCTCTCCGGGATCCAGTGGCTTTCATGATCTTCCTGCTCCTCTCTGCTCCCTCACACTGTTTAGTGATCCAGGGCTGGAATGACGTCATATTCCGGCCCCCGGCATCACCACAGAGGGTGCGCGAGGGAGCAGGACG
The DNA here is from genome assembly GCF_036172605.1 of Pelobates fuscus. Lineage (NCBI taxonomy): Eukaryota > Metazoa > Chordata > Amphibia > Anura > Pelobatidae > Pelobates > Pelobates fuscus. Next base: position 110,172,819 of record NC_086319.1, on the reverse strand, counting down.
ATCATAAGCTCATACAGCGCTCCCTTGCCGCCTGCCTCCTTCCACACTCTGGTACTGTATAGTGCTGCAGAGTAGGCACCTGCCCTCTGGTATAAGCAGGTATTTACTCTGCCTTGCTACGGGGGCGCCCTTAGGTGGCCAGCTGGCCACCTGCTGGGCTCGCTGTGATAGGCCATCGACCTGCTCAGCTCGGCGCCCTCCAGCTCCTGGCGCAGTGCACCTCGTGCCCTGCAGCGGCCATTTTTAAAATGATTTAGGGCGGCCAAGGGGGCAGTTGCCTCCCTGCTCCCCGTCCTAGCCCGCCCCTGCCAAAGCCCCTATGTGCGTCTCTTCCCCCAGCTTTGTGGATCTCTTTCTCCCCTGTGTGTCTCTTTCTCCCTTTCAGCCCATTTTTGTGTGTGTCTCTCTCTCCCAGGTGCATTGTGTGTCTCTTTCTCCCCCCCAGCCACTGTCCCCACAGCCCTTTTGTGTGTCTCTTTGTCTCCCCAGCCCCTCTGTGTGTCTCTTTGTGCCCCCAGCACCTCTGTGTGTCTCTGTGTCATTCCACCCCTCTGTGTGTCAATTCTTCCCCTTCCCCAGCACCTCTGTGTGTCACTTGCCCCCAGGACCGTTGTGAGTCTCTTTCTCACCCCAGCCCCTTTGTGTGTCTCTCCCCCTGCCCTTTTATGTGTCTCTTTGCCCCCCCAGCTCTCTGTATGTCTCTCTGTGTGTCTTTTTGTGCCCCCCAACTCTTCTGTGCACCTCTTTGAACCCCCTTAGCCTCCAGTGTGACTCTTTGCCCCCTGTGCCAGCTCACTTCTTTTCATGTAGCGTGTCCAAGTCGCGGACTGCAGTGGAGAATCTTCAGTTTTTTCTACTCGGCTTGTCAGAAAGCTGTCCAGTGCTCTCAGCAGTCACTTCCTGTTAGGCCAGGTAGAGGATACATAAGATCCTCTACTGCGGTCCACGGCTTGGCCACACTGCATGCAGTGACCAGCAGTAGGAAAGTGCTGTGCGGACACTGTTGCTCCTGGCCGGGGCGCCATAGATGGCTGCCTAATTTGCCTAGTGGTCACGCCGGCCCTGGGGAGAAAGAGATAAACAAAGGGACTTTGGGAAGATATACAGAGGGGCTGGAGAAGGGAAAAACTAGACACACAAAGGGGCTGGGAGAATGTCAGACTTGCACAAAGGGGGGAGTAAGACACACAAGGGGGGTTGAAAGAGACACACAAGAGGGTGTAAGACACACAAGGGGGAAAATTGGGTTATGAGTGCAGGTAAAACAATCAACAGAGGGTGTAAGAAACACAAACGGTGGTAAGAAATTCAAGTGGGTGGTTAAGAGAAATACAGGTGAAGCATTTTTTTTGCAGGGAAGGGAGGCAAATGCATATTTGCCTGTGTAGCCAAAAGTCCTTGCACCAGCTCTGCCCCCATGTGTAGGTTTTATGAGGGTTTTGGAATTTACAGGGCCAAATATGAGGCCAGTCCAATGTAACGTTCCTACATAGAAATTTGCCAATCTGATTTCTGGGCCTGAGTCACATTTAAGACAGTATGACTTTCTGTGAATTAAAATTATGGCCCAGCAGACTCTCCACAATTCTTTCCCATAGGAAAACGCTGCGCTGTGTCAATCAGCATCTCCTCCATGCATTGTGCAGCACTGACCCAGGAAGCACCTCTAGTGGCCGTCTGAGTGTCTGCCTCTAGAGGTGTTTCTAGGCAGTAATGTAAACACTAATAAAATTGTTTAAAAAGGTGGGCTGTGTCTTTAAGATGACAATGTGACTTTATCACACAACATATACAATAGTGTAACAAAATAAAGTGCATACAACAAAGTGCATCGAGCTAAAAAAAAATGCTGCGGAAAAGTACTGGAATATGTGCACATCAGTCAAATCTGTGCAAAAATACGAAAACAGTGCCTTACAGTGAAAAGTATATGAAAGACACTTACTTTATATTACAAAAAATGTACTTGAAACTCTCAGCATAAAACCTATTTACACTCAGTGTAAAATTAATAGAGAAGAGATATATAGTGTAATATTGCCAAGTAAATATGTATAATGAGTTATAAAACAAAAAGTGACTCACAAACTGTCAGCGTTTAGATACTTTTTAATAGGACTCCAATATGGTCATCCACAAGGAGGCAGCACGGTGTCCTTTCATATACTTTTTACCGTAGGGCACTTTTTTTTTCATATTTTTGCACAGATTTGACTGATTGTGCACACATTCTAGTACTTTTCACCAGCATTTTTCAGCTCGCTGCACTTTGTTGTATGCACTTTATTTTGTTACACTGTCATATATGTTGTGTGATAAAGTCACATTGGCGTCTTAAAGACACAGCGCAACTTTAAAAAAAAATATTATGGATTTGAGTGTAACTTTTATGGGTTATGGCACTTTATATGAGCTGCTATACTTGCACAAGAAAAATATTTTGCACAAATCATTTCAAAGAGACTGTATTTTATTGAATTATTTTTTTAGTGCTTTTTTACTTGAAAATACTTGTTTACTTAGTAATGTAAACACTGCCTTTTCTCTGAAAGTACAGTGTTTACTGGAAAAAAGCCTGCAGGGACTGACTATACTCACCAGAACAACTACATTAAGCTGTAGTTGTTGTGGTGACTATAGTGTCCCTTTAAATTTGAAATGTACTTTGAATCGCCTTGTATGTGTTCCCTAACTATCTCTATCACTATTTCTTTCATTTGTTATCATTCCTATCCCTAGCAATCAACAATTGTCTGTTTTCTGTTTTGTTTTTTGTGGAGGACTCAGGCATTCGACTATATTTAGTAGATTGTAGCAATAACTACTTTGCATCACCTTATTTCCTAATAACATTTCCTAGAGAAGGCATAAATAATTTGAAATAAAAAAAAAACATAGTTTCAAGTTTAAATAACTTTCCAATCACATGGTGTTATTGTTTGCAATTGTGTTACTAAACACACTAGTTACAATTTCAAGGGAGTTTATCACGGGCAATTATTTATGGTATTTGTAATGTAGTAAACTACGTTCAGATTCCAGCCTAATATATTGCAATTGATGTAGTGTATAGTTGGGGTAATTCATTTAAAGTCTTCACTAGGAAGAACCTCTAGTGCAGGGCTTGACAAAAAAGTTAGGAGCCATTTTTTTTTTTTTAAAACTAGCGAAGTTTAATTTACGAGAAATATTCAGTTCTTAAAGGGACACTATAGTCACCAGAACCACTACAGCTTAATGTAGTTGTTCTGGTACCTGTAGCCTTTTCAATGTAAACACTGCCTTTCGTGGGACTTTGTGAATTCGGCAGTGTCCCCAAAACATGACAGTGCCGCTTTAAGCTGATTCTCAAGTCTTCTGGATACACACCTCTAAAGAGCTACTAGTATCTCTTACTGTGAACCTTGGGACAGGACTCTCTGAAAGGAACACTCCTCCCCCCATAATAACCTGCGTTTCTCCATGGGGCAGGAGTGTCCAGACACCGTCTTATCTTCAGGGGTTAAACTGTTTTGTAATGGTATAACCCTGAAGTTTGGGTTTTGGTGCCTGGCACCTCTGGTTTCTGACTTCCTTCCTCTCTGTGCTGCAGTTTAACCCCTTAAGGACCAAACCTCTGGAATAAAAGGGAATCATGACATGTCATGTGTCCTTAAGGGGTTAAGGAAGGTTGAACTTGAGTCAGGGGCATTCTGAAACGTATGTACTATTTCTCTCAGTGGGAGCCCAGTGATTGGCTGAGAGTGTATTCTGATACTTTTAGCTCATCAGCAGCCACCTGGCTAAACCTTCTTCAAACCCCAGCAATAACCCCAAATTTACAGCATTAAACTGGCACCCATTGGAATAATACACCCCATATCCACAGCAGTAACCCCATACAGTGTTATATAATGAACTCCAAAATATGTTCCATTAAAGCGACAATGTCATAAACTAAGTTATTTCTCTCTCAGTATTAGACGGTAACAACAAAAGGGTGCCAAAATCACATCTCACCCATCTCTAGTAATATCCCTGGTACTGATATCATTTGACTCAAGGACAAATATATATCTGATTATCTTTTATATATCCCTGATACACATTAAGGAAAATTAAGGAGTCACCACTTTTCTCACAAAGGAGTTTATTTAATAAAGTCTGAATTCTAGAGAACCAAAATCCTCCCCCACATTTTACCTCACTTTAGATCACAGATTACTCCTACCTGGAAGCAGAGTGTCAGTAAAATCACCCTTCATTGTGGAATTCTTGAGGTAGCAGGCTGAATTCCAGTCGCATTGCCATGATATCCTTCTGGCCTTTATTAATATCATGGTGAGGCAGTCTTTATGGTCGAAACGTTGCTGTGATTCCATTAAAGTGCCTATTCTTTTGAACCAAGGAGGGCCTGGACCTTTATTTCTTTACAATATTTGGAATTTGGTGTTTGGTTCCGGTACAGCTAAAGTACCCTGGCTCAGACTGATGGGAGTGAGTGCAGTTCCCTACATATTCTATGTACTATCTCAATGGGCCACTGCGGCCCTGAATATTTCAGAGGCACACGTACATTTTTATTTTTTATCCTTGTTAGCAACTTGTAAATGTTACACTTACGTTTACTAGAACAGTGGTCCTTAAACCAGTGCTCATGACCCACCAACAATCCAGGATTTAGTTACTTTTTTTTTTTTTTTTTTAAACAATATCAGTTTTTTTTTATTGAAATGTTCTCAAAAGTATTACAACATACAGTCATACTACACAGGTGGTAATCAGTTACAGAAGTAGGTCGATCCTCCCCACTGCGAGCATTAATATATATATATTGTGGTTCCCAGTTTGTGTTTGCAGTAAGAGGTTCAGGACTACAGGTATCACCGTCTGTGTAGTGACTTCCCTTTTTTATTCCAATGGAGATACTGACGAAACCACTGCTTTAGAGAGATATGCTTACCTCTATACAAATTGCCTTATTAGTTTTAATTCCCACTTTTAAAGCTGACCCACATTTAACAAACTCATTTTGAGAATTGCATATTACCTGTTAACAGCCATGCCGGCAGTTGGGCCAGTTTAGATCAGAACGCAAAAAAACATAAATAAATAAATAAAGCATGCAGAAAAGTGAGTATTTTACTTTTTTAACCTACTTTTTTTTTTCAAAATTTGTTAACAGATAAATACACAAACGGCACGGAATATAAGAAGTTAGAACAGGTTATACTGAACTTTAATCAGCACAGATGTAATCATGTGTAAAGACACAGATTCTTTTAAAACAAAATAAAAACACAGCAATTCACATGGACATTTCTCAGAAGCAAAAAGCATATAAAAGTATTTTAAAGAACCCACATTATCTCCTACAGCTAAAAAGTTGTATATATAAAGCAATGTTCCATAGACTGCTCTTATACTGTGTGATGATCATAGTATACACTTCTAATCCACAGTCAAGAGAAATTAGCATTTCTTATCCTCTTAGTGATACCTCATGGCTATCAGGCAGAGAGCCAAGATAGTTTCCTCCCTTACTTGCATTGAACTGTAGTTCAAAGAGAAAGTGAGTATTTCTCACAGAGAAACATTATTTTCAATACCCACTGTTCTTTGTGTCCCAATGCTTCTATATTAGACGTTTGGACACAATTCATCAGTAATTATGACTGCATAGGAAGCAGATCAAAGCTGAAGCGATCACTCCTCTTGGAGCTATAATAAAAGTGAGTTTCTTTGATTTAAATGCCAAAATCGGGGCCGGGAGTAAATAAACATACCTGTCCATTCATATTTTGCGCCGTGTACGAAATTAGGGTTGTCAGATTAGTAGATGAGTTAAAGATGAATTGTACATTTTCAATGTAATCCCTAAATTAAATAGTAGTCTGCCAACTCTACCGAAAGTTTACAATTAAATCAAATTTTAGATCGCTACAAGAACTGGCATTCGGCACCTCAAACACAACCAGTCGATATTTAACATTATTTAAAGATAAAAGAAAAGCTGCACACTGATCCCACAAAGAGGTTTATATTTACGATTTTATAAATATCCTCCTACCAACTATTCTGTTAATGATTTATGCAGTTCTTTCCACATAGTGTTTATGAAATGGGTATAAAATCAGGGCAGCAAAACTAAAGCCAAGTTTTTTTTTCTAATTGTATAATTACATGTTGGTCCTTTAACCCTTTCTTGTACCTCTACACATACGGCTAGAAAATATCTCCATTTAATGGACAAAATATTAAGACCATTATTAAAGACTTTTAAAAGTGCTCACATTAAATGTCATTTGAGCAACAGTCATTCTGTTCAATGCACCGTTAAAATGAAAGGTTAACTGTTTATGAATGTTCAAGATGAAACCTAATTTAAGTATTTTTTATAACTCTTATCATAAGATACACACAAGCCTGAATTCCATATTTTTTCTGCTTGCTAGTCTTCATCTTGTAAACCAGTGGACAGAACCCAAAATTGGGTGCCCATGCCATTTTAATAGTTTCCATACTGCAGAAGCACTGCAATTTCCAGCCATTGAAGTACGGGGCATTTACGGACCTTCTGGCATTTACGGACCTTCTGTGTTATGGAGGGTCACTGAAATGTTTTGTGCCACTTGTTGAAGGCTTTAGCTGAAACAGAGGGGAAATTAACTGATGCATAACTGATTAAATTGTACAAAAATATATCCTGTGTATTTATGTGGTTTGAAATTATCTGAATTTCTCTGCTAGGATATCCCTCAAAATACATTTGTAGACTTTAAGATACACTTTAATTCCCAAATGGACAAAAAAAGTATAAACCACCGTTTAGTAGATCTACCTCCAGGGAATACATCCATGCATTTTACATGCATGTATTAGTTTAGGATATATCTGTAAGTGGCACTGTCACCTTTTGGCTACAGTCCCCCGATGGTGGCATCGCCGCTGGGAGTTAGGTGCCGAGGGCAGGTAAAGGTGAATTTACTTACCTGAAACTGTCCCTCGCGGATGCCACCATCTTGGTCCATTGCAGTCCTCCGTGGCATTGACGTCATGCATGACGTCATGCATGCATGAGAGTACACCATTGATGTCTATGGGGGATTCCTCCATAGACACAGCTAATTCCTTGCAGCCATCACTGATGACACCTTGGAGAATTACAGAGGCGTAGCAGTTCCTGCTTTGTCCTTGGATATCTTTCGACTGGGTTGGAATTACAGTGAAATTCCAACACAGTCATAATGAGTATTTCATAAAGCTTCCATCTTAATGAAATGCAAAATTTTCAGGGAAAGATGACAGTACCACTTTAAAAGAGCTTGCAAAAGCTGCAGTTCTTATGAACTGCAGTTTTTGCAAGCTCTCTCTCTTTTCCCTGAAAGAGACTATGAGTCTTTTTATTTAGAAATAGCCTATCAGAGGCTTTTCATTGAGAAGCCTCTGAAACTACCGGTATGTGTGTGTGTGCGTGCGCGCACTGCACAACATTCTGATATAAGGTCTTAGAAGGATGTATGAAGGGCGGAGGTAGGGGTTCTCAAGTAGAGCTAATCGAAGAAGGAAGCAACCCCCCCTGGCTGTCTGACTGCCACAGAGGCCTTTCATAAATTCAATATAATTAATAATAATAATCTATGAGAAATCAGCACTTTTATTGTGAGGAAAGTGCCATTGAAATGGGATACTCCTCACCCATAAAGCAGTTCAGCAAGCTGAAGTGCTTTATAGGTATTGAGTGGTCCTTTAAGTTTGAAAATACTATTTGCCTAATATGGTCGCTTTTCTCACACACATTTTTCCATTTAGGTCCACATTCCTGTTTAAATTTGTTGTTTCTAGAACAAACATATAATTTACGTACATTTTGGATGAAATACATCGTCTGAGAGCGTCAGCTGATGCTCTAAGCCAATTAATAATAAACATTAAGGGATAGAATTTATGTCACTAATGTGGAAGGGTAACTTCTGCCTTAGTGTTTATATGAAAGGAGGCTTTGGCTAAGGGCAGGTGCCAGAGGACTCCATTTCCAAAAATAGTTTGCATACTTACCATTGCAGGACTCCAGGTGACTCCTGACACCATAACTACTACAACAGGCTGTAGAATGTATTTTGTCTATCTAGCACAGTTGTGCTTGTTTCTGGTGAGTCACCATATACTTTTAAAATAATTTACCAGAATATATTTTAACTTTTTTAGAGGAAAAATATAAAACCACCAGCTGAGCGACTTAACCCCCTTTAGTATGTTCTCAGATACAGCTTCCTGTTAGACTGGTTAGAAGTTAAAGGAACACTATAGTGTCAAGAATATAAATATGAAAAAGGTAGTATACATACCACCCATGCTCTGCCTTCTTGGAGATCATCAGTCACTAATCAGCATCGCCTCACAGAGATGCACTGAATCAATGCATCTCTATGAGGAGCGTTCAGTGTCCATGCAGGGCGTGAAGATGCTGAACATCACTGTTGCACATTGTGCAGCACTGACCCAGGACGCATCTCTAGTGGCCATCTGAGTGACTGCCACTAGAGGCCCGTGCAAGGATTTTTGGCTACACAGGCAAAGGTGCATTTTGACACCCCCTGTTTCCCCTCCCTCCAAAAAAATAAAAAATCTTCACCTGTGTGTCCCTTAATTCCCATCTTGAATTTCTTACCCACTTTTGTGTTTCTTATCCTCTCTTTTGAATGTCTTTAGTGTATCCTACCCCTGTGCACTTCCCTTTAGTATATCTTATTCCCCAATTTTTCTTTTTTGGCATTCTTTATTTTTGGAACGCAGTGTCACATACATCTTTATTTAATGACAGTTGACAAGTGATATAACAACAACTTATAGGTAGAAGATTTGCTGCACTTTTTTTGTGTAAAAGGAACATACAGGCTTAACATACTTTTCTATGGAAGATAGATCCATTGAGGAGACACTTTTAGAAAAACATTAGACTTTGCAAGAAATAGGCTAATACAGTGGTTCCAAAACTTTTTAGGTTCAAGGCGCCCTTAATATTCAGTATTTTTCCAAGGCACCCCAAGTCAAAATGTCTAAGTTGTATATCTGTACTGCGCTGACGCATTTACTTACGCTATAGTGTAATGTACAGTGTTGGTGTTTGAAGGGGTGCTTGTATACATTTATTGTGTTTTAATACACGGATGTGTTTGTATGTGATGTTTGCATTTGATTTCAGGGATGTGTCTGAATGTAATGTTCACTTTTAAATGTGGATGTACATTTGTGAGTATTTGTGTGTGTATATATATATATATATATATATATATATATATTTAATTTTATTTTTTTAATGCAGGGTTGTGTTTGTGTGTAATATTTGTGTTAGCTTACAGGAGTGTGCTTGTATGTTGTGCTGGTTTTTGACTGCTTGGATGTATGCACATACATACATACCGTATATACTCGACCCGAATATACGTAAGTCGAGACCCCTAATTTTACCCAAAAAAACTGTCTATAAGACTAGGGTGGGAAATGCAGCAGCTACTGGTAAATTTCTAAATAAAATTATATCCCCCAAAAATTATATTAATTGAATATTTATTTACAGTGTGTGTATATAATGAATGCAGTGTGTGTGTATATAATGCAGTGTGTTTGTATGAATGCAGTGTGTGTGTATGAATGCAGTGTGTGTGTGTGTGTGTGTATATAATGCAGTGTGTGTGTGTATGAGTGCAGTGTGTGTATGAATGCAGTGTGTGTGTGTGTGATGCAGAGTGTGTTTGTGTATGTGATGCAGAGCCTTGGTGGGGGGTGGGCATTTTGTTTTTGTTTTTATTATTATTATTATTATTATTATTATTATTTTAATATTATTTTTTTTATATTATTAATATTTTATTTTTATTTTATTATTATTTAAATTTTTATTTATTTTTTAGCCCCCCCTCCCTGCTTGATACATGGCCAGGGAGTGGGGCTCTCATTCCCTGGTGGTCCAGTGGATGGGCTGTGTAGGAGGGGGACTGGCAGAGAGCTTTAACTTACCTTTCCTGCAACTCCTGTCAGCTCCCTTCTCCTCCGTTCCGGTCAGCTCCACTGTAAGTCTCGCGGTGTGAGTGCTGCACAGGGGTTACCGTGGCAAAGCTCTGACCCCGCGGCTCTCGCGAGACTTCCAGTGGAGCTGACAGGGGAGCTGACCGGAATGCAGGAGAAGGTAAGTTACAGCTCTCTGCCAGCCCCCAACAGGACCGCCGGGCTTGTAATGAGCCCAGTGGTCCTGGTCTGTATTATGGCAATGTAAGTTGCCATAATACAGACATTGACTCGAGTATAAGACGAGTGGGGGTTTTTCAGCACAAAAAATGTCTTGTCAAACTTGTCTTATACTCGGGTATATATGGTACAGACATATTTACACATATATTCATACACATTAACACACAGATGCATATAAATACACAGACACATACACACAAATTCATATAGTCACCGACACATACACACATTTAGATATGCACTGACACATACACACACATAGATACACACCGACATATACACACATGCACCCTAAAACTCACAAACATTGATACATGCCCACACATGACACAGATACACATTGACATAAAAACCCACACTCTAAAACACAGATGCACATACACAGATGTGTGTGCGACACACAGATAGAAGCACAATGACATATACATATACACACACAGATGCACACCCTGACACACTGATACACATACACACAAACATTCATACAAACACTCACACTCATACACATACAAACACTCATACACATACAAACATTCACACTTATACACATACAAACACTAATACACATACACTCACACTCCTACTCATTCACACACTTATACTCATACACTCAAACTCATACACATACACACACTCACTCACACACATACACACACACACACACACAAGTGATTCTTTTTTTATATACCCTCTTGTTAGCTTGCCTTATGTGCCAGGGAGGTGACTTGGAGTCCTGCTGCTGTGGGAGCGAGCATTCTTGAGCTCTTCATGCCTCTCTCCCCTCACACTGCGGTTGCCTCCTCTCCCTCCGTCACTATCTCCTCCCTGTCTTAAAGGACCGCGGCACTTGACCGGGTCCCTGTTGAGCAGTAATGTATGCATGTTGCGGCGCCCCAGGGCACAGCAGCACACAGTTTGGGAACCGCTGGGCTAATATGTCTTGAGTAACAGATTAGTGGGAACATTAGTAAATCCACTGGCATAGAATAAATGCTGTACACTATGTAGTCAAGAAATTATTTCCGATTTTTTCCCTTTGTGTGTCTCTTACAGCCCCCTGTGTGTCGCTTACTTTCCTACAATCCCTTTGAGCCTCTTGCGTCCCTCCAGCCCCTTTGTGTGTTTCTTTCTTCCCTTCCCCAGCCTTTATGTGTGTCTCGTCCCCTCTGTTCCTCTTTCTTCACTTCATTATCCCATGTATTTCTCTTTTACCCCTTACCCAGCCCCACTGTGTCTTTTTGTTGCCTCTTTTGTGTGTCATTTTCTCCCCCAGCCTCTCCGTCTCTTTGTGTGTGTGTCCAGCCCCTACATGGATCTCATTCATCCATGTATCTCATTCCCCCCCAGACCTTCCATGTGCGTCATCTACTCTCTCAACCCCTCCATTCATATATCTTATTCACCCAGCCCCCCCATGTGTCTCATTCCCCCAGCCCACCCTTGTGTCTCATTTAATGTGTAGAACCGGGCCAGAGGAGCTTCAGAAACCTCTCCCCGGTCTGACAGGAAGCAGTTCCAAACGCCCTGTGTGTACTTCCTGTCAGAGCGAGGTAGAGGTTACTGAAGCTCCTCTCCAATGGTCCGCTGGTCGGCCACACTATACAGAAGTGACTTGCTGGAGAGGAGCACTGTGTCGGTCAGAAGGATCTTGCACCCCCATGGCCGGTGTGTGCGCTAAGCTGGCCACCTGTGCCTCCATGTGGTAGCAGCTACCCTGTAGTTGTTCTGGTGACTATATTGTCCCCTTAAGCCTGGTGGTTTTCCTGCACAGTGTGAAAAGTGAAGAGACAGTGACTGACTGCTCTCAGCCAGCTCTATGCTCTGAATACATTCCTACACTTTCTCCCATGCAGTCTTTGTGTATCCCCTGGCCAAATGCATTGAATCCCTTCCTTCATCACTCTCTCCCCTGCAGATAGCTCTGTACTGCAGTCTCATCCAGGCATGAACTGAAAGCACTGTCCAGGTAGAACTTTGTTTGATACTCTGCATATAAAAATTGAAATACACTGTTAAGTAGTGACCACAAATATTAATGTTTTACATTTAGCTCTGCAGTTCTTGCTGCCTACATTTGCCATGAGACTTAGCCATTCAGCTGGCTAAGTGTCTTGAGAAATATAATGTACTTGAACTGGCATGTTACTCGTAAGGCATAAGGGTCGAAAAGCATAAAAAGACAATAAAATAATACAATATATATATTAAAAAAAAGGCAAATTGGCCATTAAGTGTTACTTAAGTAAGTAATAACCTTACTATAATATTGATAGAATATGGGTACTCGCACATTAAAGTAAAAGTTTAGGGGCAAGATTGGGAGCAAAGTTTATAGAGAGAGGTGGGATAAATTTACTGGGGTGCAGTCTTGCGCCCCACCATCTAAGAACCTTACCAGCCATGTTGTTGTGTCCTGTTGTATATGGGTAGTGGCTAGAGCCCAGAAAGCTCAGCATCTACTATTTTGCCAATTCAAATCATTAACATGCGTTTTAGTGCATTAAACACTTGTACACAGTCCAGTTCTTCATGCCATAGAATAACATACACATACACATACCTCCACTTTTGAATGAGCTTGCCTGCTTCATTTAAACCTGTGAGACAAGGCAGGAACCCTGTTAGCAGCCCAAAACACTTGTAGATACGACTATAGAACATTTACCATTGAGAAAGGAGCATGCAATTTATTTCTGTGTTTTTCTTGTCTTAAAGGATCACTATAGTGTCAGGAAAACAAAGCGGTTTTCCTGACACTATAGTGCCCTGAGGGTGCCCCCACCCTCAGGGTCCCCCTCCCGTGGCGCTGAAGGGGTTAAAACCCCTTCAGGAGCTTACCTTAATCTAGCGCCGGGCTCCCTCGGCGCTGGTGACCTCTCCTCCCCCGCCGACGTCAGCTCCCCCGTCCGACATCAGCGGACGCTCTGCGCGATGAAGGCGAAATGTGCCTCCAGCGTCGCAGATGCGCCTCTAGTGGCTGTCCGGAAGACAGCCACTAGAGGCTGGATTAACCCCAAATGTAAACATAGCAGTTTCTCTTAAACTGCTATGTTTGCATCTAAAGGGTTAAAACCTGGGGGGCCTGGCACCCAGACCACTTCATTGAGCTGAAGTGGTCTGGGTGACTATAGTGTCAATTTAACTGAACAAACACTGATGGGTGGAAGGGTTCATCATAAACGATGCCCTTATGTCCTGGATTGATCCTGGTTTTCTACCCATGTATTTGCCAAAACCACACGCATCACTAATATTTACAATACATTAAGATATCAACAATAGCTACAGTATCCATGCGTTCCTCCAGTATGCTTACTGTTTATTCTTTCCATTCTCTCCTCTTTCCCCCTACCCTTTTTATCGTTTCTCTTGCCTTTTTTTTGTGGTGGCATTTGCATTAGTTCTCAGTTTTTCAGTTTTGAGAGGGGTTTCTCTAGTCTGTAATTTGACTGATTACTTTTGCCTGTGTTAGTTGTTAATATTTTAGACTGCATTTATATTTTTAACACAACTTTATTTTAAGGACCTATTGTATTTCTTCTTTCTGTTATATTGCTTTAATAACCATTGTACTTTTTCCAAAAGCCGCAAACAATTGAAATGTGAAAGAAAACAAAACAAAAAAAAAACAATACAGAGCATAGTTTATTTATTTGTTTAAATATATAATGGTTAAAATATTGTTTACTGTTAAAATACACTGATTAAGGTTAGATTTGAATAGGTGCAATAAAGGTTTCTCTTAGAGGCACTATAACCACTGTATGTTAATGTTGTTGTTAAGGTGCAATTAAGCTGTGGGTTTGCCTAAAACTAGGGGACCCGAGTCACCCGTGTCCTTGCCCAATTCTCTCTATTGCTAAGAAGGAGGTACCACTTTTCCATTAGCAATTTTAATCTTGCCCATATTTGTAAGCCTTTTGTTGACTGAATGGATCAGCTACGGTTAAAATTAATATTTCAAAAGCCAAGCAGGGGCTTTCCCCCTAGTTTTCGTAAAACCTTGCTTGAAATCAATTTGACCAGTTTGAGTTATGGCACCCACAGCCTAATAGCACCATAGCCACTGCATTAGCATGTAGTAGCTATGTTGCCTATATTGTCTCTTTAAGTTAAAGGGACACTGTAGTCACCAAACCAACTTTAGCTTAATGAAGCAGTTTTTGTGTATAAATAATGCCTCTGAAGGTACACTGCTCAATTCTCTGCAATTTAGGAGTTAAATCAGTATGCAGTCTATAAAGCAACTTACTTTAAACTTACTGTTTAAATTGAACTTTAATCACATACAAAAGGCTCCTATAGGATCTAGCAAGCTATTAACAGAGTGTTCTCTTTGACTTCGACCTCCCTTCACCTCTTATGTCCAAATCCTGCCCCTATTTAACATCAGACGTGACTAAGGTGCTGGTCCATGCCATTGTTCTTTTTCACCTTGACTACTGCAATCCTCTTCTCAGTGGTCTTGCGTGTTCCCAGATTGCACCGCTCATTTTACTGTCTGCCCGCACCTCCCATGCCTCCCCCATCTGTCAGTCCCTACATTGGCTTCCAGTTAGATATAAGGCTCAATTTAAGATTCTGGTGCTTGCTTACAAGTCCCTACATAATGCTGTTCCAACCTACCTATCCTCCCTACTACACAAGCATGTCCCATTGAGGCCCCTACGCTCTGCCGAAGACCTCCGTCTTTCCTCTGTCCGTACTCCCACATCTGATGCTCGCCTCCAAGACTTCTCCAGAGCTGCAGCTTTTTTGTGGAACTCCCTTCCCTTCCTCCCCACCCCCCATGATTCCACTCCTGCTACGGAATTTACTGGATCTGTGTAAATAATAAACAAAATGGTTTATCTCCTAAATGGCAGAGAAATGAGCAGTGAGACTGCAGGGTAGTGATCTATACCAGGGCTTGAAAAAGCCTAAGCGCCAGGTCACTATTGCGACCAAGATTTTAGACCTGGCGTCTGGGATTTGTTAGCCCACTCAGCCCCTGAGGTGGCCGGCTGCCCGGCTAAAGAGAGAGCATTTGCGGATGGTCGGCTGATCGAGAGCGTGGGGTGTGCGCACAGGCGGGAGGCTCCTGAAAGATGAAGGCAGACGGGCGCATGAGGGAGCTGTAAGCCTCACTGGATCCCAGGGAAAGCCGAACCACTCCCAGCTCCATGTAGGGAGGCTGGGTGGTCACCTGCATGTGTGTTGTTATTGCAGTGAATGTGAGTGTGTGTCAGGCGTGAGTGTGTGCGTTTAGGCGACCGGTCCCCCTCCAATCACATGGGTAAGAGTTTTTTACTCATCTTCCCCCCTGCCCCCCCCCCCACACTGTGCTGGTCTCGCCGCAGCTGGCCCTGCCTCATGACTGCGATCATCAATCTTGATGATCTCAGCCAATCCAATGCTTTCCCATAGGAAAGCATTGGGAGGTTATTGCGCATTTGTGTCAAAATGCCATGCTGCACCATCAGCATCTCCTCATAGAGATGAATTGAACAAATGCATCTCTATGGGAAACATTCAGTGCCTCCATGCAGAGTGTGGAGACACTAAACGTAGGTGCTGCGTACTGTGCAGCACTAGCCCAGGATGCACTCTAGAGGCCATCTGAGTGACTTTCACTAGAAGCGTTACTAGGCAACAATGTAAATACGGCCTTTTTCTCTGAAAAGGCAGGGTTTACAATGAAAAGTGTGGAGGGACAGGTTATAGACACGAGCGCAACTACATTAAGCTGTAGTGGTTCTGGTGATTATAGTGTCCCTTTAAGAATTTTATTTTTTACATTGAAAAACGTGGCTCCTAAATTTTTTTGCTGGCTCCTAGATTCTAAGGAAATTTGTCAATCCCTAATCTATACAACAAAACTGCTTCATTAAACTAATGTTGTTTTGGGGACTATAGTGTCCCATTAAGCCTGTCATGCACATATGGCGTAGTGCTACTTAATATAGAATACAGTTTAACCCATGCAATATATTAGCCAAATTTCTACACATCTATTAATTAAATATGTTTATTTTTTTATGCTTTAATAATTTAGCTTCTGATATCTAAATAATCACCATAGTAATATATATTTTAACCCTGGAGGATAGCTGCTGTGGGTGCTAAGTACGTTAATAGAATTTTCTCTTATTTTATAGTTTGATGTAGTGTGTGAAAATGATTGGAAGGGACCATTGACTACATCTTTGTTTTTTGCTGGTGTGCTTGTTGGATCATTTGTTTCCGGACAGCTGTCAGACAGGTATTGCTACATTTGGACAAGCCACCATTTCTTGCATAACATCGTACCAGAAATTATGTTGATGAGATGAGAAAATATCCTGTGATCCATTTTTAGAAATATAATTGAATTGACACTCCTATTTTTTTCTATCCCTTTTTTCATCAACTGTTCAAAGCTTTCTGAGCAAACGGAAAGAGAATGACACCATCAGAAACAATATTAACTATTCTGACTGTTCAGACAACACATATAACACCTATATTTATGCTCTCTCCTCACTCATATCCTAACTTTAGCCCTGCTAATGAACATCCAACAACATACTTCATTTTCATTTCATTCTGTCCGTAAAAAGTCCAGTCATTGTTAATATAACGAGAACGGTTTGCACAACATCAATGTAACCTGGCAGTCAAGAAGAGTGGACTGGAATGCGCATGCGTGAACAATGACAACTTCACAGTATTAGTCAGTGGGGGCGCTAGACGCCGTTGAGTGAGCATGTGTACTCTGTGGCCATCACATTTAAAATGACTGACCAAGTAGAGCTACGAATCTGCATCAAATTTTAGGCTTTAAGCTTGAATATTACTCTGCAGAAACTATTTGGATGATTCAGAAGGCTTTCGGGGACGATGCAATGAGTGCAGCGCAAATAAAAGTGTGGCGCAAACGTCAAAGATGGTCGAGAATCTGTTGACAGATTTTTCGCCATGCGACTTCTGGCTTTTCACAAAACTTAAATCACTTTTGAAAGGGAAGAGATTTTAGACCATCTATGATATTCAGGTAAATATGACAAGGCAGTTCTTGGCGATTACAACAAAGGATTTTGTTTTTACCAGTAGAAGGGATGCTGGGAGAACTGTGTGAGGTCCCAAATGGTGCCTACTATGAAGGAGATTGAGGCTTCATTGTCAATGTACAATGTTTCTTGTATCATCTTCACTAAATGTCTCTATTTTTCATATTACATGGCTGGATACTTTGCGGACAGACATCGGATGTGATATTGCACATACATACACATACTATCTATCCAATCTATTCTTCTCTAATAGGTGATTATTTTTCCTTACAATAATGTCTAAATCTGTCTGTTTTCCCTCTTTCCCTCTTCTAAGGCTTCCACAACATATATTATCCCTTCTAAAAAGACAGTACATAAACTCTAAATTTCCCCAAATCAGGCGATGGGAATAGTAGAAAATAATCGTGCATTTTATTTTCGGTAATTATAAAAGAGACAGTAGCAGTGGATTGTGATCACATTCTCTAATTTGCATATCAGAATTGTATCCCATAAAGATGGCATAATTGTAATATATGGCATTTACAATGGCAATAATGTCTAAATGTGTCTGGTTTTTGCCCCTTGATGAGCTGTCTTTTGCCTTCTATTTTTCTCCCTCATTACCCCTTATACTGGCAACCTAATAATGTCCATCTGTTTCCAATGTCACCTGTATGCAGATCATACTATGATCTTTCTCATCTCATCTTAGCTTTCAGCATTTGCTATATGTCAAGATGCTAATTGCCCCTGTCTTCTCTTTATGGATGTCCCACCGTTGCCTTAAACTTAACTTCTCTAAAACTGAATTCATAATCTTTTATCACTTGGCTTCCTCAAAATTACCCAGATTCCACCTTATAAATACTATACCTCCACCCACCATTTTATTATTCAGGATACCATCAAACCCCCAATGTGTTCCCGCATTATTTTCTACCTTGACAACTGCTGTCTTCTCCTTATTAGTAGCCAACAGCCAGAAGCTATTACCAGGCACCTAATCTTTACGCATCATTACTTATGTGATAATGCACTTTGTAGTAAAAATCTGTGAGCGTGCTGTATTCTTTAAATAAACCATTGATTATTAAATAATCAGAACCGTCCTTCTACTCGATATTCACAGACACCAATACTGAGCAGTGGAACCCATTTTGTTTGTTTTTCAATTCTTTATTTGTGTTTGCATATGCCATCTTAAATCATACATTAGACATGAATTACCATTAAACCGTTGTTACAAATATGATGCACCCATTTTAAAGCCAATAAATAACATACAAATGTTCCACAACATATATTATCCCTTCTAAAAGACAGTACATGAACTCTGGTTTCTCCAAATCAGGCAATGGCAATAGTAGAGTATGATCGTGCATTTAATTCTGGTAAAAGTAAAATAGAGACTGTAGCAGTGGTCAGTGATTGTATTCGTTAATTTGCATGTACAAATTTTATCCCATAAAGATAGCCTATTTGTTATATATGGCATTTACTAGAGTAATAATGTCTAAATCGCTTATATTTATACCAATATACATATATGCATACCTAATTTTCTTTTCTCCACTTTATGGACTTAGTTTTGGAAGGAAGAAGGTGCTGTTTGCTACCATGGCTGTGCAGACTGGTTTCAGCATTGTCCAAGTCTTCTCAACTAGCTGGGAGATGTTTGCTATACTCTTCTTCATCGTTGGCATGGGACAGATCTCCAATTATGTGGCTGCTTTCATATTAGGTATTCCCTCAGCAAGGTTTCTTGAATATGCCAGATACCGTTCTGGAGTGAAATACTCTTTGGAAACTAAAAATAAATTCCGATTATGTTGGTTCTGCTATTAACATTAATCTTTAGTCCTAGGAGACCTTTTATATACAAATATGAATAGGGTTTGTACAACAGGAACAAAGTTCCTCAAATAGTTTTATAGATCACAAATAAGTTCCTCTCTCCTCGTATTGTTTTGCAGTGACATTTAAATAAAGCTAAATGTTAATCATAGAAAACTTAGTAATGGTTTACTCACCATAACTTAATTGTGTTCTTGCCCTATTTATTCCCATAATGTATCTAGTGGTAGGAGGTTTGCCATGGTGAGCAACTTTTAGGCATGGCTAGCGAAATAGGACTTTAAATTTTAAAGCCATGGACATGTGTTCTTTTGTTCTTGTGTATAATGTATATTAGTTATTACAATGTAAAACATATATTTCAGGCACTATTATAATCTAAGCGCCCTCATCTGTAATTGTCATCAATTTATTTATTTTCGGGTGAATAATTTGTGCATCGTAATATTTGTATAAAATTATCTGTGGCTATAAGTGTGTTCTTGACACTCCTTTTAATTGCATTTTAAAAAGATGTCTGGATGTCTCACATGTATTATTTATGAATTTAATTTTAAGAATCCAAGCTTGCTTAATTTAACATTAGTGTTAGGTAACACTTCTGCTGTAGGCAAAACACAATATAGATTTATAAACGCCTCCAGGATTTTTGGAACATAGTCTGAAACAAAAACAAAAAAAATGACAGCCTCTTTTTATATCCTGTTTTCAACACCTACAGTCTCACTCTTTATTCATAAAGACCACGGGACTGGTAAATGCATGTTTCTCTTAACCCCTTAAGGACCAAACTTCTGGAATAAAAGGGAATCATGACATGTCACACATGTCGTGTCCTTAAGGGGTTAAAAATGCTATAATCTAAAAAGCAAAACTACTGCAATAACTGTTTAAAAGGAGTGGATTGTATTTTATATCCTGTCAACAAACTAAAATATTGGTTATCTTCTGAGACGGGTAGGCAACTTTGATGCTTTGCCAACAGTATGAGTATAAGAGCATTATGGGTGATGTAGTCCACAACATCATCAGTTTTAAGATTTTTAACCCCAGATTTAAGTATGTTCAGAAGCTCGATAAGCTAGATATTAAGCAGTTGCAGCACATGTGAGTGGGATTTGTAGTTCTGCTCTGAATCTATGTTTTGGACACTCCTGATCAAGGTACACCAGAGGTTTGCTCATTTTGACCTTGATTTAATATATATATATATATATATTTTTATTGTACAGGTGTAAACTAACATGCATAATAAAAACAGGCAAAAGATATTCTTAGCATGGCATTCATAGAAACTGCAGATTGTTTTTTATATTGAGATGACAGGCTAGGAACAGTAACACAATAATAAATGTCAGTAGGTAGGTTAAACAAGTAGTAATCAGGCTATACCAGCTGACGTGGTTATCATTAGTACTGAATATTTGAACAAGCAGGAATGTACATGTCTACTGATTCGTAAGCGGTTTGGTAGTCAGAGATGGGTAGACTTGTGCGGAGTGTGCAACAGAGAGAGCAGATATAGTGACCTATACACAGCATTATCGGAGAAGTATGATGTTGTAAAAATGTCTACCGGATGATGGTGCATACATGTGTGAAAATTTACCACTGGGACTGGGCTATAGGCTAGGAAAAGTAGGCGTTTTGGGGGTGAGAAGAAAGAAAAAAGACAGTATGTCAAAATCGATTCAAACATTAAAGCAGAATCATGGTCATTATGCATATTATTAGGTCAGACACAGTGGGCCATCATGCTTCATATGTCCCTTTTCACCCGATTCCAGAAGTCGGCAGACCATCGGCGTAGGTAGGGGAACAATAGGTGGTACTGTAGTGGATTCTTTTATGCAAACCAATAAGTTTGAATGACTATCTGTTCCTGTCCAAATTAAAAATAATAAAGTTGTGTGCACGCAGAAGTAAATTCACACTGAGACACGAGGTTCAGGTTAATGAAAGAACTTCAGGAAATTTAATGGCAAGAGCACAGAAAATGGGTGCGCAGACCCTTATAAAGGCATTATTACATCACTACAGAATTCAAGATAACATAGAATTATAAATCAGTAATTGGTTAAGTGTTAAGTGGTTCATTCAAATGCCCTCCCTACTGGGTGTGCCATCTTATGTCATTACTGTCGTCATGAAGTTCTCCTCCGGATTCCAGCACCATCTTGTTAGCACGAGGAGTTCACTCGATGGGAGGGGTGCTTTGGCAGCCATTTTGAGCAGTTGGCACGTTAGTCTCAAGGTTAGTTCTCAAGGCTTTTAGTAACTTCACATTTTATTAAGACTAGCTGCTACAATGTTTCACTCAACAGGAACCTAACATTTCTGCTGACACACAATTTCTACTAACAAAGCATTCTTGTAAGACTTGAACTATGAGGCCTAAGACAGAAATTTATGGGGCCTAATAATTCTACAACAGTCCCCCCTTAAAATGTTAATTACTAAAAGGTAAAACTTTATTTGTTAATACCGGAAGACTTGTTAGCCCAAAGACACAGAAACCCTGTGGCCGCTAGCTTGGTGTTAGTGCAAAGTGCAGTCGGATGTAATAAATATAGTACAAAATATCATTAGCAGTGATGGTTGTGGACTCAACCCTCGTCTTTTACTGTGAAATCATCTGGTACCCCCCTTGGCACACCTATGGCATCAATATATATATATATGTACAGGCCAACCTGTCTTTTACAGGGGCGCTCCTTTTTGTTCTGAAGCATGAATGTGGTGTGTCAAGAGTACCTTGTCATGTATTATGTGTATGGACATAATAACCTTGGCTAGGGCACATTTACTTATTCATCATAGTATGAAACCTGTCCCATGCTATGTCAGTGTAGGTGGACTTAAATCATTTAGTCAATATTGATATCACCACAAACTCAAGATGGGCAGATAATCCTGAAAAAGCTTGGCATCTGAATCTCTTTAGCTTCACGAGGTCTCCTTTTTTGGGGTCCTCGGCTTTCCATCGATGGCAGGTGGTCAGGCGTTATTATGGCCATCAAAACACCTACTTGTTGATAATTTCTTCCCTAACAAGTAACTTTTCCTTTAGAGTCAAGGGTTTGTCAAGATCAACAAATGTTACTTCCCATGTTGCAGAGATAGTCTTGAATCTGGAATGGTGAATCCACTGAGTGATCTCTGCAACTTTCACGATGCATTACTGGGTATATGGTCTTGGTTGTCACATTGATGACCGGCTAGGCCTCTGGACATCCTGACAAAATGTCTATTATAACTATTGCATATTTGAACCGGCAACTCTCTGGCACCTGGATATAGTCACTTGGATTCTTGAAAGGGATAGTGAGAGTTAGCTAGATGCTTAGGATTCTCCTCCTCTTCTGCCTGAGCTGTCCTTGGCACAAATGACACAGGATCGGCAGTAACTGTTGATCAGAGGAGTAATTCTAGGTGCTTCAGAGTATTTTTAGATCAAAGAGTTCATGAGGGTCTTGGATAGGTATAAAACTCCATGGGCCCACTGGACCACTGCCCAGGACATGTTTTTGGTTAAACAGAACTTGAGAGTGTTTGAGTACAGCCCGTCTTTAAGGGTTGCCCCTTTCTGTTTCCAGCTTTGTATTTCTTCAGGGTCAGCAGCTGCTTATTCCTTTAGGAGCTTGAAATCTATAGATAGGATCTTCATGGTGAATATAGAAGTTTCTTTAGGGGACACCCTTCTGTCCACTTCCCTTGGTGCACTTGCGGCTTGTTTGGCAGTTTGGTTGGCTGAGTAGTGCTTCTTCTAAATTCAGTTTTCCGTAGGCCTTCACCTTCAGTATGGCCACTTCTTCAGCAGGAGTAGGGCATCCACCAACTTCTTAATAGCCGTGTCAGGGCATATCTTGAGTCAGTGTAGATAATAGCACGTCTTCCTTCAGACATTTTTGCATGCCACTGAGAAGGCTGTCAATCCAGCGTCTTGAGCAGATGTTGGTGAGGAAAGTGAAGATGCTTGACGTACCTGATCTTCTGTAGCAACAGCAAATCCAGTATGGTACCTTCCCTTTTCATCCGCAAATCTAGAGCTATCCACAAACAGAGTGGAGTCAGGATCTGGCAAAGCTACTGCATGCACTGTTGAGAGGTGTCTTGTTTCCTCTTTCATCTGTTCAAAGCAACCATGAGGAGCAGTAGGAGAGTTATCCCCACCTATTTCTGTGTGAGATTGAGGGTATTTGTCTTTTCATTTACAGTTCTCTTGTTGACCCCCCTCTGTAGAGAGCTGATATCGATTTTTAGTGTTTCATGTTTCTAATGAGCCAGGTTCCTTTCATTTGATTTCTGGGGACTTAGTGAAGAAAACATAAGGGACAGCCACCTCCCAGTGATGATACATGTGTCTTACTTCGAGAGTCCCTAAACTAGGTTTGTCAGGATGAGGCGTACCTCCATCAGTCTGAGTAATTTTTTTTCGTAGTGTGGTATTGCCCCCTGGGAAGTGGCAGAAGAGTGGCCGGAGTAACATTTCTTCAAAATATGATGTTGTCAGGTAGAGGCAGAGTTGTCTGTGGGCGGAAATGTCTTAGAGAAGTAAGGTGCTTTGGCTGGATACAATAGAGAATAGAATTAATATCATGAGGAGCAAGAACAAGAATTATTAGGAGCGGCACTAGAGGTGCCACACCACTGGGGGCTGCCATATTGGATGTGGGCACGACTTGAGCAGGTTGAGGCAGGGTAGGCATGATCGGGGTAGGGGGTGTGGCAATGGAAGGTACATGGGAAGTGGCTGAATAGGGCGGAGTTGCGGGGTAAGGGTAGGAGAATGGCCAGGCCATTTGGGCAGATGCCAGGGCGGGGCACGGGTAGGGCGGAGGAGATGGGTAGGGATTAAGAAGGGAGGAAGCATATAAAGGATATAGATATGGTGGTGGGGAGATGGAGGAATGAGTAGCGGGTGGAGTAGGAGGGACGGGAGGAGTAGGAGGAGGAGAAGGTGGAGTGGGAAGGACAGGAGATGAGGGAGGAGGAGGAGAAGGTGAAGTAGGAAGGACAGGAGATGAGGGAGGAGGAGAAGAAGGTGGAGTAGGAAGGACAGGAGATGAGGGAGGAGGAGGAGAAGGTGGAGTAGGAAGGACAGGAGATGAGGGAGAAGGAGGAGAAGGTGGAGTAGGAAGGACAGGAGATAAGGGAGGAGGAGGAGAAGGTAGAGTAGGAAGGACAGGAGATAAGGGAGGAGGAGGAGAAGGTGGAGTAGGAAGGACAGGAGATGAGGGAGGAGGAGAAGAAGGAGCAGTAGGAGGGGAGACAGACAAAGGGGAGGGATCGGTGGAAGGAGTAAGAGGAGGTGGGCAGGTGAGGGAGCAGACAGGTGATGTAGCAGTGGAGGTGGGCAGGGTGGTGGAAGGGCGGAAGGGAGGAAGAGCGGACGGGAGAAATGGATTGGAGGGGGAGGGTGGTAAAGGAGAGGATGAGGGTGAGGAGATCTATAGGACTGATGGGGGGGGGGGGGGGGGAATAAGGATCCATCAGCATTCAAGACCAGGTAGAAATGAGGAGGCAGGTAGGATTCTCTTCCGCTATGGAGGCTGCAAATAGCCCATTTACAACAACTATTAACTGACCCTATGCTTTCCCTTTAGAAAAATAATAAAAGGCTAACAAGCACATCTGTCTGAACAGGCCTCGAACGCTTCACTCCGTGGGTATCCCGCAGTGGCTAACCCACTACATCTCCCACAACAGACTTTGCCTGTGGAGACAGACGCTATCCCTGACTCTCTCCTTTTTCCCCTATTCATTTTTATATATAGCATAGCTCAAAATATAATTCCTACATACATCACAAATATACATTATCACAATTTTATGTCTCGCAAAAGGGATACAACTTATTTTACTCTTCACTGATAATGTATTAAAAAATACAAAATAGACAAATAACATTGTTTTCTGCGAGATAAATGAAAAAGATAATGGGGATTTTTGTTGAGCTTTATAAATAGCTATAAATTAATCTACCTTTTTTGGTTTCCAGTTTCTGGCTGCTAATGTACTTGCTGCTAGTAACAGATCTGGAATCAATACATTATAATGCCCAAAGTCTTGACTTATTGGTATATGCAATAATAAAATATCTGGGCTTACGTCAAAATTTATGTTAAACAGTTTTTTGAATCTTGGAGGCTATCAGTTTCCAATAAAGACAGATTAGAGCACACTCCCACCTTTTCCATTCTTCATAGTTTATGCTAGTATCAAAATCCTTATTCTATTTGTAAATAGTTAGGCTTATAATGTTTTCTGGTTCCTTTTCAATTAGATCAAAACATTTTGAGACCAATCCTTTAACTGTATTACCATTTGTTCAAGAAGTCTTTGTTTATTAGAAATATATTTGAGTAAATATTCTTTAAGATAACCCTTTTCCAGCATGTTATCAATTTTTGTACACAAAGTTAAAACACATTTGTTACTTACACGTGAATCGATATATATATATATATGTATATATATATATATATATATATATATATTCCTCATCATGAACTACCACTGTCACAGACACATTTCTGATACAGGGAAACAAATAGCAGGAATGTTTTAGTAATTGTAACTTTCTTGTTCATAATATGTAGAGTTCCAGGAAAACAGTGTATCTTAAGACAGGATGAGCATGATAGGGGTAGGCTTCATGATGGAGGCAGCCATGACAGGGGCGGGGAAGGAAGGGTGGAAGTGACGACCATGACATGTGTGGGAAAGGAAGAGACAGGAGGTGAGGGCAGGGTAAGGGCAGAAGTGACGTCACCTTAGGAGCGTACGTGACTGTAGATAATGGTAATTAGGTGGAGGTCACGGGACTGGCAGGGCCAACCTCCTTCTGTATTAGAAGCCATTTTTTAAGGTGTTGGCTGACGTACTTTCAACATTACACTATATTATAACTAATAAAATAAGTCAGAGAAGCAACATTCTGTTTCGCAAAAAAAAATAAAAAATGAAATACTAAACTATAAACAAACCTGGCAGGTTAAATAAGACAGTTGAGAACATTATGCATTTAACAGCCCGTAAAGCTGTCTCTAGAAACATGTACTTTAAGATAACATGATGCAAAATAAACTCACGGAATTCAACCAATTTACCTTATCATCCAACAGCCATTAATCAACACTGAGCCATACCCCCACTCTCTGCCTTATCACAAAACACAATATATATAAAGCGCTACGGAATCTGTTGGCGTCATATAAATGGCAACAACAATAACAATATACAAACCCTAGAAACCTCTTATACGACACATCACTCCTTAACCATCCTATCAACTTCTATGTAAATAACAAAATACACAATTAGAATGTTTTCTAGCAAAAATCCCATTTCTAACTCTTATCAGTAGCTCTGAATAACTTCATTGAACACAGACCTGCCACATTCTCCACTGAATGTAGGCATGTCCCTCCTCCCCCCCAAACCTGTACGTCGCAGCAAGAGAGGGAGGGAGGGAGAGGGAGAGAAACGAGAGAAACTGCAGGCATCAAGGTTAACCATGTCAGTGCCGGACAGTTACGTTACAATTATTGCGAGCAAAGAGACACAAAAACACAACATTTAGACAATACACCACACACCTAGGGTACCCATACTATAGCAACAATTGAAATAATCCCTGATCCAGTCAGGGCAATCATAACACAGTAATAATCATAGTGAAACTCAATAAAAAAAAACAACCTATCAGGGTGGTACCCGGCTCCTAAATCGGCCAACAAACAATACAAAAACCCCACAGCATTTAAGATTGGGGTAGGGTGGGGACCAGGGATGGTGACCGTGGTCAGCTACATTTCGGTCATTACTGACGGGATGTTGGGCGTGGTCACCTCCTGGACATAATAATGTAATAATAGGGCGCTGGCTGGGAGAACTTCCCAGTAACACAATTATTATAATAAACATACAGTCTTAAACCTTTGTGATCAATCTCTTCCTCAACCCATCCCTCTTGCTGAATAGCTCTTGCTACTCGGTACCAGACTTCTGCTGTACGGAGCAAATCATGGTCCGACAGCTTCCCTTTCTTTTCTGTCAGTAGCTTACGCCCGCTCTCTGGCTGCAATCTACCGCACGGAGGTACGGCAATTCCACACACTTTAGCAATTTTATCAACTTTCTTAACCATCTCTTCTCCTTCTCTATCTTCTACCAAGTCACATGCTAACCAACCCTTATTGGGTTTATCTAACTTCTGTCCCATCCTCCCTATATAAGGCGTCCCAGATATAGGGAAAGAAAAAACAGAAAAGAAGGTCTACAGTGCTCGACTGCTACGTAAGAGTGGGTTCCTACGTACGTCTTCCCAAAACGTAGACTAGTCACTAATTCCGCCTACCCAAGGTAGCCGCGGATTGGAGCGTGGCAAGAAGTGTGTGACCAATCAATTCTCTCAACAAAGAGAAATAGGAGGGGAAAGTGTAAATAGTACAGAGAGTAAGATAAAAGTAAGCACAGGAATCTGTGTGACAGACAATTAAGACAACATTTCAGTGTAAATACAGTGCATGCATCACAGTTCAAATAAGTTCAACAGTAATCCCTTTCCTTTACTCGTGTGACAGAAGCCACCTCCCTCAACCTCGTAGTGTAGCTCGGGGGAATGACTGCAGTTTAGCCGCACTACCTGGCGGCGACAGGACACAGCAAACACCGGCCCAAGTTCCGTACGCCTCCCTCGTTACAGTGGTTCGGACCCGTAACCACCTCTTCCCTCACTCCCGTAGTGTCCCTGCGGACCCACCCGCAAGTCTCACTACCACGTGGTGATGGAGACAGCAATGCCTGCCCGAATACACACGCCACAAAAGGAAAACCGGAACACTACCAGCTTCAGCGCTCGAGGCTGAAGTGTTCCACCTCTCTGCAAGCAGAGTAAAGTGTCCAATGAGGCTAGCTAAGCTGTCAAAGCGACACTATGGGAACCCCCAGGAAGCAGTGAGTCTACACAGACCTCCACAGATCCCCCCCTCCTCTTTTTCCTTACTGCCGTAGCCACTCGGCACCTAAATGAGGTAAACAGGCAATAGAGGACCCCCAGGAAAACTTCCACAGATCCACCCCCCTCTTTCCTTACTGCCACAGCCACGTGGCACCTAAAAGGGGCAAACAGGCAATCACGCTACCCGGGCACTAAGCTAAGGACAAACCAATACAAACACACCCAGGCAACAGATAGTCAACATATGCAGGTAAACTAGGTATCAAATTAAAAATACAAGGTATCTGGGCAAGTAATTACCTGACTTTGATGTCCCCTCGGAAGCAGTCACAGACACTGGGACAGGTAAATCACAGGGGTACGAACATACCGGCTAGGTGCTGCAGCAATCTCTACCGTGTATTTCAGAGGTGATCAGGCTCCTTCCGTCCCCCAGGATTAACCCCCCCAGCGTCTTCTTGGACAGCTGTCCGATAGGTCATAACCCAGAGCCCCACGTTGATGCGCCAAATTGTAGTGGATTCTTTTATGCAAACCAATAAGTTTGAATGACTATCTGTTCCTGTCGAAATTAAAAATAATAATGTTGCGTGCACGCAGAAGTAAATTCACACTGAGACACAGGGTTCAGGTTAATGAAAGAACTTCAGGAAATTTAATGGCAAGAGCACAGAAAATGGGTGCGCAGACCCTTATAAAGGCATTATTACATCACTGGAGAATTCAAGATAACATAGAATTATAAATCAGTAATTGGTTAAGTGTTAAGTGGTTCATTCAAATGCCCTCCCTACTGGGTGTGCCATCTTATGTCATTACTGTCGTCATGAAGTTCTCCTCCGGATTCCAGCACCATCTTGTTAGCACGAGGAGTTCACTCGATGGGAGGGGTGCTTTGGCAGCCATTTTGAGCAGTTGGCACGTTAGTCTCAAGGTTAGTTCTCAAGGCTTTTAGTAACTTCACATTTTATTAAGACTAGCTGCTACAATGTTTCACTCAACAGGAACCTAACATTTCTGCTGACACACAATTTCTACTAACAAAGCATTCTTGTAAGACTTGAACTATGAGGCCTAAGACAGAAATTTATGGGGCCTAATAATTCTACAACAGTACCTTGATTTAATCATTTTGAATAAACTTTTTGGATAATTCCTATCTGTTAGAAAAACATTTGAAATTATTTATCTACAGAAATTACCATTAATATCTAAGGGAATTTGTGCATAAATATCATTAAAAAGTTCATCCAGGGGGGCGGAGCCTGACCGCTGAACAGATCAGACGTGTGTCGTCTGAGCTCTGGGATCTGGGCCAGAGAATCGGAGCCAACTCCGGGCTGCCAGCAACCACCGACCCAATATGGCTCCCAAACTGCCCACAAGATGAAGGTGCACACTGCGATACCACTCATGACCCGGTACGGCACTGGAGTAACCCGATTAAGGCCTGGGGCCTATTTGAGCTTGAGCCGGGGAGAGACGGCCGCTCCCCCAGGTCTCCGAACGGCGTCCTGCTGTCCCCCCCCCCCCCTTGGACCGGTGGGGGTTATCCCGGTCCCCACAGGCGACCACCGCAGACAATAGACATCTGTCGAGCCCAAACACAAACCAAGCGGCAGAACACAGCCCAGAGGAAGCACTCCAAGATGGCGGATAGCCTGCAGCCACATGGGTACACAAAGAGCAACTCACCACGATATGCGGGGTTACCCAGGCGGCAGAGCCAACTTACAGGCTTCACAAGCCACCAAGACAAGCCAACAACACACCCTAAGCAGCTACAAGCACCGGCAAGGAAACACGAGCGGAGAGACCAAAGGCGGGAAAAGAGGGGATTCCCCCCGTGTGCCCAGGACGCACGGACCACGCGACCACGCCATGCGAGCCCATTCAAACCGGAGACATCCAGAAGTCTTTACCCCAAACGTCAATCACAGGTGGGGAGCATCCAAGGGCACAGAGGGAGACTCCACACGGGGACCTTCGGCAGCCCCTACACGGAAAAGACCGCGACCCTCGTCAGAAGCACCCGACACCACGATCCACCGAAGCAGACGATCAAGGGCCCCGAGGAGGGCTTACTAGAACTCTGCCACCGGGTCTACTGCAGCCCTCTATGCTCACTTCCAAGCCGAGGCAACGGCTAACACTGGACGATACCTCTGAACTCTATGATGGACATTACACACACAGAAACAGATGGAACCATAGACCCACATACACCCTGACTCACCTGACAATCATGAGGTAGTGTAACTCACAACCGCATAACATGACACAGCACCAGGCAGACACATACTACCACAGATGATCCTACTGCACACATGCCCTGACAAACACCCCTATAACTAACCATGTAGACCCCCGACCTGTTTAGGGGACCGAAGCAGACCAACCTCACAAACCCCCACACACTTCAAGGTGGCGCCCGAGGCAGACCAAGCTAGGAACCAACTGTTCAGCCCAAACTTACGCGACTATAGCCTGCAAACACTTAACCTGATTAAGCTGACTGAGCCTTGATTAAGCCTGCAAACACTTAACTTGACTAAGCTGGACATACACCAAAGAAGCAAATAGTAATTCCAAGCTATGCCTGTATTACACTTGAACATTATCTGTATTACACTTAAACATTATCATTATATAACAATTGTGCAGACCATCTATGTGCCATATGTAAAATGTACGTTAACATTGTGCTTGTGACTGCTGTTGTGGCACCACAGCCCTTTTGTGACACCTTGCACACAAAAATAAAGAATTTAAAAAAAAAAAAGTTCATCCAAACGTATTTAATCATTTGAAAAGCTTATCCAAAAATATTAAATTGAGGCTTCTGTAATAACATAGTTTTCCAAAGTTCAGCATACGTAAGCTTGCATTTCAAACATTTACCGTATATACTCGAGTATAAGCCGAGTTTTTCAGCACATTTTTTGTGCTGAAAAACCCCAACTCGGCTTATACTCGAGTCTTTACATTGCCATAATACAGACTGGGGGCTGTGGGGGCTGCAGAGCGTTTACTTACCTTTCCTGCAGCTCCTGTCAGCTCCCTTCTCCTCCGCGCCGGTCCGTTCAGCACCTCTGTCAGCCCACAGTGTAAGTCTCGCGAGAGACGCGGGGTCATAGTGCGGCTCTCGCGAGACTTACAGTGTGAGCTGACAGGGGAGCTGACCGGACCGGCACGGAGGAGGAGGGAGCTGACAGGAGCTGCAGGAGAGGTAAGTTACAGCTCTGCCAGCCCCCTCCCCCCCACTGAACTGCCAATGCCACTGGACCACCAGGGAATGAGCTGCACTCATACACACACACTGCATTCATACACACACACTGCATTCATACATACACACTGCACTCATACACACACTGCACTGATACACACACTGCACTCACACTGCACTCATACACACACACTGCACTCATACACACACACTGCACTCATTCACACACGCACTGCACTCATGCACACACGCACTGCACTCATACACACACACTGCACACATACACACACACTGCACACATACACACACACTGCATTCATACACACACTGCACTCATACGCACACACTGCATTCATACACATACACTGCATTCATTATATACACACATTGTAAATAAATATTCAATTAATATAATTTTTTTAGGATCTAATTTTATTTAGAAATTTACCAGTAGCTGCTGCATTTCCCACCCTAGTCTTATACTCGAGTCAATAAGTTTTCCCAGTTTTTTGGGGTAAAATTAGGGGCCTCGGCTTATATTCGGGTCGGCTTATACTCGAGTATATACGGTAGATGTTTGTGTATCTACCAATACCTAGTTGCATGCTCTATTTGAAATTGGCGATATGTTTCTAAACTCACAAATTGCAGTGATAAAATTAGATCACAAAACATTTTTAGTAAGAACACAATGTCCCACATACCTACTGCCAGGATTTTTACAGGGAAACAGATGTTTCTGAAGTGAGATCTGTGATTCTTAAATTCTTGTTTACAAGCATTGTAATTAGATTTATTGTTTTATTTAAGTGTACAGAATAGACCTGCATCAGCAAAAGGTTCTGAAGTCTAACTTTACAGTAACTTAAAGGAATATTCTAAGGTTAAAAATTAATATATACATTTATTTAATTTAGCATTTTCCTTTTTTTTTTCTAAAAACATACCTTTATACTAACCTGTAATGCAGAATCCTCATATCTTATAGTCTAACTCTTCTGAAATTGTTTGTGATGATTTCCATCCAATCTGACAGCATCTCACAGAGAAGCATTGGGGAGCGATGACCCTGCATGCGCTTTGCCTATTGGCTACTTCTCATAGAGGAGCATTGAATCCAGTGCTTTTCTATGAGAAGCATTCACAATGTCAATCTGACAATCGCAATCTCTTGTAAACATTGCCATTGACATGAATGCTGCACTGAAACTGCTTCATTAAGATTAAGTGGTTTTGGTGCTTGCAGTTTCCCTTCCTCTCGTGTTTTTCATGTATGCCTTGATATAGAAAATACACAGAAAAAGTACCAATGCACAAAAGTCAGCACACCCCTCACATTTTTGTAAATATTTTATTTTATGTAAAAAACACATTCAAGGTTTTACTTGGACAGTTGCCTCCGTCCTTAAGATGTTAAATAAAGAATTTATTACAAAATTTTAATAAAATAAAAAAGTTTGGGAAATTCCTTAATGCCATAGCCTTTCCCAATGAGTATTCATCCCTAGTGTTCTAGGAAAGCTCCAAAGGTGTTTGTCATCAGATGACACAATTCTCACATGACACATTGTAGTCCTGTGCTTTGATACAAATTCATATTCCAGTGTTCTGCTCCACTAGATCTCAGAAATGATTGTGAGGAAGCATACTCTGGAGGCACTATATTGGTTGTGTTTAGTAAATTTACAGTTGCCATGGGACTATAGTGGATTTAATTAACAAAGTCAAAGTTTATGAATAATCACTGTAATGGATCACCTGGCACCCCGACTGGGTACCTCCGTTGAAGGATGCTCCTAGCGCTTCCTGAGGGCTCCAAGCACTCCAGCCGACACCATAACCACCGTAGACTCATTCAGAGAGCAAGACAGGAACAAGCTCTTACAAGAGCTTAGTAGTGATATAGCAAGGGAGTATGACTAGCATAGCAATTGTAGCAGATTCCCCCAATAAGAGACGGCACTCCAAATTGAGGGTGAAATAGAACTGAAGCTTTTAATCAAACACTCTGCTTTTATGCCCATTTTACAAACATAGTACCGCCCACAGGGTTTTGAAGAACAAACCAATCAATACATTACAACACAGCTAAACACTCCCATTCATACCAGCAGAAGTCCTCCCCTCTTCCTGTGATACAGTTACTGAACACAATAGGCTAACGTAATTATCATAGGCAGGAAAATACACAGTTTTGCACAATATTGATAACTTTAAAAGTATACATCACATTCACATAAAACTTACATTTTCAGCATACTCCAAATACAAACATGTGTCAAAATCATACAAATTGTTCCAGTAGGTCAAAAGTTAGTTGGAAGTCCCTTTTTGACCAACTGCAAGCATGGCTTGGGTGTGGTAAGCCAATTATCTCCAGCATACAGAAAATATCTCCATTTACAACAACAGTAAAAACACATAAAAATACATAATTCCTATCATACTGAACATACTGAACAGAACCCCCTATATCCGAACAGCGCTCAGATCCCACGAACACAGTCAAATCGCCGTGGGGTTAAACCATAGCAAGGGCTCATGAGAGACAGAGAAGGGGCAAAACAGCAAGTTCCAACTGGTCTGGCAGTGTCCCTGGGACAACGCCGTGCTGGAGAACAATAGACAGGAAACGGGGGAGGGGCGCACCTTCCCATGTATTCAAAGGGGCAGAAAAGGTGTTTAAAAATCCAATAAGCCCAAATAAGTTTCTTAAAGGGCAATACATTTCAGGGGCCATAGTCACAGGGCAAGAGGCTGGCAATCAGTCTTCTCCAATGCCCAGTGGCGAGGTCGTTTCGCAACAATCACTTTGCAATTGTTTTATTTTGGTGGATATCTAGAACATCACATACCTACTTCACATAGGACCTTTGTAAAATGTTGCACCTTGTGTATATAGGCTTCAGAATAATGTGTATCAGAAATGTATTGTGTATAGTAAATGTGTGACGTCACCATGCAAAATATATAATTATAAAATATGTTTTGTGTATTTCATTCTTTCATTTCTACAGTTTTTTTTTTTTTCTTAACAGGATCTGAAATTCTTGGAAAATCTGCCCGCATCATTTTCTCTACATTAGGAACATGTATATTCTTCGCTATAGGGTACATGCTCCTTCCACTCTTTTCTTACTTTCTCAGAGAATGGCGGACATTACTGTTGGCACTCACCATACCTGGACTCTTCTGTATTCCACTTTGGTGGTGAGTATTACATATTCTGTGAAATAAGCTTGAGCAATTTGAGGTCCACTAGATGTTGCAGGACTATAGCTTTCATGTCTGCGTTAGTCATGCAAACCATAAAGGTACACTCCAGTGTGCTGATGTGCTTTATGACTAGTGACTAGTGACTAGTGTGTCCTCTTTTATTTATTTATTTTTTCATTTTACAAAAAGTGCAGATTTCAAATGATATTAGCACTTTTATAAATTAACCTTGTTACACCCCACTGGCTTTCAAGCAGACAACATGTCCTTTTGTTTCCTGGTTTGGTTAGCTCAGTGGAGTTAAACTAAAGAGGAAGCAATTGCCCAGAGCACCTTCCTAGAAAGTATGTGATTGGACAGCCACAGAAAGTCTAGGCAGGTGAAAAAGGGGATGGCGGCTTGCAAAGGCTGCAGACAAGAGGTCGGCAGGTTTTGCAAGCAGCTTTGAAATATACCCAATGTAAAAATACATAAATCAATTCATATCTACTAACCCCTTAAGGACTGAGGCTGTTGTACAAGTTGTGACCAAAACAAAACGTAAACAAAACTTTGAATTTGCGCTATATGTCTGTTCAACCATAATTAACCTCTTTCATATAAAATGCGCCCACACTTATTATATATCATTTTGTTCAGCAGAAACAGGGCTTTCATGTTATACCAAATATTTTATGAAACATAATATAATATGAATAAAACTGAGAAATTAAGAAATGTTATTTGTTTTAGTTCTGCATGGCATTTGAACTGTGAATAGCATAATACTTTTAGCTGCTACTGCAATATAATACACATATTTATATTCAGCGATGTCTCACGAGTAAAACAGTTCCCCTAATGTACAGGTTTTATGGTGTTTTGGAGAGTTACAGGGTTAAATATAGCACGTTACATTTTTCAGTTTATACACATTGAAATTTGCCAGACTGGTTATGTTGCCTTTGAGACCAAATGGTAGCCCAGGAATGAGAATTACCCCCAGGATGCCATAAGATTTGCAAAAGTAGACAACCCAAGGTATTACAAATGGGGTATATGTCCAGTCATTTTTCGAAGTCACTTAGTCACAAACACTGGTCAAAGTTAGCGTTCATATTTGTTTGTGTGTGAAGACTGCAAAAAAACTAATTTTAACGCTAATTTTTGCTAGTGTTTGTGACTAAGTGGCTACTAAAAAAGACTGGACATACCCTATTTGCAATACCTTGGGTTGCCTACTTTTGTAAATGGTATGCATTCATGGGGGTAATTCTCATTCCTGGGTTACCATATGGTCTCAAAGGCAACATAACCAATCTGGCAAATTTCAATGTGAAAAAAACTGAAATGCAAGCCTTTTATTTGACTCTGCAACTTTTGAAAACACCATAAAACCTGTACATGGGGGCACATACTCGGGAGACTTCGCTGAACAGAAATATTAGTGTTTCAAAACCGTAAAACGTAGCACAACAATATCTTCAGTGAAAGTGCTGATTGTGTGTGAAAAATGCCAAAAATGGCATTTTCACTGACGATATCATCGTTGTGATAAATTTTACTGTTTTGAAACACTAATATTTGTGTTCAGCGAAGTCTTCCGAGTAAAACAGTACCATCCATGTACAGGTTTTATGGTGTCCTAGAAAGTTACAGGGTTAAATATTCCAAATTCTGTGGACTTTCTGCCTGGTTTGTCAGAAGGGTCGAAACGTCGATTTTTGATAATACATGAAATAACTTTGTTTCACTGATTTGAAGACCTAGTGTGCTCCCTTCATCTGCTTTTCAATTATATATATATATATATATATATATATATATATATATATACGTCCCAGCACCCAATGCTCCCGGTCTTTTAATGCTCCGGTGCTGTCTCCAACCAAATTGTATACGATACCAGTAGAGAGCACTCAGGAGTCTTTCAAGGTAAATTTCATCTGTTGCTTTATTGAG
Source organism: Pelobates fuscus (assembly GCF_036172605.1). Lineage (NCBI taxonomy): Eukaryota > Metazoa > Chordata > Amphibia > Anura > Pelobatidae > Pelobates > Pelobates fuscus. Next base: position 110,136,368 of record NC_086319.1, on the reverse strand, counting down.
CAATTGCAAATTCACACAACGTTCCAGTCGACGTTTCAGTCTGTAAAATACTTTTTTCAAGACAATTGTGTATGTGAGATGTATACCTTATATACAAAAAAAAATATTTAGCTAATGACGATATTTACTATGTACCGGTTACACATAGGGTTAACTTCAATTTATTACGCAATTGTTTAAGTCATTAATGATATCGCTCTGATCCGTTGTTAAATTTTACCTGTTCACCTCCAAATAGGATCACTGCATTTTTTGTATATAAGGTATCCATCTCACATACACAATTGTCTTGATAAAAGTCTTTTACAGACTGAAACGTCGACTGGAACGTTGTGTGAATTTGTAATTGCTCAATAAAGCAACAGATGAAATGTTACCTTGAAAGACTCCTGAGTGCTCTCTACTGGTATCGTATAGATATATATATGTAATTTAAAATATATATTTATGTATAGATAGATATATAGAGATTATACATATATTTATTAATATATATATATATATAATTTTGTTATACATGTATTTTGATATCTGTGTGTGTGTATATATATATATATTATCAAAATACAGTTAGAACAAAATTACACGTGTGTGTGTGTGTGTGTATAGAGATTTAATTTTTTTATTTTACATTTTTCAATTTTTTTCTATTTATTTTATATTATATATATATATGTATGTATGTATGTGTAAAATTGTCATTCTAGGTGTATTTTAATATTAATATATATAATATATATTAATATTAAAATACACTTAGAGACATAGTGTATGCATGTTTATGTATGTGTGTGTGTGTGTATATATATATATATATATATATACACATGACCTAAGTATATATAATTTACTTTTCACTGTGTTTAAACTTTATTGAACTTTGTTTCAGGTATCATGGGGACTGCCTTTAATTCCAGGCAGGCACTGCCGTGAATGGCTATTCCGTCCATGTGATCGCAACCTCATCGCGATCACATGGTTTGGGAGGGCCGGATCAGTCACAGGATCAAGTCCCCCCCCTGCCGTCCTATGCACTTACCTGTACCGGATTCCCTGCCAGCGAGCAGGTAAGTTCATAGGACGGCAGGGACGTACTATGCCGCCCGCCTGCATTTAGGACCGGGTCCCCAAGGTCGCACACCGTCCCTAAGGGGATAAACAGTGATATTTAAAAAAATGTTAACAATTTTTTTAGAGCAGTGGAGTGACCCTTTGAAGAACAAAAATTATGTTTGTGTGTAAAATAATGGTTTAAAGAATACAGTAAAACAGTAGCTTTTAATAGTCAAGTGAAAATAAAACATACTATATATAAAAAAAATGATTTTTTTTTAATTGATATCACTAATGGTTTTCCATAACTCATTATTGCTTTTGCAGGATTATTCCAGAATCTCCACAATGGCTAGTCAGCCAGGGAAGATTAGAAGAGGCAGAAGAAATCATACGAAAGGCAGCGAAGATGAACCATGTTACGGCTCCATCGATTATATTTAAAACGGAGGTAAACCGCTTAAACCACAGTTTTTTTGTTTGTTTTTTCATGCCTCCTTGTATGGATAGAAAATTCAACACATAAGATTTGTTAACTAAACATTGATTTGCAGCTGAAAACTGAATTGCAAAATGTATCCAAAAAGTTCTGATGTGGAAACATTCTCAGATACAGCTATAGGCACAACTTCATTTCAGGATTTCAGTTAACTACAATTCAGCGGGCAGTGAAAATTTACTCTTTGCAAGTAAATTTTGATTTCACAATATTTCGCAAACGTATTTAGAATTCTGACAAGAAAGTTCAATCACACCAGAAATATAATGTAAATGTCAGGCACACCCTCATGCAGCTTCAAATTGTTTTTTTACTGCCTTTTTAAGATTAGTTTCGGTTTAGATTAGATGACCTAAATCAATACAGGGAATGAAACAGACCAGCAAAAATTTAAAAAAAATCTAAAAGTAAAAATGAACTTACTTTAAAGGGACACTCCAGGCACCCAGACCACTTCAGCTCATTGGAGTGGTCTGGGTGCCAACTCCCACTACCCTTAACCCTGCAAGTGTAATTATTGCAGTTTTTTTAAAACTGCAATATTTACCTTGCAGGGTTAAGTCCTCCCCTAGTGGCTGTCTATTAGACAGCCACTAGAGGACACTTCCTGCTTCATAGCACAGGTTTTCTGTGCTAGAGCGTCGCTGGACGTCCTCACGCTGTGTGAGGACCTCCAGCGTCGCTCTATTCCCCATAGGGAAGCATTGAAATTCATTTTCAATGCTTTCCTATGGGGTGCGCTAATGCGCATGCGCGGCATTGCCGCGCATGCGCATTAGGTCTCCTCGGCCGGCGGGCGAGATCAGTCTCACCCACCGGCCGACGTAACCAGAAGGAGGAGCGGCGGGGGAGGAGGAAGCAGCGACGTGGGACCTGTCGCTGCCCCTGGTAAGTGACTGAAGGGGTTTTCACCCCTTCAGTAACCGGGGATTGGTGGGTGGGAGGGAGAGGGACCCTCCAGTGCCAGAAAAACGGATCGTTTTTCTGGCACTGGAGTTTCCCTTTAATTAAATGATTTCAGTTAAGGTTATCTACCAGTACCCTAAAAGTACGATGTTAAAGGAGCACTGTTACATACATATTTTTTGCACAACCTGATAGCTAACTACCAGTTATTAAACAAGCTACTGATTGTTAAAAAAAAAAGCCAACTTTAAAACAATAATTCCTAAGGCTAGAGTGATGTAGTGGCGATTTAGATTCCGCCCCTCTGGATTAAAGTAACCCTATAGCGTTAGGAATTCAAATCTGTATGGGACCTAATACGCATGCTCGGCAAGAACCATGCATGCAGAGCAAAGCATTAAATCACTGATTTCTTATGGGGCATCTGCGTCATTTGACACATTTTACTGTCATCAGGGCTGGATTAACATAGGGGCTGATGGAGCTACAGCTGCAGGCACATGTCTATGGAATAAGCCCATTGATTTAAAAAAAAAAAATATATATATATATATATATTTTTTTTTTTTTTTTTCTCTTTACTACTTTTCACATGCTCTTGCTTAAAGGGACACTATAGTCACTACAGCTTAATGTAGTTGTTCTGGTGAGTATTATCATTATATGCAGGCAATGTAATGCAAACACTACCTTTACATTGCCCCTAGAGACACCTCCAAGTGGCCACTCCTCAGATGGCCACTGGAGGTGCTTCCTGGCTCAGTGCTGCACAGTAGGCAGCTGTGCCGTTAAGTGTCTCCACGCTCTGCATGGGGATGCTGAATTTTCCTCATAGATACATTGATTTAATGCATCTCTATGAGGAGGTGCTGATTGGCCAAAACGGTGTTTGGCCAGCCCCCTTGCAGATTTTAGCCAATCCAATGCTTTCCCCCGTGGGAAAGCATTGGATTGGCTAAAAATCAGCATTTCTTATGATGTCAGCAAGAGGGCAGGGCCAGCGCCAGCAAACCCACGCGGCTCTGGAAATAAGGGAAGTTTTATTAACTTTTAAGGTGGCTAAGGGCGAGGGGGGAAAGCCACCTAAATGGTGGGTTTAACAGTATAGGGTCAGGAGTACATGTTTGTGTTCCTGACCCTATAGTTTTCCTTTAAGTATGGAAACTTAAGAGGGATGTAGGGGAACAAAGCTGGTGTGGGCTGGCTGACAATGAAATTAGTTAAGGTAAAGTTTACTTTGCGCACTGTGCAAATGCTCTTGCTGCTTCAGTCTCTCTAATATGTTCCTTTTCTTCTACACTCACTACATACGCTTTTTCCCTGTCCCACACTGTATACCAGGAGCTTCTGCCTGCTAGTAAGAAGGTAAGGAGAGGAGTGGACCAGCGAGTGCTAGGCGACAGTACTTAGAAAGCGTAGAGCTAGTGCATCTTTAGATACATTTATGCCAAGCTCAGGGTGCTGTCTGCACAGTATGTACTTAGTAGGTCATTCTGCGTGATTGGCAGGCAGCCTGACATGCATTCACGCCACACTGACCGTCTAATTCTTTGTGCAGACACGCCCCTGATTTTTGTTGTCCCTTTGGGCGGTTCAGGTTAAGTGATTCACATCAGTGGCCCACCCTTTTACCCCGCCCACCGAAATCATGCTTTACCGGACACTGCTGTTAGTGGGTATGGATTTACTTGAAAGAGGAGTGTCCCTCCAGCACCACCTCCACCAGATACATGTATATATGAGGTATAACTGTTTTAGTGTTTTCTGTCGATAAGATTCTGCAATAAGGCCCATTATAATTGTTAGCACCAGGCCCAATTGGTTCTTAATCCTGACCTGACTGTCATACTGAAAGCCACTAGAAGTAAACTTTGCAGTTTCTTAAAAACTGTAATGCTTTACACTGTAAAGTTAAAAGGACAGGGGCATTGCACCCAGACCAATTAATTGTGATTAAGTTGTCTGGGTGACTACAGTGTGCCTTTAATAAAATAGTTTCACTTAACTTTTATCCTACGGCACCGATGATCTCAGCCAATCCAAAGCTTCCCCATGGGGAAGCATTGGGAGCCATGTGTGCATGAGTGGCAATCGCCATGCTGCACCATTCACATCTCCTCATAGAGGTACATTGCTCTCTGCATGGACAAACTGAATGTCAGTCTAACAAAGACTGCAGGACCTCAATCATGATCACTTTCTAGTATCTGTTCAAGTGACAGCCATTAAGCGTGGAGTTAGGCAGCAATTTAACACTGCCTTTTCTCAGAAGCACAGCAGAATACAATCACTTTGCCCAAAAAACACTACATTAAGTGGTTCTGGTGCATAGAGTGTCCCTTTAATTTGGCATTGTGTGCCTGTCTGTCCTAGAAAAACTATCTCAGGGAAATGAATTCAATTTTCACTGTGCCGTATGTGGATAAACATTAGCAGAGCATGTGGCACTTTTGAAGAATGCCAAATGTGCAATGCACACTGGGAGCATTATGGGGGAATGACATTGCTTTGGGTACGGATGGGCTGCGCCAACCATTGGGGTGAGGGGATAAGTACTTGTCAAATGTCAGTTACTCTTAAACTGTATACTTAAAGACATTGATGACAATATGTACAAGAAAGTACTCAAATGCATTCCAAAGTCACTCTAATTATAAATGATTTTACTTATTACTGCACCATTCATGAGACTTTAGTCGCTTGTGTAACCATACACAAAAGAAAACTAAATCTGATTTCCTGTTAAATATGCACAAGACCATAATCTAATAATAATTAAAAAACCACTGGTGGATTATTTACTAGTCTGACTTGGCAAAAAACTATCATCACTGAGTTACACCCATGATGTTCTGTACTAGCTTACTTATTTCAGTAAATCTGTGGGAAAGTTCCTTAGAAAATAGTGACACTAGTTCTCATTTACTACTATTTGCTACTATTTCTTAGGAAATGTCAAGTTCAAAGTGAATTCTGAGCATATTTCACAATTTAGGCCAAAATTGTTGAACTGGAAATATTCTCCAAGTCAACTACTTTGGCCTTAAATTTAAAATTAACTTTGAATTTAATTCGAAGTTCCAACAATTCTAACTTTAATAAATAACGCTGCTTGACTAAAGAAATTAAAACATTTTCTCAGACAATGTGAAGGAATCAGCTTGCACCAAAGTACAGAATGCAATGTATTTTTCCCAGGCTAAATTTGGCATTGGAAGATGTAAATACCCTATTTAACACAAACAAACAAAAAGGAAAAGTGCCTATGTACCTGGAATGTAGCTCCATTTTTGAACACTACAGTAATCATGTTTGATGATTACTGTAGCTAATGCTTAAGCATATTGAAACAACAAAAATGTAAATGCATGTAACCACACCTGATACAATATCACAGGTAATAACCAGGTTATTACCAGGTGTGCATATTGAGGCAAATAGGGTAATTAAAGATCTGTGACGTCTTCAGGAGCTTAGGGTTATATCAGTTGTAGAACAATGCCTAATTGGAAAGCCAATGTCATATGCCGAGTGTGCAATATGAAGCTTGCATGGAAAAACTGCAAATAACAACTGTACACGTTCAAAAATAGGGGGAGTGGTAGCCCGGGTAGAGAAACTACAATACTATAAACACTTTGAACATATATTGAGTAACACAGTGAATGTGGGACCCAGAGATCTGCAGCTGCCTGTATCAATAAGGCAAGGTAGGCACTTCATGAGATTCTCCTCAGGTACAAATGTAATATCCACAACAATTTAAGATGGTCACTCTGCTGCCAGTGCTTTATCCACCGGTATGCCCATGGACTGGAGAAAAGCTGGTGCTCCAGAGAGGTGTGACAGCAGGTGAGTCTTGCCGACCTTATCAGCTAGCATTCGATGCGGACCTCTTATAAGGAATTGCTTGCTCCTGTAGCAGCTGGTTAACTTGTCAGAGGGACCTCCGCCACATACCTTGAAAAGTCCCTTTATAATGCCAGTTGTGCACCTCAAAGGACATTGTGGAGGAGCCTCTTGAGGCTCCCATGAGTAACTTCTAGCCAGAGTCCCACACTAGATTTATCAGGATGTCTTCGGGTGCGTCTTGGGGTGCGGTGGTAGCCTTGGTAAGTTAGAAACAGGAGTCAACCATCATTTGGGTGTCAGCAAAGTGGCAATAAGCCCCTGACAGTAGTGGGGGAGTCCAGCTCCTGAGATCGTTTCTTGCACTCTCAGATTTCGTGCCCTGGCCCTGTCCACCGTATTGGCTTTTTGCGCTTGCTGTTTGGTACATTGCTTTTGTAGTGATTCCAGTGCAGCATCATTAGCCGTTTGCGCTAGTCTGCTGCCTTCCATGCTTTCCTCCACTGGAGCCCTCTTCTCAGACTGGTGCCATATCGGCATTAACCATGGAGCCGAGCCTCCTGGATCTGAGGATGTGCCTGTGGCACTGGATGTGGCCAAGATAGAGCTGGAGGGTTGGCATAGATGCTTTTGTCAAGGTGTAGGCCTCATTGTGCGCAATCTTGGAGGTTTCAAGCCGCGGGGTTGTGCTCGGCTTCCCCTGATATCTCGGGAAGCCGAGCCCAGGTGTGCTTGCTATTTTTATTTTTATTTCCCATGGTGCTTTGGTACCCAGCTATCTCCTCCAGTCCCCTGTATACGTGCCAGGTAAGGTAAAAAGCCAGACAAATCGGGATTAACGTGCAGAGCTGCCTCAAAGTGCGTTTAGCTTGTGCGTGCGCTGGCTCTGCCCCCACAATGTCATTTCTTGTTGTACAACTCCAGTAATCCACAAGTCCTGAATTTTGGAGCACCAAACTTGAATCCTCAATAAAATGTTTTGGTTTAAATGTCATTGTTTTTTTTTTTTTATAAATTACTTTGTCACTTCATGTCACTATTTGAGTATTGCATAAAGATAAAATCTTTATGATATACTTGTGTTGACTGTGTTTGGATATCATAAGACAGTAATAGCTAAGGCAAAGCTAAAGTTCACAATAAGTAGGGCTTTCACCCTCAACTTTTGCCATTTCACTCATCCAATGCTTGGAAAGGCTGTAGGGAAAAAACTTCTTATATGGAAAATCCTGCCTAGAGTTCAGTGAATATTGTATTTTCTTGCATGTTCGAGAGTACAGCAGAGATGCATCTTCTGGTAAGGGAGAGCTTCAGGTAAGTAAAACTCTATCCATCTGCACTCACAGACCACCGGAGACCGAGCAGGGATATCCATGTCAGCGGGTCTTTGTTAAATATGCAAAGGTTACAAAGCTGTTTTAATGTATGTTTGTTGTTTTAATATTAACATTATAAAAATACTGTAATTCATATAAGTGACCTTCTAAATATCAATTTCCTCTCTGTTTGCTCTTGTGTACAGATGGAAGATTCTAAAAATGGCCCAATAAAACGGCACACTTTTCTGGATCTTGTGAAGACTCGCAATGTCCGCATCATCACTATATTGACTATATGTATTTGGTAAGTTATGAATTACATTTTGTAGTGGAATATGTTATACATATGTGAAACACATTCATCATCTATAAGGATTAAAAAGAAAATGTTACAATGATAATTTTTTAATTTCATATATTTTAGCAAATCATAGTAACACCAATTTTTGATATTTACGTAAAAAATATTATCTGTGAGAAACAAACTAGTGTCAATGTGATAAGGAAAAGGTGCAGCAATACACATGGCTGAAGCACCCCTAGTGTACATTAAAGGAAAAGTGCGGCTTTTAGGCCTTCAACTTAGAATTGTGAAGAATTGGAAAACACATTTGAAAAATACTGGCAACAAATGATGTGAAGAGTAAAGTACAAGTAAAGTAAAGATTATTTAGAGGTAGTTACCATTTCCATAGTTTGTAAATTGTAATGGTCTATAACTCTATGAAGTTTATTTTTACTCTATGGGGTGTTAAACTAATAATTTTGGCGTAAAATAAACAACTACTTTAGTCTCAAATCATTGTCTGTTCTTTTGAATCTGTGTCAATAGAACAGCGATGCACCCTGAGCTCTGATGCATGTTATCAGTAGAAATGGTAATATAATGGCACTGCAGTGTTTTTAATGCAGTCCTAGTACACCATTCCTGTAAAGGCAGTCACACTTTAAAAGCTACTTTTTAATTTTAAACCAGCAGCAACTATACAATGGGTAGATAGGTGGTAGTTAGGTAGATAAATAGGTTGATAGATATTACAAATGAAAAAATGAAAAAAAGATTCAATTAATATTGTCACATAAATCAGTTTGGATCTAATTTAATGTACCGTATTTATCGGCGTATAACACGCACTTTTTTCCCCTGAAAATAGGGGAAAAATCGTGGGTGCGTGTTATACGCCGATATCCCATAATTACTTACCTGTCCTGAAGCGTGGGCCGGCTTCACAGCTTGCACCGCGGTACAGGAACTTTAATTTCATGTTCCGGTTTCCACACTTCCTTTCAGTCCCGCCGAAAACCGGAACATGAAATTAAAGTTCCTGTACCGCGGTGCAAGCTGTGAAGCCGGCCCACGCTTCAGGACAGGTAAGTAATTATGGGAGGGGAAGTACACTATGGGAGGGGAGGGGGGGAAGTACACTATGGGAGGGGAGGGGGGGAAGTACACTATGGGAGGGGAGGGGGGGAAGTACACTATGGGAGGGGGGGGGGAAGTACACTATGGGAGGGGGGGGGGAAGTACACTATGGGAGGGGGGGAAGTACACTATGGGAGGGGGGGGAAGTACACTATGGGGGGGGGAAGTACACTATGGGAGGGGGGGGAAGTACACTATGGGGGGGGGAAGTACACTATGGGAGGGGGGGGAAGTACACTATGGGAGGGGGGGGAAGTACACTATGGGAGGGGAGGGGGGGAGAATACTATGGGAGGGGAGGGGGGAGAATACTATGGGATGAGGGGGGGGAATACTATGGGAGGGGGGGAAATTTCCTGGAATTTCTTTCTAAAAATGAGGTGCGTGTTCGACGCCGGTGCGTGTTATACGCCGATAAATACGGGTATATAGTCTTGTTTCATGTAATGTTTGAACAAAATGTGTGGGATCTGTAGCGCAATGGTTACATACGTCCTGTACCTAAGTTTGCACTCTTAAAGGGGCACTCTGAGCACCTTAACAACTTCATCTAGTGGTTAAACTGATCTCGAACGGTTTAACCCCAAAGTGAGCCTCCAGTGCCGATGTCAACTCCCCTGCGGGCAGCATCTGGCTTCTGAAAAAATAGTTACAGGCAGTGCGGTGTGCCACCAGGGAGGGGTGCTGCCGATTTTCAGTCCATTAATTTTTTCAATACAATAATGGGTTTTTATGTAAAGGAGTACTATAGTGTTAGAAAAACAAACCCGTATTTCTAACTCTATAATTCTCCTGACCTTCATTATATTAAGGCTCCCCCATTGAATGCTTCTCATATGAAATTAAATGCTTTCCTATAAGCTTCCGCATCACATGACTGAGTTTTATAATTGAGCCAAAGCGCCTCTAGTCAGTATGACAGCAATTTTTGCGCCACTCTAATTTATTGTTTTTTAACTAGAGACATATTTAACCCTTCAAGCTAAACATTGCCATTTCCGCAAAACGTCTGTGTTGTACCTTGAAGAGTTAAAATTGTACACACCAAATTATCAACATGTCGAGGGTCTTCCCTGGCCCAGTGATAGACCCCATCTTGTGCACAGTATACATTGATAGACTTCTGTATTATCAATGTCTATTTCATCCAATAGGAACTACATTAATTGGCTGAGAGCACTGCGTTAACTTGTCCCCTGAGATCTCAGCCGGAATATATATATCTAGCTATCTTACTTTCACAGCCCTTCCCACAAATTCAGGCATCACCTTGTTCATGATTTCATAATGTCATAATTTTCTTCTCACGTTATTGATTTATATTCCAAACAATTCAGTGCTTGCTTCCAATTTCTTACAGGTTGACCATTTCCATTGGTTATTTTGGTGTCTCCCTTAATACCCCAAATTTACATGGTGATCCGTTTTTAAATTGCTTCCTTCTGGCCGCTATTGAAGTCCCATCATGCGTACTTGCGTGGTTGCTTCTGCGCAATGTGGCCAGGCGGTATTCAATGTGTTCCACGATGCTTCTTGGTGGAATTGTTCTTCTTTTCATCCAGCTGGTGCCTACGGGTAGGTGTTTTTTTATTTTATACCCACACGTCCCAAAAGCCTAAACATTATCACTGGCAATTATTGATGGTATTTGTAATGTAGTGGACTACGTTCAGATTTCAGCATAATATTGCAATTGATTGTAGTGTATGTTAGATTACGATAATATTTTGTAATGTAATAGCATTATTTATACTTTTACATAACCATGTGAATAAATTAAAATTAGAGTAACTCATCTACAATATTTTGAAACATGTTTTCGTTTTTCATTATATTTCATACTTTTGATTCTGACATTAGCCTGACTGGGAACTTTGCTAATTTGGAGGTACAGTGATTTTCTCTGTCCTGAAAGCCCGTGACCAAACAGAAAAGGATGGCTCCTTTTAGCACTTTTAGATTAGCAAAGATGAGGATGGAACAATGCGTTAAATGTGTGGTGCCTAAGTCAACTTTTAAACAAACAAGAGACAGAAAGGAGGATGCAACACCTGGTGTTGAAAAATGGAATACTAAGAGGGTAGAGTCATAATAAAACTTAACTTTTAATCAATAAACTAATTTATTAAGTACCAATTAGGACAAATGAGACAGACTACAACACTGAAATAATAGTACTATGGACAAAAATAAAAAAAATACAAAACATAAATTGGGTAAAACAAGCCAACTTGTGGCATAAAGTGGTGTGACCTGGACGAGTGGCAGTGAGCTACCAAATCCAGAGCCTCCATATCAAATCCCAACTATTCCGGGAAGAGTCATTAATATATACTAGAAAACGTGCCATAAATGTAATCAATAGTGTTGTTTTTTTTTTTTAAAAAAAGAAGGCTTAATGCAGAAGGACATAAAGTTATAGTTTCATTCAGTCTGTTAAACTGTAAACCAAAGCCACCGTTGCTTATTACTTACTTTACGTATACATAGGTAATTAGAAAGACCACCAAGATCTGACTCCTGTCCCATTTTAATCTACATAAATGTAGGTCAAACCACTTAGAAAGTGGTTGGTTGTCACAATGTACACATGGCTGTCTCACTTTGAAACTGATGATAATCACAAATGCCCTCCTCCTAAAAAAAAGTATTATTCAGCCTCTAACAGCTGGGAATTGTCTTCTGAGCCTCAGGGGTGAAAGGTGGTTATTTCCTACATATGCCTATAAGAGTTACATGTAAGTGAATGTGTACCAAAGATTTCATTATAAGGTATTTCGATGTCGAAATGTTAACCGATGTCATTGCAAAGTGCACAGCTGCATCCATGAGAAAGCTGAATTCTTATCTCTGCTCGTGGTGTTGTTGCACTTTGAGCTGGAGAAGTGTGCCTCCACTATATAGATCTATCTTTTCTGTTTCATCTTTGTGTTCACAGGATGGATCTGATATGACATCACATGTCAGGTTCTCTATATAAATCTGTAGAGAGAGTAAAAGAAAGCTGAGAACAGAGATCTGTTAGGCAAGATATCTGACTTCTAGTAGGACATTTCAGTACCCCATTTGGAATATCAGGGATTGGACATTTCGACTACTTGTTGTTTCTTCAACAAGTCTTGTCTTCTTTATCTCCTCCATATCTAAGGTAGTAAATAGAGATCGCGAGTTAAACTAAATGCATGGAACCCTTAAATCTTTGTTACAGTGTCATTGAGGACAGCTGTATCAGAAAGACTTATTAGACAGCAGTGATATCGCACAAATTTAGTAATCGTTTTAAAGGTCCTATGCTTTTCGTTAACTGTAACACAGCAAATAAACAGCGACAAAAAAAATTATCAAATTCATATAATTCCAACTAATGTGTCTAGCCCCAAAGCACAACAGCAAGTTAAATGTATTTCTGACAAATGTTACTGTATGTTACTGTCTGGAATTCAAAGTGAATTTTAAATTTAAGGCCAGAGTAGGAAAACTGAAACCGTAGCCAACTCATTTTTCTTTTTGTACCTCAAATTTAAAACTTACTTTGAATTTTAACTTTAGTAAATAACCCTGTGTATGTTCTCCCTGCACATAGATTGTACATTCCTCTACATATAAAAGTTCTCCACACTACAACGTAATTAGACCCATGTCCTAATGGAGTGGTAGGCAACCTTTAGCACTCCAGATGTTATGGACCAAAACGCCCATCATTTTATTACAGCCATAATGCTGGCAAGGCAACAGGGGAAATGTAGTCCACAACATCTGGAATGCCAAAGGTTGCCTATCCCTGTCCTAATGACTCTCAGGTTATGATAGTGAAAATATTGAAACCAAGTTTTGACCATTGCTCACATACTAAACTTGGACCATTGCTCAAAGTCCATAAAAATAATAATTTAAAAAAATATATCATTTTGATCAAAAAGTAAGCAACATTTGCACAGCCTAACAAACCGGACGCATTCGTACTTGGTGTCATAGTGAAGAAACCACGTGCACATGTAAGGATCACCTCTTTGAGACTTATGTAGATCAAGATGTAAAGAACCTATGGAAGAATATACATGTTACTTCGAATGTGAACAATATTGCCTCTTCTAAACATGATGCCTTTTCAGATTCATATACTACAATAGAAAATAGCAAGAAATTGACTGTAACCGATTTCTCTCTCTCTTTTTTTTAATTCACAGATCTCCATATCGTGTCAACAATTTTAGTGATGATTGGAAAGTTTGGAATTACAGCAGCATTTAATATGGTTTATGTTTACACAGCGGAGCTTTATCCTACAGTGATCAGAAATATGGGTGTCGGAGTGGGCTCCATGTCTTCCCGAGTTGGAAGTGTCATCTCACCTTCTTTTGTCTACCTAGGTAAATTAATAATTCACTTCTTAAATATGAGAGTTAAATACACCTAGCAAACATATTACCAAGCAAAATCATAGGTCGGTAACATACAGCTATTGCGGAACTATGAAACTCATTTTGGCAGATTTTTTTAGTGCCACTAAATAGTTGTGGCAAATGGAAACCCAGATTACAACATTTCTGCCAAAATATCAGTTAGGAAAATGATCAAATTCACTAACTTTTCTAACTTGGCTACTAAAAATTGTGCTTTAGTGAATGACCCTTCACATTGTACTTCTAGAGTTGCTGGACAGCTATATGTTGGCTAATAGAGATGTAAACATTGAAAGTTAATGAACTTTTTAGCGGACATTAAGAGGTCACAGGCAGCAAGAGTTAAAATTTAGAATGTGGGTTAAAGGAAAAAACAAAGAATCCTAAAGTACATAGGAGTTGTCAGCACAACTCAGGGGTTTCCGCCCTCAAAATATAAAACTCAAAAAGAACACAATATGACGAACAATAACTTTTAAAACTTCATTTTTATTACTTACTCGTGTGTGTGCAAACTCAATATTAATTAGAAATTGTGATCGGTTCACCTGTTGAAATAATGCAGGAAAAATTCCTGCATTAGAGTTAGTCAAAATTTCATAGTAATAACCAAGTGACCTAAAAGTCCTGATGATCTCTTTGGAAGGTTCTATTTTTGTATTCTTTTAAATACCTTCTATGTCTCTCAATATTTGATTTAAGTTTAGATTCCATAGAGCCAAATTAAGAATCCTCCTTGAAAGTTTCAACCCCCTCTTTTCCAATAGCTCATTTGTTTCTGTCAACTTTTCTTTTCAATTGGTAACCAGAAAGGCCACGCTTAAAAGGACAGTCTAGGAACATTCCATTCCTTTTTTCCAAATGCACCTCTTTCTTAATACGGCAGGCTGGTGGGATATCGGGGCGTAATCTCCTAGGTGCCAGTCTCTGATCCAAATAGGACTCTAAGCTTTTAATCTCCCATCACATGCTGATTTGTTTTCTATACAGCTTTTGTATTTTGAAAAAAGCTTGATTTATAATAGCTGGATTTTGAGAAAAAAAAGCTTGATTTATATTAGCTAGACTAAATAGGTAAGGGTATGCAGTTTTTCCTCTCTTTGCAATTAGGGATGATTAGGAAAATGTCATATACAAGTTCACTCGTTATTTACATTCCTTTAGTCTAGTTAACATTGTAGGGGGATTGCTTTACTTTATATATATATACTTTTTATTTCGACTGAGTTTGACTGTCCATTTCCCCAGTCTGAATTTTTTTTTTTTATTATTCTTTATTTTATTGTGCAGGAATTAACATACATGCATGCAGTGCCACAACAGCATTAGCAAGCTTAGAAAAACAGTGTTGAACATGTGTGACATGTGAGATAGTGGCACATTTTATAGGTCAAGAGTAATACAGATTTGTACTTAAACATGCCCACCACTCTCGATTTAAGTACTCATAGATATGCTGCTTTAGTGTAGTAGGCAAAATAAAGCATCACTTTCACAACGCTGGTTACAGGTGCTACATGTTATGCACCATTCAGGCGGTCATCACTTAGTAGAAGATATAGCTTATTCTAATAGCATGGCTAGTCTGGATAATGCTACAGCTAGCTGGTCTAAGGATGTATACCTACATATGACTAGCTGGCATGGGTATGTCTATGGTTACACGTCTATTCTATGCACATCAATGACAATACTAGTGGATCTTAAGTCTGTAGCTAAGAACGTTTTTGTTTGCAGTGATAGCTATTGTGGCTTAGAATAAGAGTACAGTGAATGATAAGGTACATGCTGAAGTGAGGTATGTTTCTTCTATAAGAATATCACCCTGTTTGATCGAGGCTTCTGGCGTTGCCACGGCAGGTAGGGGCCGGCACCATGGTAGTCGCGAGGCCGCACGGGAGGGAGCAGTCTGTTGGTTAGCCGATGCCTGATCTGCTGTATTGTCAGGGTATTTATATCGGCAGACATTTTGTGCTATGATAGAAATTAAAAGTGTATATTCTGAGTCACTCTAAACAGAGCAGACTCCATTTTGTTATTTTCAAGTTAACAAAAGAGACAAGATTTCTATCCTTTCTGTAAAACTAACCACTTTGCCAGAGCTAAAGGAATGCTTAGTATATACAAACCTTTTGATAAGAAATGAGAACGGGGGATGGACAGACTGTCTAAATTCTAAACCCAGACATTTGTGACAGAGAAGATTAAATAATTTAATTTTACTTTCAATATTGTATAACGTCCCATTGTAATTTAGAAGTTGAAATTAAGTTTAAACTGTCAGTTTTAGAAATTACAGCAGGAATTGGAGACACATAGTCTGAAGAAAGCCCAAAGAAACTGTTTGAACTGACAGAAAACTTAAGTTATAGACCACTATAAAGATAAGGTAAATTACGTCAAAATAGCCACCAGGAAAAGTTAACTCTTTCCTGGATAGGAATGTTTAGTGGGACGAGACTGCCCTCTATAGACCAAATACTTAAATTGCTATCTGGAAGGTAACCACACCTCTAGTTTTCTATTGGTCTATCACCTAGTGACGAACAGTGAATTCTCCCTTTAAAAAAAAGTTAAGACAAAGGGAAGAGAGGTATGCAGAGAAGGCAGAGAAAGCAAAGCAAAGCAAGGAAGCAAGAGAGTGAGCAGTCGGGGGCAAAGAGTTGGAAGCAGGCTAAGTCAGGAGACAGAGAAAGAGACCCATGACATTCAAATTCCTGAGAATACCTACTAATCTGATGAAAATATCTACTCAACTGGTAATTATACTGGCTTCAATTAATTAATCGAAATTAATTAAACTTTTCTAATAGCATGATATATGACTTGATAAATCACGATCAGATTTTGATATTTAGAAATCTTAGTTAACCAAGAAGTATATGATTAAACATTCTATTCTGCAGATAGAAAAGATTAATTATTTATTTAATGTGACATATCACATGTTAGCATATTGTGATATTTATCCAGGTGTATTGATTTGCTCTAAAATAAGATAAAATATCTGTTTAGGCAAGTTAAAATTCTGCTTATAGAACATAGTAGATTACTCTTATTGGATGGTTCCAGGAAATGACAAATGAGCTGGTTTAAATGTTATTTTATTTAAAATCACATGAGAATAGGTCTTAATTACTTAGGAGGTCTAGCCAGCATTGAAAGGGTTATTTTAACTGTCGGCTAAAGTTTTATGGCTTTATGCTGCAAACTGTGTGAAACTTTTTCTTTGTCTCTGTGAAAGACAGTCATAAATCTTGTCTTGACAATTAAGGCTGTTAGCCATTGGAAGATGTTTTTACATTACCATATTGTATTGTATACTATGTTATACTGAATTTTCATTGATTATTATCACGCATGTTACATATTATTATTATTTAAATTGTCACAATAAATTGTATCTAATTTTATAACAAATTATGATTTTATTTATATGGAATACATTTCACTTACACGATAACGATCTTTGGGATCTGAGAATTGAAATAGTGGGCAATTCTCAACTGTTTACTATTATTATCCCATAAATATCCCCACAGTATTGGTGTTGCAGGGGGTTGGCGTCTGAAGGATAGTGCAGGATGGTGTCTGTGAAGACTTGCTGCTTTTCTCCACGCTGGGTTTGTCTTGTTCTCCGTGATTTTAGCCGGGTGTAAGGTGGGTATGGGGTTGGCTTCGGTACAGCAGTACCTTGTTTGTCGACAAGAGCGGTTATGTCTGGTGTGAATGTCCTCCGTGTTGTGCTCCGTCCCCTCGGCGTAGCAATTGTCGGCAGCGTGGATGGAGCACCCCCACAGTGCACCGCCGGTTTGGATAGCTGCCAGGATAGGTGAGGTCGGGAGGTCGCGGGTCCACTGAGCTTAAGCCCGGGAGCCGCGCTGGTTACCGTTGCCGTGTGAGGAGAGAAGGTCGTCCCTCTACCTCTTATGCACACGGCGGCCGCCATCTTAGTTGCTGCGCTTCCCCAGTCTGATTTAATTATTTATATTTCTCTACTTTTTGGTACACCAACTATCTGGCTGGCAAATAAGTAGGGATTTGCAGTTTTTCCTCTCTCTGCAATTATGTAAGATTAGGGAACAGCCATAAGAGCACTGCAGAACTCAGTATAGTTGGTGTACACTGAAGTGTATCCACATTCCTTTAGACTGGTTTATATTTTAGGGGGATTGCTTTCCTTTTTTCTTTTTCTTTCCCTTTTCCTTCTTTCTTTTTTTCTTTGCACTTTTTATTATGACTGAGATTGACTGAGGTGTCTATTTGGTATATTAGATCGATATAGTGCCCACTACTGACCATATAAGTGCAACATAGTAATAACAAACTCCCGAACAAATATCAAACGTAGAAACAAACGGCTGAACGAGGGGCACATGACTAACTCATATGTGAAAGGTTACTTTCATTATTTTATTGTGTTTTGTACTCCCGACAGAGACCGACCACTCAGCCTGAATCTATGGAACTCTTTTGGGCAGGCGCCTCGGGTGCGGTCGGTCTAAACTCTGACCCTGTGGCGTTTCAGCTCAGTTAATGCTTTCTGGATATGTTGGGCGCTCAGTTCCAGGTTACCTGGGGATATAGGACTTGAGGGGGTACCTACTTGTTAAGTGTGTATTTTGGGGTGTTTTTGTTATGCATGTCCTGGAACTGAGAGTTAATGTACATATGTGTGTACTTTTACTGTAGTCCCCTCTCAGGTCCAGTGGGGAATGCCCTTGGAATATGTAATCAGAAACCCCTTGCATGGGGACTTGTATATAAGGCCAGTTGTGGTTTCCATTAAAACAGTTCCACTTCACACTCAACATAGAGCCTCATCTCATGATTGTATGGAGCAGCTATACCTGCTTCATTACCGCTTGGATTACTGCTTGGGAATACTACAGCATTACTCACACTAGGGGGAAAGGACATCTCTGGCGGCGGAAGCTCCTCTTCTCTCGGGGTGGCCGCCACATTTGGTGGCAGCGGTAAGATGGTCCTTTTTCCCCAGATGAAATGCTAAATTAAGAATCACTATGAAAAGCTGAAAAGACTGACATTAAAGGATTTATTGGAAAGCCGTGGTCCATTCGGTTGAGATTGGTGTTGTATGGGCCAAATCCTCCGACGGATCTTATCAACCAAGTGTTCAGGGCTGCTGAAGCCAAATCCCAGGAGAATTGGGAATACCGAATAGAGAGCCCAGCTGTGGCAAATACTACCCTCCCTGCAGAACGGAAAAAGGTGCCTCTCACAGCATTCAAGCAGTTTCAAGAAGCAGAGGGAGAAATAGATAATTATCTCGCAGATTTCGAGAGACAGTGTGCGCTGCACAAAGTACCCACGGACGAATGGGTCACCATTCTATCTGGCAAGTTGTCAGGCAGAGCAGCTGAAGCTTTCTGGGCCATACCTGACGAGGAGATAAATCATTACCACGCAGTTAAAGAAGCCTTGCTCGCCCGGTATGCAGTTACCCCCGAGGCATGGTTTTAATGAATTTATCAACTGAACATTGCAGGCATAGGAGTAATGTAAATGTTTTTACATTTTTGTAAATGTAAAAAATGTAATTTAAATGAAAAAATGTGCATGTTTTTTGTATTTGTTTTCAGGTTTGGCTTTGAGTGCTTAAATGTAAGACTAAGGAAAGGGTTTGTTAAATTACAATTTTAATTTAATTCAGGTAGATGATGACAAGTGAAATGGAAACTTGAATATGGTTGTCAGTATGAGCCCTGAAAACAGAATTGTTAGTGCTATAGTTAAAGAATCACTATAGTTTTCCTGACACTATACAACCCTTAGGTCCCCCCTCCCTTGGTGCTGAAGGGGTTAAAACCCCCTTCAGTTACTTACTTTAATCCAGCGCCGGGCTCCCTCGGCGCTGGTGACCTCTCCTCCCCCGCCGACGACAGCTCCCGAATGGAGCACACATTCAAACAGTCCATAGAAAAGCATTTCTCAATGCTTTCCTATGGACGTTCTTTCACAATGCTTTCCTATGGAAGTTTCCTATGGACGTTCACGCTGAACGCCATTTTCAGGAAGACAGCCGCTAGAGGCTGGATTAACCCTGCAATGTAAACATAGCAGTTTCTCTGAAACTGCTATGTTTACATCTGAAGGGTTAAAACCTGGGGGACCTGGCACCCAGACTACTTCATTGAGCTGAAGTGGTCTGGGAGACTATAGTGTCCCTTTAATATGTTCATCAATTAACATTTTAAATTTAAAAAAAAAACAATAAATGTGACTGCAATAATTTTTTTTCAATTTGACCATTTTTATTAAGTTTTGTGGGATACAGAAAAAAAGAATGAAGGGTTAACAGGGGAGGGAAACGATTGTCTGAGTCCAAATACACTTCTAAGTATGATCCAGCAATTGTTTGCAGAACATCACATGGTGTACAACATGCTTTTACAGAGATTCTGAGAATTACAGTTGTTGACTCCAATCCTTATACATATTGGTACTCATATATAGTATTACCAATAATACATACATCTGTCCAGCCTGTCCTCCACAATTTACAATAGTGATGTGATATCTTATTTAGCTGTGGTATCTCTAGTTGGAGGCTTATACTTAGCTGGAGACTTGTGGCATGATATTCCAGTCTACTGGATCTTGTCTGTCATATCCTTGGAGTGCGTGTGCGTATATAGTGTGTGTGAAGTTACCGTTTGTGGGGGTATGTAGGGGTAAACTTGGAGTAGGTTGGGGATATAGCCTCATTTGAGTCTAAACCAAATTTATAAACAAAGTCAGCAGGCGAGTCCTCTCTCTCACATGGGTTGAGCATCACAGGGCAGCGTTGACAGCAATGTTTCTTTAGTTTATTCACCAAAAACGAACACTTACGTCATCAGGAATGCCAATGAGAGCACCACCTCAGAAGAGGGCCCACCCTAGATATATATACCTTTTTTGTAATTTTGGTGTGTTTTTTTACTGCAATTTTTTTATGTTTTTCACTTTCTTTTTTTCCAGGTGCATATGACAGGATATTGCCTTACATCCTCATGGGGAGTCTGACTGTAGTCATGGGAATTCTAGTTTTGTTGTTCCCAGAAACTTTAGGCAGACCTCTGCCAGAGACTATTGACCAAACACAAAACATTAAGGGGTAATGTATTAAACTTTTCACAATCCATCCATGCCCCTTTATTTTTTTGGCTTGTTTTGTACTAGCACATATATGAAGATACCCCATTATATACACATAGAATAATTTACACACTTTGTTTCAAAATTAGCTGCCTGTAGTCTCCTCTTTCACCCTAATCATCAGAGGCTTTAGGAGCCTATTATATGTGTCTATGTCCAAAACCCATGAGACTAAGGGTGCCTTGTGGTCCCTCTCGTCCCCCACCATTTCTCTACCGCAATGCAGTGCAATGCAGGTTCTGCTTTTTGTTTAGTTTTTTTTAAATGGAAAGTTCAGTGTACATGGTATATCTACATTGGCCATTATCTGTGAATTACAATAACTGCCGTAATCTCCCAAATTTCAAAGTTTTGTTATGAGTCCACCTCAGGACGGTGAAAAATATTCATGGAGTAGGAGAGATTCACTGAATTAACATTGATGTACTGGTGTAGTTCACTGGGGCTCATCTAAAGTGAAAAAAAACTGTGGACCATAGACGTTGATTATAAGCCTGTGGAGTCTGGAACAGAAAATGACCACAAGCATAAGGATATGGTTATTGGCAATTCTGTTCATATTTTTCTGCACAGAGTTGCATACATTGTGCAAGAGCAATCAGCAGATGCTCTCAGCCAATAAGTGGCCTGCAAGATGGCTATACTGACCATCGGCTCGCAATAGGGACACAGTTTAGAGGGCAACCCATTGCAAAACGCTCTGCCTCATTACCGGAAAGTGGGGCCAGGGCACTCTTGGCATTCTGTTGTTAAACTACCCACTTGTCAAACTGTTCGGTCCACTTATAGGAAATTGTTCATAAAGTGAAATAGGACAGAATTCCCCAGGAAGATGTACAAATATCTTTATTTAAAGCAGATCTGACACTTTTTTTTTTTGGCTGCAATATGTCTATCACAGTTAAAATTCTGCATTTATTACATGTATGCAAACCAAAGCCCCAAAGCCTTTGCTTAGGCAATCAATTTTTAAAGGTGAATGTGATGGCTTTACTAATATTATAATGATACATTTTACATTTTTGTCTTCAAATAAAAAATGTTAATTTTTATTTTTTATTTTAGGATTTGCTGTAAAAGAAATGTCCCTCTAGAAAATCATGTACATAAAGAAGAATTCAAGAATGGTTCTGTTTTAATGTCTTCACAATTATGATATAAGTAATTCTACTATTTAGTTTGTGTTTCTGTGCATCTTTGGTCCTCAAGTTGAGAGATATTCAATAACATGTGAATTGAATTGGACTGGCGTAGCGATGATTGCAAAATAATAGAATGCTATTAAGAAGAGAACAACAAGTCTAACAATGCCATAACGAAGTAAAAAAAGAAAAACAACATCTGTACTAATTTTTTTATGTGCCTTTATTGTGACACTTGCACAATACAGTCATAATACAGTAACTTAATTATATAAGGTTGTGTGAATGGTTTTCTATTGTCGTTTATGAAACTTTGTTATTATCTGTAGGTTTTTTTTTTATTCACAAGCAGTTTTAAGACACAGTCGTGCAAAATTCTATTAAAATCCTTTTGACCAAATATGTCAATTTTTTTTTATAGATAATTGCTGCTCTATTTTTATACAGCAGTTGTCATTAACTGCAATGTAAATATTAAATATTTTATGGAAATTTATCCTGTGTATGGTATTTAATCACAATCTCATGTGGAATGGGACTTGAAAAACCCAGTTGTTTTGACAAGTACACATTTGGGGCTTTGGGACAACCCATGCCACGAAATGAATTTCTTACATAAGCACATAAACAGCCATCCTCTGTTCATCTTCCAATTCCCTCATAACAGAGAATCCATACTAAGAAGACCGTGGTCACCATTGAGGTGCATAACTAATTCATGTTAGCAAATTTAATGTCATTTAACTTCCTGTTTTCTAAAAGGGACACTAGCCACTGTAACCATTTTATCTCTATGGCATGTAATATAACTGTTATGGCAGCATCGCAGGCTGCCCACGAAGGTAAGTAGCCCTTGGGGTCGGGACCAGGATCACCCCCACTGGTCCATAGGGGGGATTGCGGGGCTTAGGTTCTATTAGGCAGCACGTGTCTGTCTGTCTCTCCCCACCACAATGCCTACTAGGCCTTGACCACGAGTGGTAGGAACCCTCTCAAACGATTGATGAAAACATCCCCAAGCTGGTCCTTCTAAGCAGGATAACAATCTGCTTAAGAAAGAGAGCCTGATCAACTGACGACTGGACAAAAACACCAACTGCCTTTTGGTAGCCCCAAAGAATGTATTGGGGAGAGGGGAAAATACCATAAATGGACAGTGGTGGGGGAGAGAAACGACAAGGGGGTAGGGGGGACATAGAGGCACACAGAGTAATGGGGGGAACAAGAGGCACACAGAGGGCTGAGGGGGCAAAAATACACACAGAGGGCTGATGGGGGGAAATAGAGGGGTGAGGGGAGAAAAGAGGCACCCTCAGGGCACTATAGTGCCAGGAAATCACAGTGAGAGCACGCAAGCGTCCTTAGGAAAGCATTGTTCTTGCCGCGCGTGTGCATTCAGACGAAAGGGAGGATCGGAGAGGAGGAGGAGAGCTCCCCGCCCGGCGCTGGAATAAAGGTAAGTTTTAACCCTTTCCTCATCCCAGAGCCCAGCGGGAGGGGGTCCCTGAGGGTGAGGGCACTCTCAGGGCACTATAGTGCCAGGAAAACGAGTATGTTTTCCTGGCACTATAGTGGTCCTTTAAATCTATCTTTGTATATCTGAGGCACAGCCATTTCTTTTGTGTTTTTTTTTTTCATTTTAAAATATTAACAAAATCCCAAGTATATTACAAATATATAAATGAACAAAAATACTGACATGTAAAACTATATTGAATTTAAAGTAAATTACCATGAAAAAAAGGGGGGAGTTCAAAAGCACTATTTAATCCATGTGGCTGTAGGGTGTTTAAGTTCAAATTTATTTTCCTAATAATGTCTTCACCCCTCCAATTCATTTGAACTTGTTGTATCCTAATAAAATCTAATTGGCTGGGATCACTATTATGTTGAGATTTGAAATGAAGAGACAAACTGTTTCACCAACCCATATTTGATCATTCATGTGCTCCTGTAACCTTCACTGGAGCGGACGAGTCGTACGTCCTATGTAAATGAGTCAACATGGACAAGTTATCATATAGATCACATTTTTTGAATGACAAGTAATAACTTCCTTAAAGGGATTCTCCAGTGCCAGGAAAAATATACGTTTTCCTGGCACTGCAGGACCCTGCAGTGCCCCCCTCCCTGCCACCTCCCATCCCATGTTGCTGAAGTGACTTACATGAACCTAGCACCAATGTCTCTCTTGATTCCCTTTATGTATTTAAATGTTTATATCATATCCCCCCATCTCGACTTTCCTCCAAGCTATACACGTTAAAATCCTTTAACCTTTCCTGGTTTTACCCTGCAATCCATAAACCAGTTTAGTAGCCCTTCTCTGAACTCTCTCCAAAGTGTCAATATCCTTCTGGAGATACAGCCTCCAGTACTGCGTACAATAATCCTAGTAAGGTCTCTCTTGCTCTGTACAATGGCTTGAGCACTTTCCTCTTTCCACTGCTAATACCTCTTCATATACAGCCAAGCGTTCTGCTAGCATTTCCTGCTGCTTTATTACATTGTCTGCCAACCTTTAAGTCATCTAAAATAATAACCCCTAAATCCCTTTCCTTGGATGTTGAGGTTAGGACTCTAATCAAATATTCTATACTCTGCACTTGGGTTTTTACGTCCAAGATGCATTATCTTGCACTTATCCATATTAAATGTCAGCTGCCGCAGCTCTGACGATTTTCCTAGTTTACCAAAATCAATTACCGTATATACTCGAGTATAAGCCGACCCGAATATAAGCCGAGGCCCCTAATTTTACCCCAAAAAACTGGGAAAACTTATTGACTCGAGTATAAGACTAGGGTGGGAAATGCAGCAGCTACTGGTAAATTTCTAAATAAAATTAGATCCTAAAAAAAATATATTAATTTAATATTTATTTACAGTGTGTGTATAATGAATGCAGTGTGTGTATAATGAATGCAGTGTGAGTGTATGAATGCAGTGTGAGTGTATGAATGCAGTGTGAGTGTATGAATGCAGTGTGTATGAATGCAGTGTGTGTGTATGAGTGCAGCGTGTGTATGAATGCAGCGTGTGTGTACGAGTGGAGTGTGTGTATGAATGCAGTGTGTATGTGTGTGTGTGTGTTGAAGAGCCTTGGTGTGGGATGGCCAATTTTTTAAAATTTTTTTATTATTTACATTTTTTTATTATTTTAATTTTTTTATTATTATTTATTATTATTTTTTATTTAATTTCATTATTATTATTTTTTTATTATTATTTTTTATTTAATTTCATTATTATTATTTTTTTATTATTATTTAATTTCATTATTATTATTAATATATATTTTGTTCGTCCCCTCCTCCCTGCTTGATATATGGCAGGGAGGGGGGCTCTCCTTCTCTGGTGGTCCAGCATTGGCAGTTCAGTGGGGGGGAGAGGGGGGCTGGCAGAGAGTTTACTTACCTGTCCTGCAGCTCCTGTCAGCTCCCTCCTCCTCCGCGCCGTCAGTTCAGCTCTTCTGTCAGCTCACACTCTAAGTCACTTACACTGGGAGCTGACCGAGGTGCTGAACGGACGGCGCGGAGGAGAAGGGAGCTGACAGGAGCTGCAGGAGAGGTAAGCGCTCGCTGCCAGCCCCCTGTCTGTATTATGGCAATGTAAATTTCCATAATACAGACATTGACTCGAGTGTAAGCCGAGTTGGGGTTTTTCAGCACAAAAAAATGTGCTGAAAAACTCAGCTTATACTCGAGTATATACGGTACCATTTGGCTTATCCCTCCTGGAACATCAACCCTGTTACATATCTTAGTATTATCAGCAAAACGAAATACCTTACCATCAAGAAAAACATCACTAATAAAAAATTGAAGAGAATGGGTCAAAGTACAGATCCCTGAGGTACCCAACTGGTAACAAGACCTTGCTTCCAATATACTCCATTGACTACAACCCTCTGTTTCCTGTCACTCAGTCACTACCTAACCCATTCAACAATATTGGAATCCAAACTCAAATATAGTAGTTTATTTATAAGCCTCTATGTGCGACAGTGTCAAAAGCCTCACTGAAATCTTGGTAAACAATGTCTACTTTGATATTTTATTTTACTTACCCTATCAAAAAAATCAAAAAGATTAATTTGGCACAATCTCACTGAAAAAACCTCATGTTGTCTCTGATCTTCACATGATTTTAGATGTTCAACATTCCTATCCTTTAACATGGTTTCCATTACTTTCCCCGCTTCTGAAGTAAGGCTTACTGGCCTATAGCTGCCTGATCCTCCCTGCTACTTGTCTTGTGAATTGGAACAACATTCGCTAATTTCCAATCTTTTCGGACTACTCTCATTAACATTGATTAGTTCAAAAATAAGTTAATGGTTTTGCTAGTACACCACTAAGTTTTATTTAATAACTTTGGGTGTATCCTATCAGGCCCCATAGACGTATTTGTCTTTACTTTAGACAGCTGAAATAAAACCCTTTCCTCTAAAAACCCACCCTTTACTTCATTTTCATCTGTAAATACTGAACAAAAATATTCATTGAGGCAGTCAGCTATACCTTTATCCTCTTCTACATACCTTCCTTTTTTGTTTTTAGTTTAACTAATCCTTGTTTTTCTTCCCTTTTCTCATTTATGAATCTAAAAAATGTTTTATCCCCCTTTTTGACTGACTGGGCTACTTTCTCTTCTGCGTGTGCTTTGGATGCTCTTATAACTTTACAGGGAGTGCAGAATTATTAGGCAAGTTGCATTTTTGAGGATTCATTTTATTATTGAACAACAACCATGTTCTCAATGAACCCCAAAAACTCATTAATATATATCAAAGCTGAATATTTTTGGAAGTAGTTTTTAGTTTGTTTTTAGTTTTAGCTATTTTAGGGGGATATCTGTGTGTGCAGGTGACTATTACTGTGCATAATTATTAGGCAACTTAACAAAAAACAAACATATACCCATTTCAATTATTTATTTTTTACCAGTGAAACCAATATAACATCTCAACATTCACAAATATACATTTCTGACATTCAAAAACAAAAAAACAAAAAAAATCAGTGACCAATATAGCCACCTTTCTTTGCAAGGACACTCAAAAGCCTGCCATCCATGGATTCTGTCAGTGTTTTGATCTGTTCACCATCAACATTGCGTGCAGAAGCAACCACAGCCTCCCAGACACTGTTCAGAGAGGTGTACTGTTTTCCCTCCTTGTAAATCTCACATTTGATGATGGACCACAGGTTCTCAATGGGGTTCAGATCAGGTGAACAAGGAGGCCATGTCATTAGATTTTCTTCTTTTATACCCTTTCTTGCCAGCCACGCTGTGGAGTACTTGGACGCGTGTGATGGAGCATTGTCCTGCATGAAAATCATGTTTTGAAGGATGCAGACTTCTTCCTGTACCACTGCTTGAAGAAGGTGTCTTCCAGAAACTGGCAGTAGGACTGGGAGTTGAGCTTGACTCCATCCTCAACCCGAAAAGGCCCCACAAGCTCATCTTTGATGATACCAGCCCAAACCAGTACTCCACCTCCACCTTGCTGGCGTCTGAGTCGGACTGGAGCTCTCTGCCCTTTACCAATCCAGCCATGGGCCCATCCATCTGGCCCATCAAGACTCACTCTCATTTCATCAGTCCTTAAAACCTTAGAAAAATCAGTCTTGAGATATTTCTTGGCCCAGTCTTGACGTTTCAGCTTGTGTGTCTTGTTCAGTGGTGGTCGTCTTTCAGCCTTTCTTACCTTTGCCATGTCTCTGAGTATTGCACACCTTGTGCTTTTGGGCACTCCAGTGATGTTGCAGCTCTGAAATATGGCCAAACTGGTGGCAAGTGGCATCTTGGCAGCTGCACGCTTGACTTTTCTCAGTTCATGGGCAGTTATTTTGCGCCTTGGTTTTTCCACACGCTTCTTGCGACCCTGTTGACTATTTTGAATGAAACGCTTGATTGTTCGATGATCACGCTTCAGAAGCTTTGCAATTTTAAGAGTACTGCATCCCTCTGCAAGATATCTCACTATTTTTGACTTTTCTGAGCCTGTCAAGTCCTTCTTTTGACCCATTTTGCCAAAGGAAAGGAAGTTGCCTAATAATTATGCACACCTGATATAGGGTGTTGATGTCATTAGACCACACCCCTTCTCATTACAGAGATGCACATCACCTAATATGCTTAATTGGTAGTAGGCTTTCGAGCCTATACAGCTTGGAGTAAGACAACATGCATAAAGAGGATGATGTGGTCAAAATACTCATTTGCCTAATAATTCTGCACTCCCTGTATTTGCCTCTTTCTGACTAGTCTTGTAGATCTGTTTGTCTTCCTCACTTTGTTTTTTTTTATAATTACTAAATGTTAAAGTTTTGTTTATTACTATAGTGACCACTTCTGCGAAGTACCACTTTTTTGTTGTTACAAGCCTAATGCAATTTTCTGTTGCATTCAGTAGTATTCTGTTTTTCTAAAATGTAAAACTTCTGTTTTTCTGCGGTGTGTCACTATTTTTATATTAAACCACACCAACTGGTTATCACTAGTGTTCACCTACAGTAATATCTGCTACCAAATATCAATTTTTTTTTTTATTTTTTTTTTTATTCTTTATTTTGTTTGTGCATGAGGAGTTACAAGCATATATCAAGTGCCACAACAGCACACATGGATTAATCACCAGTATCGACAATGTGGTACTCAAAAAACTGCACTTTTTTCCTTTTTTTGTACGTTGTAACAATCTAGTAACAATTTTGACATGTAGTAAAAATTATGTTAGAACAGTTAGCGCATCTGTGTTTCAAGCTAAATTCAAACACAATATTTATGAGGTGCAATAAAAAGTTAATCGCAGGCGTGTTATATTTGCTTATAGTCTCCTACATAACATATAGTGGAGTGAACACCTGGAGAGCAGGGATAATAGGCATACCATACAGGCTTATACTGCTGGAACAGGTCGCATAGTTAAACATTTCTGTGATTGCAAGACTTTCATCTGGACCCATCTAAGTTACGTAGTACAAGACCTGAGCTGTTGCCGTTACAGTTAGACTGTGAGGTCGCTTGTCTGGTCTGTTTATGTCGCTTTATAAGAGTGAGTAGGTCTACCGCTTAAGAGTAAGTATTTCGTATGTAGTGCGGCATGTATGTCTCAAAAAGCATAGTGATGTGTTTAACACGGTATCAGGCTAGTGAACGCAGCATCGCACTACGCTAGACAAGTGACTGTAGGTTAAGGTTCTGCCCGCTATTGGGCACGATTTACATAGTGTAACTAACGTGTGCGCAAAAAAAAAAAAGGGAAAAGAAAAAAGGTGACTGTGCCTGGACACTTCAGTTATTACTCTCTTGGCTACTAAACGCAGTGAGACATAGCAGGATGAAGCCCCCTGTCTTTAAGTTCACTGCGAGATGCAGTTAAGCAATATATTAAGTAAAATAAAAATTAATAACACATTGTGCATGTACGGTACGCAGATTGTTATGCACTATATGTGACATAAGGATTGCCCTGGCTTCATACACAAAAAACAAAATGGTACTGTTCTAAGCTAAAGATCGAAAACATAGTGAGGGTGGGTTGTCGTGAAAATCATAGGCTAAGTGACAGGCTGCGGGCATGCATTTTGGTTGATTATATAACATATAACATATTCTTACATCCAGTTGTGCATTATGAAAAAGTAATTTTCGAACAGAGTGATGCATGTTAGTTTTAGCTTTTGTGCAAGAGTAGGTAACGTTTATGCAATCTGAGTTATAGGTAACCATGCTATGCTACGGTAGTAGGTCGTAAAAATTGCGATAGGAGTATACTGTGCATACAGGATACGAGATAGGCATGAAAACAAATCAAATTAAATAAGCATTTGTGTCTCTTGGCGTTCAGCTAATTGCAGCACTTTAAGAACGCCTGAAACTATCAGGTACATTTATGGGCTAGCCTACGGCTGTGGTCTCATGGGGACTGAGCGTGGAACATTCAAAGTAATATAATGCAGCTGTAACTATTAAAAAACAAGCAAAAAAAACAAAAAAAAAAAACAGTCCACTGTCAGAAGAGGAATCACAATAAAAAAAAACAAAAAAAAAAGAAGAAGAGTTCTATTCGAGCCAGGCAGTGATTAGACGGGCCCAGAGGGAAAGTCATTTGCAGTTCCTCACGTGTTGGCCGTGCTTGCAGGCACTCTGGCCGGTAGTCTGGGTACGAATTCCGCTGCCCTGGCCGGGTCCCAGGACGGTGGGTTCTTGGGTCTTTCCGCCGGCACTGGTAGCGTGTCTGTGGGTAGGTCCAGCTGCCTCAGAAGTGCCGGTGCCTCAGTTATACAGCGTGCTGAGAGTGTTGTGTCCCCCTTAGTGACCAGCAGGGTGTGTGCCGGGCCCCAGCGGTAACGTATGTGGTGAGTCCGCAGGGTGGCAGTTAGCTGTTGGAAGGTCCTTCTCCATGCTAGGGTCGCCCCCGAGAGGTCTGCATAGAAGGTAAGATGCATATCTTCGAAGAGGTAGGGTGAGTTGTTGCGGACGGCCGCCAGAACTGCAGCCCTGTCCCTGTAGGTCTGAAATTGTATCACGATGTCTCTCGTGGCAGCAGTCGGCGCTTTGGCGGGTTTTGGGACCCGGAAGATGCCGTCGATTGTTCCAGCTTTTACCATCTTTGGTTGTAGTAGGGCCGTGAGAAGCCGCCGGACGACATGAGGCAGCTCAGCTTCGGGTATGTTTTCACTGATGCCCCTGACCTTGAGGTGCTTTTGTCGTCGTTTATCTTCGAGTTCTGCAAATCGCATGTCACTCAGAGACATCTGTTGCCTTATCTCTTGTACCTCTTGCTGGAGCTGACAGAGTTGACCAGTCTGGGTGCTTGAAGTGGTTTCTACAGCTCCCAGTCGTCCAGTGAGGCCCCGCAGGGTGTCCCTAAGCGATGCGACGTCCGCTGAGATTTTGGCATGGTGGTCCGCCATGAGGTCCCTGATGGCCTCCATGCTTACTGGCGTGGGTGCCGAGCTCAGCAACTGTTGTGTCCTCGCTGGCGGCGAGGGTCGGCTTGCCTGGATGTGTTCCCCCCCTTCCTCATCCGACGTCTCGGTATAGAAATCCGAGCATCCGCCGTGTAAGGACGCCATGTTTGAACCCGCGGCTCCTCGGGCCTGCCGCCACATCTCGTCGATGTTCATGCTGGCCGCAGGCTTCTCAGGTTTGAGCTTTTTGTTTTTCTTCCCCATTGGGAGCGTGCGGACTTAGTGATAGTTCTGGGGAGATTCGAACCTTTAAAGGTGGGTATATTGGGTCAAATTCCCTTTCTTCGCTCAGAGCCGAGCCGACATGCGACCGCTCTCCTCTGTTGCTTAGCTCCGCCCCCCAAATATCAATTTGTTAACACTAAATCTAACATGGCTTCCTTACGAGTTGACTCCTCAACGAGTTGTTTTAGAGTGGGGAGCTTAGAATATGTGTACTTCTGGCACAAGCAGCTAGTTTGGTTTTCCAGTTCACATCAGGAAAGTTAAAGTCACCCATGATGATAACATTCTCCTTCAATGTAATTTTAGCTATCTCCTTAACTAGTAGATTATCTAATGCTTTAGTGTGTCCAGGAGGCCTATAAATCACACCTATTCAAGTTACTGCAGGATGACCAAATTCTAACATAACCCAAACAGACTCTATTTTCACCTCACTAACTTGTATTAGGTAAAATTTTATGATATCCTTCACGTACAGGGCCACCCCTCCCTTTTCTTGCCTTCTCTGTCTTTTCTATTTAAAGAGTACCCTGGTATTGCTATGTCCCAGTCATTTTTCTCATTATACCATGTCTTAGTAACAGACACTAGATCTACATTCTCAGTTGCCATTATTGCCACAAGTTCATGGATCTTATTCCCTAAATTGCAAGAATTTATAAACATAACTTTAAGCTTATCATTTTAACACACTTACTGCATGCACTTTCTGTCATTGTTTTTGGGAGCAAATAAGCTATAATAAGTTAATTGACAAACGTAAATTACAGGACATACTTAAAGAAAAGGAATGTCTGAGTTTTTAAATGTTAAACATCCCAAAATACTATTTTTTTTACTATTTTCCAAAGATCAATAAGAATATAGATACACCACCTGGACACCTCATTGTTTCAGACATAGAATCTATATGTCTTATCGACACCCAATATGTCGATAAGTGGTTCCAACCTATTCTACAAAATTGTCTCAGCTATTTAAAAGATCATTTAAATATTTTACAAATTAGTATGGGAAAGTGATTATATGTGTCAATTTGTCAATTCATTATATACGATCATTGCACAAGACAAATGCTGTGCAGCAACAAAGCACTTTTTAGAAACCTCTGAAAATTTCCCACCATTCCTATTAATTTTATATTGGAGAGTATTACTTTGATTTAATCACATAATTATTTGTGGTTTAATAACAGTTTTTATCTGCAGATCTGTGCAATGACGATGGGCTCCAGGTTTGCTCCCAGTAATGCTAACCTGTTCATGTCTCTGTGGGCATTTTTGAAGAGCACAGTTGGGAAGCAAACATGGTGACATATTGTCGTTACATAGACAACATATTTTTTATATGGAAGGGTGATGAACTGTCCTTAAATCCTTTTTATCTTTCCTTAAGAATAATGATTTAGGTATCAGGCTTATCACTAATTTTAGTAAAAATTTGAATTTTTTTAGATCTTAAAAACTATATAGAAGATGACATCATTAAAACTAGCACTTTAAAAAAAAAGTGGGGTTTCTAAATGCCCCCCAAAGCACAATTACTTAGAATAAAGAGGAATTGCACAGATAACACTAAATTCCATGAGCAAGCACAGCATTTTTTAAACGATTTTAGAGTTAAGGGTTATCATGAAGGAATATAATAAATATTAAGAAGTTGATTCTATAAACTAACTAAATCTACATTCTCAGTTGCACTAAGTGTGGCGAAACCGACCTTGCCACGTGTCCTTGGATGGGGCTGCTTGCCCGCCTCTTGCCTTTGGACTATGGACCCGACTTTATGTAAATGTGTTAACCCAGATAGCTATGCCATGGAGCCCATTCGTGTAGTTAAAGACTTTGGCTCCATGGCAATTGAACTGTATGAATAAGATCTGAGCGCTATTTGGTAGTTTTGTGCGCTCAGATCTCAGCTATCTGGGTATATGTGACATGTCTGTGTTTTATGTATAAAATGTGACTTTGTGTATTTTATAGTATTTTAATGCTTTGTGCTCACCATGTGCATAGTGGAGTCTTGTCTCTGTCCTGGGAGATAATTGAATTACTTCTCAATTATCTCCAGGATAGAAGACTCTGAAACCGGTCTGGGCCGGAAAGCCATGCTGGCAGGGGTTTTTAAAAGATACTTTACTAACTTTTGAACCCCTGGTCTGATTCATGCCATTTTTTAAATATGTTGTTCCCCTGAATGGATTGATTGTGAATATGTAATTTTTATGTGAATGTGATGTATGGTTTTAGAGTTATGAAAGTTGGGTAAAAAGTATGTTTTAAACTGTATGTATAATTGGATTACCTCTCAGGCTAAGGGGAGGGAATCTGTGGGATGTAACCATTTAATAGACAAACTCATTACCAAAAATGAATTTGACTTTATGCTGGTTAAACAGCCAGTACTTTCAACGTTTTATAGTTTACCTAAAGTTCACAAGTCTTTAGTGAACCCATCTGGTAGACCAATCGTGTCAGGATGTGGCAACCTGACTCAGAACTTGAGCATATATCTAGACAAAATCTTGTCCCCTATTGTGTCAAAATTACCATCTCACATAAGGGACACTAAGCAGATGTTAAACTTTTTGAAGGACTTATCCATACCAGAGCAAGCATTGCTATGTAGCCTGGATGTGGAATCGTTGTATAGTTCTATACCACACATGAAGGGCATTGATAATATCAAAGCAATTTTACAACAAGAGCTTCAGTCCTCAAATCTCTATATCGAATTCGTCTCAGATGTACTCAGAATGGTATTGACTAAAAATTTTTTCCTATTCAACGGCACCATCTACCAACAAATTAAGGGGACAGCCATGGGGACTTCCTGCGCCCCGGCTTACGCTAACCTTTACTTGGGAACTTGGGAGAATCAAATCCTAAAGGCGCCACATTTACGGAAATACTCAGAGTCAATAGCATGCTGGAAAAGGTACATCGACGACGTGCTAATTGTCTGGACAGGATCTACCAAGGACTTTGAGGATTTCGTTAAAATCTTGAATACAAATGATTTTGATTTAAGATTTACCAGTGAGCTAGGTGGCAACCAGATTAACTTCCTAGATATCACTATAATGATAAAGGAAGGCGGATTGGTACAAACAACTCTGTTCAAGAAACAAACTGCCACGAACAGTTTTTTGAACTGGACTAGTTACCACCCACAACCACTCAAGGCTGGCATTCCAATCGGCCAGTACCTCCGACTAAGACGCAATTGTTCGTCTACAGAGGACTTTAAGACCAAAGCTTGGGAACTAAGGCAAGCCTTTAAGAACAAGGGATATCCAAATAGGGTCCTACGTAGAGCTTACGCCAGAGCTATTAAGACCGACCGAGACACACTCCTCATTGATCAAAATGTACAACCAGCGGATAAAAAATTGATTCGATGCATTGCAACATATGATGCCGGGTGGGACTATATGATGGATACACTCAAGCGTTACTGGACGATCCTTAACCCCTTAAGGACCAAACTTCTGGAATAAAAGGGAATCATGACATGTCACACATGCCATGTGTCCTTAAGGGGTTAAGTCTGACCCACATCTAAAACATGTAATCACCCCCTTCCCCTCAGTTACGGCAAGGAGGGGGAGAAATTTTCGAGACACCCTGGTACAGAGTCCTCTGGCACCCAGGAAAAGGGGCCTTAATAACTATCTACCGAAGGGCTCGTACAAATGTGGGCATTGCAGCGCATGTGAATTTATGGAAAGGAATTCCAAAGAATTCACTGACAGTAACAATACAGATGTGTTCCCTGTCCGATCATTCTTTAACTGCAGAACAGAGGGTGTGATTTACTTACTTACCTGTTCGTGCGGCATAAAGTATGTGGGTAAAACATTTAGACCATTTAAACTACGGATCAGGGAACATGTCAATTCAGTTAGGAGACCCCTAGAAACGCCCATATCCCGTCACTTAAGAATACACCATTCAAACTCCCCCCAAAAATTGAGGTTTATGGGAATTGAGCATATTCCTCAGACTCAAAGGAAGGGTGATTGGGATATGAAACTGAGACAACGTGAGTCCTACTGGATCTACAGACTGAAGACCCTCTCCCCTGCTGGATTGAATGAGGGCTTTTCATTCACTGCTTTCTTGTGATTACTCTCTTTTTTAGATGTAATATATAGTTAGGGACACCCCTAACAAGTCCTAAGCACATAGTAAGTAGATTGGACACTTGTATATAGTCACTATTTATTTAAATGTATGTTTGATCACTGAGGACTCTGGTGTGGGATTGAGCATAGGGAACTAACAAATCTGATAGTATCTAATAGAAAAATCTGATAGTCTCTTGTACCTACCTCTACAAAATTTAAAGGGTTGTTACCTATTACTTTGTAAGGCAGGGAGACTAAAAAAGATATGTTTTTACTATTAAGATCTCTTGTAGAAAGTCCTATTACATCCCTATCACCAAGGTCCCTCTTTATAATTTATAATTCTTGTTCGTGCTGGGTGCAATTCAATACTTGACATACTGCCATGGTTTGTGTCACATCAGGGCACACTACCCAGAATCCCCTTAATGATACCTTAGCGATTATATCGCTAAGATGCAGTAAGACTGACTATCAGTCTCGGCACATTAAGTCTGGAGTATGTGTTACCTTTTGACTATTGGTCTATGCGGAAAAATTCCCCGCTAGAGGATCATGACAGGTTAAATTCGGCCGTGTGTTACATGGGAGGTGCTATTATGTCTGACAGCCGCGTCAATAAGTGACAGGACTAAGCCACTCCCCCATATGCAGCCGTTCGCCCCCACGTGTGCACACATTGAAACCGCAATATCTTCCGGTCACATGGTTTATGCAGGACTCCAATCATAATCTGGTTGGCAATTTGGTTGGCATTTTCGGACCAATCAATGGACCGCTCAAACGGCGGGAAGTGTACAAACGATTGACCACAACGGTAAATTGTTTCAAGTCGATTGCTACAATCCCTATATAAACGAGCACAAAGCCATGTAGAGGCTTATCACTCCTGACGACGGCGTGTTAGCACGCTGAAACGCGCGTCGAGTTTTCATTTATTTATTTATTTATTTTCAGTGTGTTCACTTGGGTAGCACTTTATGGATTAGTTTAATTTAATTTAATTCGTTTTTAGCTACTTAGCCAGGAAGGTATTAGGGTATTAGGTAGGCACTTGTGAATTATCACTGTGCCGAGGTAACAGCAATAGTACCCTCTCTTTTAGAGACTGGGCTGTCTTTTTTCTTTTTGGCATTGGTTTTGGGGATTTTTTCCTTTCCCCCCTAAGGAGGTGCTCCTCCCTCCTCTGCCTCTGCTTATTCCTCTACCTATCTATGTTGTTTACAACCTTACAGTTTGGAGGTATTTGACCTCACCATATTAGGTTTGGGAATCTCTCTGTCAAGTAGTTGTTTGGTATTGAATGTGTTTTTACACATTTAGTCCCCTTGCCCTATCTTTCCTTCCTGTCTATTTTATTCCCTTACACCCTTAGGATTATTAAAGGTAGGGACTCCCTTTATAATTATAACTCTTTCACCTAGGGACCTTTGGGTTCCACATTCATCCTTCTTTATGTTCATAATTCCTGGGTTATTTCCCAGTACGGAAGAGTTATTAGGGCTTTATCAAATACTTCTTTATTGTAAATCCCTCCCTTGCATGGGAGAATCCTTTATAAGACAGTGTGTGAATAAATCTGTAGTTCCTGTTTTAACCCTCAAAGTGAAGTGTCGTCTCATTATTGGGGGAGGATTTATTGCATGCTGTTCCAGTTTGACTGCTAGGAGTGCAAACCTATTCGTATGGTTCCTATTCAACTGTCTACAGCATTCAGAGGCTTAAGAAGATTTATATGCTTCTCTGATTCGGTGATTGTGGTGTCGGCTAGAGTGCTTGGAGGCCTCAGGAAGCGCTAGGAGCATCCTTTAACGGAGGTACCCAGTCGGGTGCCAGGTGATCCGTTACACTAAGAATGCACTAATTGAATATAAAAAAATTGAATTTTAGAGAGTGAAATTCAATAGACTTTTTTATTTTAATTGTCAAAGTAATCAATTGAAGAAAATTATCTAAAAATATAAAGCTCTTAATCAAATCAGACAATGGGCTACCAAATCTATCTCGTGTAATTACACCCTTTCTTGATTCTTAGGTTACAAACTCCCAAAAGGATGTCTTACGTCCAAGGGAGCCTTAACTGGTAAGACGGACAGGAAGCCATTCTCTTGTCTCTCCCTGTCCCTGTTAGAGTCACACGGCTCCATAAAAAGTTAAATTTGCTAGCAGATAAAGTAAACAAAGCTTTTCATTTAATGGCTATTCCCATAGAAAAACTCACTATAGAACAAGAACAGTAAGAATGGTTGCCCTGCAGAATAGATTACCCCTTGATTATCTATTAGGGGCACAAGGAGGACTATATAAACTAGTGGGTGAAGAATGTTGTAGTTATATTACTGATCAGTCTTGGTCAATGTCACGGAGTATAACCCTAACGCAGAGTTTAGGATAGCAAGGAACGGACAAAGGAAATATAAATGTCTTACCAGGCTTCGTGGCCAGACTAAACATTTGATAGCGTAAAGAGTAGTCGAAATACAAGCCGAGGTCTGGGTAACGGAGAGACAGCGAAAACGAGAACTAGCCAGAGTCAGGTAAATGGTAATAATCAGAAGGGCAAGCAAGACAGGCAAGGGTTAAAGGGTTAAGAGAAACACAGTCAGGAAACAAAGCCAAGGTCAATACCAGAATACAATACAATAACACAAGTAATGCACAAGAGTACTGGGAACAGAAACCACAAGAGGGCACAGAATCTAGGGTCAGGTAAGTTTAAATAAGTCTATGTTTATTTTGATTGGTCCACGTCATGCCTGCACCCCAAATGGTGTGTGACTGGGGGCACCGGAATGACGAGGGCCAATGGAGGCTGACTGCAAGTTATGGTTATGGTTGCTGGGATGAGTACATATCCTGTGCAGATGTCCTATGTACTGATGCAACCTTGTCATGTAACTTTTGTTGTAACAAAGTATAAATATGTGCTCGGAGCCTGAATAAATTGTAGTAGTCTGCTTTGAAACAAAGTGTGTGTTTTACTGAAAGGCTGCTACCCAAACATTTGTGTCCAAAGGTGGGTGCATGGAACTCAAGGCCCAGAAGTTTAGCGTCCTTTACAGGAAGAAAAGTTAAACCCAAGGACTTGGATTCTTTACAATGCACTTGCTCCTAAGTTTGTTATGCTGCTTCTGAAGTGTCCTGCATCTAAACTTATGATATAGGCAGGGAGAGTGTGTCAGGTTGCTAGTTAGAGATGGGGGGTAACCCGTAGTAGAAATATATGAGACTGCGAAAAGAAAGGCTGATTGGTGGCTACTTGGAGAAGCTTTCCTGAGAGCTACAGGGTATGTAAACAAATCTGTCCTGTTTCAGCAGGCTTGTCACATGCCTAATCTCTTTTATGAAGGAACTTTTGGGGCCTCTCATTGAG
Source organism: Pelobates fuscus (assembly GCF_036172605.1). Lineage (NCBI taxonomy): Eukaryota > Metazoa > Chordata > Amphibia > Anura > Pelobatidae > Pelobates > Pelobates fuscus. The sequence continues at coordinate 110,097,902 of NC_086319.1, read as the reverse complement.
TTGTCACTTGGGCATCAGAGCAAGTTGCCCATGAGTAGAAGCATGCTATTGACCTTTCTATTCAGGAGCCATCATTGGCTCATAGCACCAGAGGGTGTGGTTACAGTGTTCACAGGAGAGCGGAGGAAGCCGAGTTAAAGAGAGCTGAAGCATTATACATGTGCACTGCAGGTGTTAGAATCAAACACAATACACATAATAAACACACAGAGACAGTTATGTGCATAAAAAGGCCTTTCGTTTATTTTACAAACACATTGTAACAATAACTTTACTCACTTTCAAAACAACATAACTTGTTATCCCAAATCTCCTGTCTCATAAACCAACCAGAGGGCTTACCATAGTGCTGCCCTAAATAGCCCGAACATAAACATATCAATAACCAATACCACAAGGACAGGAAAAATAATTGCAGCTTGCGGGGGCATCATGACGCCAAAATTAATGCCCTCACGACGCTGAGTGAGCTCGTGCACCGCGCATCCAATTAACCCTCCCAACCTTACAGTGCACAGTGCAATTGACCATGTGCCGTCTTGTGCACTGCAGGTGTTAGAATCAAACACAATATACATAAAAAACACACACTATATATATATATATATTTATATATGTAATAAAAACACACCAAGACAGATATCTGCAAGAAAAGGACATGGTCTTTTTACTTTAGTTTACTAACATATTGTAACAATAACTTTACTCACTTTAAAAACAACATCATTTGTAACCAAACATCTCCACTCAGAGATTTAACTCATGGCTTACCATAGTTCTGCCATAAATAGCCAAAACCTAAACATATTAATAACCAATACCATATAGTCTACCCGCTGCAGCATTCAACTAATGCTGAAGCCCACCCCATCAGACCATGGCCTTAATAATCATATTTTGTAAATTTTTATTAAAAATATCCAGACCAATGTTACAGAGATGGGGTACCGTCACTAGCATACAAACCAACACACTGACCCTCGATATCAACATGGCGAAAGGTAAAACCACCAATTGATGGCATACATTTCTCCATGGATTTATTAAGCTTGTGCCTTACTCCTTCTAGCAGTTTGTGAATCGCATTGCGCAACCACACTAGTCTCTTAACTATTTCTGACTAGATAATGAAAAAATCGGAATATATTTGTTTCACCTGCCATATGTCTTCTTTAAACTGATGCATTAAAACCACAGACTTGACTCTACAACATCATTACCCCTGTAATGCAAATACAATAACACTCAGCCAAGATAACCAAGTGCTACAACTTCACAACACATCAATTACACTTTCTCTTTTCAAACCTCTAACTCCATCCCAAAATAACAACACAGTCCTTTTATCATAAATTTTCGCCGTATCTTCTTTCCACGGCTTGGCATGTGCCCAGTGGATAAATGAATGGCCTAGCCTACAATCCACACGACCATTTGACTTTCACCTGAAACAGGTGACGGTGCAAGGGACCTGAAAGCCTTACAATTAAAATGGGACAAGGCATCAGCAATACAATTAGTTTTACCACTTATATGCCTAGCATTTACCCGTATGTTGTGTACCAGGCAAATTAAAACTAGTCTCCTTAGTAAATTAATCACCAGGGAAGTTTTCGCTCGAAGGTAATTGATTACCCAAACAATTCCCAAATTGTCACAGTGGAACCTGATTCTTCTATTAGCTAATTCAGCACCCCGTAACTCCAGTGCAACAACTATGGGGAATAGTTCTAAAATAATTATCTTGGTCTATCCCTTCTCAACCCATGTCTGAAGCCATCCCGTAGCTACCAATTTACCTTGGAAATAAATACCGAAGCCATGTGAGCCAGCTGCATCAGTAAAAATATTCAATTCCTGATTTGAAACTAATTTGCTTTGCCAAAAAGTAAAACCATTAAAGTTACTCAAAAAAATATTCAAACCATGTAAATCTTCCTTCATCTGACTGGATACACAAATATGACTATGTGGCTTTTTTAGCCTGGTCAACCCTGGACATATGCCTGGTAAAGACTCTAGCCATAGACATTAACATTGATGCAACATTCAATTTGCCCAAACAGGCTGTAACATCTTAACTGTTGTTTTATTAACACCTAATAAATATAAAATTTCTTGTTTCATCTTGCTAATCCTCAGGTAAAGGAAATTTAATTTTTTCAGAGTCAATGATAAGTCTTAAAAATTATAAACAGGTAGTAGGCCATACTGTTTTTTCCCCCAGCCAATGCAATACCAAATGTCTTAGTGATAAGCATAAAACACAAACAAATGGATATGTGCACAAAACAGAACAAGTAAAAAAGGCGCTTGACCAAGGTCTAAAAAAATAGTATGAAATAGTGACTGTAAAAATCCAAAATCAGCTCCTTTTAAAGTGTAAAAGCTCTGAAGACACATATAATAAACCATAAATAGAAAAAAGGTGCACTGTGCCTTTAAAAACAGACTAAACTATTAAAGTGCACAATATTACATAAGTGTTCTGTGTTATATTGCTTCCCAATCAACAATATTATGTGCAAACAACAGCAATTCCGTGCTAATGGAATAAAGTGCAAATACAAATGTAAATTAAAAGCTCCAGTGCTTATAGAGGATAATAGAGAAAAGCACTTACTTTAAATAACTCACTTATTAAATTCTCAATAAGGATATGTCACCTCCAAAATTTGCAGAAACAAATAATATAAACAAAAAAAGAAAATATATAGTGTAATACAGTATGAACAAAAAATATGTGAGAAGGCTAATGTTGAAAACTCACTCACAAGTGGAGAGCAGAGAAGCCTATATATAACGCCTATATATGCACTCCACTCCAATGAGTAGCAGCAGCAAGGAAAAGAATGTAGCATCAAGTGAATTCAAACTTCTTTATTTAAAAAAATATCCAAATAAACAGTCTTTGCCCATCACCTTCCAACTGAACCTCCTTCCCTGTGCGCGGATACAGTCCCTCCTGTTTGCTGCCGGCTTAGCGAAGACCCGGGCTGTGAATGCATAGACATAGAACACATAGACACCGCACGTCTATGGTATTGTGTGCTGAGCGTTGAGGAATGCAGGCGCCATCTTGGACCAGTCGCTGCTCTACTGAAGCTATTGAAGAATCCTTAGAAAGTCCATCTCACAAAAGGCAAGTGAAGGACTTGGGGCACTTAATACCCCTGCCCCTTAATACCCCTACCCCTAGTCCTTAATACCCCTTAATAACCCTAGTCCTACCCCTTAATACCCCTACCCCATGTCATTAATACCCCTACCCCAGCACACTATGTGTATTAACACTGTGTGTGCTGGGGTAGGGGTATTAAGGACTATGTGTGCTGGGATAGGCTGGGGTAGGGGTATTAATGACATGGGGTAGGACTAGGGGTATTAAGGATTAGGGGTATTAAGGGGTAGGACTAGGGGTATTAAGGGGTAGGACTAGGGGTATTAAGGAGTAGGGGTATTAAGGACTAGGGGTAGGGGTATTAAGGGGTAAAGGTATTAAGTACCCCAAGTCCTTCACTTACCTTTTGTGAGATGGACTTTCTAAGGGTTCTTCAATAGCTTCAGTAGAGCAGCGGCCGGTCCAAGATGGCGCCCGCAATCCTCGACGCTCAGCACGCAATGAGGCGTCTATGTGTTCTATGTCTATGTGTGAATGTCCCAAACACTTCATGGTGGGCGGAGCTACATCCATGACGTTGTGCGTGATGACGGGATGCTACGTGATGATGGGTTTCGCCTGGAATCGGCTTCCGCAGATCACTCCCCTTTCTGCTGCTGTTTTGCTTTTAAATACACCCATGATGGGTGTGTCAAAGTCCTATTATAACTGTCCATTGGTTATGTAAATGAGTTCTTAATGAGCGTTCATCCCAAATCATAGTGGTATATCCACTAAACAGTCAATTGTGATATACATAAAAAAATATATATATTGCAGAATATCTTGATAAACTCCTACTATTAAAACATACAGAACAGATCAATATATAAGAAAACATACAGAACAGATCAGTATAGAAAAAACCTACTCAATAAAGAAAAAAAATATATACTACCCATATTAACCCCTTAAGGACTGAGGACGGTTCAGGACGGTCATCTGCATTTTTGCGTTGCCGAGCGATGACGGTCCTGAACCGTCCTAACTTTAAGATGTACTTACCCGATCGCCGCCGTTCCCCCGGCGGCGATCGGCGGTGCTCGCATTGTGGGGAGACTGCCTGCAGCCCAGACAGTCTCCCCATGGCGAATTAGGACCCCTGGGGCCATGTGATCGCTCAACAGAGCGATCACATGGTCACAATAGGTGTCCATGTGTCTGCCTGCAGGGGGACTGTCTGTGCTGACAGGCAGTCTCCCTGCTAGTGTAAAATCAAAGAAAAAATAAAGTTAATGTTAATAATAAAAAAAATTATATATATGTGTGTATATATAGGATATATAGACATATATTATATCTATATAATATATGTCTATATATCATATATATAATATCATACTATGTGTATTTTTATATTAATATGTACATATATTAATATAAAAATACACTTATAATTAAATTACACACGTGTATATATATAATATATATAATAACTATATATTGTATATATATATTATTATAAAATACAAATAAGTAAATTAAATTAAATTAAAAATGTTAAAAATAATAATAAAAAAAAAAAATGATATATCTACATGAAATTTTATTCTAACTGTATTTTGATATTAAAATATATACATTTATATCAAAATACACTTAGAATGAAATTGTATATATATCCATGTATATATAAATAAATAAAAATAATCCGAAATATACATTTGTTTATATACAAAATTACATAAATAATTATATAAATATACACGTAGACTTCAAATATATAAATGTGCATATATATTTAAATTCTACGTGCATATTTATGTAATGTTTTTACATAATTAAATAATTTTATTAATTGCAATTTGAGGGACCTGCCTGCCAACCCAGGCCGAAATTGCAGAGAATTTAATTTGCTAGCACTGTATTTTACCTTGTAACTTTCTAAGACACCCTAAAACCTGTACATGGGGGGTACCGTTTTACTCGGGAGACTTTGCTGAACACAAATATGAGTGATTCCAAACAGTAAAACCTATCACAGCGATGATATTGTCAGTGAAAGTGACTTTTTTCAAATTTTTCACACACAAACAGCACTTTTACTGATGATATAATTGTTGTGATACGTTTTCCTGTTTTGAAACACTAATATTTGTGTTCAGCAAAGTCTCCCGAGTTTAACAGTACCCCCATGTACAGATTTTATAGCGTTTTTGAAAGTTACAGGGTCAAATATATGGGTCAAATATTTTTACATTGAAAATGGCCAGGTTGGTTACGTTGCCTTTGAGAGCGTATGGTAGCCCAGGAATTAGAATTACTCCCATGATGGCATACCATTTGCAAAAGAAGACAACCCAAGGTATTGCAAATGGGGTATGTCCAGTCTTTTTTAGTAGCCACTTAGTCACAAACACTGGCCAAAATTAGCGTTCAATTTAGTTTTTTACTTTTTCACACACAAACAAATATGAACGCTAACTTTGGCCAGTGTTTGCGACTAGGTGGCTACTAAAAAAGACTGGACATACCCCATATTGAATACCCTGGGTTGTCTACTTTAAAAAAATATGTACATGTGGGGTGTTATTCAGAGAATTTTGACAGATAATAGTGTTACAATGTCACTATTGAAAAATTTGAAAAAATGTATGTTTTGAAACCACAATATCCTACTTGTACCTATAGCCCTATAACTTGCAAAAAAAAAAGCAAAAAAGCATGTAAACACTGGATATTTTAAAACTCAGGACAAAATTTCGAATCTATTTAGCAGTTTTTTTATTCGCTTTTGTAGATGAGTAAAACTTATTTTTTTCATTTTTTTCATCATGTTTTTTATTTTTTTTAAATTAAATTACATGAGATTATATAAATAATGTTATGTAAAGAAAGCCTTTTTTGTCCTGAAAAAAACAACATATAATTTGTATAGGAACAATAAATGAGAGAGCGGAAAATTACAGCTAAACACAAACACCACAAAAGTGTAAAAAGAGGCCTGGTCGCAAATGTACAACATCTCAAAAACAGTCCAGTCCTTAAGGGGTTAAAATAAACATATGCATAAACAGAAATATCCTAAATATACGCCTGTATAAAAGAATATATGCCTATATAAAAAATATTGTAAAAAATATTTTTTTTCTCTTTACTATACCTTATAAAAAAAATATACAAATTAAATTCAATATTATTTGGTTCTAAAGTCCCTAATTTATGCACCCACCTCATTTCTTCCTTTCCTATTGTAATTAAAAGGTTTCCTCCTTTCCAAGATTTCTTAACTGTTTGTATCCCTAAAAGCATTAAGGCTTGTCAATCCTTGTTGTGGCATTTTTTAAAATGAGCTGATACGCTATGTTGTTCAAAACCCTTTTTAATATTGTATATATGCCCATAAATTCTTTTCTGCAGAGGATGGATGATGTGGCCTACATATTGTAGACCACATGGACATATTAATAAATAAATAAAGTTTTTGCTAATATACGTAATATATATATATATATAATCCTTAATATAAAAATTCTCTTCCTTACATTTGGTTTAACATTTATTTATTCCTTTCAATGTTCTGTTTTTTTTTATTTTTTAAATTCTTTATTTTTTGTGCATAGGTACTTACAAACATATCTCATGTGCCACAACAGCACTAATCATGTAATCATCAGGGTTATCACAGTGACTTTACTGAAAGAAGCACTTTTGTATTTAATAAGTTTTAGAGAAGCTGGTTGTAGTAGACATACTAAAATAACTGGGAACTGTCTGGTACATCGCCTTAGAAAATTTAAAGCGAGAAAGTCTCGTATTATGAAGCTATAGGGCAGCGGGTACCTCGCTGGCGTGGGGGGGTCTAAGCATTGTTGTGTCAAACTTTAGGTCTGGGGTTGGATGGCCTACTGTGCCGGCTCTGGTGTGGTAGCTTCTATCCCCCTGGGGTTAAGCTGTTGCGGGTGGTTTAATGTGCCCGTCTGCACCATTCTATGGGACCCCAATTACCCCTGGGGGGGGGGGGGGTGATGCTCAAAAGGAGCTTCATGTAAAACGCCATAGAGTATCCATGGCTACGGTTGCTAGCGCTCTGTGTCAGAGATAAATACAAAATTTAAAGCAACATGGAAATTAGCAATTCAAAAGAAAGTGAGAAGGAGAACATAGGCAAGAACAAAAGCAAAAAACAAACTGTCAACGACATGTTATATGTCTGAGTCCATCAGATGCAGTAAGTAGTGCTGCAGAAGTATGATGGTCTGGCAACTTGGTGTTTTCGGAGACGCCTCAGGTTTTGGCTGCTGACTTGTTTGCCGGCCCTGCTCCTCTGGGGACGAAGGGGACCACTGTCGCGGGGTTCCAGGTGGAGCCGTTGGCCGATGTAGTGCTGGACCCTGACGGGAGCTGAGGGGTCGAGGGTATACCCAGTGTTGGCAGCAGTTCATCTGCTCCTTGCAGGTCACGGACGGTGTGGGATACAGTTCCGTGGATGATAAGCAGAGAGCGTGATCCTCTCCAGTGGTAGGTGATGTTATGCTGGCGCAGGAGAGCAGTGAGTGGTTGTAGTGTGCGTCGCCATGCCAGAGTGGACCCTGACAGATCTGCGTAGAAGGAAAGCTGCATGTTTTCGAACGGGTATGGTGAGTGGTTCCGTGTGGCTTGCATCACCGCCCGTTTGTCGCCTTGGTTCTGGAATTGGACTATGAGGTCTCGTGGGGCTTTTGTTGGGGCTTTAGCTGACCTCGGCAAGCGGAACATGTGTTCAATGGGCACCTGTCTGGCTTGTTTGGGGGGTAGGAGCGAGTGTATCAGTCTCCTCAGTGTATGAGGGAGCTCAGACTCCGGTATGTCCTCTCCTATACCTCGGATTTTGATGTTCCGATTGCGGCTCTTATCTTCCAGTGTTGCTAAACGTTGCTCATAGGTGAGGTGCTGTTGTGTGAGAGTTTGGACTGATTGCTGCAAGCGTTGGGCATGTTGCTTAGCGCCTTGGGAGTCTGCCTCCAACGTGCTTAGTCGGCCTGTCAGGCCCTGCAGGTCTGCGCGCAGCTGGGCCATGTCGGCCTGAATCGTCGTTTGGAGCTCTGCCAGGAGGCCCCTCATGACCGAGACGGTCACCGGTGAGGAGTCGGGTCTCGGAGGTGACTGGCGGGGTGGCATCCCCGTATGTGGAGTCATCATTCCTGCTTCAGTGGTAAAGTCATCGGATATTTCCGAGCTGTAGCCGTCGTAAGCGGCCATATTTGGGCCTTGGGCGCCCAATGCGTTTTTCCACATGTCTCCAATGTTTTGTTGTTGCCGTGGGTTGTCAGGCTTCGGTTTTTTAGATTTGCGACCCATGTCGTTAGCGGTAGTCGGTGGGTCAGTTTAATGCTGGTTCTGCGCAGTTGGGTTCTCGGTATCAGGCCCAATGTGCTGTTTTATTGGAGAGCTCTTTCGGCGTGTGGCCATTCAGGTCCGTTGCTTGGCTCCGCCCCCCTCAATGTTCTGTTTTTACTGCATTTACAACCTACATATTTTCCACAGGAATAAAAAACACTTTTATTTTTAAGAAATTTCGTTGTTGTTTCAATTCTAGGGTGATTAAAAGTCAACATTCGTTTAAAATTAATTGCTCCTCTAAATGTAATAAACGGCTTTTCCTGAAAATTTTTGGATAATTCCTTATCTTTTTTTAGAAGGAGCCAATGTTTGTTAATTATATATTTAATCTTAAATCATTATTACAATAAAAAACCAAAGGCAAAACAATTAGCTGATCCTGTCCCAATTTGCTTACTTTATCAAATGCTTTATTTAATATTGTCTTAGGATATTTATTTTCCATAAATGTATTTATTAAAATACTAGCTTGTTCCTTAAAAGTGTCATTATCTGTACAGTTCCTTCTTAGTCTTTAGAGTTTTCCTTTTGGAATATTATCCAACCAGGGGCATAGTGTTCGCTACTATATAAAATGTAACTTTTAGCGTCCACTTATATTCCCTTTATCTAACAAAATCTCCAAATCTAGAAAATTAATATTAGATTTAATGTAAGTGCTTTTGAGATGAATCCCCCAAACATTCTTATTTATTCTATCTAAAAAGATATCTAAATTTTCCTGAGGTCCCTTCCATAGAAAAACCAAGTCGTCAATGTATCTATGGTACGTGACCAGGCTTGCCCTCCATTCTGGGCTATCAAAGATGTACATATTCTCCCAACCAGGTATGAATAAATTAGCGTAGCTGGGGGCGAACTTGGTCCCCATAGCATTCCCTTGACACTGCAGATAAAATTTTGAATTAAAAGAAAAATTATTATATGCTAAAATCCAACGTATATTCTCCATTAAAAATGTAATATGTTCTGTGTCGAATTTCTCTGAGTTTTGTAGACATTCTTGGACTACTTTACAGCCCAAGTTATGCGAAATGGAGGTATGGGGATGACACATCACTTGTGACCAAAAAGAATGTGTCCTCCCATTTTATATCCTTTAAAATTTTAATGATGTCTCTAGTGTCTTTAAGATATGAGGGCATTACTTTAACCAAATCCTGTAGCCAGCTATCTACATACTGGGATACATTTGCAAAAACAGACCCTATCCCTGAGACGATAGGTCTTCCTGGGGGGCATTTTGCATCCTTGTTGACTTTTGGGAGGGTATAGAAGACCGGCATTCTTGGAAATCCTAAAGAATAGATAACTGGAGAGTAAACCTCTCTAGTTAAAATATAAACTGCGCATATAAATATACTCTCAAAAGAAGGGGATTGATCTTTCTTTTTTGTAACTATTTATAGGTTTTAAGTGATTGAGGTAGAGATGCACTTAATATAAGGTGTGTCTATAGTAAAATCTGTGTAGGTATTTGGTTCAAAATATGCTGCTTCCTTTTGAGAAAGTATCCCTACACTTTCTCTATAAGATATATAACCAGTAATAGTGATGAGAACACTTCTATTTATATTGAAAAATATTTTGTTGGTAAAAAAAATATTGCATAAGAAAACATTGAAAAACAAAAACTAAATTTTAAATTGAAAAAGGTAAAAAGTCTTAAGAGTGAGAATAGAATTTAAGTCCAACCTGGTGATGAAGAGAGAGAGAGGCTCTATGTTCTCTCGTTCCGTTGGTCTCAGATGTTGCTGTAAGTGTATGGGTAAAAAAATCCAGAAGAATATGTTGAAAACATCTTCTGTGACTGAATCAATGCGGTATAGTTCGGCTTCAACTTTATCTGTACAGATGTAGGTAATAGTACCTTGTGCATTGAATTCCTCCATGGAAACTGATGTGATAAATTATAAAGTTGAGGGTTTGCCGGTCAGTCTGTAGTGAGCGGGGATCTCCCTTCGCATGAATGCTTTCCTAGCTGAGCGTGCTCGAGCTGCTGGAATAGTACGGTAGCTCTCTGTTGATCTTCGTGTGAGGTCTTGACTCGATGGTTCTGCTAATCCTACGCGTTTCGTAAATCTGCACTTACTTCCTCAGGGAATATTGTTGAATATCGGATGCTGAGAAGGATTTTCTTTTATAGGTTGCTGATCTGGATTATCATAATAACTTGTGTGCAGGTGGAATGAATATACAATTTGTATCAACAGGACCACATATTTGCAACATTATATTGGATAATCATACTAAATAAAAACTGTATATATATAAAAATTTGTTTAGACCACAAAGCTTATTTTTGTATACTGATCTTTATATATTTCGGTTTCTAAGATGTACTGAAAACCATTGGTATATATGTTAATAGCCTGGCTAATTAGGAAAAAAAAAATATATATATATATATATCTGCATGTTGACTAACTGTTTTAAAAAATAAGCATATATGGTATTTACTGAATTATATCCTTCTTCATTGGAGATTAATCCCATTATATTATTTTTTCACCGTTAGAACATTATTCATAAGCATGATGTTGATATTGTTGTATTAAGAAAATGTAAGATTTATATAAATGAGTAATGTTTCAGGGTGCAGTTAATTGGTTTCGTTTAAAAAATTGTTTTTAAAAATAAATTGATACGGTATGATTGATAAAAAATGAAAATGGAAATAGAATAAAGAATATATAAAATATATATAAAAAAAATATTTTAAAAAAATAAATATATATATATATATATATACCTAAAATTAATGTGAATACTATAGGGCTGACGGGAATTTATGGAAGAAATATATATCTAATGTGTACCATCTACTGAAAGGCTGCCAGATCTAGGTCTTTATTCAGTCCTCCATTATAGAGTGTCACCATCTTGAAAATCCAATATGATTCTCCTTGTCGCAAGATTTTTAGCCTGTCTCCGCCTCTTTTGGTTGGTTGGATGGTTTCTATTCCTTTTATTGATAAACCTTTGGGGTCTCCATTGTGTGCTTCCAAAAAATGTAGTGGGACTTTATGGTTGGTGCATTTTCTTTTGATTGCCCTTATGTGTTCACATATTCTTGTTTTCAATTTCCAACACGTTCGGCCTATATACTGTTTGCCACAAGGGCATTCTATGAGGTAAACAACATATGACGTGTTGCAGTTAATTAATCCATTACTGTTTCCTTTCATTATTGTGATTGGAGGAGAAACACTTGTTCTTTTGTTTTATAAATGTTATACAAGTTATACAATTTTTTCCTTCCACATTTAGACGTTCCTTTCAATGATAAATTTCTAGAGGGATTTTTTGAATGATTTTCTTGGTTTTTACGTGACATACTGGGTGCTACTAAATTCTAAAATTGTTTGGTTCTTTCTAAACACTATTCTAGGCTTGGGATTGTTGATACACATGGCTTTGTCCTGGGTGATGATGTGCCAGTGTTTCCATATAATTTTCTTGATATTTGCTGCCGCTGAATTGTAAGTAGTTACAACATTTGGTAGAGGTTTGTTTTCCTTCATGTTGGAAGGAGTTTCTGTTATTGATTTCTTATTTGTAAAATAATTTCTCTATCCATTTTCCAGACTTCATTACACATTTGTTGGAGATGACAGTGATTGTAATGTTTTGGTACAAATTTGGTGGTAAGATTATTAAGTTCATCCTCTAATTCCTTAGGTCTGCTACAGTTTCTCTTGATTCGCATGTTTTGGGAATATTTTGGATCCAACCTTGATGATGTGCACTTCTGGCACCCAGAAACCCATTGCAGTCTACTGCTTTCCGATGGTTCTTGAAAATTCTACTTTTAAAAAAACATAGTCCTTACTTTTTGTTCATACTGTGTTACACTATATATTTTCTTTTTTTGTTTATATTATATGTTTCTGCGAATTTCAGAGGTGACATATCCTTATTGAGAATTTAATAAGTGAGTTATTTAATGTAAGTGCTTTTCTCTATTATCCACTATAAGCACTGGAGCTCAAGGTCTGGGCCCCCCGGCGCCTGCACCCGAGTCCCCCCCCCCCCGAGTCCGCCCACAGGCATGCAGTGTCTGCAGGGCCGGTGCAAGGATTTTTGCCGCCCTAGGCAAAAGTAAAGTTTGCCGCCCCCCCATGTGACATCACAGTGCGCCACCCATATGATCTGCCATGTTAACTAACACAGTGCTGCAGTGCCGCCGTGTTTACATTAAAAGGCCTGCAAGGACAGGCTATAGACACCAGAACCACTACATTAAGCTGCAGTGGTTCTGGGGACTATAGTGTCCCTTTAATGTGAGGTAAATTAGAGATTAGTGCCACGAATAATATACTAGATTGCCTACTTACAACCAGATGAGGATGATGATGGGCTTCAGCTGCCGTCTGGCTCCACTGGTCTGGTGTAGAACAGGCTCTCTGGAGGCGGTTTGTAACTGTGGTCACAAAAATCAATGTTCTGGGAGAATGGGAAACAGCTCAATTTTTTGAGGGCCCTTTACACAGGGGGGGGGGGTGTCCTGATGTGTGTAAGGAATGCATTGTGTGAATCTGTGTTTGTATGTGTAAGGGCTGCAAGGTGAGTTTGTGTATGTATGGGATGCAGTGTGTGTGTGTCTGTAAGGGATGCACTGAGTGTGTGGAAGGGGTGCATTGTTTGTTGCTGTGTGTAAGGGATGCATTGCTTGTGTATGTGTGTCTATGTGTAATGCATTGTGTGTTTTTCTGTGTGCAAGGGGTGCATTGTGTGTGTGTGATGGATGTCAATCTCTCCCCATACCCCCGTCAATTTCCTTCTTCTCCCCCTCCCTCTCATTGCCTTCTCCCCCCCTCCAATTTCCTTCTTCTCCCCCTCCCTCTCATTTCCTTCCTTCTCCCCCCTCCAATTTCCTTCCTCTCCCCCTCCAATTTCCTTCCTCTCCCCCTCCAATTTCCTTCCTCCCTCCCCCCTCAAATTTCCTTCCTCCCTCCCCCCTCAAATTTCCTTCCTCCCTCCCCCCTCAAATTTCCTTCCTCTCCCCCTCCCTCAAATTTCCTTCCTCTCCCCCTCCCTCAAATTTCCTTCCTCCCCCCTCAAATGTCCTCCCTTCCTCTCCCCCCCACTCCCTCAAATTTCCTCCCTTCCCTCCCTCTCCCCCACTCATACAAATTTCCTCCCTCCCTCTCCCCCCACCCCCACTCAAATGTCCTCCCTCCCACTCCCCCCCTCACTCAAATGTCCTCCCTCCCTCTCCCTCCCCACTCACTCAAATGTCCTCCCTCCCTCTCCCCCCCACTCACTCAAATGTCCTCCCTCCCTCTCCCCCCCCACTCACTCAAATGTCCTCCCTCCCCCCTCACTCAAATGTCCTCCCTCCCCCACCTCAAATGTCCTCCCTCCCCCCACTCAAATGTCCTCCCTCCACCCTCACTCAAATGTCCTCCCCCCTCAAATGTCCTCCCCCCTCACTCAAATGTCCTCCCTCCCCCCCTCACTCAAATGTCCTCCCTCCCCCCTCACTCAAATGTCCTCCCTCCCCCCTCACTCAAATGTCCTCCCTCCCTCTCCCCCCTCACTCAAATGTCCTCCCTCCCCCCTCACTCAAATGTCCTCCCTCCCCCACCTCAAATGTCCTCCCTCCCCCCCACTCAAATGTCCTCCCTCCACCCTCACTCAAATGTCCTCCCCCCTCAAATGTCCTCCCCCCCTCACTCAAATGTCCTCCCTCCCCCCCTCACTCAAATGTCCTCCCTCCCCTCTCACTCAAATGTCCTCCCTCCCCCCTCACTCAAATGTCCTCCCTCCCTCTCCCCCCTCACTCAAATGTCCTCCCTCCCCCCTCACTCAAATGTCCTCCCTCCCCCCCTCACTCAAATGTCCTCCCTCCCCCCTCACTCAAATGTCCTCCCTCCCCCCTCACTCAAATGTCCTCCCTCCCTCTCCCCCCTCACTCAAATGTCCTCCCTCCCCCCTCACTCAAATGTCCTCCCTCCCCCACCTCAAATGTCCTCCCTCCCCCACCTCAAATGTCCTCCCTCCCCCCCACTCAAATGTCCTCCCTCCACCCTCACTCAAATGTCCTCCCCCCTCAAATGTCCTCCCCCCCTCACTCAAATGTCCTCCCTCCCCCCTCACTCAAATGTCCTCCCTCCCCCCTCACTCAAATGTCCTCCCTCCCCCCCCTCACTCAAATGTCCTCCCTCCCCCCCCTCACTCAAATGTCCTCCCTCCCCCCCCTCACTCAAATGTCCTCACTCCCCCCTCACTCAAATGTCCTCCCTCCCCCCCCCCTCACTCAAATGTCCTCCCTCCCCCCCTCACTCAAATGTCCTCCCTCCCCCCCCCTCACTCAAATGTCCTCCCTCCCCCCCCCCTCACTCAAATGTCCTCCCTCCCCCCCCTCACTCAAATGTCCTCCCTCCCCCCCCTCACTCAAATGTCCTGACACCCGGCGGGCGCGCGAGGGAGCACTCTCCCTGGCTGAGTGCTTCCTCTTCAGCTCCCTCGCGCGCCGCGTACTGATGCCGGAGCCGGAAGATGACGTCATCTTCCGGCTCCGACATCAGTACGGTGCGCGAGGGAGCTGAAGAGGAAGCACTCAGAGGAGAGTGCTCCCTCGCGCGCCCGCCGGTTGTCAGCAGGGTCAGCCTCTGGGGGGCCCTGAGGTGACCGGCTGCTGGGCCCCCCAGGAGAAGAGGCTGGCCCAGTGGGTACATACCGGGGTCGCAGGACCCCCTGCGACCCGGTATGTTCCCACTGAATGTGGGGCCCGGACGACCTGAGCAGTCCGGGCCCCCCAGGACCGCCGGGCCCATGACAACCGTTGCGGTTGTCATGCCCTGATGGCGGCCCTGAGAATAGGTAATAACCTAAATGCTGTCTCAATGTGAATCTTAGCCTTAAGTGCACCCTGACCACACATGTCTCACACATTTCAAAGCATCTTCGCAGGAATTGTACGAAACAGAAATGATAGAGACATGAACCTCATCGTTCAAAGATTCACCATCAGGGTATGACAAGTGATGGATAAGTCTGTAAGTCCCTTTCTCTTTCTTGGGTAACAAACTGAGAGGGTACACTGAAATAACAGAAGGGTGGGACTGAAAAGGGGCCTTCAACTCTTTCTAAAGACATTTCTTAATTAATTTTATCTCTAACTATATCAATATTAAAATTAACAGAACTAAGATGCCTACAAATTGCAATGACGAACTGCAAACATTAATCTTAAAACCAAATGACAATCCATATTCAATTAACTATGCTATATGTGGGTTTGGATAGCAATTTAATTAAGGGATCAGATTTCATATTTTCATTCTCTTAAAACACAGAAAGGAGGGGTGACTCCCAGAAAAATTCAAACATTCATGCCTAAATTTGCATAAAATGGGCTATTTAAACTGCGGCTCATGAAAATCTGAACAGACGCCTTTGGCGCCCTTGAGAAATATCAGTTTGTGATCTGTATGGGCTCTGTGAAAATCTGCTTGGTAACATTATACTTACCCAAGAACCCACATCCTACTTTCCCCATCTTAAGAGTTTGAGGATAGATCATTTTTGCCTAAATATATCATCATGATTACACCAGGATAATCTTGAAAAATTCTTCCAAAATGCCTCTAAAATTGACTTCAAATGAAAATGGCCATTAGCTTTATCATGATTGTGTTCACAATAAACACTAGCAAAAATGCAAAAGGCTTGAAGCCAATTGATAAAAGACCTGGGGACTGGTGTTTTCCTATCTTCCTTTTTGTCCTGCTTCAAAAAAAACAATTTTGAAGCCGGTAACAATGATAAGTTATCAATATATTAATCATTCCATATTTTATCCTTAATGGAGCCCGAGTCCATCAGGTTCATCACACGTAGTCCATCAGGTTTAAGGGGACACTTTAGGCACCAAAACAACTTTAGCTTTATGAAGCAGTTTTGGTGTATAAACCATGTCCCTGCAGTCTCAAATCACTTTGTTTATGCAGCTATTGGCACACATCCCTGCAGGTGACTTACACAGCTTTCCTAAACATTTCATGTAAAGAGAGATCTAATGTTTAAACTTCCTTTATTGAAAATTCTGTTTAATTTTTAATTTCTTATCTCCTTCTCTGTTAATACCTGCTACAGACTTCAGGACATAAATTCACAAAGGAGAAGATTAAAACTTCTAAATCAAGTTAACATCTGATAATTGAATAGTGAGACTGCAGGGGCATTGCCTATACACTAAAACTTCTTCATAAAGCTAAAGTTGTTTAGGTGAATGTAATGTTCCTTTAGGAACACTACATGATACCAGACACATTTCAGAAAACATTATTGATCAGTAATCAATGCTAGACTGTAATGTGCTGCCACACTGATTAATTATAGAATAATGTAAATCAAATCCAAAATTCCAAAAGAGTAAAATACATAAGGCTAGATTATGAGTAATTTGTAAACATAATCAAAAATTACATTATCAACTCCATAGATTTTAATACATTTTGATTCTTGGACATCTTGGGCCCGTCTCACCTTAACGGGTTGAAACACTGTTGTGAAGAGGGCTGTTCGCTCTGCCACCTGGTTTCCACCAATGTCCAAGGTTTCAATAAACATGAACATAAAGGTATATACTCTTCTCACACAGTCTTTTTTTTTAATGATGAGCTAGTGATAGGCTGTAATGATCAGCTGATGCTTTTAACCTATTAGCCGTGCCAATCCTGAGATTTCCTCATATGTACAGTATGTGTGTTGACGTGTCTATTATGATTTTAAAATGTTGTTTGTATGTAAGTAAGAGTTATTTACTTCGGGGGGGGGGGGTGGAGTGGGCCAAGTTTGGGCGCAGGGGACTGTGAAGGGGGTTCTTGGGGGGTGGGCTCAGGCGGAGATGTGGGGGCCCCGGTGGGCACGGCAGAAGCAGGGGTTCACCTGAAGCAGGAGGTGAAAGAGAAGATATGGAAGGGGGAGTTCTGCGAGATAGTTTCACTTCTCCCCTTGGAGGACTTTATTGACCTCAAGGAGGAGGATAAGAAGGATGAGAAGAAGGAGGAGGAGGAAAAACGGAAACGGTATCGCAAGATACCGAAGTCCTTTGGCAATTGGTTACGGGCGATCTGTGTACTGACCGGCGTCCTGGGCGAGAAATCGCAGGGAATATGCTCATCGCTGTTCTGCTACCTGGACGGAATTTGGGAATCATACCGCACTTATGGCGGGCTGGCATGGTGGCAGTATGACGAGCATTTCCGGCAGCGGCTAGCAGCCAATTCGGGTATGAGGTGGGATCAGATGGACTTGCCTCTCTGGATGAAGCTCATGATAGCGCAGAAGGCGCAGCCCTTTCAGCAAATGGCCGGCACAAGGGGGCAGTCCGCTTCATCGGCCACCTTCCATAAGGGCTTATGCTGGCTTTTCAACGAAGTGGGTAACTTCCTGTCACTTCAAACACGAACGCTCGGGCTGCGGGGGCTCCGACGGGCTTAGCCAATGCTTCAAGAAGGGAAAGTTGGGGGGAACTGGAGTATCTTCCTCGGCCAGGGGGGCGCACCCTCTGCCCCGGCGCTTAAGCCCAGTGAAGCTATACGCGATGGAGCCATGGCTAAGCCGCTACGGTAATAGGGTGGATGCCAAATTGCTCCGGGTTGGTTTCGGGCTGGGTTTCTTTATTCCCTTCCGGGACAGGGGCGGGACATGGGGGTTGTGCAACCTCAAGTCGGTGGCAGAGTTCCCGGGGGTGGTGTGGGAAAAACTGGAAAAAGAAGTGCTGTTGGGTGGTCCCCCAAAAAGGATCTGGGGAAATTTAGGCTCATTCACCACCTCTCCTACCCGAAAGTGACGAAAAAGTGACGACATTGACAAAAAGGGGGCTGGGTGTAGGGCTTTGATGGCCAAGGTTGACGTGGAGGCGGCATTTAGTCTGCTACCGGTTCACCTGGAATGTCATCACCTTCTAGGGTGCTTCTTCGACAGGGGGTACTTTGTTGATTTGTGTGTCCCGATGGGCTGTTTCATTTCTTGCTCCTACTTTGAGAAGTTCAGTTCCTTTTCTGGAGTGGGCGGTGCGGGTTGAGGCATTGAGCAAAGCGGTGGTGCACTATCTGGACGATTTTCTCTGCGTGGGGCCAGCTGACTCCTCCACCTGTTTGCACCTGCTGCGGACCATTGAATGGGTTGGGGGCCAATTTGGAGTACCGCTGGCAGCGGATAAGACGGAAGGCCCGACGGCATGCCTTAGTTTCCTGGGCCTGGAGATAGATTCGGTGCTCGGTGAGTGTCGGCTGCCTCTTGCGAAGCTAGTGGGGCTGCGCAGTGCGGTGTCCGCAGTTGTCCGGATGCACAAGGTGACCCTTCGGCAATTACAATCGCTGATTGGGATGCTCAATTTTGCCTGCAGGGTAATTCTGATGGGAAGGGTTTTCAGTCTGTCTGTGGCTACAGAGGGTGTGCAATCCCCACATCATTTCATCAGGGTGTCGTCATCCATGCAGGCTGACTTGGGGGTATGGATGTCTTCTTGCGGGATTTCAATGGGACTGTGTTTTTCCGGCAGGCTGGCATGTTAGTTGCGGAGCTTGAGCTCTTTACTGATGCGTCAGGTAGCGTGGGTTTTGAGGCCTACTTCGGCGGGAGTTGGTGTGCGGAAAGGTGGCCAGATGCATGGGGACAGAGCCCCCTCATTCGTAACCTGGCTTTCCTGGAATTGTTCCCAGTGGTGGTGGCGCTGGCCCTTTGGGGCGATAGACTGCGGGACCGGAAGGTGGTCTTCTTCTCGGACAACATGTCCGTGGTGCATGCAGTAAATAATTTGTCGGCTTCATCGAAGCCGGTAGTGAGGCTATTGTGGCGCTTTGTTTTACTATGCATGTCTCTTAATGTAGTTTGTGCCTGGGTACTTGAACGTAGTGGCTGACGCTTTGTCTCGTTTTCAGTGGTCCCGGTTTCGGACAGTGGCTCCAGGGGCGCTAGATGTGGGGCAGGCTTGCCCAGACTAGATGTGGCAGCTTGGAGCGTCCTGCTTGGGGGACTCGTGAGGGCATCTCTGGCACCAGCCACTTGGGCCACCTACAGTAAGGTCTGGAGTTTGTGGGAACAGTCATGGGAGGGGTTGGACCGGGTGCTGGTGATGTAGAATTATTAAAAAATCTTTATTGAACTTGTACTGAATTATTGTACTAACTCCATTTTAACCTCACACTGTGACAAACCCTCCATTTTGTCCTCATTACCTGACAGATCCTCCATTTTAATCCATTTTAAACTACATTACATGACAGAATTTCCCAGCAACATTTAACACAATGAACAGAGACTGTATTTTCTATAAAGACATGACTAACCCAGGAACTGCTGAATTTCCTTTAACTTGCAATATAGTATAATTTGAAGGCCATGAGAACACTGTACTAATGAAATGTTCTATTCATAAGAGAACCTTGCACCTGACCACAAGACCTGATATCACTGACTGTGTAAAATGACGCTCAAGCACCCCTTTCCACCGAGTAAACCTCATGCTGGGAAAGATGGCGTTTGAGCCTTCTGTCCACACCCGTGTCCAGAACAATACCACCTCCCGGTGGGAGGACACCTAGCTAGTCACTCAAATCCCTGAGCCAATTAATAATATTGATGGGTGGACACTGATATAGTCACTTAACATTTAATCCAATTAATGATGTTTATTTGTTATTATCTGATATTCAATGATGATGTCATTTTGCCTTTAACCCCTTAATGACACAACTTCTGGAATAAAAGGGAATCATGACGGAATATATCCGTCGTCTGTCCTTAAGGGGTTAAAAGGGTCTGCATACCCGTTTTCTAACCAGATGCCATTAAATTTTCTGAAGTGCTTTTAACCTGAACTCCATGTGTCAGAGTGAACTTACTTCTGCGTATACGCAATTTAATCATCTCAGATTTGGACAGGAACAGATAGACATTTAAACATATTTGTTTATTTCTAAATTAATCTACATCACTGGTGGGGGAATCGTTTCTCAACGCTTTTCTGTGGTTCACGTTCCAGCTATTAGCGAAGGGTGTTTCCCCGGCGGTGGTGGCTTTCTGGTTCAAACTGCATGGGAAAGAGGATATCACAAAGTCCTTCGTGATCAGGCAAGCGCTCAAGGGGTATCGGAGGGGACGTAGGGTGCCTGATGCTAGGCGTGCAGTGTCGGTACGCGTGTTGGGGAATCTGATTCGAGTGTTGTTGAGTGTTGAGGTTTGTTTCGATAAGTTTGAGGAGTCTTTGTTCCAGGCGGCGTTTCTTTTAGCCTTTTCCGGGCGTTTCGGATTGGGGAAGTGCGTTTGGGTTTATTGGACTAGAAAGAGGGCCTGGGGGATACCGGTGGAGTTGGTGTTTATGTTTTGTTTGTTTCCCTAGGATCAAGTCGCATGGATCGTCTGGCATTTGTTTGTCTTCTGGGCCGAAAGGAGGGCTGCAGCTCGATTTCAGGGTCAGCAGCTGGGCTTTCCGAAGGAACAGTTGGCAGTGCGATGGTTTGGGTACAGGGGATTTTGCTGGGTAGATGTCTGTAATGCGCTGTTTCGGATGGTGGCAGGTGGGAATAGGCCGGACTTGCCGGTTCTTCATGCTGGGGGCAGCGATCTGGGCATGGTACCACAGCGTAGGTTAGTTAAAGGGATGAAGCAGGACCTCAATAAGCTGAGAGACCTGCTCCCCAGGGTGATGTTTCATGTGGTCGGAGATGTGGTCCCCAGGCGACAATGGAGGCATGTACGGGACCCGGTGGCTATCGATCGCTGCTGGGGTAAGGTTAATGGTTTGATGGCAAGCTTCGTGAGAAAATTGGGGGGTGTTGTAGTGCGGCACGGGGAGTTGGAGGTCGGGTTGCCTGGATATTACCACTCGGATTAAGTTCACCTCTCCGCAGTGGGATGGGACCTCCTATACCTGGGTTGGCAAGAAGGAATGCAGAAAGCACTGTTTCTTCAGGGTGGCGGAGCTCAGACGTCTTAAGGGTTCAAGGTCTGAGCCTGTGGCGGGATAGGGAGCTGAAGGAGAGGAAATAGGCTCCCCATTAGGAAGATTTATGGAAATGGCAAATTGTGGTGATTGGTAAGTTGGTAGGTTTCGAGTCCTGTCGGTGGCTCAGAACCTGGTGGGGTAGGGGTATCCGAGTATACCCCTGCCATGGTTAATTTATGTTTGGCACTAATATTTGTGTTCAGTGAAGTCTTCCGAGTAAACAGTACCCCCGATGTACAGGTTTTATGGTGTCTTGGAAATTAAATTCCATGGATTTTTGGCCTGGGTAGTCAGGCAGGTCCTGCAAATTGTAATTAATAAAATTACATAATTATGTAAAACTATTACATAAATATATACGTAGAATTATTATATATATACACGTGTATATATAAGTATATATATATATATGTACTACATTTTTTACAATAATTTTTATTTCTATATAGGTATATATATATATAGTGATATATATACTTATATACTTATGTATATAGATATATATATTATTTTGTTCTACATCTATTTTGAGATCTATATATATATATTTATTTTAAAATACAGTTAGAACGAATTTACACATATATATTTTTTTTCTTTATTTTTTATGTATTTACATATTTATTTTATATTATATATAAATATATATATATATATAATGAAAATTATATATATTTAATTAATATCATTGTACGTGTATTTTAATATTAATATATACGCTAGGGACAGAGACACACTGCAGCCCTAAAGATGGATCAATAAGAGTCGGCAGGAACTGGCGAACTAACTAAGAACTCGCTAACCTCTGGGACGATCTCCGCATTTAACTTAATTTACCTTTTTTAGGCTAAACGGGCAAAAGATATTTGCATTTTTCTATCTCGTTTTACTTCTTATATAATTTGGTTATGCTTTGTCGCTCTTAAAGTTTATGTTAACAGTTATATTACACACTCACCTTATCCACAGCGCTCAGTGATAGACACGACACCAACACCACAATAAGCTAGCGCAGCTACTCACACTTCCACCGCAACCAGCTGGCGTCCTCCAGCCCAACACTCCCACTTGGTTAGGGGCACCCACCCCAGATGTCAGGAGCCTATTCACAAAGCGGCCTCGGAACAAGCCTTGGCACAACTCTGTCACCCATGAACCATACTCAGACACACAACTTGAGGCACCTGTACATCTCGCCCATATGCTCGATGGACTCACGACCACATCACAAAGACAAGTCGACTGACAACTAACCACATTAGGAACTTAACCTGTCACTAGAGAGACATGTATACATTGACACACCTAGGACAGATCAAGTCTGCAAACTATACAAAGAGAGATACACATGTCATATAAAACCTCTGCTCTGTCCAATGTTTAGCCATGTTATATACTACCAAAAATGGTGCGTTACATACGACAAATATATCTTGCTTATGCTTCATCTACATATACTGTAACCCTGTCACATGTTACCAACGTGAATTTCAACGCACCTCAAAAATAAAGAATTTAAAAATAAATACATTTTAAAAAAGAGTTCGATCTTTGTTTCATCAGACCAGAGAATCTTGTTTCTCATTGTCTGACAGTCCTTTACTTGTTTTGCAAATTCCAATAAGGCTATTGAATGTCTTGCAGGGATGAGAAGCCAGTCTGCCATAAGGGCCAGATTGATGTGGTGTTCATTGATGGTTGTCATTCCGAAAGTTGTTCCCATCTCTATACATGATCTCTGGAGCTCACATTGAGTGACCTTAATGTTCTTGGTCATCTCTGTTACCAAGGCCTTTTTTGATTTCTCTGTCTGACTAGGCAGCTAACTCTAGGAACAATTCCTGGTTGTTCCAAACCTCTTCCATCGCATAATTATGGGGCCACTTTTCTCTTTCCATGTAGCAGAAACTGTTTTGCAGACTTCCCCACATGTAGCCTTTCTAAATCATGCCCAATTAATTCAATTTGTGACAGATGGACTTCAATCAAAGTGTAGAAGCATCTCAAAGATGATCCAGAGAAATAGAATGCATCTGAGCTAAATTTCAGGTATCATAGCAAAGGGTCTGAATACTTAAATGTCAATGTGATATTTGATTTTTTTTTCTTTTTAATAAATTTGCTAAGTTTTCAAAAAAAAAATACACTTAGACAGTGTATGTGTATGTATGTATATGTATATATAAAGATAGATCATATATATAATAAATATATATATGATCTAAGTATATATTTTAAACTGTATATTTAACTTTTATTTTATCTTTTTCAGGCAGCAGGGGGAGTACCTGTCGTTGCTATGGACGCGATCACATGGCCCACGGGGGCCAGAGAGGAAGGAGGGGGACTCCCTGGGCTCCCAGGTCAGTCCCCACACAGTGATCGCCGGCGACCAGGTAAGTACATAGGACGACTTGGGTGTTCTATGCCGTCTGCTGGCGTTTAGAGCCGGGTCCCCAAGGACGACATAGAATGCCCACCGTCCTTAAGGGGTTAAGCTTTCCAGGAATATGTTTTGCTCTCACCCATAAGTTAAACTGTAAACAAGCAAAAACTAAATTTATTTTATACACTTGGCATGCAAGGTATTACTAACTTGGACTACACTTAGATTATCACAGTGAAAAACTATGCAAGACCCACCCCATTCTTTTCCCCACAAAAAGACTGCAGCTACTATAGGAAACAATTCCAGTAATGGAAGGTTGGTTGTAAAAACCAACCTCAACCCAGTGATCAAGCCACTTCTGCACACACCATCTCCAAAAGATCCCAAAACCTCCTGGTCCGGCTGCATCAGTAAAAAGTTGCAGCTCTTCAGCGGCCAAAAATTCCGCTTACCAAAAACACATATCATTAAACTTTTGTAGAAATTAATTCTAAATCCAGAGATGATCCTTAATCTGAGCTGAAATTGTAACATGCGTAAAGAGCCTATTTAAATCTAGCAATTGTTAAAGATATCCCTCCCAATTGGCATGATTCTGCAAGCAAAAGACAGTAATCCCAGCAAAGGCTGGGGTACATTAACCAATACCTTACTGCTGTGCAGCATCTGCTGAATGGTGTTATGTATTTTCAAGATCTTCTCTTTAAGTGCTGAGCAGCCCTGTAATTTTTTTGTAACATTAGCCAAGTAACATACAAACTCCTGTAAATTTTGTAATTTACCAGGAGGTGGCTCCATATTACCAGCTGACACCCATTCTTTCAACACAGACTGACTCAGGAACTGCAGCTTCCTTCTCTACAGCTATTTTCCTTTCAAATATTTTTTTATTGAAATTAAGTCAATTACGGTATATAACAATATTGTGAACATTTTGTGAACTACATTTTTGTAAGCATAAAAATCACATAAATCAACAGTACAATATTAGAAGATTTATTAATAACTAGTATGAATAAATTTAAATATTAAAAGGGGAAAAGAAAAGAAAAGTAAGGGGCAAAAGGATAGGGGAAAGAAAAGGGTAGGGTGTAATATGTAATAATTGATCTTAATATGTATATATAAATCACTAATGTACAATATATTAATCTTAACTAGTTACAAACAATAATAATAATAAAATAGAAAAACAGAGAAAGAAAAAACGTATATAATTTAATTGTATATATATTTCTGCCAAGTAAATAAATATTTCATTTCAAGTTATTTGCATTTTTCTTTTTTTTTTCTTCTTTTTTTTTTACTTCTGTGTCCCAGGTGTCCCAAACAAAACTCACATTTGCTAATAATGGTGATGGTTGTCTCAAAGCTAATTTATAATGAAATTGATAATCTCACCTTCAGAGAGTTATGTAATATTTTTACAGTGTCTTGGAATTAAAGATGTGGCTGCAATTAAAATATGGGACATTACAATTTTTTCTGTCTTATTTTAAAAAAAAATGGGAGTAATTTGAATAAACCTAGTTTAGGGTAACAATTCGTAATTGTAGGGGCAATAATCGGCATTAGTGAAAGTATAATATCCCAAAAGCTTTTAAATTTAGTGAATGTCCACTATACGTGAAACATATTTCCTATTTCACCACATTGTCTCTAGCATAGTTCTGAATTATTTCAGAGGGGAAAATAATGTAAGTCTTGTTGGTACCAGATACCATCTATACAAAACTTTGAGATGGTTTTCTAAATGTGTCAAGCATCGAGTCACACCACTCAGGGCATCTCTATTCTTATGCCCTTCAGAGAGATCTAATTGAAGTTGCATATCATTTTCCCAATCCAACATGAATTTTAGTATACAATTTGGTAAAGAGGATAAATACAGGGAGTGCAGAATTATTAGGCAAATGAGTATTTTGACCACATCATCCTCTTTATGCATGTTGTCTTACTCCAAGCTGTATAGGCTTGAAAGCCTACTACCAATTAAGCATATTAGGTGATGTGCATCTCTGTAATGAGAAGGGGTGTGGTCTAATGACATCAACACCCTATATCAGGTGTGCATAATTATTAGGCAACTTCCTTTCCTTTGGCAAAATGGGTCAAAAGAAGGACTTGACAGGCTCAGAAAAGTCAAAAATAGTGAGATATCTTGCAGAGGGATGCAGCACTCTTAAAATTGCAAAGCTTCTGAAGCGTGATCATCGAACAATCAAGCGTTTCATTCAAAATAGTCAACAGGGTCGCAAGAAGTGTGTGGAGAAACCAAGGCGCAAAATAACTGCCCATGAACTGAGAAAAGTCAAGCGTGCAGCTGCCAAGATGCCACTTGCCACCAGTTTGGCCATATTTCAGAGCTGCAACATCACTGGAGTGCCCAAAAGCACAAGGTGTGCAATACTCAGAGACATGGCCAAGGTAAGAAAGGCTGAAAGACGACCACCACTAAACAAGACACACAAGCTGAAACGTCAAGACTGGGCCAAGAAATATCTCAAGACTGATTTTTCTAAGGTTTTATGGACTGATGAAATGAGAGTGAGTCTTGATGGGCCAGATGGATGGGCCCGTGGCTGGATTGGTAAAGGGCAGAGAGCTCCAGTCCGACTCAGACGCCAGCAAGGTGGAGGTGGAGTACTGGTTTGGGCTGGTATCATCAAAGATGAGCTTGTGGGGCCTTTTCGGGTTGAGGATGGAGTCAAGCTCAACTCCCAGTCCTACTGCCAGTTTCTGGAAGACACCTTCTTCAAGCAGTGGTACAGGAAGAAGTCTGCATCCTTCAAGAAAAACATGATTTTCATGCAGGACAATGCTCCATCACACGCGTCCAAGTACTCCACAGCGTGGCTGGCAAGAAAGGGTATAAAAGAAGAAACTCTAATGACATGGCCTCCTTGTTCACCTGATCTGAACCCCATTGAGAACCTGTGGTCCATCATCAAATGTGAGATTTACAAGGAGGGAAAACAGTACACCTCTCTGAACAGTGTCTGGGAGGCTGTGGTTGCTTCTGCACGCAATGTTGATGGTGAACAGATCAAAACACTGACAGAATCCATGGATGGCAGGCTTTTGAGTGTCCTTGCAAAGAAAGGTGGCTATATTGGTCACTGATTTGTTTTTGTTTTGTTTTTGAATGTCAGAAATGTATATTTGTGAATGTTGAGATGTTATATTGGTTTCACTGGTAAAAATAAATAATTGAAATGGGTATATATATTTTTTTTGTTAAGTTGCCTAATAATTATGCACAGTAATAGTCACCTGCACACACAGATATCCCCCTAAAATAGCTAAAACTAAAAACAAACTAAAAACTACTTCAGAAAATATTCAGCTTTTATATTAATGAGTTTTTTGGGTTCATTGAGAACATGGTTGTTGTTCAATAATAAAATTAATCCTCAAAAATACAACTTGCCTAATAATTCTGCACTCCCTGTAGTAGTAACAGATAGAAATTGGGTGTTTTGGGGTAGGATTATTTAAATATATGTTTTCCAAATATGATAATTGTAAGGTGTCATATTTTTGATCTAATGATTGAATTTGGAAAACGTCGAGTCATTTTAATGAAATTATGTTAAATTGGTCAGACATTGCATCATCTAATTTATGTTTCTGTTTTAATGTATTAAAAGACGTTAATGTGTTTGATATAAAGAAATCATACATTTTTTCTAAATTATAAGATTTCCAAAGAAATATCTCATGGAATAATTTATTTAGGACAAAAAGTGACATTATCCTTGAAAATGTGTTATCTGGCTTAATTATAGAGAATAAATCATCCTAATATCATCCATGTAGAGTTAGTTTTGTAGTAGGGAATAATTTAGGTTTCTCTAGACATTTGGTGTTAGTCGACCATAATAATTCCAGTAGCGAATGTTCTGATGTAACAGCACTTTCTATTTGTAACCATTTAGGGAAATATCTTGTTAAATGTAATAGCTATAGAAGCATTAGTTGCTATATAGTAGTCTCTAAAATCTGGTACTCCTTAGTCCACCATATGTTCTATT
The DNA here is from genome assembly GCF_036172605.1 of Pelobates fuscus. NCBI lineage: Eukaryota > Metazoa > Chordata > Amphibia > Anura > Pelobatidae > Pelobates > Pelobates fuscus. The sequence continues at coordinate 110,070,033 of NC_086319.1, read as the reverse complement.
TCTTTGTAATGTTGTTAATTTAATTCTACTTTTCTTATTCTGCCAAATAAATGTTATGATATCTGAATGATTTTTTTCTAAAAAAGGAATTTGGAATAGTTAATGGGATTGTCCGAATTAGATATAATATTTTTGGAAAGATGTTCATCTTAAGGGACGCCATTCTCCCTCATCATGAGAGATCAAATTTACCCCGTCTATGCATTTCCGCTCTTATTTCCATTTTATTGTTAAGATGCAAATTTATCATGTGATTAAGATTTTTGCAGCGATTAATATCTAAAAAAAAAAAGATATAATCTTCTTTCTAATCAAAGTTATATTTTAATTTTGTTAGTTCTAGTAATGGAATATTTAGGGATAAGGCTTGTCTTTGTTTCTGTTAAGTTTGTAAAAGGAAAGTTTACTAAATTCCAATAAGGTTTCTTCTAAATATTTCAGAGATGTACATGGATTTTTAAGTACAAGGATTACATTGTCCGCAAATAGTCCTATTATGTGTGTTTGATCACCTATAGCAATTCCCTTTATGTTTATATTGGATCTGAAATGCTGGCATTTGCCTGGATCATTACCTGTTTTAGGATTTTTTATAATTTGTGCTTGGGTGGCTTTTGGGGACATAACTCCATTGTTTTTATACATATATTAAATAATTTGGTGAGATGTGATATTAGGATTTCTTTAAATTATTTTATTATATAATGTAGTGTTTTACCAATTGGAGCTTCTTTGGTCACTTTTAGTATTTCTGATGGTTAAATGTATTTGTCTAAATCTTTCATTTGGTTTTCATTAACTTTAGGGATAATAATCTTTTCCAAATAATTCTCAATTTCGGATATAGATGGTTGTTTTGGGTTTTTATCAAATTTCAAATTGTAAAGGGATCTATAATAAGTTGCAAACAAATTGTTAATGAATTTTGGATGTAAATATTTTTTCTCCTGTATCATTTCTTAAATATTAAATTCTAGATTGATAACTAACGTTTCTTAATTTATTTGCCAGTATTGTAGTAGTCTTGTTTCCTTTTGAGTAGAAAGTTTGTTTAGTTCTTTACTAGGCATGTGCATGGGAAACATTTTCGGTTCGGTACGGCATTCTGAAATTCGGGACTTCAGCAATTCGGCACTTCGGAACTTCGGCAACTTTGGCACTTCGGCACTTGACACTTTGGAACTTTGGAAATTCGACAATTCGGTAATTTCTGAACTTCAGGACATCGGTAATTCGTCACTTCGTCAATTCGGCACTTTGGCTATTCGGACATTCGGAAGTACCCGAATGTCTGAATTGCCTGAAATTCGTCCGAATTCATATTCGGACCGAAACGAATTGCACATGTCTATTCTTTACATTAATGTAGTTTGTTGTAATCTAGTCATATCTATTTTGTCTCTTAAGTCTTTTATCATTAGAGCTCATTTAGATGATGGGCTAAATTTATTTGCTTGTTGGAGATTATATAAATCCTTTTCTAATTTAAATTACATTTTTATTTGTGAATTTAGTTTTTTTAACTAAGATGCTCTCTGTAGAAAATTACCTCTTATTGTCGCTGTGTGGACATTTCAGATGTGCTCATATGAGATTTCAGGGGAAATAGTAACAATAAAATAATTATATAGGGCTGTTTTTTCTAATTTAACATCTTCCAATCCATGCAATAAATAATCATTTCATTTCCATGATCTAGAGGGTTATTTCTCAGTGTAATTCTTTTAAGTGTAGTATTATAGATGCATGGTCTGACCAATCTATCGTTAGGATTGTTGTTTTTATAATATAATTCAAAGTAATATAATCTACTAGGTATCTATCAATTCTGAAGTACATATTACATGATGTTGAGTTATATGTATAATCTTTAACTCCAGAATCGAACAACCTCCAGCATCATCTAATTCAAAAGAGGGAATTATTTTAGAGCATTTCTGTGCTGTCTTTGATGTAGCATTTGATTCTGAACTTTTTCATTTTTCTCTTGTGGTATCAAGGTCATAATCTAATACAAAGTTGGTGTCACTGCATATTATTAATGTACCTTTTTTTTTTTTTAAATTCTTTATTTTTCATGTGCATGATATTAGACAACATAAAGTCCTGTATTGCCACATCAGCGAGTACAGGCATTCAAGGCGAGTCATGGCAAGAGTGAACAGCACATATTTATAATAAAATTAACAGGATAACAGTACTCATTACTAGCGTATATGTGTTAGTTAGTTGCATGCTATAGTCTAGGAGTGTGTAACAGACAATGATTATTAGGTTAGGCACGTCTGAAGTTTACATGCTATGTTCGTCTAGGGTTATTATTACAGGCACAACAATATATATTAGTTTAACATTTCACTGCTGTGTATAAATCAACAAATGTTGTGTTTAAAACAGAGTTTTAACGGTAATCTAGCACGAGTATGTCATGACATGGAAGATCTGATTTACCGCTGAGCTATAGAGATGTCCCGAATAGTTCACAGGCGAATAGTTCCTGGCGAACATAGCTTGTTCGCATTCGCCACGGCGGGCGAACATATGCGATGTGCGGTCCGCCCCCTATTTGTCATCATTGAGCAAACTTTGACCCTGTACCTCACAGTCAGCAGACACATTCCAGCCAATCAGCAGCAGACCCTCCCTCCCAGACCCTCCCACCTCCTGGACAGCATCCATGATTCCCAGAAGAAATTCACGATACATGTATTAATTTTTTAGATCTCACTTTGTTTGTAAAAGAAGGGAAAATCCATAGTAAGACCTTTTTTAAACCAACGGATGGAAATGGTTTTATCGAGTTCTCAAGTTGCCACCATCGTAAGTGGTTAACTAATATCCCTAAGGGACAACATATGAGGATTTTTAGAAATTGCACAGAGAAAGAGGATTTTTAGAGAGCAGGTTCAGATTTTAAATAAGAAATTTTTGGATAGAAATTACCCTAGAGAACGTTTACTAATGCTAACAAAAAGAAGAAGGGTGTAAAGAACTGTTCAGAATTTGCATTTTTAACTAAGTTTAATAATAAAGCTAATTTAATAGAGAAATCGATTCGAAAAAATTGGCCTATTTTATTACAAGATACATTTTTAAAAAAGATTTTACCAAAGAGACCTAAAGTAATATATAAGAGACCTAATAATCTGAGGAATATTTTAGCCCCTAGTATTTTACCTAAGAAAGCGGTTGTTAAGGAGAGAGTCAATTTTTATCGGAGAAACCTAATGGGTTTTTTAGATGCGGAAGGTGCGCTACATGCAAATTCCAGAAAAATAAGGTTACGGATTTTTGCAGTACAGTGACCAAAGAAACCTTTAAAATTAAGCACTTTATCAATTGTCAAAGCAGATTTGTGGTTTATATGTTGCAGTGCAAATGCGGTGTCCAATATGTAGGATGTACTATTAGAAAACTACACGTAAGATTATTAGAACATTTTAATGGGATTAAGAATAAGAACGTGAAGCATAGTGTACCCAAACATTGCAATGCTTGTAAAGAGTTTGATTTTAAAGATTTTATCTGCATTGGGATTGACATGATTATATCACATTGGAGGGGTGGAGACACTGAAAAAATGTTGGCCATGAGGGAGACAGAATGGATATACAAAATTAAATCCTCTGTCCCCCCAGGACATAACACAGATTTGGATATATTGGCTTTTATGGATTGATTGATTTTGTACTAATCCCCCTCTCTTTTTTATCTCTCATTATTATATGTTTTTTTTTCATTTTTTTCATTTTTACTTTAGTGTACTCTTACTTTTATCTGGATTGATTTTCTATAGATTTCTCCTCCTGTGTATTTTAATATATATATATATATATATATATTTTTTAATACATTTTGTAATATATATATATCTATATATGTTATTTATTTTTACTTTTTATGAATATTTAGATGTTCTATGCCTCCATTGTTTAATACCATTTATTCACAAGTATGTACCACACTATGGTCCTCGAAATTGACAAATTTACATTTCCGCTATTGTGCAATTGTATATATGTATTATATTCGATTTTATGATAGATATACCCCTACTGTTGATATTTATATCCTTTAAGTCCGCTGATGTATAGTTAGACTGTCACTATTATGTATAGATAGTCATAAACATATTTCCTTATGTATAACCTATATTATGCATTTGAAATATAAATGGACTTATTATTATTATTTTTTATATTTTTTTATACTATATATATATTTTTTTCCCTTCATATATATATATATATATATATATATATATATATATATATTTCTTCATTTATTTATATTCAATTATATTTTTGCTATATACTTTTTGATATATTTGATTACATTTTTTATTTATCTACTCATTATTTATTTATTCATTCACTTAATGCACCCCATCAGTCCTATTTATATTTATGTTAAGGCTGATAGTAATTGATGTTAGGGGTTAGCTGGGAGTTAGGCAGGTCTGTACACACACACCGCATTAAATATGAACGCTTTTGATGTAGGACGTTCATAATGCGGATGTGTATAGGACCAATAAAGTTATTTTGCGTCCCAGCGTGGTCGTGCATGCGCGGATCGGTCACGCGTGCGTCATGATGTATGTCGACGCGCGTGACGAGACGTGCGCATGCGCCATTACGGAAATGGCTTGACAGACCGACGGACCGGCAGATTTTAAAAGGAGAGGAGATGGGAAGAAAGAAGAAGCTCCTGAGGAAGTCGCACAGATGAAACGCGTTGAGCATCACTTGGGACCCTGCAATTTGGTATCAGCAGTTTATTTTTCACATGTACTTTGGTTACATATTTTGCTTGTGCAGTTTTTATGTTTGGCTGAGTGTTGTTTACTTATACCAGTGATGGGCTGTATGCCTTCTCACTCTGTCTGTTTTGCACTCTAGCATTTGAACTTTTTGACTTTCTTACTATGTTGTATTGAGCTGCTATACTTATGGGTCTTTAGCCTATTGTGGCTTTTATATATCTTTTACATATTGCATATATTTTGTGCTAAGATTGTTTATATCTTTTTTCAATAAACTTTATTGTTTTTACCCTACTATTTTATGCCTTTTTTTAACCCCCATTCATTGTATTACCCACATAGTGACTGTGGCGCCCTGTACTTTCTATTTTTTGGAGAGCTATCATTTGCCCATTCTTGCAAGATGTAATTTGTGTGTAGGTTCTATGTGTTTGAATGTAGGCAGTATTTTGTACGGCGTTTGTGTTTGAATGCTGCAGTGTTTTTGTGTGTAGTGTTGGAATTTGTGTGCAAGTGTGTATTTGTAGGTAGTGTTGGTGTTTAAATGCTGGGATGTATTCATACATACACTGAATTACAGATACATATGCACACACAAATTGACACATGCAACAATACATGCATATAATGCACACAGATAATGAGAATTTGTAGCCACCTCCTGTTTCCATACCATTTCAATGTCTTCCCTGGGGTCCTTGGATAACAAAAGCGGGATGGGACTGATGGGGGTGTGCTAGAGCAGGTACAAGTTATCTCCCAATTCTCTCTCCCCCTTGCAGCTCTGTGTGTTTCCTCGTAGGAAATTAAGTGTAATTAATCACGTCAGTCCAGCAAAGTGGCCATGTGGAGAACAGACAATCTGACATGAACTGAGTCTGGTGCTCTGTTTGGAGCGAGGACATTCGATTAGGCCCCTGATCAGAGATGCATTTAGATTGAGGGCTACCTGTTGCTCCCAAAGTCTTTGAGTCTTGTGGTGGTTGTACTAGATGCAACACCAGTAGTTTCATAAGATAGGAAAAAAGGTGATTTGCGCACACAGAAAAGTAGACACATAAAATTTCTTAGGTAAGCTCACTACAGGTTGTTTTTAAAAAACCTATATACAAATAGATAAAACACACATAGTGTAACCTGTATGTTAAGGCCTGCAGTGGTTATGGTACTGCGGTCTTCTATTCCTTTCCCAATAGCTGAGCATAAGTGATTATAGCTACAGCAGGGAGTAGAGGAATAGTGTAGATGAATGCAGCTTCCAAGACGATTCTCCCCAGCAAATATAATATTCCCCAAACATGAGCTTAGACTTCATGAAGGGTGTAACAGGAATGAATTTTATTGAAAGCACACTGGCTTTTAAGAGAAATCCTCCTGCAAGAGGACCTCCCACAGCAAACAAAGACATTAACCAATCATCATACAGTTTTACAGTAATACACGCCTTCCCTCTGCCTGGGAGATATTGAGATAAGTTAAAGAATAAATCAATTATCTCCAGGCAGAGGGCACACAATTTTCCCAAAAGTTGGAACACCCCTTTCCCCACAAGGTATCCCCACAAATAATCCCCTGATAGCCCCGATCTGGGTGACAAACATATCCAAATTTCACCCAGATTGGTTCAGGGGTTCTTAAAAAGTATGGAAGTCATATGTTACCGACCACACATGAGGCTCCTGTCCAAAACAGTTCCACAAATTCAGCATGTGCGGTCGGTCAATTCAGAAAACGGTAAAAAATGAACAAAGTACCGAATGGATCCTCCTGGCTCATAGGAGCGATTGCTCCCCTTGTCCGTACGAACAAAACTACCAAAATGGCGCTCTCCTGGCTGTTCGGTAACTAAAGGAAGCAGGCGTTCGGTAGTTTCAGCGGTGGTTCGTGAGGTCGAGTGCCCGATTTTAGTTCCAGACACTCAATGACCAAGTCCCGCTGACTCCCCTCGTGCGAACAAGATGGCCCACCGTTTTCTATTCCACATGGTGTTCGGCTATACGAACAGCGGCCGCCCAGGGAGCACTTAATAGTCGGTTCTTTTGAAGTTAATGAGCCAGGAGGGTGGTCGGTGTTCGGTAGTTTCAAACTACCAAACCAATATTCAATATCCATGCAGTAAATGGAGGAAAAAGCCTGAATAAAGTAGAAAATATTAAATAAAAGTCTATTTTCTTCACACTGTATATAACAAATAATAACGTGAGAGGAATATATCTTGAAACTCACAATTTTCAGAGCCTTTTCAAAGTTGGCTCTAAACTTATAGCGCTCGTCATCTCATCCTTGAGATATACAGTAGAAGTCCATCAGGTATGCCCACAGGAACTTGGAACTGGTAAAATTGCAGCAGACTCCAGAGTCCAAATAAGGTATAAAAAGTTTTATTTAAACAAAAAGTTAAAATAAAGAGGTGTATATATATATACAAATTTTTTTTTTAAAAAGCACAACGTGTTTCAACCTTTTAGTAGGTCTTTCTCAAGTGCATATAACTTGATATTGAGCTCAGAAACTCATATATCAAAGACAATCATGGAACAAAGTGAATAATTACAAACATCTGTATAAACTATCAACCCCTTCCAAATATGGTCATAAACGGAAGGGTCACGCCAACCAAAGTATGGCCGCACCTCCGGCTATGTACCCATACCTATAGCCCTCCCCAACATGTCTGACATAAAAACGATCTGTATAATTTCTTATAAAGTAGCACAGTTCTTCCGGTCCTAGCTCCACGATGTCATATCGGCTTGATGTATTCCGACGCGTCACTTCCCATCACGTGTGCCCCGAAATCATCTGCCAGACTAATGGGACTTTCAAGTTAGTTCCGGTATATGAAACGTCCATCATTACTCAGGCAGTTTGCCAATAGTTCATATCATCAAATGACAGAGACATACAGAAAAAAGAGGATAAATAAAATACGGAGCCGTTATTATTTCCCACTTTTGCAATATGCATACAGTGCTTTTGTTTTACAAAAGCACTTTAAATCACACACTATACAATTAATGTACATATATTCAAAAAGGGAAGGTATAGAAAAAAGGGAAAGTAGAAAGGGGTGGTATAGAAAAAAGGGAAAGTAGAAAGGGGTGGTATAGAAAAAAGGGAAAGTCGAAAGGGGTGGTATAGAAAAAAGGGAACGTAGAAAGGGGTGGTATAGAAAAAAGGGAAAGTAGAAAGGGGTGGTATAGAAAAGAGGGAAAGTAGAAAGGGGTGGTCCTACTAAAAGGTTGAAACGTGTTGTGCTTTTTTTGTATTTTATTTGTATATATATATACACCTCTTTATTTTAACTTTTTGTTTAAATAAACTTTTTATACATACCTTATTTGGACTCTGGAGTCTGCTGCAATTTTACCAGTTCCAAGTTACTGTGGGCATACCTGATGCACTTCTACTGTATATCTCAAGGATGAGATGACGAGCGCTATAAGTTTAGAGCCAACTTTAAAAGGCTCTGAAAATTGTGAGTTTGAAGATATATTCCTCTCACGTTATTTGTTATATACAGGTTACATTATGTGTGTTTTATCTATTTGTATATAGGTTTTTTAAAAAACAACCTGTAGTGTGCTTACCTGAGAAATTTTATGTGTAAGGTAAAATCTACTTTTCTGTGTGCGCAAAGCACCTTTTTTCTATCTTATCACTTTTTAAAGTGTAAACGGTGACATTACACTTGGGTTATTTTAGCTGCACCAGTTTTTAGAAAGATTAGCGCCACTGTGTCCTATTTCTGTTTTATCTCTTATACCAGTAGTTTCATACCTGGCCCCTTGTTAGGTAACTTACATGCAGTTGTTGCTCTTCCCTTCCATTCATAGATGTGATGTACCCACCAAAGAAGTTTGTCTGGAGAATCCTGACATAATTTAATTTTTTCAGAATAAATCTGACCACATTTTGACCGTTTTATCTTCAACAATAGTCAAAGCTACATTCACACTACCTACATTTGCATGTGTCAGTGCAATGGTGAAAGATCCAGGATGATAAAACATGAATTACTGCATCAATGCTCAAGCAAGGGTTTACTCAGACCTTTGTTTCTTACTCAGTGATATCATTTAGTGTCTAATTGATTTGGGTGCAGCCCATGGCTTGGCTCATTGCTCGATTAGTGAGTCATTCTGGCCTGCCTTGCCATGTCTAAACGTTGTTGCCCTTGCTGTGTATGACCTTCTTGCCTTGCAGCCTCAGTTTGTGTTCCTGACTACTCTCTCACATTGTCCCTGTGCCCCATTGTTGGCTCCTCACTCTAGCCCTCCTCCTGACTACTCTCTTGCATCACCCATTTATGTCTGTCTGATATCAGACCTTGGTATACTCTATATTACTATGTACATTGTTTCCAAGTCTCCACTCATGCTAAACTCCATTGTTACTTATTTTGCTATATTAATTCCAAAAGGCTCCCTGCACTCATGGACTTTGTAACAGTTGCCTTGTTTCCATTCACTCTGCTAAACCTACCTTTTGTCCGAGGATCTCTGCTGCCTCTACTTATGCAGTTCACTACTCTATAGATATTCCAAGCTACTCAGTCCACTCCCAAGTGACCTCAACAACACTAACAAAATTCTTCCATCATAGTAACTAGCCAACCAAAAAATTATATAAGAGAAATATAAAAAATATAACAAGAGAGTTAGAGAAAGAAAATACAACATTTAGATGCAATATACCTACAGGAATTTGATCAAATAAAAAAAAAAGGAATGGAAATTGCCAGTTATATTGATGTTCTCCATTGCATCGTAGTCTTATATTATGGTTTTTATCTTTTGCACTAATCGGAAATTTGATGAACTGGAAGCCCCTCAGAAAATCTGAGGGACAAAATACATAGGGAGTTGCTCATTCATCAGGTTGGGTGAAGTTATTCATAATATGCTATGCATTCTTTCATATAAGTTAAGTGCATTGAAATACTTTTTTTTACGGAATAAAGAACGTCCTGCACCATCTTTTTACATCTTATTTTCAGTATGATATCAAGATCCATGCTGACTAGGAATTTTATTAAGAATATCTAAGAGTTACTCATGTGCTTGTCCCTCTTAGTGGTCTGTGAGTGCAATACATTATTTATTTTGGGCTATATTACCTAAACAATGTTCTGCTGTGTAGTTTTGTTCCTCTATAGGTTGGCTGTATGTCAATATTTTTTGTGTATAACAACTGCCCATTAGACAACCTAGAGAAAATAAAAGTAATGAAAAAACACAAGATTAACCCCTTAAGGACCAAACTTCTGGAATAAAAGGGAATCATGACGTGTCACACACGTCATGTGTCCTTAAGGGGTTAAAGGGACACTCTACTGCCCAAATAAAAATAATTCACTGTCTAGTAGATGGAAACATGCATGCATTTGAATCGTTTATATGGTATAAATGTAGACATAGATTTGGTTTGCTTTTTATAATGACCTATGGAGGTTGCACTTGTGAGAGTTTATGTGGATATGCCCCACTGGACAATCCTATATAATTTTGCATAATATTATTTATTGATAATTTATTTTCAATTTCATTATTACTTTGATTTTTGTTTTCTTTCAAGCACCTTTATATACTGTGTGTTGGAACTATATGAACAATAAAGTTTCATTTGAACCATGGAACGCATGGACGTAGATGGTGAAACACAAGCCGGAAATGGGATGTGAATACAGAGAACACACAGCTAAAATAGAGAACTCTAAACAGCTGTTTTAAGTGGGAGGAAGAAATGGAGGAAGCAGATTGGCCCTCAGCAGTGTAGGAGTCGAAAAGGGATTGGTTGAAGCCAGGGCTGCCACCAGAAATTTTGGGGCCCCTGACAAAGCACAAGGTCTGGGCCCCCGCCCACGAGTTCGCCCACAGGACTCCTACCTAGTCCGCTGACAATGATGCAGGACTGAATGTGGTGTGTATAGTGGAAGTGAATTAGAATGTGTGTAATGGATGTAGTGTTTGTGTGTATTAAATACTGTTTGTGCAGTGAATGTGGAGTGTGTGTTTGTGTAGCGGATGCAGTGTGTATAGTGAACGCAGAGTGTGTTTGAGTAGTGGATGTAGTGTGTGTACAGTGATGTAGTGTGTTTGTGTACTGGATGTAGTGTTTGTGTGTACTAGATGCAATGTGTTTAGTGGATGCAGTGTCTGTAGTGGATGTAGTGTGTGTATTAGACGCAGTGTCTCTATATAGTGAATGCAGAGTGTTTGAATGTGTGGTGGATGTAGTGTGTGTACTGTGAATACAGGAAGTTTGTGTAGTGGATGCTGTGTGTATAGTTAATGCAGAGTGTATGTTATTGTAGTGCATGCAGAGTGTGTGTTAGTGTAGTGAATGCAGAGTGTGTCAGTGTAGTGAATGCAGAGTGTGTGTCAGTGTAGTGAATGCAGAGTATGTGTCAGTGTAGTGAATGCAGAGTGTGTGTCAGTGCAGTGAATGCAGAGTGTGTGTCAGTGCAGTGAATGCAGAGTGTGTGTTAGTGTGTAGTGAATGCAGAGTGTGTTCCCTTCCCTCCACATTAAATGTAATAACTGTTATCCCCCCCTCCCTACTTCTTACCTGGTTCAGGGAGGGGGGAGATTCCATCCCTGGTGGTCCGGTGGCCCCGGCTCCCTGTATTTGCGGGGGGGCCCAGCAGACTGCAGCAGTACATTACATCTCTTCCCTCTCTCTAACTCCCACGGGTTTGGCATGCTTCTCGCGGGAGTTAGAGAGAGGGAAGGAAATCAGGAAAAGCCCTATTTAAGGAAGAGAAGATAGGGGATGGGTAGGATGATTTTCTGTTACTGATTGTTTCTTGTCATTGTGTATTTTAAGGATATTGGTACCTGAGGAAGTTTCTTTTGAAACGAAACACGAAGGACCAGAGACTAATAATTTATTTTAATACATAACATTTTATTTGGTTTTAAATAATATAAATCAATTTATACCTACCTACCTGTTTCCTGATTCCGGTACAGATAGCTGTACTGCCGCCCAAGGATCCTGATCTCCCTTCTAAGGGAAAGTTATTTCAAGGTGCTTGAAACATTTGGAGTCTGTGAGTTTAACAATAATTAGGGACTCTGTGGATATATTTATACATTTTAGGTATATAAAACATGTTGAGAAAGCACCAAGGGCTCTATTACCCGACCTTTTCACTCGGGTAGCTGTGTGGGTGGTCTCTCCCCTGTCTGGCAGCTGCAGGTAGTATTGTTTTTCGCTATATATTTAGTCAATTTATTTTTTCTGCCTAAGTTTGCTGCTTATACTTGAAAAAGCCAGCAATGCATTCATTGAGATCATGGAGATCATGAAGAGAATAAGCAGCACACTGTTTATGGGTAGAGAGGAGGGGAAATAGTATTGGGAGGCATTGACTAAGCTGAGAGAAAAGCCTATTTTTTTAATAGTTTTTTTTCTCCTAATCTATACATTTTCTAGCAAAATGTATAGATACAATTTTATGTTAAATTTAATGAGCATAAGTTATGAGTCTGATACGTTTTCTTTTTGAATGATTGATCTCTTACCAAAGATGAGCATTAGTACACAGCACTAAAATAACAGAAATGAAAACCTACCAAAATCAAGAAAAACACTAACATCCCCTCACCAAACTTTAGCTGTTACAATATCAGACTTAATGGCTGTTTGAATTATTATCTTCCCCGAAAAACTGCCCAACTAGTTGATCGAGCTCACCAACCTTCTTAAGCTGCCAGCACTCCCCTCAGGGCACCTTATTTCCTTTGAAACACAGTTGAGTCCAGTAGTGACTTTACCCCCAGGCCTATTGAACCAACAACAACTATTTTCTTAAGGCCTGACAGGAGCTTCACCCTTCTTAGTTATCTCCCTTCCCCCATGAAGAGTGATTGTGCATACCCCATATATTTGCAACTTTGAAGGTTTTTTCAAGTACTGCCCTACCGAAATGTGTACCACTCCAAAAGACATTCTTGTATGCCTATGTTACATGTTTGGCTACATACAATGCTATGTTATATTGTCTATGTTCTATCCCCCTGTTTTTTCTCTCTATCCCCGTCCTTGTGAGCTAAGACCTCTGCCTTCATCACAAGACAACTTCACAACTTACTACTGCTGTCCCACAGAACTCTCCCGAAGGACAACTGCAGCTACACTCTTTTGGTAGCAGCTCCTACTCTAAACCAATACTTATTTTTTGTTTTAATAAACATTGATTTCAGATCAAAAGCAATCTTAATCCCACTTAAGAAACTGATAGAACCTGAAAGGCGAACAGTAGCCATGGTAAATGATTTATTTTAATAGCATGAACCCTGTCGATCCAGGAAACTGGTTTAGATTTCCATTATGCAAGTTTGGTCTTAAGAGTGTGAAAAAGAGAACCATAATTAAATGGACCTAATTTTCTTGGATTGGCAGTAGGTACCAAAGGGATTGAAACTAAGCCTGAATCTTAAACCTTAGTTCTGGGCCAACAAGTGAAAGGGCAATACACAAGATTTAAGTTAACTTTAAAACCAGTAAGGGACCCAAAGTGTGATAACAAGTCAAGTATGGAAGTAAGGGAATGCATAAGATTAGCATATGCTGAAACAGTGTTAGGGTTATTTACTGAAGTGAGAAAGTCCAAGTGAATCTCAAATTTAAAGTCAAGGTAGCTGAACTTAAAGAGAATTAGAGATTTGTTCTGGTTCAGTTAGGTACTGTGTTTGAGATAATTAAAACGTGAAAGGTCTCTAATTTTGGATTTTGCCTTGGGTCCTGATTAAAATGAGTGTAAGATAAAAAAAAGAGAGAAAATATGTCTATATATTAGTATTTTGAAACACTGGTTCCAAGTATGCACTCGCCCTGTACTTATGACAAGCCATGGTGCTTACGTCATAGTTTCATAATAGACTCAGTATTTTATATTGTATTCAGTTTAGTTCTTTCCAGGCGAGTTAAATTACACTACAGACTTCAGTAATTTACAAATTTATTTGTCACATTTTTAATTGCTAAAGTCCCTATACATTGTTCAAATAAATTATTTTAAATAATAAATATACAATCTCACTATATTATATGAAAAAGATACCTAAACTTAACTCAATGGTATTGTCACACATGCACATATATAACAGAAAGGAATCTAACTTTTCAGGTGTGTTCTCTACTGCTTTAGTTATAGTCCAGTCTAATTAATAGGTGTGGAGAAATCTAATAACAAATATAGCATTTCATCATCACAGTATTTAGCTACTTATTCACAACCACATCCTCCCAGCTTGAATCATTCTCACTGGAATGAAAATAGTCTGATACTGTTTGTGCGGTTTCATACGAGCAACAAACATGGATTATGTTGCTCCTGTTTACATTGTGAAATGCCTTAAAAGAAAGACTGGAACAATCCTTACATAAACCAAGGTAAGTGTTAAGACCACTAATATAGGAATAGAAAAATGATGGAGTAGCATTTTGTGAATAGAAAATAGATTTTATTACTTATTTATTTATTGTAATACAATTTTATTTAGCCTATTTTAAAAATTGGAAGAAAAAAAATCAGTCTAATGAAAAAACATTGAGGAACATAGCTTTAAAATGAATACAGATTCCTTTTTTTTAGAATGTTATACTCAGTGGCGTACACACAATTCATGGGGCCCCAGTGCGAAACTGATTCCCCCCCCCCCTGACAGACACACACATACATACATACATACATACACACACACACACACAGACAGACAGACATACAGACACATACATACAGACAGACAGACAGGCAGACACACACATACATACAGAGACACAGACAGACACACATACAGATAGGCAGACACAGACAGACATAGACAGTCACGCAAGGACACACACACATACATACAAACAAAAACACACATATACAAAATGTTTAAGTCACCCTCCTGTTTCCTACCTTTTAGTGTCACTGAGTGTGTTAGTTTGTGTCTGCTAGTGAGTGTCAGTGTGTGTTAGTTTATGTGCCAGTGAGTATGTGTGTTACTGTGTGTGTGTTAGTTTGTGTCTGTTAGTGAGTGTGTGTTTGTCAGTTAGAGTGTATGTTTTATAAGTGTGTGTATGTGTGTCTGTCTCTGAGTGTGTGTCTGTCAGTAAATGTGTGTCTGTTAGCTAGTGTGTATGCGTCTGTTCGTGAGAGTGTGTGTGTGGTTAAAACCCCTTCAGCACTTACCTTTCTCCAGCGCCGGGCTCCCTTGGCCCCGATCCGCCTCTCAGCTCCGAATGCGCATGCGCGGCAAGAGCCGTGCGCGCATTCAAACCGCCCAGCGGAATTGCGGAAGCGCCTCTAGTGGCTGTCAGTGAGACAGCTACTAAAGGCTGGATTAACCCTCAGTGAAACATAGCAGTTTCTCTGAAACTGCTATGTTTTCAGCTGCAGGGTTAAAACTAGAGGGACCTGGCACCCAGACCACTTCATTGAGCTGAAGTGATCTGAGTGCCTATAGTGGTCCTTTAAGTGTATGTGTATCATGCACTGGCGTGCACATCGTGGTCGTAGCCCTGTGACCAGGTGCCCGCCGCCATGTGTAGCGGCCCTGGCCTGCGCAGAGTAAGCGCCGGGGGGAGAAAGGGGGGACCCAAGGATCAATTTTCGCACCGGGCCCCATGGATCGTGTGTACGCCACTGTATACACACACAATGTGTGTTTGAATTTAAGCATTTTTTGTATGGAGTGTGTGTGAATGTTGAAGTCTCAATGCAGGCGTGCATTTGTGTGTAGTGTATACACTTCCACACACACTGATACACATACACACAGAGATACACAGCCACACACACTGACACACATGCAAATACACAGATACACACACAGTTAAACACATTGACACATCGATACATACGTGGACACATAGATACACAGACATGCACACAGATACACAATGACACAGAATACACACACACAAACACAAATACACACACTGACAGACAAGACACATAGATACACACACACAGACATTTTGACATTTATAGTGAGCATTCAGCATCTCCAGGAACTCAACCAGCAAATCCTTCAAGTGGCTGTCCAAGTGAAAAGGCAGCATTTACACTGCTGATCCTGCAAGGACAGACTATATGCCCAGAACCAATACATTGAGCTGTAGTGATTCTAATGTCTACAGTCTCCCTTTAAAGAAAAAGGCCACTTTTCTGCAAATTATACCGTTAAATAATACATTGAAAATCACCTACAGGGAGTGCAGAATTATTAGGCAAGTTGTATTTTTGAGGATTAATTTTATTATTGAAGAACAACATGTTCTCAATGAACCCAAAAAACTCATTAATATCAAAGCTGAATATTTTTGGAAGTAGTTTTTAGTTTGTTTTTAGTTTTAGCTATTTTAGGGGGATATCTGTGTGTGCAGGTGACTATTACTGTGCATAATTATTAGGCAACTTAACAAAAAACAAATATATATCCATTACAATTATTTATTTTTACCAGTGAAACCAATATAACATCTCAACATTCACAAATATACATTTCTGACATTCAAAAACATAACAAAAACAAATCATTGACCAATATAGCCACCTTTCTTTGCAAGGACACTCAAAAGCCTGCCATCCATGGATTCTGTCAGTGTTTTGATCTGTTCACCATCAACATTGCGTGCAGCAGCAACCACAGCCTCCAGACACTGTTCAGAGAGGTGTACTGTTTTCCCTCCTTGTAAATCTCACATTTGATGATGGACCACAGGTTCTCAATGGGGTTCAGATCAGGTGAACAAGGAGGCCATGTCATTAGATTTTCTTCTTTTATACCCTTTCTTGCCAGCCACGCTGTGGAGTACTTGGACGCGTGTGATGGAGCATTGTCCTGCATAAAAATCATGTTTTTCTTGAAGGATGCAGACTTCTTCCTGTACCACTGCTTGAAGAAGGTGTCTTCCAGAAACTGGCAGTAGGACTGAGAGTTGAGCGTGACTCCATCCTCAACCCGAAAAGGCCCCACAAGCTCATCTTTGATGATACCAGCCCAAACCAGTACTCCACCTCCACCTTGCTGGCGTCTGAGTCGGACTGGAGCTCTCTGCCAGGGCCGGTGCTTGGATTTTTAGGTACATAGGCGAAGATGCATTTTTTCGCCCCCCTCCCCCCCAAAAAAAACATCTTCACCTATGTGACTCTTAACCAGCCCCTCTCCCCTCCCTGACCATTAATGGTCCCTTTGTGTTCTTCTCCCCTACCCCCTCTTTTCCCTGTCTCTTGGTGTTTCTCTCCCATTCCCTCCCTGTCCCATGGTGCACCCCACACCCCTTTAGTGGTCACACTCCCCTTCCTGGTGTGTCAGTGTGTACAGAGTGTAGCGGAGCGGAGCGCGGTACAGGAGTTTCAGTTTTTTGTACCCGGCCGA
This sequence comes from Pelobates fuscus, assembly GCF_036172605.1. Classification (NCBI taxonomy): domain Eukaryota; kingdom Metazoa; phylum Chordata; class Amphibia; order Anura; family Pelobatidae; genus Pelobates; species Pelobates fuscus. Next base: position 110,052,888 of record NC_086319.1, on the reverse strand, counting down.
ACTGACAGGGAGTGCTCTCTCTGTGAGCACCTCCTGTCAGTCTGGCCAGGTACAGGAAACAGAAGCTCCTGTACTGAGCTCCGCTACACTCTGTACACACCGACAGTCACACACTCAATGACAAACACACAGACGTCACTGACAGACACAGACAGTCACACACACACTCAATGACAAACATACTCTCACTGATTTGACAGACACACACTCATACACTGACAAACACACTCATCATACACTGACAGATACACTCATACACTCACATGCACACACACAGACGCACTCACACACACACGCTGTCACTCACAGACGCACACGCTGTCACTCACAGACGCACGCTGTCACTCACAGACACACACTGTCACTCACAGACACACATTCTGTCACTCACAGACACACATTCTGTCACTCACATACACTCACACACAGACACATACACTCACACAGACACACACACAGACACATACACACACACACACAGACACATACACTCACACAGACACATACACTCACACAGACACATACACTCACACACATACACTCACACACACACAGACACATACACACTCACTAATTATTTTATAAATAAATATTTTCCACCCAGCCTCCCTACCTGGAGAGCTGGTGTGGATGAGGAATCCTTCCCTGGTGTCCAGTGGGGCTGCTGGGCGGCGTGCGGCTGTGCTGAGATCAGACGCGGCGAGGGAGCTCTAACCTCTCTGCTCTGCTCCCTCGCGCGCTGCCTGTCTGCTGATACCGCGGGAGCCGGAATATGACGTCATATTCCGGCTCCCGCGGTATCAGCAGACAGGCAGCGCGCGAGGGAGCAGAGCAGAGAGGTTAGAGCTCCCTCGCCGCGTCTGATCTCAGCACAGCCGCACGCAGCACCGGGGGCAGAGATGGTGGCCCAGCAGGAGGGAGAGCTTCCCTCCTGCCGGTCACTGAAATCTTGCGCCCCCAGAGCCCGTGCGCCCTAAGGCGGCCGCCTGTGCCGCCTTATGGACGCGCCGGCCCTGCTCTCTGCCCTTTACCAATCCAGCCACGGGCCCATCCATCTGGCCCATCAAGACTCACTCTCATTTCATCAGTCCATAAAACCTTAGAAAAATCAGTCTTGAGATATTTCTTGGCCCAGTCTTGGCACTCCAGTGATGTTGCAGCTCTGAAATATGGCCAAACTGGTGGCAAGTGGCATCTTGGCAGCTGCACGCTTGACTTTTCTCAGTTCATGGGCAGTTATTTTGCGCCTTGGTTTCTCCACACGCTTCTTGCGACCCTGTTGACTATTTTGAATGAAACGCTTGATTGTTCGATGATCACGCTTCAGAAGCTTTGCAATTTTAAGAGTGCTGCATCCCTCTGCAAGATATCTCACTATTTTTGACTTTTCTGAGCCTGTCAAGTCCTTCTTTTGACCCATTTTGCCAAAGGAAAGGAAGTTGCCTAATAATTATGCACACCTGATATAGGGTGTTGATGTCATTAGACCACACCCCTTCTCATTACAGAGATGCACATCACCTAATATGCTTAATTGGTAGTAGGCTTTCGAGCCTATACAGCTTGGAGTAAGACAACATGCATAAAGAGGATGATGTGGTCAAAATACTCATTTGCCTAATAATTCTGCACTCCTTGTATATATTAATATTTTATTATTTGAAGCTCTGTTGCTTTTAAATGTTTGGTAAAGATTTTGAAAATGACATGTCCAAGCACAGTAAGGGCAAATGTTACATTGGAAAAGGATAAACAGACACTTTGCAGATCTTTTTGGTGATTTTTTCAGACCAATTTTTAGAATAGCAGACAGAGCGGAACACAGCAATTTGGATATATACATTTACTATTGTCAGCATGCAGTTAGCCCCAGACTAAAAATACCATATTTTTTTAATGGGAGCTTTAAAGCAACACTCACTGCACCATAAACACTGCAGCCTGCTATAGTGATTACGGGTACCCAGAGTGCCATGGTACTCTCCCAGATTAAGTAGTCATACCATTTACTATTGATCTCAAATCACACCTGAGGTCTGCAGCGTGTCACGGAACCTTCTGAAAGGAGCTGGACACTGGCCTGTAGTGGCTATGGTGCCTGGAGTGTTTCTTTAAGCACATACCATGAACAATAGTCCTGTGGGAATTTACAAGATGTGACTTTAGTGAGACTTCCAAGTAAGTTATTGTTCTATTGGTCAGGTTAGTTGATGCTCTATTAATTAATAATTATTTAATAGAAAGTGACAAAATGTCTCTATGTGTACTCGTACCATACAAATATTTGTACAGCCAAAGAGTCCTCCCCTGTGGCTGTGGGTATGTGGGGTATGCAAATCACTACGAGAGAGAGAGAGAGAGAGAGAGAGGAGAGAGAGAGAGAGAGAGAGAGAGAGAGAGAGAGGAGAGAGAGAGAGAGAGAGAGAGAGGAGAGAGAGAGAGAGAAGAGAGAGAGAGAGAGGAGAGAGAGAGAGAGAGAGAGAGAGAGAGAGAGAGAGAGAGAGAGAGAGATGAGAGAGAGGAGAGAGAGAGAGAGAGAGAGAGAGCAGGGCTGACTTACTAGGAGTCACGTTGTCAGTGGACGCACTCTGTGGGCGTGGCCTGCTGCATTCAAACACCCTGCAGGCTCCTCCCCCCTCAGTCGCTGTAAACAATAAGCTGGTCTGAGGATCTCTCCTGCTGCCCCCAGTACCTCAAAGCACCCCGATACCTGAGCCGCCCAGTCTGATGACCCTCCGCCGGCCGTGGCTGCATCCTGCCTGCACACAGCCGCCTGATATGTCCCTGGATGCGGGGGCCGACCTTGTGCACTGTAACAGCCCCTCTCTGCGCTGCCAGGACCCCGCCAGTGGCCCCCAATAATAGAGGGAGCTGGGGGGACCTAGATGGGGGTGCTGACCTCAGTGCTTGCTGCCTTGGAGAGGTGAGACCCCAACATACAGGGGGGAGTGGGGGGACATGGGTCCCGCCCAAATAGTTTGAGATCTGAGAGGGTCTGCAACGGTCCCCAGCCTATCCCTAACTGTCAGATGGGGGTGGGATTATTATTATTATTATTACAGGATAATACTGAACCCAAACAAACTTCTTATGTGTATTATTTTTTTTATTTTTTTTGTAAGGATGATTGGGGAGCTACATTACTCATTTATATATACATTTCTAATATTATGTTCTATATTAGCAGATTACAAAACTAATTTCACACAATTTTTATGGGTTGGTAACTTTTTATGTTTTCCCCTAAGTAATCTGATCTACTGGCTGGGAAACTTTGGTCATATGTGTGTGTGTATTGTGTGTTCTATTACTGCTATGTTGTTGTTCCCGTAACTTCCCTTTTTTATGTAAGTTTCGGTACTTTTTCTTGTTTGTTTGTAATATGGTGTGCTGTTTATTTACGCTTTCCTCTCTGCACTGCTTGTTTTGTAATTCATTTGAGTCGTTATGTGATGCATTGGTCGTTCTTGAGACCCCTATGATTTATTTACAAATAAGTGTGAAGTCACTAAACCCCAAATTGTAGTGAATTCAGTACAAATTGGTTAAAAAAAAAAAAATGGCCAACCTGTTACTATTGCATAGATATATTTTCTAAATCCAATATTATTGCTTATATTTTGCCATTCAGTTTTTTTTATTCTCTATAATTATGTGTTATTGATTAAACCCATAATGCCCCACTGGTTTCTGTATAATTCCATGGTAAGAATAAACATAATCTTAGAGTTCTATGGTGCTTGTCAAAATGACTTGAACATTTTTTTTTTTTTTTTTTTAGCTAAAAAGCTGCCAGTCTGTAACCACTTTTCTTATATTATGTTTGAAGTAAAGTTGTATGTCATACTGTGACAAATGTCAATTTGTGGTATTAAATGTTATCTAGTATACTATTTTGAGGGCACATACATAGCCTATATCTTTAATTCTGAAAGTTTACCCTACCTAATTTTAAAGCAAGCTTCCCTGGCTTAAAGGAACACTTTAGGCTTCATAACAACTTAATCTTCTAAGGTGCCTGGAGTTCCCAAGCAACATCCCACTGTTATAGATTAAAATATTTTTTTTGATTGATTTTAATAGTGAATGAGGTCATTATTATTTATATAGCGCCATCAGATTCCTTAGCACTGTACAAAGAGATAATTGGGTTGCACTCAGTCAGACTTTCTCTGATTCTCTGCCTAATGCTTCAACATTAGCTTGGATTGTGATTGGCGGCAGCAGGAATATTCAACGGACTCTATCAGCTTATCACTCTCCATCATCATTCGTATGACTAATGAGAGAGTACATTCTGCATTAGACACTCCTCCAGGGGTGACTCTCAAAAGTCAATAGTTAAAAAATAAAACCTACCTAGGAGTTTTGCTCTCCTGATTAAGTCTCACCATTTACATGTATGTTTGTATGTGCCCTGCCTTACACACCTGGCATGACATGCAAATTTAAAGGAAGACTCTAAGCACCATAACTAGTGCAGCGTGCTGTTGTGGTTATGGAGAGAGTTGTGCCCTGGCATCCCCCAATGTAAGTATTTAATCATTTGATAACCGTTTTGACTTTTGCCTGGGGTCTGCTGGGCCTAGCTCTCTGCCTCTTGTGGGGTCCTGATTTTGAGAGCTAGGAGTCATGCCTTGCACCCTCTGGCTTATCTGAAGCTTGCTGCTTTCATTAAGGGAAGGGATCTCAAGTGAGAAGTGAAAGTACAGTTTTATGGGGGGAGGGGGTGTTTTATTTGAATTTTATTTAATGGTGTAATTTCCCTGATAAGTTTTCATTTAGACAATGACTTTTTGTCCATAGTGTACTCTCAAGAATACATTGTGTGACTGCAGAAAATAAATAGAATCCAACAAGGAAAGACTTGGCTATATTTCCGCTTTATAGTTGTAAATGGTTAAACGTTATTTTTTTTATTTTTTTTATATTGCTTATAAGCCTCAAGGTTCATAGTCACCAGGTTTATGCACAATTCCTGCCTTATTTAAATGTTTCCAATGTATATGTACTCAAGAAAACTAGTGTGACTCTTGAACAATACATTTATCCAATTATGGATGATCGTGACCGACTGAAGAGGTTTGTTTAATATCGCATCGTTACACATTGTAATTTGCACCTTGGTATCAACAGTGAAAAATTGGATTTGATCTTTCTAAAAGAGTGCTCATTAATAAGTCAGAATTTGTTTTACATTTTTTTTTTTTTTTTTTTAGATATCTGTGCCTACCATTGAAAATTGGACCAGTCAACCAGTACCATGAAATTCATTGGCCTCTTGGAAAGCCAACGTCTTGCATCACAGCTAGAGAATGGCCTCCAGTCAGAAACCACCAAATGGAAGGTTCCTTCCTTTCAAGGATCCACCATCAAGGTGCATGCAGCCTCCTCAGATTCCTGTATAGTTTTTATTTATTTGTCACTTTGTGAGTAAAGATGTGTTGTACAGTCTGTGAGCATTGAAGTTGCTGTTTAATGAATTAGTGAGTGAGCTGGATCTTGTAGGTATGAACTTTTTTATATTGTATGCACCATAACCATTACAGAGTGCCTTGGTGCCCTTCACCCCATGTAAGTAATCAAACCACGTGGTATCTGTTTAACCTGGTTCCTAATCCTTACCACTCTGCCCTGATTGTTCTCATCAGCCAATGAGCTTTGCTAACTGTTCAGAGGGTGGAGACACTGAAGGCCAGTGCTGCACTGCCCCACCTATAGAAGCCATCTGAGGAGTGGTCAGTGGAGCGATTCCTAGGCTGTTATCTAAACACTGCCTTTTTCTCTGTAAACAAAACCGTGTTTACATCAAACAGCCTGAAGGTATAATTATACTCGCCATAACAAATGCAATAAGCTGTAGTTCTTCTGGTAACTATAGTGTCCATTTAAGCTTGCTGAAGAGCTTTATGTGTAAATAGTGTCCTGTTTTGTCAAATGGAAAAGTGCAGATTTTAACTTTGCTACCCTCATCCCTTTCAGACAATTAGTCATGTTACTTCCTGGTTTGTTTAGCTCAGTGGAGCTTAAACTCAAGAGGCAGCAATTGTCCAGAGCACCTGCATTGCAAATACTTCTTATTAAGCTGCATTTCTGACAGCCAAAAAAAAAAAATCTGGGCCGGGGAAGAAGGGGAAGGGTTTGTAATGGCTTCAGACAAGAGATATATAGCTTCTACAAACTTTTTAGATATATCCCCAAGGACAAAATGCATAATTTAAACATATACATGTTTTCATTGGGGTATGCCTACTAACAGTTTTCTTTTTTTCTTTAACAAGTTTGGGCAGTGGAGTGTACCTTTTTATGTGCGCTATTTAATGAATGTAGCTCTTGTATAAAACGTAATCTGCGTGCACACTCTGAAAAACATGTATTTCATCCTGCAGGGCACAGATATCTCTCCATCGCTGTATGAGCAGGCTGTGCTGTGGATTGAAGAATTAAGGTCACTCTTCCACTTTTATCCGGAGACCTTTTTCTTGGCAGTCAACATTCTTAACCGCATTTTGGCATCTGTGAAGGTAATCTCTTCTTAATGGTTCTCATAGGGGGCTTGCTCATGTCTAGGTCCACTATATAGAGGCTCTTGGAGACTCACCTGATTATGCATTATTATGCACTGTCTGAGGAGTCCAGAGAACTCCCCAGTTAGCATTACGGGGCACAGGAGGTTGCACAACTCTTCCCTCACACTGTTACTCTTTGAAGAAAGACTATTCTTATTAGCGCTGTACAATAGGTGAACAAACGACCTGTATATGCAACAGGATTAGCTGGAATCTCAAGGACACAGAGTGTTGAGCGCCATGCTCAAACAAGCTTACTCAAACATGTATTCTTCATACTATAATGTTCTGGTAACTAATTGGATATGTGGGCAACAGTTTAAATTGCCTTATTTCTCTCTGTGCACTGGCTTCTCTGTGACTGACCCTCCTCCCCGAATGAGATCATAAATGCTAGTCTCAGCCAACCCCCATAGGTAAGTATTGATCAGCTAGTGCACATACATGGCAAATGAGTGCACTGCACCAGTCAGCATCTCCTCACAGACATGCATTTATTCAATGTGTCTCTGGGTAGCGTTCAGTGTCTCCTAGAGGTGCTTAATGTCGGCCCAGCAATCTTTGCAAGCCCAAAACCAGTAAGTTCCTCTACTAGATGTGTGAGTGACAGCCACTAGCGGTGTCCTTAAGCAGCAGGTTAAAAACACTGCGGCTGCAGTAACAGTCTCTATGGATCCGAACCATTGCAACCACTTGTACTGCAGCCATAGGATATATGGCAAAAAGTATATGGATGCTCTTACTAATTGAGTTCCTGTGTTTGTCTTGCCTATTTCTAACTGGTAGATAAAATGCAGCACAAAGCCATGAAATCTCCGTAGACCCATTTTAGCAATACAATTTGGATGTACTAAAGAGCTCATTAATTTTAAACATGGCACTGTTATAACATGCCACCTTTGCCACAAGTCAATTATGAAATTTCTGGTCCACTGTAAGTGGTATTATTGTGACATAGAAGGTACAAAGCGCAACAACTAAGTGGTAGACTCCAAGTAATCACATTATTGGGATGCTGAAGTGTTAAACAGGTTTAAATAGAAAAATAAAGGTTTTCCAGATGTCAGTTCCTCAGATAAGTCTTTATTACTGTATGCTAGCATAATGGAGGGCTAACACAAAGCGTTGCATCAGACGTAGCATTCTGAGGCAAAATGAAGGCTTCAACCTGTAACGAGTTAAAACCTGTAACAATGGTATAGCGGGGGAAAAAAACAGGATACTTATATGGAGGATTTCAATAGGCTACCTTTCTACAGATATATAAATGCAATACCCTTTACGTAAATTCAATAGGGCTATGAGTTCCCAGAGTCTCACCTCTCGAACATTTGATAAGCAACCATTACTGGAAATCATCAAAGAATATCACAATGCTGCCAATTTTTTCACTGGTAGATTCTAATTCATAAAGCTTGCTATTACTGAAACAGTGAAAAAACTAGTTTTGGTTACAGTGATAAATCATGCTTTACTATCCGGCAGTCTGATGGAATAATCTGGATGTGGCTGTTGCCATAGAAATGTATAGCCTCTACTGTAAAGTTTATTGGAAGTGGGGAAAATGGTCTAGGGCCCTAGGATTGTGGTTTTTGTTTTTCAGGTTTTGGTTTAGACCCCTTAGTTCCAGTGAAGGGTCATCTTTTATGCAACAAAGTATAAAGGCATTTTACACAATTGAGCTCTAACTTTGTGGCATCAGTTTTGGGATATCCCTTTCCTGTTTCAGTGTGAATGTTCACAAACAAGGTCCGTGTAGACATGTTTTGGTGTGGAAGAACTAGAGTGGCCTGAACATCAACCCCATTGAACACCTCTGGGATGATTTGAAACGCTGATCACAAGCCAGGTTTTTTGCGTCCAACTTCAGTGCTTGACCTCACAAATGCATAAATTCCCACAGACAAAATCCATAATCTTGTGATGAGGCTTTTCAGATGGGTGGCAGCTGTTAGATTTGCAATGGGGGTCCAAATCTATATTAATAGCCATGGTTTTGGAATGGGATGTCCATCACACTCATGTCAATGAGATGGTCTGTAACCTGCCTAAATTATATATTTGAGTATTCAAAGAGTGTTCATAAAGAGATGTTAATTATCTTGTATAATCTATATATTTGAACTTACCAATACCAAAGAGCTTGGTAATTTGCGTGCCTAATTTATTTAGTAACCTTGTGCTTTAATTTATTTTAATTTTATTTTTTATCAAATTGGAGAAAAATAAAAACTGGCTCCTAAATTTTTAAAGAAACACTGCCAGGAATAGGAATGTGTATTCCTGACACTAGTGTTAAAAAAAAAAAATAAAAAAAAAATTAGATTGCCTACCCTCCTTCTTACCAATCTAAAAAACAAAAAAAGGGCAAAAACACAACTTTATTCCAGCGACTCAAGAGTCTGTTATGGCTGGATCCACCCACCCACCCACATTCTGCATTCTTGACTCCACATAGATATTGACTATCTCAATTAATACAATGCTTTCTCATAGCAAAGCATTGGGAGGGATAATGCTCACGCATGGCAAAGCGGAGCACCAGTCAGTATCTCCTCATAGGAATGCATTGAATCGATGCATCACTATGAGGAACATTCAGCGTTTCCATGTAGAGTGTGGAGAACTGACCTAGAAAGCACTTCTAGTGGCTGTCTGAGTGACTGATACTAGAGGTGTTACTAGGCAGCAATGTGAATACTGCCTTTTATTTGAAAATGCAGTATTTACATTAATGAGCCTTTAGAGACATGCTATACACACCAGAACAACTACATTAAGCTGTAGTTGATATGGTGACTATATAGTGTCCCTTTAAGAAAACATCCGCTCTGCATTGGCAAATTTCTTCAAAATTTAGCATTTTGATTTCAGTTCAGTCTTAAGTGAAACTGCTGATACAGGTCACAGCCTCAGACTTCTTAAATTATGTTTGGCATGTGAAAAAATATATACATAATTCTAAATGTTTATTCATGTTTGTTTTGTTTTTTTTGTTTTGTTTTTTTACAGGCCCAGGCAAAGTACCTTCGATGTATCTCTGTGACGTGTTTGTACCTTGCAGCCAAAGCCAATGAGGAACGTGAGGTAGGATCTATTGAATAACTAGTTCAATCACTCTGATTCCAACAAAACTCATGCTTTGACAATATGCTGACTCATTCCAGCACTTTCAGTCTGACTACCTTGTCCACACAGATATATAGAGGCAAGGGTTACCATGGTACCTATAGAAAAATGCAATTAAAGCTCAAGACGTGCAGCTGTCCCCCACACACTGTGGCTCTTCCAGTGTACAGACCAAGTGAAATACAGAAAAAAAGGAGGGAAACGCATATAGAATAAATGTTGTTCTTCAAGAACAGGATGCATTGAGATAGGGCTCTGCTCGAAACGTCTGTATTCTTGCTTTTCTTTTCAAATAAATTTAAGGTGCACTTTGTGCACTACTATAGTTGCACTATCTTGTTAACCCCTTAACGCCGTTACGGCGTTCTATGCCGTCGCGGCTTTAAAGGGCTTTAACCCCTTAAGGACACATGACATGTGTGACATGTCATGATTCCCTTTTATTCCAGAAGTTTGGTCCTTAAGGGGTTAAAGCCGTTGCGGCGGCATAGAACGCCATAACGGCTTAAGCCCCCAGAAGATCGCAGCTACTTAGCTCCGCCGCGATCCTCTTCTGGGGGGCTGCCTGACAGCCCAGGCAGCCCCCTCCGGCAAATGAGGCCCCCGGGGCCATGTGATCGCTCTCAAAGAGCGATCACATGGCCCCCTATAGCTGGCTATGGATCTGCCAGCAGGGGGACTGTCTAAAATATTAGACAGTCCCCCTGCTGGTAGGAAGAGTAAAAAAAATGTATTAAACATGTTAAAAAATAAATTAAAAGTATGTATATGTGTATATATATATATAAAGTGTATTTTAATATTAGTGTATATATATTAATATTAAAATACACTTAGAATGACGTTACATATATATAATATGTATATATATTATATATATAATAGATATATACACCTATATTATATATAAATACGTCTAATTACAATAATAAATAAAATAATAAAATAAATAAATAAAATATTGAAACAAAATTTAAAATTAATTATATATGCATATGTAATTTCATTCTAACTGTATTTTGCTATTAATATATATATATATATTGGTAACATAATACACTTAGAATGACATTCTATATATATCTATCTATATATAAAATGCAAATAACCGCAAATATATATATAGAGATAAATACATATGATTACATAAAAGATTACATTAGTATGCACGTAGAATTTAAATGCCTATAAATGCATATATATTAAAATTCTACGTATATATTTAAGTCATTTTTTAACGTAATTATGTCATTTGATTAATTAAAATTTGATTGACATGCCTGACAACACAGGGAGAAAGTGCAGCGAATTTAATTCGCAAGCACTATATTTGACCCTGTAACTCTCCAAGACACCATAAAACCTGTACATAGGGGGTACTGTTTTACTCGGGAGACTTCGCTGAACTCAAATATTAGTGTTTAAAACTGGTAAATTTTATTAAAAAAATGATATTTTAAGTAAAAGTGAAGTTTTTTGCATTTTTTTCCAAACAAACGGCACTTTTATGGACTATATTATTGTTGTAATATGTTTTACTGTTTTAAAACACTAATATTTGTGTTTAGTGAAGTCTCCCGAGAATAACAGTACCCCCCATGTACAGGTTTTATGGTGTTTTGGAAAGTTAGAGAGTCACATATAAGGCTTGCATTTCATTTTTTTGACATTGAAATTTGCCAGATTAGTTATGTTGCCTTTGAGATCGTATGGTAGCCCAGGAATAAGAATTACCCCCATGATGGCATACCATTTGCAAAAGTAGACAACCCAAGGTATTGCAAATGGGGTATGCCCAGTCATTTTTAGTAGCCACTTAGTCACAAACACTGGCCAAATATTCGTTTTTTGCTTTTTTCACACAAAAACAAATATGAACGCTAACTTTGGCCAGTGTTTGTGACTAAGTGGCTACTAAAAAAAGACTAAACATACCCCACGTTCAATACCTTGGGTTGTCTACTTTTTCAAATGGTATGTCATTATGGGGGTAATTCTCATTCCTGGGCTACCACACTGTCTCAAAGGTAACATTACTAATCTGGCAAATTTCAATTTGAAAATGGAACGTTCTATATTTGACCCTGTAACTTTCCAAAACAACACAAAACCTGTTAATAGGGGGTACTATTGTACTCGTGAGACATCGCTGATTACAAATATGTGCTTTTTGTTGCAGTAAAACCTAACAGTATTATGACATGTACAGCTAAAATGTGAGGCGGAACTACAAATTTAAAAAAAAAAATTTAATTTCTCAGTTTTTTAAATTTTATTCATAATAAATTATGTTTCATATATAAATATTTCATATAAAATGAAAGCCCTGTTTCTCCTGAACAAAATGATATATAATATGAAAGAGGGGAACTACGGGTGAACAGACATATAGCGCAAATTCCAGTTTTTGTTTACGTTTTGTTTTGATCAGAACGTGTACTATTGACTCCGTCCTGAAGTGGTTTGTTTTGTTTATATTTGTGTATTTCACCAGTGTGTTAACACCGCAAAGGACTAGCTGATTTCACTGGTGTATAGAATAGAGCTCTCCAGAATGCAAAGCTCTTCTGCCTTTTTGTTAAGTGGGTCAGGGGACTCCGCATCTCTTTAGGACCACTACACTTCTGCACTCACCAATTGTGTAGCGTAATACTGTGTGCGTCCATTGTTTATTAAAACACTTACGATCAATGGCTTTGAAACTTGAGAATGTAACTTCACTAAACAAGTTAGAACTTCTTGAAAATTGCCATTTCCTTCTAGAGTTTAAAAAAGAACTTTAAAACAACAGCATACAATATGAAAACTATGCTACAGGAAGTCTTAACCACAGAGCAAACAAGTGCTAACCTACATTTTTAACATTAGATGCATTGTGTTTGAGTTCTTATAAACTGTTGTATAGCATGAAGGACAGTTTGTGGCCGGTTAAAGTAGGCTGACCATGCAAAGTATACTATTGTAGGTGTAAGAGCTGAAATATCACGTAGTGACCAGGTCAAAGGTGGTTTAGCTGTTCTATATGTAATCCTTCTATCAGATTAGACAGGGTTGGTTCTAGGGCATGGCTGTCCAACCTGCGCCCCCCCAGATGTTGCTGAACTACAACTCCCATGATTTTTTTCAATGAAACAGATAGCCAGGGAATCATGGGAGTTTTAGTTCAGCAACATCTGGGGGGACGCAGGTTGGACAGCCCTGTTCTAGGGGATATTTTTTTTTCGATGCAACTTGCTGCACACACAAACCATGTCAAGACCATCATGGAATTAAAGACAACCAAAACGTCAAAATCCAAATGGGCATTTTGGGTTTATAATAGAGGAAGGTCATATTTAGGTGATGGAGGCGTTGCTAGGGTTAACCTGGCTTTTGAGCCCAAGGCAGGGTCACACATAAGGGCAGGTAGACTGGCTACATAGATATATACACCGGCACCCACACTTACTAAACCAGACACAAATTTATAGGCACAGGCATATATAGATAGGGATACACACACACACAAAAAAAAAATCACTACCTTGCTCTGTGCAGGGGTATAGTGAGCTGCATGCCTCTCCCTCTATAGCTTGTACAGAGTGAGGGAGAGAAGACAAAAAAGGTTACCGTGCTCTACCACCCCTCAAATCACTGGTCTGCCATGGTGCTCCCTTAAGCCCCCTCTTATTTTTGATGAGCCCAGTCTGGGACAGAAGCAGCACAATTATAAATATAGGGTAGCATGGTTACAATGTCCACACCTCTCATTACTGTTCTGCTCAGAATTGGTTCACCAACAAGACTGGGAGGGGGGGCAGCATGGGAGAAACCGAATCTGTTCTTAGAATACAGTTGCAAATATTCTGCTTTTTCATCCCAGGATTCTTACTTATTAATCTACTTCTGCTCACTTTTTTTAATTGCCCTTTATTGTCCACGCTCCTGTAGTAATACAAGCTCACATTTCTTTGAACTCCAAGTATTTATCCTTGTACTGTAACCATTTCTTCTTCTGGCTGTGAGACTCCTTGTGCATGTTGACACTCCTATTGTGCCTGTCTTTTGTTCATAACATTGCAAAACTTTAATTGGTAACATTCTAGTTAATCCAAAGCATGAATCTGTCGAGGTTTTTTTTTTTATTTATATTTTTTCACATTAAAAGACCACACTAGTGCCAGGACCCCCTCCCGCCCGGCTCTGGAAAGGGGTAAAAACTTACCTTTTTCCAGCGGTGGGCGGAGAGCTCTCCTCCTCCGATCCTCCTCTTCTCCTCCCCGTCGGCTGAATGCGCACGCGCGGCAAGAGCTGCGCGCGCATTCAGCCGGTCGCATAGGAAAGCATTCATAATGCTTTCCTATGGACGCTTTCGTGCTCTCACTGTGATTTTCACAGTGAGAATCACGCAAGCGCCTCTAGCGGCTGTCAGTGAGACAGCCACTAGAGGAAATAGGGGAAGGCTTAACCCATTCACAAACATACTGCTATGTTTATGAAAAAATGGGTTAACCCTAGAAGGACCTGGCACCCAGACCACTTCATTAAGCTGAAGTGGTCTGGGTGCTTAGAGTGGTCCTTTAAAGGGATAGTCACCAAAACAGCTTTAGCTTAACCCCTTAAGGACCAAACTTCTGGAATAAAAGGGAATCATGACATGTCACACATGTCATGTGTCCTTAAGGGGTTAATTAAGCTGTTTTAGTGTATAGCTCATGCCTCTGCAGTCTCACTGCTTACTTCTCTTCCATTTAGGAGTTAAATCACTTTTGAGTCTGTTTTATGCAGCCCTAGCCACACCTCCCTTGGCAGTGACTCACACATCCTTCATGAAAAGAAAATGGTTCAATTTTTCAATCAGATGCCAACTTACTTAAAGGGATATTATAGTCACCAGAACCACAGCTTAATGTTGTTGTTTTGGTGAGTATAGTCCACAACTGCAGGCTTTTTGCTGTAAACCCTGTTTTTTCAGAGAAAAGGCAGTGTTTACAATACAGCCCAGCTAGGGACACCTCCACTGGCCACTCCTTAGATGGCTGCTAGAGGTGCTTCCTGGGGCAGTGCTGCAAAGTGTGCAGCACTGACATTCAGGATCTCCATCCTCTGCATGGAGACACTAAACTTTCCTCTTAGAGATGCTTTTATTCAATGCATTGATATGAGGAGATGTTGATTGTCCAAGATGGCGTTTGGCAAGACTGCAGGGGTTTGATTTTAGTAAACTAAAGCTGTTTTGGTGCCTTTAATGTCCATTAAAGCCATATTGTGAATATATATTTTTTTTTCTTCCAATGTCATCTGCTCTTCAAAGGTTCTCTGTATTAGTTAATGCTGTCTAGCTGGCATTATAGCTGAAATGGCATACTGGTAACTTCATCATCTTCATTTACCTAGTTCTGCCATGCTCACCAGGGCTAAATTCTCATTCACTAGTGGCAAATGAAAGCTTTGAGCCATTTTGTATAACTTTCTATTTCTAGAATTGCGCTTCCCCAACCCATATACCAGAATACATAATACACAAAGACATGTTGGAAGTTTTGGCTCCGCCTTTATTTAATTTCATTTGTTACAGGTAATACCATTGGTGAAGGATCTTGTAGAACAGAGTGAGTGCATGTGTTCATCTGCTGAGATCTTGAGGATGGAAAGACTTATACTGGATAAACTGCAGTGGGATCTGTACATGGCTACACCAGTGGACTTCCTTAACATTGTAAGAATATGCAACTCATAGGAGCAGTTTATTAAATACAACAGGAACACATATGCACATGTCTGCTAATGCCAAATAAGGTCTATGTTGTTGAAACTATTTACCAGTCACCAAATTAGTCTGATGGTAAAAGAAAAGTGACTTTATTTTTCTTTGCTACCAATTATTTTTTTCATTTTCTTTCTCTTTTTTAATAAAAAAAAAATCTAGATTCTTTTTTTTTTTTTTTTTTTTCTTCTTCTTCTTTAAATTTCTACACGATGATATCTTTGTAACATTGCAAAAATATTTCTCTAATACTGTACATAGAAATCTGTCTGGTGGGTGTGTTTTTATATATATTTTATTTCCACCAGGCACCATGAAAGCTTCCAGTTCATTCACACTGGCCGCTCTTTAAACATTCTGTTCATCTGGCACTTAAAATATGATCTGTCTCTTATATAAAAGGCCAATAGCTCTCTGTGATCTTTTTATGTTGGTGGAAGGAGCTGGGCTCATTTAAGCAGAGAAAGGGCTATTTGCATCTTAAGGCAAAACTGCATGGCACAGGGAATTAAACGTCTGTACCAATCCATGCGCTGACTGAACATTTTTAACCCTGTTTAATACCCAAGAGGCTGATTGTTTTTTTTTTTTTTTTTTTGGCCTTAGCAAGGCTTTCGCTTTGTTCATTCTAGCACATCTAGCATAATTTACGATATAAACCTCTGGTGTGATTTTACTCATTCGGAAAATGAACCAAAGGTTAGACCACTAGAAATGGTCAATTTTTTGATTTTAAGATTTGCTGGTATTGTCCCTGTATTCTAAAACAAAGTATTGAGGAAAAGTGTGGAAACTGAATTTAAGTTTTGTTTGTCACAATGACTTCATAGATTCTAGTCTCTTTTTGCAAAAAGACATTGAGTGTTGAGTTGCTCAGGAATGCAATTTATCACTTGCCTTAGTTTTTGCACACAATTCGTTTAAAATTCTTTCCCAGTTTTGATTCCCTTCCCTTTAATTTTTTTTTTTTTTTTAATTTTTTTTTACTTCACTATATAAGGAAATGTGATTTTTGTAATTGCAACTAAGGAAACACAATAGACTGGCTATGTTTAAATTTGCTCTTACATTCAATAGAAGCTCAAAAGTCTAATGGTTGATAATGGATTAACACATGTAAAAAAATAAACAAATGTGTGCCTTTTAATGTAAACTTAATTTTGGTTGCCTCATTTGGTCGGGAGGATACATGAATGGTAGACAATTGACCAAAGACATTAATATATAACTATTTTTTTTTTTGTATCAGTTTCATGCCATGGTGATGTCCCTTTGGCCTTCGTTCTTCCATGGCCATCCTCAAATGAATCCCTCTCGCCATGTTGCACTCTTGACTAGACAGGTGCAGCACTGCATGGCATGCCACCAGTTATTGCAATTTAAAGGCTCCACATTAGCTTTGGTAATCATCACCTTGGAGTTGGAGTTGATGACTGCTGATTGGTTCCCGATTACTTCTGAGCTGTTGAAGAAATCAAAGGTAAGCATGAAAGTGTTGCACTGCATTGTCACATTATCATCACATCATTGCAGGAGGCTGCAATCTCAAGGGGATAGTAGTTGTTCCTCTGCTCTATAATTTATACGTAAAACACGATCAACCGTGTATAACATCAGTTAGTAGCTGCAAAGGCTGGAAACTTGCATTCTCACCTCCTTGTGGTTATCCAAGGAAACGGCTATGTGACATGTTGGACTTAGTCAATTTGATGCCATTGTGGCAAAACTGTATGTTAGAAAATGCAATAGGAATAAATTGTGGTATGGGGAGGAGCACCTGGCTGAGTATCAAAGGAAGCTGAAATTGGTCTAATGCAATTTATGGGTGGTGGGAGGAAGCTTCCAATGTGCCAAGTTTCAGAAACCTTTTGAGTATTTTACTGTCCTAAATTGTAAGTAATCCGCTTTACAGAGAAAAGGTACCAAATAATTTTCCTAATATGATCAAGCTTGGATAAGGATGTTTTTTATGGCTGTGGCAGTAAATATGTAGGAAAGAAAATCTGTTTCAGGGTGATCCACTAGAATGTCTGGCCTAACATTTTTAAATGTTTTGCTTGTATATTTATGAAGTGTATTTAACTGGTTAATTCTATTAAACAAGGGTGAGCACTACTGAATTGTCAGGAATTCTATTGAATTTAACATTTTGCAAATTAAAAGTAAATTTGATAAAATGGCAGAAGGAGCAGAGCACAAAAAATAAATGGAACCACTCTACCATTGAGAGGTTGTTCGTTGAAACATGGGGGTGGGTAAATTTGTTTTCGTGCCTTGCTCTTTGCCATTGGTCACTGGTTTGGAGTGTATTTGCTCAAACTTTGGTTTTTTAAATATTCATTTTTTTTTATTATTTTTTTATTTTATTTTTTTTTATGTATAGGGCTCAACAAATCTTAGGCTTCATGGCGAATTTTGTCCTGGCGCCTGAGATATGTCAACAAGTTACCTCTTCCTCTTGCCTCTTGATCTCTGCGCGCTGGAAGGAAGTAAAGAACTGTAACAATTTTGTAGGGCACTGAGGCTGCGCAGGGGAATTACAGGCTGCGCAGGGAACCAGATAAAGATTGCTCTGCTCGTTGCCTGCCCCACTCCGCAGAACTGCCCACCCTCCCATTCCCCTGCACTGGTTCAGCGCTGGGAGGAAGTAGTTCAGTTCCCTATCTTCATCCCAAGTGCACAGAGAGTTGCATGGGGATAGACAGGAGGGGAGTCTGGACCAGCGGCAGCTCACTACCATCAGCCACATCCAGCCCCTCTGTAACATGCTGCTGCCCAATCCCACTAGACCACAGGAAAGCCCCCCACCTGTGCCCACAAGGTAGGAAACAGGAGGGTGGATAAAATTATGTATTTATTTTTTTTCTCTGTGTGTGTATATTTGTATGTGTACTTGTCTGTGTGTATCTATGAATCTGTATGTGTATATCTATTTGAGTGTATCAAATAATAAAAAATGTCTCTGGAGGTGAGCTGGTGACCTAAACCTAGACACAGACAGACAATCACATGGGAATGGTGGTTTTTACTTACCTTTTCCAAATGGTGTGCCAGTGTTGCTACAGCTGGATTGCCTCATAGCTGAATTATCAATCTTGATCTCAGCTTAGTTATTGCTTTTCCATAGGAATGTGTTGGGAAGCTATTGAGCATGCACAGCAAAATGCTGCGCCGATTGGCATCTCCTCACAGAGATGCAAGAAATCAATGTTTTTTTGCAAAGGCTGTGTTTAAATTGAAAAGCCTGCAGGAACAGGCTCTAGAAACCGGAACCACTACAGTGCTTCTGGTGACTATAGTGTTCCTTTAAGAATAGTATTTTTGTCATTGGGGGGAAAAAAAAGGCTCCTAACTTTTTTTTTTTTTATAATTAAAGCTGGCTCCTAGATTCAAAGCAAATTTGTCACGCCCTGATGGATATATCTAGTTAGATATATCATATTTTGTCTCCAAAAAAAAAACTTTTTATTTAGTATTTGTGTGCTCCTATGTCTTAGAAGAGTTAGGTCAGCAGAAAGACTAACATGGCTGCTTAGACAGCTCAAAATAGACTTTACTGTTATTTGATCAACTGCTGCTTAACCTAATTTGCCTGCCGCTGTGATTGGGAAACTGCACTATAGGGACACTGTAGTCACGAGAACAACTACAGCTTATTGCATTTGTTCTGGTGAGTTGAATCATTCCCTTCAGGCTTTTTGCAGTAAATACTGTCTTTACATTGCAGCTTAGTGATAACTCCACTGGCCACTCTTCAGATGGCTGCTAGAGGTGCTTCCTGGGGCACTATCATTCAGTGTCTCCACCCTCTGCACGGAGACGCTGAACTTTCCTCATAGAGATTCATTGATTCAGTTTATCTCTATGAGGAGATACTGATTGGCCAGGGCTGTGTTTGACTTGTGCTGGCTCTGCCCCTTATCTGCCTTCGTGACAGTCTCAGCCAATCTATGGGGAAGCATTGTGATTGGCTCAGACCACCACTTCTGATGATGTCGGCAGAAGCAGTAACTGCAGATTTGAAAACAAGTAAGATTTTACTATATGTAGGGAGGCAAGGGAGATCGGGGGGGGGGGGGCTAGATGGTGGTTTTAACACAATAGGGTCAGGAATACATGTTTGTGTTCATGACCCTATAGTGTTCCTTTAAGCAGCAGCTGGTCAGATGAGTCAAGAAAAGAAAAGTATATGGATTGAGGAAAATATGACACTTAAAAAACAAATTCTAAACTTTTAGAAAAAGGTATGACTGTTTATGAATACCTGTCTTGATCTGAGGCAATCCGGAAATGGTTACATATGGCTAACTAACTGAACCTCTTTAAGAAATTTCAACTGACCTAATTTAGCAGTTTTTTTCTCTTTTCAGATTGAAAGTGCAGATTTTATCAACTGTAAGGAAATGATTGACCGTCACCTTGAAATGCTAATGCCATCCAACTCGGTGTATGTTTTTATTTCTACTAGCAAAGCTGTTCGGTCAAAGAAAAGGGCTAATATATCTTCTCCTGAAGGGTGCAATGCACAGGCTGTGACTGTCGTTAGACAAAAAATGAGCAAGCCTTTCCAAGATCCTCTCACCAGTGCCTCAGAGTCAGCTCATCAGGATATAATGGAGACAGAGTTTTATGATGGATTCAAGTATCTGTACAGTGAAGAAGGCACAGAGGAGGCGGCTTTCAATGCCTCATCGTATTGTACCCTTCATTAAATTAGGAGGTACCAGGTCTGTGCCAAAGGAAATAGGAACCGAATAAGGATCCAAAAGCAATACAGGAAAATAAACTATTGCTTGTACTGAAAGGTTACAGCTAATGGACTTGCCAAATTTCTGGTCTTTCTGCTGCCAAAGATAATCTAATAAGAGATTCTTTGGGGGAAGGAGATGATGTTCTTGTGACATGCTCATTTGGTACAGTGTTCTGTATGATACATGTGTGGAGTGTTTTTATTTTATTTTTTTATTGTTTTTTCTTGCCCCAATCCAGGTTATTGAAGTTGTTTTCAATATATAACAGGGAGGGGGAAATGGAGAATGTCAGTCAGGTCAGGACAAAAACTAATCAAAACTCATTTTGAATTGTCCTCTTTAAATAACCCAATTGACTATTTCCCAAGATACAATTAGCTACCAAAAGCTAGTTTACTTTTTGAAATACAGTACTGAGCCTTATACAGATGTTTAAATATAAGCTATAAATTAACACTCAGGGATTTTATATATTCTATATATAGTGTTCTTTTTAAAGGTATTGGGTAAAATGCAACCCAGGTTCGCTGGAACATTCCTATAATGTGCACGAATACTTTGGCTGCTCAGAACGGTTACTGCCCACACGGTTACTTTGTGTGTTCTCCATCCATCCATTAATCTTGCTTTTATTATTAGTTTATATTATTACTGTTTTATTAAACTGTATTGTGTACAATATAGGCGAAAGAATACTCTGTAGTGTTTGGTTTAACTTCATGTATGTTAGACGCAACACTATAGCATACTTTTTTTTGGGGGGGGGGGGGCGAAGGAGGTAGAGGGGGGGTGTTGACATACAAGAGTGTGTCTACATCAGGCATAGTCAACTTTCGGCACTCCATATGCTTTGCCGCATTATGGGGAATGTAGTCCACAACCTCTGGAGTGCCGAAGGTTGCCTATCCCTGGTCTACATAGATACTAAAGTGTGTAAATATATGCAGGGCTCAAAATGTCAGGTCCTATGCTACAAGACAGGCCAAAAAGTAACTTGCCACTGCAAGCTTTGAATAGGCATACTCATCAGGGGAGAATTTCTACTTGCCAAGGCTGAATTTTTGCTCTCCAATGGCTAATAGGTGAGTGGAAAAATGTAGCCCTGTGTGTGTGTGTGTGTATATATATATATTTTATTTTTTTATTATTTTTTTTCATATTGTATTTCTCACTGTAAACTGTATTTGCCAATTGGGCATGCACTTTTTTTGGTTTTATACTGTGTGTGTATATAAATGTATTTTTCTCCTTTATACTGTAGTATTGATATAGTAATGAAAACTAGAGCACTTATCTATGTACCTGGATACATTTTTTACTTTAAATATATATCTCAAAATCGGTGCTCATGGACATTTAATAAAGCCATATGCCATGGAATTTGTCAAGCAAATAAAATAAACTAACTCCAGTTTGAAGTTATACAAATCCATTTTGGCTAATCTGGCCAGCATTGTTTAAGAATTCCAAGTGGAAGAATGAACGCTTTTTTAATTTCTTTTTATTCATTTTGTTTGAATGAATAAATCATTCTGTGAAATGTGATTACGGTAGAGATATATACAGAATTATTTTTTTATTTGTATATCCAATACCGGGTAAGAAAATGGCCTTGTGGGGGGCAAATCTCATGTGTCCCTAGCTCTCATTTAATACCATTTTAAATATACTCCAGACACCTGTTTTTGCATTATATACAAGCTCATATGCTAAACATGGATGACCTAGCTCACTGCTCAGATGAACTTAAAGTAATATGGTACACTAAGCTCACTGTAGTGGTTATGGTAGCTAATGTGCCTCTTCACCATTTAATTTCAAAACAAAAAATTCCTAGGTTTATATCACACTGCTCCTACGCATTTGATATGAAGCCAGATGATGGTGCCAAGGCTCTCTAGGCAACATAATGTAGTGGTTATGGTAAGAACACTCAATTTTAATGTGCATGTTCAAAGCTATACATATTTTGCACAGTACAAGCCAAACATACAGCCCTTTAAATGTGGAAGATTATAGCTGTACTGTTAATATATCAATCTCATAGATTGCTAGGGACACGGTGATTCTTACAGGGAATATGAGGAATTCATGTATCTAATTATAATATTCTTCCTGGTTTGAAGAGGTGTTGGTAGGACAACATTAATTGCTCCTATTAAGCCAAGTCAATTTTTACAATTAACTTTTTTTTTTTATATGCATATTTTAATTTTATTTTTTTTGGGCGCCTGAATTACTTTTCAGTTTTGTAATTTTGTACATATTTATTTCAGATGTAATGTTTATTTTATTGAGATTTTGTGTAAGCACTTTTTTATTTTATTTGATATATCTATTCTGAATAACTCTTATTCTTTGTAAAGTCGAACAGGCATGACCATGGTGTGTGTGTGTGTGTGTGTGTGTGTGGTTTTTATTTTTGTGTTTTTTAAATGAATAGAAGGCAGAATCTATTGTAAAATGTTTCTTTAAACATTGCTGTGAGTTTTTTTTTTTCTAATAAATGTCTTAACTTTAAAAAAAATATTTTGTGAGTTTTGTGTTTTGATGAACAGGATTTACAGAAATATGTTGGAGTCTAATATGATCTAAATACAGGCAAACGTTTTTAATATCTATTTAGCAACTAAAGATATAAAGGGAGCAGCTACAATACTGTAGTTACATAACTTACTGTCAACAAAAATTATTTATGGAAATTTCATGAATAGAAAAATTATTTGAAATTTCAAAACAGTCAATATAACACAAACATGGGATCATTATGTGGGATTGCCATGTGTAAGGATACCAAATTGGGTAACTAGCTAATAAACAGCTGACATTTCAAAATTAAGAAATGCCCTTAAAGGGATACTCAGGACTCCTAAAGGACTTTTGCTTTATTTTCCAATGCATTTCAGCAAGCTAAAGAGGACATACTCTTCAAAAGAAATGGTCACTTTTTAAGAATTAATCTTGTTACAACCCACTGGCTCTCATTTAGTCAACCATTCTGTTACTTCCTATTTGTGTAGTTTAGTTGAGATAACCTCAGGAGTAAGGCAATTTCTCAGAGCACCTGCCTTGCAAGGCCTTTCATTAAAGGACCACTATAGTGCCCTGAAGGTCCCACTCCTGCCGGGCTGAAGGGGTTAATCCCTTACCTTTTTTCCAGCGCTGGGACTATCCTCCCTCTTCTGATGTCATCGGCTGAATTCGCATGCGCGGCAAGAGCCGCACGCGCATTCAGCCAGTCTCATAGGAAAGCATTCTCAATGCTTTCCTATGGATGCTGGCGTCTTCTCACTGTGAAAATCACAGTTAGAGGCTGGATTAACACATAGGTAAACATAGCCGTTACTCTGAAACGGCTATGTTTACAGCAGAAAGGGTTAATCCTAGATGGACCTGGCATCCAGACCACTTCATTAAGCTGAAGTGGTCTGGGTGCCTATAGTGGTCCTTTAAGATGCATTGGGAAGTCTGTTATTGGACAGCCACAAAATGTCTGGGCTGGGGATAAAGTGCAGGGCATAAAAATACTTTTAGAACGGGTTCCAAACCCAGCCCTCAAGTACCCCTTACCAGTCCAGGATTTAGGGATTACCCTGTTGTGTCTAACTTTTTTTTTTTTTTTCTTCTTCTAAAAACACTTTAGACCAGCGGTTCAGGCACCGCAAGATCTTTTTCCCTTCGTATAGTGGCAGTACTCACAAGTGGGATGTTCCTTCCAGTCTTGGACAAGAAGCTACCCCTTCTTTTAGATTTATAGCTGTGCTCCGCCTGCTGCCTCTATAAAGCCTGGAAGCCCTGAACACTCACCAGTTCTTCTTGTCCCGGCAAACGGGACGGACAGGTTTCCCCCGGTCTGGTGGAGAATGGTGCGATCAGCACAGGCTGCTGATCGAGGAGGTTAGTGCCCGATAGCTCCCCGGGCAGGATCTGAGTGGCACAGTACTTCCGGTCTCTCGTTACGGAACGCGACCGGGTACTGCTATTTATGTGGCTTGCTCATTGAGTTCCCGGGCGGTCCTCCTCGTGGCTTTATGCATGCGCACAGCGGTGGAACGCACGCCCGGGAGGCGTTGCGTTCCACCTGAACACGGAATCGCGCTACTGCGCATGCGCAAGAAGGTGTTTGCGCCAAATTCAAAATTTTTGAATATAAAGCTGTGCAGAACCTTTCTTACTCCAAGGGTGGGTGTACAGTTCTGTTTCTCCGTGTTACCAGCCCTCCTACACGGACTTTAGGTGGTTTAAGGTGAGGTTTAACTCTTTAAACTCTCCTTTTATTCACCTATGCTTATGCATGCTTCAATTAATGTATTTTATTATTTACTATTCTGGTATTTCACAGATATGTCCAGCCCTATATCTCCGGATAAGGCAGATAAAGACAAGATGTCAACATCTGTCCCCAAAAAAGCCACAAGCAAGTCTAAGCATTTATGTTGTCTGGAATGTGCTGTACCTCTACCTGACGGATGTCGCAAAAAGACATGTAATCAGTGCGCTTCAGAATTACTAGAGAAAACAAAACAGACAGCTATGGCATCCTTCCTGGGCTGGTTTCAGGAAAACTTGTCCCAGACATTTGAGTCTTTTAAAGATTCTGTAAAGAAACAACCGGCTATTCAAGAGAATCTGCCTAAAAACCGTAGGAGGAATAGATCTCCTTCTGTGTCTGACGGCTCTTTTTCTTCCCCTTCGGATATTTCCAGCCTGGCTTCAAGTGTGGAGGAGGGCTTCCCACCAGAAGAGCTGAAGAAATTTATTGAAGAAGTAATGACGGCTGTACAAGAAACTGAACATACCAAGGGTAAGGTTAAAGGTTTCCCAATGTCTCCTAAAATTTTGGATATCCTTCATAGAGAATGGAAGAATCCTGAAAGACGTGCGTTTATTTCAAAGCATTTTAAACTGGTGTTCAAGCTACAGTCTGAAGACAAATGGGAAGATTTTCCTGAAGTGGATATTCAGATTGCCCAGCTGTCAAAGAAAACCACTATACCCATTGGAGAAGTCTCAGGTCTTAGAGAACCAATGGACAAACAAGCCGAAACTTCATGCAGAAGAATTTTCCAGGCTGCAGGATATCCGTGCAGAGCTGAAATTGCAGGTTCAGCGGTTCTCAGAGCTTCAAAGCGTTTGGCTACAAGCCCTGGAAGATTCCCT
The DNA here is from genome assembly GCF_036172605.1 of Pelobates fuscus. Lineage (NCBI taxonomy): Eukaryota > Metazoa > Chordata > Amphibia > Anura > Pelobatidae > Pelobates > Pelobates fuscus. The sequence goes on along the minus strand of NC_086319.1, from coordinate 110,027,533 downwards.
TATGGGAAAATCCGATACAGATCCTTCCCATCTCATGTTCCTACTGAAACTATCCAATGAATTCCTTTCAGATGCCTCTGAGGAGTTTCTTCGTTTATCAGCAAGAATTATGTGGTTGTCAGCAGTAGCCAGAAGAGCGCTTTGGCTACGAACATGGACAGCTGATTCAGCATCTAAGGCAGCCTTATGTGAATTACCCTTTGAGAGGAACAAACTTTTTGGTACTCCTTTAGAAGACATTATTAAACAGATGTCGGATACAAAGAAAGCCCTACCTCTGGAACCAAGAACCCAGGGATATAAAAGATTTCAGTACAGGGGTCAGCGGTCCTTTCGTTACCAAGGGCGGTTTCGCAGGTTTCACAAACATGGTGGGAACAACAGCTAGTGGTCTAGACAAGAATCCAACAGGCAAGACAAACAGAGGAAGTTTTGACGCCAAAAGAGTGGGAGGACGCCTTCGGTTCTTCGCCCACGAATGGAAAAAGAGTACTTCAAATGGGTGGATTATAAGAACCGTGTCAGAAAGTTACAGGATAAAGTTTTTGTCAAGACCACGTCCATCCTTCCTACTGTCAAGCTATCCTTCAAGGGTAAAAACAGAGGCTCTCCTAACAGAAGCGCTCCTTCTTTTAAGAAAAGATGTGGTAGAGAAGGTACCCAAACATTGGGAATTTCAGGGAGTTTACTCACGCCTTTTCCTGGTTCATAAACCAGATGGATCCTTTCGGCCGATCCTGGACCTGAAACAAGTCAACACCTGCATACCGTACCAGAAGTTCCGTATGGAAAGTATTCTGTCTGTAACGCACATTTTACAAAAGGGAGATTACATGGCAAAGTTAGATTTAAAAGATGCTTATCTCCATGAACCGGTTTCAGAATCTTCCCGGAAGTTTCTCAGATTTACGGTTCTAACAAGAAAGCGAAGGATTCTCCATTTGCAATTCAAGGCTCTTCCCTTTGGCCTGTCCTCAGCTCCTCGAGTTTTTACAAAGATCCTGGCACCCATAGCAGCAGTTTTACGTCTCAAAGGTATCTCGATTGTTCCATACCTGGACGATTGGTTCCTGAAAGCTCAATCAAGGCAACTGCTAAAACTTCATCTCAAGATTGCGATGAAGGTTTTAAAAGATCACTGTTGGATCCTGAACCTGGACTCCGTCACTTAGTCTAGAATTCTTGGGGCTTCGGGTAGACTCACAGTCCCTCTCTCTTTTTCTACCAATAAAGAAACAATTGAAGATTTTAAAAGCCGTATCAAAGCTGCAAAAAAACCTAAGCTCAATCAGGGATGCAATGAGGTTACTAGGCCTCCTCACTTCTGCAATCCCGGCAGTGGCCTGGGCAAAGGCAGCATCAAAACCATTGCAATGGGACATTCTTTCCCAATGGACACGAAAACAGGAAGATCTAGACTCTGCCTTCCACCTATCCGAGGGGGTGAAAAGACAACTGAACTGGTGGAAAGACAGAAGCAACATCTCCAAGGGCCTATCATTTGCACAGAAACAGTGGATTACGATAACCACAGATGCCTCCCAGACGGGTTGGGGCGCCCATCTAGGTTCTCAGTTCCATCAAGGTCTTTGGAACAGAGAAGAGGCATGCGCATCCTCAAACTTCAGGGAATTAAAAGCGGTTTGGAAGGCTCTGGTTTCCTTCAGCTCAGTCATCTCTAATCAGTCAATGAGGATTCAGTCTGACAATGCCACTACGGTGGCTTATTTGAATCACCAAGGGGGCACAAAGGTAAAAGCTCTACAAGATCTCTGCTACCACATAATGTCCTGGGCCCAAGCGAATCTTCTCGCAATATCAGCCACCCATATCAGAGGGTCTCTAAACATTATTGCAGACGACCTCAGCAGAAGCCATTGGTCTCAGGCAGACTGGGCGCTATCAAACCAAGTTTTCTTGAAGCGAGTTTCTCGCTTCGGCAGGCCAGAGATAGATTTGTTGGCCACAAGGAGAAACAGAAAAGTACAAAGATTTGCTTCTCTCCGTACAGGGGATTTCCCAGATGTCCTAGATGGTCTTTCGATCCCTTGGAACTTCGACATGGCTTCTGTTTTCCCTCCTATCGCTCTTATACCACGGATTGTTCAGAAAATAAGATGGGAGAAGGCAAGAATTTTGGCAGTCCTACCCTTCTGGCCGAACAGAAGTTGGTTTTCAGAAGTAGAAAACATAACCATCTCACGTTGGCATCTCCCAGTTTCTTCTCACATTTTAGAGAATGTGACTCTTCCCGTAGAAACCCTGGAGATGTTTCACCTGACGGCATGGTTGCTGCAAGGATGATCCTTCAAGGTCATGGTCTTTCTGACCATTTATGTGATGTTTTGCTGTCCTCTGTCCGCTTGTCCACTTCGAAAATTTATTTCAGGGTTTGGATGAAGTTCAGAACCTGGTGTTCACTTCGGGGTTCGGATCCTGCCAAAGCCTCAATCCCTGTTATTCTTTCCTTTTTGCAAGATGGGTTTGTAGCCGGCTTAGGGGTATCTACGCTCAAAGGCCAGATTTCAGCTCTTAGTCACTTCCTGGTTCGTGACATTGCCTCAAACATGCTTGTACGAAGGTTTATTAAGTCCATACGGTTGAAGAGGCCTCCCAATCTGGTTCCTTTTCCTACCTAGGATTTGTGTCTGGTTCTTCAAGCCCTTTGTGAACCACCGTTTGAACCATTACTTCAAGTCCCCATCAAGCTGCTTACCTTAAAGACTGCCTTCCTGGTGGCTATCAACTCCGCTAGGAGAATAGGTGAGATCCGAACTCTCTTCTTCTCCGGAGTTCACCATATTTCATCAAGAAAAGGTGGTACTGCATCCCAGGCCTTCCTTTTTGCCCAAGGTTATATCAAGTGCTGCGATTAACCAGCCTATTATTCTGCCAGCCTTTTGTCAATCACCTACATCAGATCTGGAAAGAAAGTGGCATCTTCTGGATGTTAGGAGATCCCTGAAGGATCTACCTTCGGAAGTCTCAGGAGTTTAGATCCTCAGATCATCTCTTTGTCTACTTTCAAGGCAAATGTAAGGTTGGTGCTGTCTCCGGACCCTCGTTAGCTAGATGGCTGACAAATACCATCAGGTTGGCTTATCACCTTAAAGGGATTCCTCTTAGATTCCCATTAAAAGCTCATTCTACTAGGGCTATGGCGACCTCCTGGGCTGAAAAAGCAGCAGCATCACCTGAAGACATCTGCAAAGCGGCTACCTGGTCTTCATTACATACCTTTATCAAGCATTATAGGCTGGACATATTCTCATCATCTGAGGCTGCTTTTGGGCGTAAGGTGCTGCAAGCTGTGGCCTGCTGAGTTCCCACCCTTTATTTTGTTGCAGGGATCTTGCTATATCTCACTTGTGAGTACTGCCATTATACGAAGGGAAAAACAGTAATTTTACTTACCGTAAATTCCTTTTTTCTTTGTATAGTGGCAGTACTGGCTTTCCCTCCGCTTTGATGTGGATTAAATGAATTTGCATTACTCGGTCTCCGTTTGGTTCTTTTTTTTATTACTGGTGAGTGTTCAGGGCTTACAGGCTTTATAGAGGCAGCAGGCGGAGCACAGCTATAAATCTAAAAGAAGGGGGAGCTTCTTGTCCAAGACCGGAAGGAACATCCCACTTGTGAATACTGCCACTATACAAAGAAAAAAGGAATTTACGGTAAGTAAAATTACTGTTTTTCCGCTGCTAATCACATAATCATAGCACCAGGAACCATGCCTCAGATCTACCTCACAGTCCAGCTAGAACTGTAATGCTGGCAGGGGAGGGAGAGAGGACCCGGAGGAGCCCTAACCTGCAGCTCCGCCGGGTTCTCTTCTCGTGTGCTCGGAGTGTTGCTGCGGTTACCATGGCAACGCTACAAATCTCACACGGGTGAACTCTAGCATGAGCTGCAAGCTAGAGCTCACTCTAACCACTAGCACCACCAGGGCTTCCCCACTGGATCACCAGGGTTTAGTACTGTCCCCCATCCCAGCCAAAGGAAAGCAGGGGAGGGGGGGGGGGGGGGTGGTATTAAGTTATTTTTATTTATTTTTTTTAATTAACAAAAAATCTGAATTTGCTCTCCTGCCCATACACAATGCACAAATAATCCAAATAAGTATAAACACTGGGTTATTGTATATTTTTAAAATTTTGTTATTGGTGCATTTTCATGGAATAGGTCGAAGCTCCTTCCAGCGGATCCTTTGTGTTAATGATGTGCCTTTTTTACTTTCCTATATTTGTGAGTACAAAATTGTTTTTTGGTTATATACCATACAATGTTGCACTGTTTGCTCTTTATAACAGAGTATTGTGAGTTGGAGTACAGAAAAACTTTGATCCAGTGACTCTGTTCTGCCTACAAACGTACTTTTGTGAATGCAATAGTCCATGTGGATATATATTGTTTTAACTGTATTAAACGATCTGTGATGTTTTCAAAACCATACAATGCAATACAAACAAGACCAATGCATCTTTTACTAATTTCTAAAACACATTTATCCTAAACACTTATATATACATACAGTGTATTCACAAATTATTCAGACCACTTTTTTTTAATGTTGCAGCCCCAAAATTATTTTTTTTTCACACCAATCTATACTCCATACCGCATAATGGCAAAGCAAAAAGTGTGTTTTTTTTTACACCATTGACCTATATTTACATCCTGAAATATCACATTAATATAAGTATTCAGACCCTTAGGTCATTACTTGGTAGACTAGTGCTCAAATGAGTTAAACCTGCTACGAATGCCTGTCTGTGGCAGAATGAATGGGATCCATCTGGGATTTACCTGTGGTGTCTTATTCAATGAATAAGACTCCCTAAGTAAATCCTGGACGGATTGTTTGTTTTGCCTCAAATGAAAAGGCATTTGATTCATTTGTAGCAGCTACAACTCATATGTGCACAAGTCTAGCACTTAGTTGGAGAACTTTAGCAGCAATTAGTTATAGTTTAGTATAATGCAATGTTGCACGCCTGGATATTGGTTGTTTCTGACACTCATCTCCCCTAGTCCTTTCAAACTTTTTCAGTGGACAGCCACTTTCAGGTCTCTCCAGAGATGTTTGATAAGGTTTAAGTACGTGCACCAGCTGGTCACCCAAGGAAATACATTTAGAGTTGTCCCAAATCCACTCTTGCGTTACGTTGGCTCTGTGGTTAGGGTCATTGTTCTGTTAAAAGGTGAACCTCTGGCCCAGGTTTTCATTAAGGATATCTGAGCTTCTGTGTTCAGCTCCCCCTCAACACAGAGGCCTGGTTGTTCCAAACTTCTTCCATTTAAGAATTATGGAGGCCATTGTGCTTGTGGGACCCTTCAATCGGGCTTGCATTTTTTTTTTTTTTTGTAGGATCCCCCAAATTTGTGGCTTGACACAGTTTTTTCTCTCCAGGCAGTTCCTTTGACCTTATGGCTTGGCTTTTGCTCTGATATGCATTTACAACTGTGGGAACATATATAGACAGGTGTGTGCCTTTCTAAATCATGTCCAGTTAATTTAATGTGCCCCAGGTAGACTTCAAAGTGTAGAAACATCTCGATGATCCATAGAAATGGGATGCATCTCATCTGAATTTCAAGTGTCATAGCAAAGTGTTTGAATACTTATGTCAATGTAACATTTCAGTTTCTTATTATAAAAATATAATTTAAAACATGGTCTTCTGATATTAACCCCTTAACGCCGTTACGACGTACCATGCCGTCCCGCATTAAATGGGCTTTAAAGCCGTTGCGACGGCATGGTACGTCGTAACGGCTTAAGCCCCCAGGAGGAGAGGTGTACTCACCTCTGCCGCGATCCTCTTCTGGGGGGCTGCCTGACAGCCCAGGCAGCCCCCCACTGGCAAATGAGGCCCCCGGGAGCCATGTGATCACTCTCAAAGAGCGATCACATGGCCCCCTAAAGATGGCTGTGGATCTGCCAGCAGGGGGACTGTTTGAAATATCAGACAGTCCCCCTGCTGGTGGGAAAGTAAAAAAAATATACATGTGTAACATGTGTAAACTTAACATGTGTAAAATTAAAATATATTTATAATATGTATATATATGTAACGTCATACAAAGTGTATTTTAATATTAATATAAGTATATATATATTAATATTAAAATACACTTAGAATGATGTTACATATATATAATATGTATATATTATACAGGGAGTGCAGAATTATTAGGCAAATGAGTATTTTGACCACATCATCCTCTTTATGCATGTTGTCTTACTCCAAGCTGTATAGGCTCGAAAGCCTACTACCAATCAAGCATATTAGGTGATGTGCATCTCTGTAATGAGAAGGGGTGTGGTCTAATGACAACACCCTATATCAGGTGTGCATAATTAGGCAACTTCCTTTTCTTTGGCAAAATGGGTCAAAAGAAGGACTTGACAGGCTCAGAAAAGTCAAAAATAGTGAGATATCTTGCAGAGGGATGCAGCACTCTTAAAATTGCAAAGCTTCTGAAGCGTGATCATTGAACAATCAAGCGTTTCATTCAAAATAGTCAACAGGGTCGCAAGAAGCGTGTGGAAAAACCAAGGCGCAAAATAACTGCCCATGAACTGAGAAAAGTCAAGCGTGCAGCTGCCAAGATGCCACTTGCCACCAGTTTGGCCATATTTCAGAGCTGCAACATCACTGGAGTGCCCAAAAGCACAAGGTGTGCAATACTCAGAGACATGGCCAAGGTAAGAAAGGCTGAAAGACGACCACCACTGAACAAGACACACAAGCTGAAATCTGGGCCAAGAAATATCTCAAGACTGATTTTTCTAAGGTTTTATGGACTGATGAAATGAGAGTGAGTCTTGATGGGCCAGATGGATGGGCCCGTGGCTGGATTGGTAAAGGGCAGAGAGCTCCAGTCCGACTCAGACACCAGCAAGGTGGAGGTGGAGTACTGGTTTGGGCTGGTATCATCAAAGATGAGCTTGTGGGGCCTTTTCGGGTTGAGGATGGAGTCAAGCTCAACTCCCAGTCCTACTGCCAGTTTCTGGAAGACACCTTCTTCAAGCAGTGGTACAGGAAGAAGTCTGCATCCTTCAAGAAAAACATGATTTTCATGCAGGACAATGCTCCATCACACGCGTCCAAGTACTCCACAGCGTGGCTGGCAAGAAAGGGTATAAAAGAAGAAAATCTAATGACATGGCCTCCTTGTTCACCTGATCTGAACCCCATTGAGAACCTGTGGTCCATCATCAAATGTGAGATTTACAAGGAGGGAAAACAGTACACCTCTCTGAACAGTGTCTGGGAGGCTGTGGTTGCTTCTGCACGCAATGTTGATGGTGAACAGATCAAAACACTGACGGAATCCATGGATGGCAGGCTTTTGAGTGTCCTTGCAAAGAAAGGTGGCTATATTGGTCACTGATTTGTTTTTGTTTTGTTTTTGAATGTCAGAAATGTAAATGTGAATGTTGAGATGTTATATTGGTTTCACTGGTAAAAATAAATAATTGAAATGGGTATATATTTGTTTTTTGTTAAGTTGCCTAATAATTATGCACAGTAATAGTCACCTGCACACACAGATATCCCCCTAAAATAGCTAAAACAAACTAAACTACTTCCAAAAATATTCAGCTTTGATATGAGTTTTTTGGGTTCATTGAGAACATGGTTGTTGTTCAATAATAAAATTAATCCTCAAAAATACAACTTGCCTAATAATTCTGCACTCCCTGTGTATATATATATATATATATATATATATATATAATAAATACACAATATGGCCCCCAGCAGCACCCCATTTAAGCATGTTTAGGTGAGTGCAACCATCCCCCCATGTTTCCTATATATATATATATAATATGTATGTATACGTATAATTAAAATAAAATAACCGCAAATATATATATAGATAAATACATATTACATAAAAGATTACATTAGTATACACGTAGAATTTAAATACCTATAAATGCATATATATTAAAATTCCAAGTGTATATTTAAATAATCTTTTAACATAATTATGTGATTTAATTAAATTTGATTGACATGCCTGAAAACACAGTGAGAAAGTGCAGAGAATTTAATTCGCAAGCACTATATTTGATCCTGTAACTCTCCAAGACACCATAAAACCTGTACATAGGGGGTACTGTTTTACTCGGGAGACTTCGCTGAACTCAAATATTAGTGTTTCAAACTGGTAAATTGTATTACAACGATGATATTTTAAGTAAAAGTGAAGTTTTTAGCATTTTTTTACAAGCGAACTGCACTTTTATGGTCTATATTATTGTTGTAATATGTTTTACGGTTTTAAAACACTAATATGTGTTTAGTGAAGTCTCCCAAGAATAACAGTACCCCCCATGTACAGGTTTTATGGTGTTTTGGAAAGTTAGAGAGTCACATATAAGGCTTGCATTTCATTTTTTTCACATTGAGATTTGCCAGATTGGTTATGTTGCCTTTGAGAGCGTATGGTAGCCCAGGAATGAGAATTACCCCCATGATGGCATACCATTTGCAAAATTAGACAACCCGAGGTATTGCAAGTGGGGTATGTCCAGTCTTTCTTAGTAGCCACTTAGTCACAAACCCTGGCCAAATATTAGTTTTTTGCTTTTTTCACACAAAAACAAATATGAACGCTAACTTTGGCCAGTGTTTGTGACTAAGTGGCTACTAAAAAAGACTAAACATACGCCACTTTCAATACCTTGGCTTGTCTACTTTTTCAAATGCTATGCCATTATGGGGGTAATTCTCATTCCTGGCTACCACACAGTCTCAAAGGTAACATTACTAATCTGGAAAATTTCAATTTGAAAATGGAACGTTCTATATTTGACCCTGTAACTTTCCAAAACAACAAAACCTGTTAATGGGGGGTACTGTTGTACTCGTGACACATCGCCGATTACAAATATGTGCATGTTTTCGCAGTAAAACCTAACAGTATTATGACATTCACAGTTAAAATGTCAGACGGAAATGCAAATTTAAAAAAAAAAAAAATTATTCATAATAAATTATGTTCCATATATGAATAGTTAATGATAAATTAAAGCCCTGTTTCTCCTGAACAAAATGATATATAATAAGTGTGGGTGCATATAATTTGAAAGAGGGGAACTACGGGTGAACAGACATATAGCGCAAATTCTAGTTTTTGTTTACGTTTTGTTTTGATCAGAACGTGCACTATTGACTCCGTCCTGAAGGGGTTAAGTGTAGGCTCGTGAAAGGAAAAAAAAAAAAAGCTTGTAAACAAATGCAGCATAGGGTTGCAGTGAAAAAAACAAAGGAGTCTATATACTTTCTTAATGCAGTGTGGAATGTGTGTGTATATATCATACATCCAGTCCACTCAACTTCATTATTTTTAGAACTGCATTTTTTTTTCTTTTCAATGAAAAGCATAATCTGGATTACACTTATTGCAATAAATATATTGAGGTCAATGTATTATTACCGAATGTTAGAAACCAACAGACCTCTATGCCTAATGGAGCCAGGCATTGGATAATGCCATTCAGGCAACCTTGTGGAATCTTAGTGTGCACCATAGTAAGTCCCACACCAGAGTGATCCTGCATGAACTTAAAGGCCTGCACTAGCCTTTAAGTCAGGTTTTGAAAGTTACTCACTACAGCCTTTTCTGGAGTACACATTTCACACTCACCAGGGCTGAATTTTCAATAGTCAATGGCTACTGAAGAAATTTTTAGCCCTGGACTCCGGGATCAACTGGAGGGGGCCTAATATACTAATTTACTTTTTCTACTCCATGTTCAAGGAAGTGTTAACTTCCATTTCCTAGGCAAAGGGTTACAGCATAAAACAAATGGTCTAGGCGGTACTCGTCTATTAATAAAATTACCAGAGAATGCCCAGTCTACATGTCCAAATAGCTATAATGTGAGAGGGTGCTCTTACTCGACCACCACCCACCCCATTCCATAAATAACTCAAGAATGCGCAGTCCATTAGTCCAAAACATTTCGCACCAAAGCCACCACCTTACTTCGACTCCCCCTGCAAGTAAAAAGTCCACTACCCAACCATTCTCCTTTTACATGTATTTGAGACAGGGTGACAGTATTACCTACAAAAAAAATATTAATAAAATGTCACTTAGTCAATTTTGCTTGAAGATCCAATATCTATGTTAAAGAAACAGTCATTAATTTTTTTTAAAATACATTTTCTGTTAATCATTTTTACAGAAATTACTTGACGGTTTCCTCTTTCTGATAGCCACCTTTATGTAACGCTTGGTTGGATTTTCAGTTCTCACCCAGTGCTCATAATTTTGAAACCTTCCATTGCTTTTCAAAATCATGTCTCTTGCTGCCTGCAGAATAGTATGTCAACCAATTTTGAGAAGCAATGAACAGTTGCAAAATAGCATGCATTGCATCTGTTAGAGAATTTGACAAAAGGGCAAAAAGATGGCTTTCAGGGAGAATAGGCAAGGGATATCTTCACAAATTAATTGAAAAAAAACAAACAAAAGATAGTATATAACCAAGATAAGATATTAATACAATGTTAGAGTTCCTTTAAGGTTTAGGACATGAAAACATCTAGCAATGGATTAAAGGGACATTCAGTTACCCAAACACAAAATAAAACTGTCTAGTAGATATCCCCCCCAAATGAGAAATCATAAATACATGCATTCGATTATGTATTTTTCATTAGGAGTATATTCTAACACAGATTGCCAAAACTGCAGATCTCTCGTCTGCAGCCTTTGCAAGCCCTTCCCTTTTTCCCCAGCCCAATTTCTGTTGCTGTCCAATCACAGACTTCCCAATGCAGCTCAATGAGAAGTCTTTGCAAGGCAGGTGCTCTGATAAATTGGCTGACTCCTGATTTTAGCTCCACTGAACTAAACAACCAGGAAGTAAGAAGACCGGTTGACTAAATGATAGCCAGGGTGGTGTAACCAGGTTAATTTATAAAAGTGCCAAGTTGTATAGAAAACTGCACTTTTTGTAAAATGAAAACAAACAAAAAAAAAGGACACACTCTTCACATAACTACCGAGGTCTACAGTGTCCCTTTTTCAGACAACAGAGACTTTCATAAGCCTCTGCTGGCTTAAAAAGGAGATTAAGAGATTGTGATTTGTTAACTTGTAAACCCAACAAAGTATGTACATTTCAAGACGAGTTTTCTTCTTACCTACACACAGGAATTCAATTTTACTAAAATACATGGCTTTCATTTGAGAAGATTGATTGTGATGCACAAAACATTTCAAACAACTTATTCAAAAGTTTTTACCATTCAACGGCCACAGGTTGATGGTGATTTCTTACATTCTTTCTTCTAGACTGCACTAGAACTACCCTTCAGCTTCCCTTCTGTCCATTCCCTCTCAAGACTTTAAAGCATGGTCACCTGGTTATGTTTGCAAACCCATTAATGGTTTTCTTTTTTCATAAAGGCTCTTTATCTTTATTTACCTCCTCCATCTACCTAGAATTTCCAAGCACTGAAACGAACAATCACTTTGAACCGGTGTTTCTGTTGGTTCTTCTAATGTCTGGTGACTAAAGCCAAGCTGACATGAAGCCAGAGAGTGAGCTCCTTCACAATATGACTTCTTACAAAATGATCTTATTGGTTGTGGAGAGGAGGTGGATGCAAAAGAAAAAAACAACACACAATGCAAAATAAAAGTAAAATTTAATGGAGGAATGCACACATGCTAAAACAAGTCACAAGGTGAACAGATGATATGAAACATTTCAAAATAAAAATCACAAAAAAAAGGTATACCAAATGAAATAAAACAGCTATAGAACAGCACAATCTAAACAAATATTTAATCTGGTCACAACAAGAGACTCCTAAATAATATAGGGTCTTTAAAGAATAAACATTTAACTGTATGAAAACTCATTTAAAAGCGTTTAAATTAGAGACGGATTAGTTGTTCTTGCAATCCAGTCCAGCACAGGAGGAGTTAAACGACAGAAAAACAAAAAACGTACAGATTTCCGCACATATAGCGCTACTTTCCATCTGTGACAGTGGAAAAATGATAAGAGGAAACAATGAGCATTACTCCTATTTGACTAAAATCATAAGCATATGGCAATGTTTTTTATGTCACCCAACTGCTCTTAAATATATTGAAAGAAAATAATGTGGACTTTGGTTAGATGAGTGTTCAAGATTAACTTTTTCTAAATGATGCTGAAAACAGATGATGTTATCAGTGCCCTTGTTTACATACATTCTATACAGGGGATCTAACATGTACTCAGTCTTGTTTTAATGACTAAATCAATTGGTTCTCTGTACGGAACGCACAAAAAACAGACTCTCTCATTGAGATAGCGGTGATGGCGGATGCGTCAAAGGATTTTGATGCAAGCCTTCAGACTCACTGGCGATCAGATAGCAGTCAGTGCAAAGCATTGGTTCTTAACCCTTTAGTGACAACCTGAAACTAGACCTTTGTTTGTGCAAGCATTATATTCGCCCACAATATGCTGTTTAATGTACCATCATTGCTTTTCCCATGCAATAGATACTCCTCTGACGCTGGTGGTATGTGTCTAACAAAGCTTTTTTTTGTTTTGTATTTTTTTTCAAAAATGATTTCATTTGACAACAGAAGAATGGATTCCCAAGTAAATGATAGGCACATAATTTGAGTCCCTTAAAAAAATGTTAAGAACTACTGGTGTTAATCTAACCAGCAAATGATTTTAGCATTTGCTTGTATCAGATAAAATAAACATTGTAAACGGATCATAAAATAAGCATTATTAAATGTTTCATATTTTCAGGTGATTCAATACACCTTTACTCCTAATCCCCTAGTTCCCTGATTTACCATTACCACTGGCAAGTTGCTGCTAAAGTAGTAACTAAACAAAGGATTTGGTAACACATGGGTAAGAGGGATCAAGAGGTGTATGCTCTTACCTGGGAACTTACATACAGAAATAATCCGTTGGTACAGCCTCTTTAATAGCATAACCCCTGAAATGTTCCAAGGCTAACTACCAACAGAATATTGAAAAGATGCCCGAACATGGGGAAAAAAAATCCTACATATAATACAACTTGTGGGTACAAATCTCATGAACAATACCATTATATATCTTCTTTACTACATACATACAAATCACTTAAAAATTAAACCTATGGATCTATAGTGTATTGTATTGAATAAGTTATTAAAAAGGAAAAAAAAAATCTTTAAAACATACAAAGGATATAGCACTCACTAAGAAAGATGCACATGTAAATAAATGAGCATCAAACGACTTGGCCTACCAAGTCCCAAAATTTTAATTTCATTTTGAGTGGCTCATTAATATATTAAGAAAACAAAAGTATTCTTCACATCTTCTATGTAACCACCACTGATGCCTAAATAATTTTATTGGGAAGTTTAGATACTTACATTTTTTTTCTTTTGCGCCTCTTTTCTATTACACATTTAAAACACCTGGTAATTCAATTAAAATGCCCTGAATATCACATAATTAATGCCACATGTACGGTTTAAGTGTACTGTCACACTCCTTAAATACCAAGTGTGTGTAAAAAAAAAAAGAATTAAAAAAAAAAAAAAAATGCAAATATCCATGGGTGAGATTTGGAACTCGCCACACAAAGAAAGGGGGTGCACCACCTATGGCAAGCTAAAAAAAACAAAACCACCAAGAAGGCAGGTGTGATATATATACACATATAAAATTTGTTAATTACCTTAATGCTTCAGAGTAAAAAAAAAATAAAAAATAAAAAAATACCTAAAATAGGTTAGTCACAATACTACAGTGGATGGTTTAACATTACTTTGATCGACACTGTGACGCCATTTCAAAAGATACATATGTATAGCTGTGTGGTCAATTTTATAGGAAATACATATACAAATACTAGCCGAGAATTTTACAATATGGCACCAAGAACATATTTCACCAGTGCTGTAATACAATAAAAGTATTAAACTGACCAGGGTTTATACAAAAATCTTTGGGGCAATCTGCTGGACAACAGTGCATTTGGTGATTACCAAAGCCTGGCTAAACAACTCTCAACAGGTCCATTTCCATTAGATAAACCAGAACAATTAAAGCCGCAGTTCCCAAAATGTAGCTGTAGGAAAACAAAATCATTGTGTTACATTGTCCATTTTAAACATGCAAACTCAGCTAATTCTAATCATCTTGTTTGCTGAAATCTTTTCCATCTACCTGTGCCTGTTTTATGGCATAGGACTACTGGCTAAGATTCCAACAAACCTTACAATATATTTAAAATTGGGGCATTTTGTTTTAGATGTGGGCTCACTGTCCATTATTAAAATTCACAGTTTTTCCCCCATCATTGAGACAATTTAGCCTTACTAACCCTCGAAGACCGATAATATCAGCCAATCCATTGTTTAGCACCATGCTTTTTTTTTTTTTTTTTTTAATATCTGATAAAGATTAAAGATATGTTAAGAAATAATTACATCACAAACTTTTTTTAAATAAATTTTACATATCTATGTTGACGGTTCTATTGCAAGTTTAAGGTCAGGCAGTCTTCCAGCTGTTGGGGAACTTTAATTCCCATGATGGCTTGCTAGCTAGGGTAAGAACTTTCCAATTCTTAGTTGGCAGAATTAGTTTCTTGTGGTCAGTGGAAATGTTTTTGCCGAAAGGACCTCAAGGGGGTTAACTCTGTCCATGGAAAGGTTTTAGTCCCCGATTATACCGTTCACCAGTTGTTTATATCAAGAGAAGTTGAAAAGTTCATGCAACTAAAGAATTGACAACATGGGTGTTAAAAATACTCACTAAAATACATTACCCTTCTCTTTTCTTGAAACCCAAGTACTTCTTTTGCTTTTTTTTTTAATTGGTATTTACTATATGTTAATCAGAAAGTATGATTATTTACAGCATAAAAATGCCCATTGTGGACTGTTAAAAAAAGAACCATGACTTTCAGAGACAGAGGCGTATTTATGCGGCCGTGGTAACTACACTGTCTGCTGCATGTTCTGATTCCGGCGACTGCACTGTACCATGATCACTCCGGTGCGTGGGATTTAGAACATGTGACTGACAGTTACCTACTGGACTGTGCTAAAGTATTTTTATTTTATTTTTTAAATGTATTAACGGTTTTGGTTGTCTACAACCCCTTGATGATGTAAGATAATTGTACAGGAAAGTGCTGCGATGATGAAATAATTATATTGAACATATGTTCTCACAGAAACAAAGCTTTCAATGAGTTGTACCGATCGTATTTTAGGCTCCCAAGCATGCAGCTGCTGGATGAAAGACCAGATGTGAGACGGTGATATGCTGAAGAACTATTGCAACAAACCTGCCTGGCCTATGCGGTTCTCTTCTAAATTACCAATCACATCTACGATCAAGTCCTTAAAAGGACAGTGTAGGTGATGTATCTGCCTTAGCCATACCTCCAGTTGGAGCCAGGCTGAAGGTGAGTAGAGCCCTTATTCACAGTTAAACTGCTCAGAAATGGTTTAACACTGAACCGAGAAACATCGCCAGAGGACTCCAGGCACTATAACAAATTCGATTTAACAGTCCCAATGCCTACAGTGTCTCTTTAAAGCTTTAGTCTTTAGAAAATACTCAAAGACAAAGACTACTTAATCCTTTTTTTTTCTAACTCAAACTACTTGTGATTCTCACAACAGTGCAGAAGTCACAACACTTGTCAGGTTATGATAGAGATAGAGATAAAGAGATTGATGAGAAGTAGATTATCTGGTAAATATATTTATAGATATATTTACCATATTTCTTGCTCTACCATTTCAAGTTTGGGGGGGATCATCGCAGGTCAACTTTAAACCCACAGACCGCATTGTCACACTGTTGAAGTTATTATTTCGGTTACAAATACAATCTAACCTACATGTACAACTGGCACAACAAAATATTATATTTTGATAATTTTCTATCTCAGCCAGGTGGACTTCAGACCCACATAGCCACAATGCACGGATAACCATCTTGGGATACACTAAATGCATTGCATTCTGGGAACCTGCATAGTGCATGGTACACCAAAATGTACACAAATCTGTGCAGTTATAGAAAAATAAATTAGCTGAAAATTTCAGCTGACCATTATTTTGTCTGTTTCCATGTTGTTCCCTTAATAGGGTACTGTCACATCTCAGGATTTTTAATATGACGTTTACTACTTCACAAAACTTGCGGGGTGTGAAAATTAAATCACTCTTTATCCTGCAACTGGGTGCTTTCATCTTTGCTACTATCATTGTAATAACATCTGTATTTGGCAGTCAACATAGATAAAGCATACAGAGAGGTTAAGAAATATTTATTTATTTCTCATCCTCATTTGCATTGTGTGCCTTGGCAGTGCCTGTACGGAAACAGACTGGTTCATTCAAATCTTTAATTAATTTACTAGAAAATAGAGCATCACATGAGAAAAAAAAAAGAAAGCATAACACAAGTTATAGGTGATTTTCAATGTTTTATTAAATAGTGTAATTTCTAGAGAAGCGACAGTTCCCAGTTCCCAAAGGGACATCACTGTCACCCCCCCCCCCTCTCCCACCCCAAAGAAAGAAGCAAAGCAAAGTCAGAGACTAATTGAAGCTAGTCTGTTGAAAAGTGCAGCAAAAGCTTGACACTTAAAATGCCCATTAAATAACTATACAAGGTAATTTAAGAACAGACTCCCCTCGGCATTCTTGACACAGAAATATAATAGAAAATAAAATAAAAGCTGTTAAATGAAAACGTTGTCACTGTAAAAAGTATAAGAAACATTAAAAAAAATATGAATTTACCATCGTATTGGAGTGTAAGCAGTGCTGGAGGTGTGAGAGGACACGTAACCGCTAAAATGTCACAGCAATTTTGAAAATACCTGCTGAAAGATGCTACACATATGCTTTGTAACAACCTCAATAAAAACTAATAATAATAAAAAAAAAAATTAAAAATGTCTCCAATACAAAAATTTTAAACAATTTCGACTTTGAATTTTTTCAGATACCTGGCTCATTAAATCATGAAAAATTGGAAAAAAAATAATTGTTCAATTTACTCAAGAGGATATATTTATTTTCCGAAATTAAAAGTATATTTCAATGTTCCATTAGCAAATGGCATAAAACAGGTGTAAATAAAATACAGCAAAATTTTAGAGCAGTTCAAGGTTTAAAAAAAAAAAAAAAAAAAAAAAACACAAACAAAAAATCTCTATATCAACTTTTTAGCCCTTTAGTTGGATTTTTAAGTGCTCCAACAGAAGTAAATATATATATTTCTCTCTTTTTAGGGTCCAGTCCTCCTTTAACCAACTGAATAGAATTATTGCCAGGCCTTGCAGCATACACTCACACAACCATTATATATTTATTTCATTTGTAAATACTTTTACTTCTCCAAATATGCATTATAGATAATTAAAAAATATTTCCAAATAAAGAGGAAAAAAGGAAAAAAAAAATATATTTATAAACACAAGGAATCCGTACACCCTGACAATATTATTGTCACGGATTAATTTATATGTAATTAGTACAGTGATGGGTCTGCTTTGGATATGTTCAACAAATTGAAACAGTTGTAAGGTTTTTAAATGTACAATGGTCTTGCATAGATAATTAGAAAGCACCAATTTTCTACAATTAACGCAATTCATATTACATATCTGCACCTATTAAAATTATTGGTTAATCTGTAAACTCTGTAGTTTCCATGTTTTCTTTATGGTTTGGTCCATTCACAATGTTAGGAGAGAAGGATGGCATGGGCAGAATCCATGCAATTAAATGACATGAACGTGTAAGTCCAATCTTGACATGCAAGCCTGTGCGTCTTAACTGAAAAAAGAAACAAAGCATGAAAAAACAAAAGAAAAAAAAATGAAGAAAAAAAAAAAATTACAAAATGAGAAGAAAAAAAAAAAAAACCAAACAAAAACATGGCACCCAGACCAACAAAAAGTCAGTTAATTTAGCAACAGTGAGTTTCTAGTCTGCCAGTTTAATTTGTTGCTGCACCTTTAATATTGGTCATGTAATATAGGCCATTTACGGTTCCTGGTATAAAAGATAAGTCTATCAGTTCATTCAACTATATATTCTAGCATTTATTTTAAATTTTAGCAACAGGGCACAGGCCTTTGTATACATAAAACCAATTTGGAAGCTCCATAGAAGACTCCTATGCTAGTAATCGAAATAAAAATAAAAAATACTCATGGCTTCACTAATTTAAAAAAAAAAAAACAACAAATAAAAAACAACTGCAGAACTCAAAGTTGTCAAATTAATTAAATACTGCTTTTTAAACATGGTCTTAAGACAAGCAATGCATTTCCTGGATTGATCATTTTGATGCTAAGCATTTAGAATTTAAACACAAAGTAATAAAATAATGAAATAACAGAGCAATAAAGAAAATTACAGTTTCACACAAATAACTAAAAGTTAAATAGTAAATTAAAATGGAATGAACACGTTAAACTCTTTGCCAGATAGTACACTCTACTTGTACCCTACTTTGAAGCTTCCTATACTTTTAGCGTTAATTACTAAAGTGTGTACTTTTGGGAATAAAAAGCAAATTTAATATTTTCTGAAAGTTTTATGCAAAGTAGTTGAATTACAATTATTTTAACCTAACATTTTAAATTCACTTCGAATTCCCAACAATCCACACTTTAGTGCGTAATTATGTAGTGGTTTTATTTTGAAAATAGTTTAGATATGTTTTGGTAAAGGGATATTTATTTAACTTTTGTGCACAAGGCATAAGGATAACTTTGGAAAATATTGTAAAATTGCTGTCCCACCTACCCAGAGAAAATCCCCCTCAATATTAGGAGACATTGGTTTCTAAGACCCCCAAAGGATCAAAAAATATACCCATGGAAAAAAAGCCATATGCACATATGATCCAATCCACATGATGTTTGCGTTTGGGATTCTGTGCCGTAGCGAGGAATCCTAGTGGACAGGCTAGATTATGGATTTTACAGATGCTGTGAAGTTCTACTAATTTCCTGAACTAATGGACATGAATCAAAACTGTGTTTTGCCAGTCTTAATAGACAATATCAGAACTCCCTATGCCTCCTTGACAAATATTTCTTTGTTGAAGCTGCCGCTAGAATAAGGTTCGGGATGAGGGCGTAAGGTAGCAGTTAAACTGACTGTGTGCATATTTGCAGAGTTTGTAGACTATTCCACATCCTATGATGCAATTCTATATTCACAACAAGAGTAGTATCCCCATGCCCACTCCGCATGCATGAAGACAACCCATTTTGATTATATGAACATCAAAGGGGTTCTGCTCATGTTGAGAGTAGCCCCTCTGCACATTCCCCACAGAAAAAAAGGCATACACTTATGTGTATAAAAAGGGTACCAGATGTGTATAAAAAGGGTACCAAAGCAAGCAATCCTAAAATTTTTGGTTTAGCTTAAAGCTGAACATATCGCATATAACTTCCTGCCCACGATGAACATGCATCTTGTATGGATCGCAGATCAACCCTCCAGTTCATCCCATCTCTATTTAATGTTGGTAAATTGATTAATGGTAAACATTTTTTTAAATCTGCAACCTCTCAGAAAAATGCTATGAGTGTTAGTTATTAATAAAATACAGAGTTCAGAGATCATATCATTGCCCACGTTAGCAGTTTCACTGTTCAGTATACCCTCAGTGAACAGATGTTCTGCTAACCCCTCAACACTTAGTGGGTAAACAACATGTTAGATTAATTAGAGTGGGTTTCCCACTTTTGAAACCTGTGGATTAAACTATGGTTCCCACTGATGAAGCGTCTGAAATATGGCAACTGCATGATGCAGCCGGTGGCTCTGTTCTGATATAGCCATATAAAAATTGTGCAAGTTCTCTTCTGCCAATAAACATCGTGCATTAGATGAAAATCCTAAGAGAAAACAGCAAATTATAAACTTAAAGAAAACGTTTTTCTTTTGTTTTTAAATCAATTTTGTTACAATATTTCGACTTTGTTTTTAAGACATAGCAAATCATCTGATTCACAACTAGATTCTGAAAAGCCTGGGAGTTGGATTTAAATAGCTGGAGACTAAACATATCCTAAAATACATTCACGTAAACAGAAGATCCAGGTTAGTAAAACTGGTTCTGGTTTACTGGCCAGTAGAGTACAATAAACCAAATTTAAAGATATAGTATAAATCGGGCACAAGTCATGGACCAAGTTAATCAGATACTGTATTACAGACTAGCCACAACTAATGCTCGCAATTCTTAATCTGTCTGTGTAGTTAGCTTCTCAAAACAAACTTGCGAAAGTGGCAGTCGAACAGATATTGTATCCCTGAACTTAGCACAGGAAAACTTTGCTTCCATAGCTACTCAAGGACTAAAACTATTTATTAAATAAAGCTGAGAATTCTCAAAAATTTTAATTCAAATTCAATCCCAAAATTGCCAAACTGGAAACATTATCCAGCTCAGCTCCCTTGGCCTTAACTTTGAAATTCACTTTGAATTCTTGACAATTCTCACCTTAGTGAATAACCCTTTCAGTTCTGAGCAGCTCTTCACACAGAAATCCTGCTGCAGAACTCAGGGCTCCGCTTCCTTCCACATCATTGGTCCAGTGAAAGAACATAGCGGAACACAATAATCAGTACTGTGTGTTATAGAGAACATTTATCAGGAGTGCACATAGATGTGCTGACAATGTAATCTCGATGATTGCTATGTTTAGGATTGAAACCATAAACACTCCAATGCCCACGGCTGGGGTCACACATCACAGATAGGCAAGGGAACCAAGATTAATACTGCAAAGTTTTACGCTGTAAAATGCATTGATGAATTATATTTTCATTTGTGGATTCATAAAAAACTAATTTTATTATTGACATATATAAACCTTAGTAAATACACATTACCAATCTCAAAGCATTGGTAATGCCAACTGCATTTGATGAATACCATCCTATGCATCCAATAAATGCATGCAGCTACACAATCTAGGGGTGGGGTGATGTGATAGTTATTGCACACTTACTTTTTCCTGTCTTTGTCCTTCTTCAGAGGCTGCTGGGAAGTCGCCTGGAATGACTGTGATTGCAAAGTCTCCATTGCAACTTTCCGTCTGTTGAAGGCATTCATCTCTTCTTCCAATTCCTTCCTCTTGTCCTCCACCTTTTTGTTTTCATCGTGATGTATCCTTTTCAGATGGGCAAACTTCTCTTGTAACTGAAAAAAAAGATGCATTGGCACATCAAAGTCAGGACAAACAAAAATCCACACATCCATAACTTAGAGATAGGATACTTCATGTTAAAGCTTTAACTACATCTCTTATTCCGTGAAATCTTGTATAGTTATGCCAGAGTGGTCAGTTAGTCACTCTGCTCTCAAATCACATAGCTATTTTTTAGAACGCTGGGTGAGCAAAGTACCCTGGAGCTGTTAACTTGTCTCCGTTCAGAAAACAGCTTCCCTCCCAAACCAAAATGTATGCCACACGTTTTCGCTCTATACTTTATCTTGTAATACATAAACTAGACCAAAGATGGATTCGGTACCAAATGCACAGTGCTGGGCAACAGATCGCTATGAGCTACACAAGTGCTAGACACAGAGAGAGACTATCTGCGTTCCGGATGCTAAAGGAGATTCTGCTGGCAGCGCTGAACACTAACTTTGCAAAGAAGCAATTTAGTTGATGGATACACGGCTGCCATTTACCTCTCTCTCCTTCTCTTTCAGTTCAGCTTCTGTCTCCTTGACTTTGTTCACAAACATCTGTCTCATTTCTTCCTCTTTACGCTGCAAGTCACCAAGGAACTCTTTCCTTTTGGCTTCATAGGTCTCTTGAAGGCTGAAAGTAGAAAACATGAGATCTTGCTATAATGAGCCTATTTATAGATGTTCATGAGCTGTTAACATGGGTCTTTTTTAAGACCAAAAAAAACAACAAAAAACCCACTAAAGTAAAATTCATGAGAGGTCTTCTTAATAAAATAAATAAATAGTGAATGTAAGGTCTACTTGGTTTCCAATTTGCAAACAACAGTAACGGTGTTTCTTCCAGGTCCTACTAAGTTTATTTATTTTTTATATAAATATTGTGATGTTCGATACTGGTTAAAGTTTTTTTTTCAATGGCTGTGCCCTACTCCCATATGATAGCTTCCTACCCAACAGCCACAACCTTTTGTTTTAGCAGTTGTAAGGCTGGAAAAAGTGGAGAAAGCTGAATATACCAAAAATATACCTGAATGGCTGACTGTCAGGATCTGTGTCTTTGAAACCCATCTCCTCCAGCTTACACCTTCTGTACAGCTCATAATGGCGTGTGTGGGTCTGTTCTCGAAGGTCCTCCATGTTTACGCGGAGCAGCATCTCTCGCAGTTTTATAAAATCACAGTGGGATTCATTTTCAACTATAAATAAATGGGTAATGTAAGAGGACGTGAAGTCATTTAGCAAATTTTTAACATAGAATGCTATAATCCACAAGTTAGTGTGTAAAATTATATATATATATATATATATATACATACATACACACACACACACAAACTTTATTTTAATATCACCTGTCAAAAACCAACCATCTTCACCAAATTCAAACATAATTTTGAAATATTTTAAATGTCACCTTGATACAACTATGAGCGCATCTACATATATTTGGGTCTTTACATTAATGTGTAATCGTTCTGCTATTCTCAATTTAAGTTTGTCATAAACATATCTGCATAATATTTCAGGCAAACCTGTCCTCTTATATGTGACGTCTTGTGATCAGTCTCCATTTTGTATATGGTTTTAAAATAGGTTGCCACTGTATTGCAATTATGGCTTAATCGGAATAAACAGGACCAAAAGAAGAACTATGCTTTCAGGCACATACCTTGCACAACACCCCATGGATACTGTCTGGCCCTTACTAGTTTATTGCCCACTTTAACCTCTTCTGTACTGCCGACCACTGCAAATGGGAGATGTCCCTACGAAAAAAAAGATACAAAACATGTAATACTCTTTATTATCATGAAATTGATATTGCACGATGTAAAACAAGCACTGAAAGAAGCAGATTAATAATCTTGCTAGTTCGTTTTCCTGTACCCGTTTATAAACCAGATGGTAAATTAAAGGGCCACTATAAGCACAAAAACCATTAGCTTAGTTTAACTGCTCAATTCTCTGGCATTTAAGAGTTAATTCACTGTTTATGCAGCCCTTCCATCTCCCCTGCATGTGACTTATAAAGTCTCAGTTCACATTTCCTGTAAAGGGAGATCTAATGTTTAAACTTCCTTTATTGCACATTCTGTTTAATTTAGAATGTCTTATTCCCTGCTCTGTTAATAGCCTAACAGAACATGCAGGAGCCTCCTGTGTGCGATTAAAGTTCATTTAACAGAGCAGGAGACAAAAACTTCTAAAGTAAAAAAAACACATTGTACAGATTGAAAATGACTGCATAAATAAGGAATTTAACTCCTAAATGGCAGAAAATTGACCAGTGATTCTGCAGGGGCAAGATCGATTCATCAAAACCGCTTAATTTAGCTAAAGTTTTTTTGGTGCTTACAGTACCACAATATTAAAAATATCTTTAGAACTACCCTGACACAAAAGTAAAGTTTATTATACGATGCTTATAACAGGACATGGCACTCCAGCAAGTAGATTAAACATTTATGTAAATGATTTTACAGATGCAAGTTGTCACATGTTTTAGAAAGCAAGTAGATGTCAATGTTGATTGATGACTCACAGAACAACCAATGTCAATACATTTAAACTCAAAGTTGTATTTTCTTTCGAGTACTTTTGCTTTCAATTAGTCATAATACTGGATGGACCCTAATCAGAAAAGGCACAAAGAATAAAAATGCAGATTCGATACTGGAATAGATAGACACCAGTATATTCTATCTATATCTAAAATATTCAGTATTTTATCAATATTTAAAAGCAGATACCTATAAACATAGCTAGACAGACAATATATATATATATATATATATATATATAAAAAAAAAAAGCCCTCCCCCCGCCCCCCCTCCCAAAACCTGTGCATAATAGTGTGATGGACAAAACCTTTACTACCTTATTTGGCAACCAAAAAGTTAATTATATTAATATCAGGTAGTTTTTTTTCCCTTGTACCTTTAACGTCATCTGAACTAGACAGCAGGCTCCTATATTTTACAATATAACAATCTAGCTATAGAGGGCGCTAGAGTACTGCTGCAGAATCCCAGGGAATAGCAATATTTTGAAGAAAAAAAAAAAAAGGAAAGGCAGCCGGCTGCTCTCTGATTCTAAGGGACATATTTTGGTCCAGGTTGAATAGTTCACAAGTGGCCCAGAGTATGCCTGATTGATAATACTCTGCATGCATCTTACAAAACGTTTGCATCGGTCATCAGCAACTTTCCTATTCATATGCCCTTTAACACTGCATCACAACATAATCACCTGCTCACGTAATAACTAAAAGATCGGAGAATGCAGAATATATGGATCAATGGGAAAGAAAAGAAAATAGTGATGGAGACATGCATTCCAGAACATACAATCTATTCTTTTTATTTTTTTAGTATATGGAGACACGTTGGGGAGACAATGTTGGAGTGCTGTTGTGCCATAATTCCCATCTCAATCTTGCAATCAGAAAAACTAGAGAAATCTAGGTTTTCCAGAAGTATTTTGATATTATACGTACATTCATTGTAGAGTTGACATCAGCCATAGCGTCGTCATCCGTTGGAAACTGGTAGATCTGAACGCCGTTACTGACCAGCTCGCTCATGATTTTTATTTTGAACTTGTGCAGTTCACTCTTGGAAATTGTGTCAGCTTTAGCTATTATGGGAATTATATTAACCTGTAAAACAATAGAATTAATGCATTAGTGACAGGTTATTGTTTAAAGAGTCAACAACATTTCATATCACTGTAATTTTAGGTGTTGTGTTCTGAAATTAACCTACATTTAAGGGACACAAATATTATTGGGTCATGGCTACATTTTAATGTAAAATGATTTAACCAGAAAAGGAATTTATTTTTATTCATTTTGGGAGGGGGGGGGGGGGGGGATGAGGTTACACATTTCTAATGCTCTTAATTTTAAAAGTCAACATCCACCTACAACGCTAGAGCACTTTCTGCCAAAGGATTAGGTCTTTCAGTATTGTGTTATACCAGGTGTTTTGTTACAGCTTAACGAATGTGGAAGCTAAACAAACACGATATACTAACCACACGTACTGGTATCTAGTGCATGAGCTAGATTGCCATTCATTTCTGAATGAAATATGTATTTACATTTATTAGTTGAAATATTTGGAGTGTTAAACTAGGATAAAATCCTTATTTAACTGCCTGTTCCTCCGTTTGGGCCATCGCAAAGCAGCGAACCAAGGCGTAAATTCATTTCAAACTATTTGGTGCAATTCTGGGACTTCAATTCAGATAAAATTCACAGAATCGATGTTCGTTCTAATTCATTGCCTTGGAAAGGTATGGAGCAATGTGATTGGAAAGGAACAGAGCAATGTCATTGGTTGGAACAGTTTATGGTTTTTCACCACTGTAGGTAAAATTGCCTTTCCTCAACTCAACATGGATAGACTTGTGTTATTTGTACATTGTCATTAATAAATAGGTCAATACATATCCCTTTACATATTTCTATAATAATCATGTCACAAACATACACAGTGACCAATCAATGCTTCCTATATAAAGAGACAAAATGCATGATTAGCCATACTCTAGATACATAAAAAAAAAAAGAAATGGCTCAGGGCACACACTAGGAAATCATCAGGTATGTGCAATGGTTGCTATCAGACACTGGGTCAAAATAGAAAAGTGTTCTGCATCTGGGTCAAGTAAGGGAAAGAAAACAACAGCTGTGAGAAATCCAATGCTGGAAGTAAGGAATCAGATAATGGTAGTAGTCTGAGAAATGATAAATTAGGCCGACAACTGCCAAATTTACATAGCTTTCATATTTGGACTGGTACGGTCTGGCACATGACCTGTAAAACGGTTTAATCACTACCATTCATTAACGTGTGTGTTGAAAGTCTTTTTTTCTTACATGTTTTAAACTGGCTGCTAGTCTCTATATTAAAATAAAAATCATAATAAAATATTAACCATCTAGCTTCACTTGCAAAGTTAATATTTAATGTATTTTTTTGTATTTTATTTTGCTTTAAATCTTAAGTCTGCCTTTTTTATTACATCACTGCAGCAAGCTTGGCAGTCTGCCTTCTTAAAAAACATACAGGAGGTTATCAAACTGCCCGCCAGCCAGCAGTCTTAGGAATAATATTTAAAGAAGCTGGCTGCCAAAGCCCTATTGTATATACAAGTGCAATTGTTCTTTAAAATGAGACACAAAAATATTGGGTGTGTGATTGTGTCTGCATTGGTCCTTGTTCACACGGATCATTTTCCTTTACTTTGAACCTTTATTCTGTGTATTCACAATTTACATTCATACAGTGTGTACTCCCAATGGTTCAAATAGAGTAAGGAGATCACTGTCTTAGCTAAAGATACGACTTGCTGTTCTAGAACACATTTTGGTAATTTTGAGACCTAGCAATATAGTTATCTAAACAGAAAAAGACCAAGAGAAATGGATTTCTACACATTTATTTTAGTATACAGAGAGTTTTATGATGCGTCATATTGCTGACCAACCCCAATGCAACACATACACACTGTATATCAGGCAGCGCTTTGGATGGAGAAGAGAGGACACAGTTCAGCATGTACTGCACGAGTCCATATCATGGCACCCACTGGCAGGCGGACCATGAGCAGCGAGCAGAGATAGAGCAGAAGTAAAGGCTATGCTGACAAGTGCACAACTATCTTGTCCCCACAACACTACACACCAGACAAAGCATGAAGCCCATCTCCCACCCTTAATAGGGCAAGGACAGAGCGAGAGGAAAATAATAAATTACATATGTCTTTCTATGTGTGCCAGTGCGTGTCTATGAATAACATGCAGTGTGTAACTATGTATGTGTGCTATCTGTGTAGGGAGGGTCAATGCATGCTAATGTGTTTGTGCATGAGTGTATATGTATTGATATAAAGATCCGTGGTCTAGTGTATGTTTATGTATGTGTGATTGTAAAGCTAGTCAGGTGTGTGTAGCAAGGCATGTTTGATGCATGAGTGTGACCAGTTGTATGATGTGGCTGGATAATTTTACGTGCATGTGATTGGGTGATTGTAATTTCACTCCACTGCCCAAATGCACATTTGTATTTTTTTTAAATCCCTGTTAAGTAGATATAAACCAATGAAAACTTTCATGCATTAAATTATGCATATTTTTTTCATTGGGGTATATTCAAAAACAGCTTGAAAAACCTGCAGTTCTCTTGTCTGCTACGTTTACAAACCCATTACTTCAAGCCCTGCTCCGACTTTGTGCGGCTGTCCAATCACAGACTTCCCAGTGCAGCTCAATAAGAAGTCTTTGCAAGGGAGGTGCTTTGAAGCTGAACTCAAGAGGCAGGCAATTGTGCAAAGAACTAAACAAGCCAGGAAGTAACCTGTTGTCTGTGTGAAAGCCAGGGGGATGTAACCAGGTTAAGTTATATTGAAAAGTGTTCATTTCTATTGAAATCTGCACTGTTTGCAAAATTAAAAAATAGGACACACTCTTCACATAAGATGCAATATAGCTGTATATGGGATATCCCCTCCCATTGCCTTTGGCAAAATGTGGCTTTCATAGCCTTGTTACATTATGGGACAATCAACAGACCCTATTGCTGGATGTCCGTGTTGCTCAAAATATTTTTATCTATTTCTCCTTTCTATCTTTTTCCTTGCAAGATCCTGCTTGATTGTTGGGGAAACATTACCTGTTCTTTAGCAGCTATAAATTGCAACCTAAAACTATATATTTTCCTGTTCTAGGTTTGCATTATAACTGGGTTTGTTCACGAAGCCAATTTGTGATGCGTGGTGAAAATTAACAGACTGGCTTCTGATGCAAAACACCAACATATATAGCAGGGTATCATGATTGGCATGGACTACTCCTGCATGTGTTCACCGTTTGTAATTATGCTTGCCGCCAAGTGTGTTCTAGGAACCACGTTCTCCAATTATCCAAGTAACCAGCAACGTAGGAAAGAGTATATGTGCACAACACCACATACACACTCATTGCTTCAACTTTTTTTTTGCCATTGAAGAAGTTTGCATGCAACGTGTAAGGCTATACCGCAACTTAAATGTGTCTGTAGTGTTTGTCGCCTAAAGCATCATGGTTTCCACACTCTGGGAATTTTACACTAGATATGAAAAGTATAATGCAGTGTTCCTGAAGGAAGGGTGCGGTGGACAATCAATCACTAGAATTTGGAGCTGTAATTCTGATACTTGTATGTAAGTGTGCATACTTTAATACACATTTTGGATTGCTGTGAAATTACATTTTCTATTCTTTTTGCACATCGAGTTGAACCACACCAGACGAGGAAGAAGATTACAGATATGATTTATGTGAAATGTGTACTTTTGTCATTTCCTGGTGAGGGCATATATTTTTCCAGTATTTTTTTTGTCTACTTTCTATACTACACCACTAGATGTGTGTAAGTTTGGGTATACACACAGATACCACCATTTGTTAAAAAAAAAAAAAAAAATCTGTAAAATTACGACTAAATATGGTGATTTTACCAATATTTAATATCAGATGACTGCAGCAATGAAGATTTCAAAGTATTTCCTAAATATGTGAATAGCATGTGCATGTATTTTAATTTATTTTTCTGCTTCCTGGCAAGTATACAATTTTGTTCTTAAAACAGACTGGATGTATATTGCCGGTATCACAATTTTAAATCAAAAACCAAACTAAACTCCTTGTATATATTTTATGTAAACTACAGCATGGCGGTAATAATAACAATTTGGGAATTTTGTAATGCTGAAAATTGCTCCATTTTCACTGCATATTGGAAAACTTCCAAATAATTAACTATTTAGAGAAACACTGCAGACACATAAAGCACTTCAGCAGTCTGTAATATTTATGACAGTTTATATAAGTTCGGATTTTAATAGAAATTGGCACTTTTATTAAACATAGCCGAAACGCCTCCCCAGTTTTCAGACAGCTGCTTCTGCTAGTTCCACAGAATTCGGGCTAGTATAGCCTGCCTTTTACCCTTCTCAATGAGCATTACTACATCTCAATAAGAAGCACAAGAAAGCTGTGCGCACGTGTGGCTCCAACAAACAGGCTTCTCAATGAGGAAAAGAGGAAGAGCTTGCAAAGGCTGCAAACTGGTCTGCAGAAAAAAAATTATAATATATGCATGTTTTCTTGGTACTAAAACGACTAGATTGTCACATTTAAATATATATATATATATATATATATATATATATATATATATATATATACACACACACACACATATACATATATATATATACACACACACACACATATACATATATACACACACACACACACACACATTTTTAAATTGATTTTTCCTTTAAGTCTCTCACTCCCTTCCACAAGTAGCAGCACATATGCAGAAGTTGAGCATGTACTATAGAAATAGATGAAAAAGCAACAGACCAGAAACGTGCACGTTGTATGTGGCTGTTGAGTTTGCACCACAGGCACAAGCCAAGCTTCCACTTGGACAAACATGCTGTTTTGGTTGTGACTTCACTCTACAGACTGTCTTGCTCAGAAATGTATGAATTTCCACCTCGGTTGCATACCATACCTTACTATCCAGT
The DNA here is from genome assembly GCF_036172605.1 of Pelobates fuscus. Classification (NCBI taxonomy): domain Eukaryota; kingdom Metazoa; phylum Chordata; class Amphibia; order Anura; family Pelobatidae; genus Pelobates; species Pelobates fuscus. The sequence goes on along the minus strand of NC_086319.1, from coordinate 109,997,703 downwards.
TTCTTCATTGTAACCAGATCCAGAGATTTCAGCGAGTGACCCGTGGGTGTGATGAAGTAAAGACAGACGTGTATCCTTGTGTCATGGTAGTCAAAAAGGGAACGTCTGATTTTGAGCTCTTCTTGGAGGTAATTCTCAAACTGAGTATCAATGTAATCAACGACTGACCTGTAACTGCAAAAAGACACCATGTAAAGCTGTGGTTATCGTAGAATTGTAACCATTTTCTTCATTGCCATTTCCTAATAAACCTCTTTACGTCAGGTGATGGACTTAAATATATATATTTATCATTTTAGGTGCCTAATACAGCAGCATTTTAGGCTTTAAAAAAAAAAGAAATCCAGGTCAGTGTGTAAATGGTGTTAATTGTATACAGTGCAAGCATTAGGAGTGCCAGGTCCACCATGTTTTTCGGGACACATATCACATCTATATTGATAGGAACAATAAGTGGTATCCTGCAGCATATAGAATCCAATTGCTGCAATAAGAACTCAACAATATAGGATTTCTAAACTACGAAAAACAAAACTCAGGGCAAAAATATGAAGTACCGTCTGTCCAGAAAAACATGGCTGATCTCGCAACCATACCTACAAAGAACATTTGGACTCTAGCTGGATCTTCGATATAACCAGGTTTTGAGAGTAGGAAAGCTAATTCACCACTTTCACCAGTAATTTGCAGACCTGGTATTAATGTATTTCTACAAATAAGACATCATGGGGGAAATTTATTAAAAGCAACCAGGTGTTAATTTAACACCGTGCTAAACTTTGTGAGACATTCTACTGGTTTCCATGGGGATTCCTCTTTATTTAGCTTTTTGCCCCAGAGCAGCTTTGGTTTTCATCTTGATAAATTTCTCCCTTTACGCATACATTTAATGCCTGGAGATGTAGTAGTGACCTTTAACACACAACTCTTAATTTAATAGTGATCAGGGCTGTGAACAACAAAACACAAGTTATGAAGTTATGAAAATTGGTAACATTTTCCACTATTCTTGCTAAACATTGCTGCTCTACAGAAGGCCTGGCAAACACATTAACAGTTTCACAGACAAAACACTGCCTAAAACATTCATTGGTGTTCTATAGATTGTTTATCCTATTTGACACACACACTTTTTTTTTCCATTTTCGTGAGCAACATGAAAACACACATCTATAATCTATATAATCTGTCCACACCTTTCTTCCTGTGGCATTATTATACATATGGGAAGAGTCCGGGTAGATGAACAAGACTCCTGACAACCATAAAGGGTGTGGAAACATATGGCAAATAGCAAAGTAGCAATATTTCAAACAAACAGGACTCCCATGAGGAAATGCAGTATATACATTTTCTGAAAATTCACACTAAACAATAATAATGAAACAACAAATAGCATTTCAATTCGGTTGATGCATTAACTAATTTATAGAACAATTAAAAAAAAAAAATATTAAAATCTCTTGGGGAATTTAAGGGTTAAAGACAGAAGCGGTAGCGTGGGTTAGGCTTGTGAACACTATACAAAGCTACCTTTTATTGCAAGTCAAAAGTCATTGAATGGGAGGTTTTCTCCAGAGGCGTTTGCAAGAGCAAGTGCACCAGCAGGGCACGTGTCTTACAACAGAGCCACGTTCCGTCAGAATCGGAGATGACATGCAACGAGTAGCTCAAAAAGAACATTAGGGCTGACACAGGAACAAGAAAAAAATAAACAAAATATGCACAGGATTGGAGCGAGGTCAAAGGGAAAATGGTAACTGGCTCAAATGAAAATAGGTCACCTTTCTTATCATGTACTTCATGTATACAGTGAATGGGGCAACAATTAAAGGGTAAAACTCACTTCTTACAATTTTAATGTTTACCTATGTATTTAACAAATGTGTACTTCTTATGTGTGAAGAATAAAACTAAATGTAGGAATCCACACATGTTTATCCTACAACAAGGGGTGTCCAATTTAGCTCTCTGGCAATCATTGCTGTAAGCTCTGTCCTTCACACTTGGCAGTCAAAGTGTACAGAGGAGAGGAGAAATAAAAACAATGTTTGTATTTCCCAACCTGATTTGCAGTGTGTGCTCTAGCTGTGCCGCATGGATGTAGATTGTGAGCAAGTTTTGGAAATTTGATTAAAATTTCAAAGAAAATGCAAAAAAAGTAACAAAAGTTCTAAAAGATTTGTAATGTTTTATTCAATGGTGCAATTTACAGAAAAGGGGTAGTGTGACAGATCACCCAGGAATTGTACGTGTCTCCCAACCACCACGCACCTCTAAAAATAACTTTTCAACTTAATTGCCTCTCCCAACCCAGCACCCTTCCAAGTGGCCCAAGACACATCGTAGACCCGCAGGAAGGTCGTAGAGGCACTGTTTAGCAACCTTCAACTCCTCATTGGATGGCAGAGTTGCCGTGGTCCAGTAAAACTTTGTCATGGGTGCTCTCGGTCTCAGAGTCACCTATCCAAATGTTATTTGGAGGGGAGATAGAGGAGGTGGTGAGGGATCATACCCATGACTTGTTGGAGCTCCATGTATAAACTGAGAGCACCATCATTTTAGGTGACCAGGATTTCCAACCCAGCGCTATGGAACTCTGCTGTGGATCGGAGAATGATCACAGCACTGTCAAAACTTTACTCCCAACTAACTCAGGCCAGCCATTTCCTATCTGAGCTCCTTTCTGGTCTCAGTGGCTAATTTGGAAGACAGTTTTCCAATAACAGCATTTATTGGGGAATTTGAAACTTGAACCATGCTTTTTATGTTAAATTGTTAACCGGTGCAAAGATGTCTTGATGCCAATTCAATTATCTGGTCAGGCATGGACTCCTAGGTGCTAGGTATGTCACAAGAGATATTGAGATATTTCCCAATAAAATTAGTTCTACTTTACTCTACACCAAGTCTTGACTAGAGCTTGGGATAAACCTGCTATAGCAGCTATAACACTATACTATGCTCTCTGAGCTATAATCACAGAGGCAAAGGGAGTCCTTGGTGGCGACACTCAGGTTCCCTGTGAGTAGGCCGCCACAAGTAGTTTCCCCTTTTAATGTATTCGATGAAAGATTGTCATTGGCTCCATTCATTGAAAATGTATTCCTGCATTTCACATATTTCAAAGTAACATCGGATTTAATTGGATCAAGTAGTCACTAGCAGTGCTTTCTTTAATTTATAAGAGTGTACTTATAAAAAGGTTCACTAAGAACATTGTTAAAAATAAATTAAATAAAAAAGGGCCGAATGAAAAGCAAGGATGCCTGTAATCACAGGCAAAGAGAATAGTAAGGGATGCTATTGAAACAGGCTATTGGCACAGAAAGCCCAGCATAATCAAACAACTTTCAGTAAAGTAAGATGGGACACACAATGAAAACTGTGTACTGAGCCATAATATAAAAAAAAAATAAAAAATAAAAAATATATAGTCTTTGCTCTAGCCAAAACTTGGTATATAGGTACACACACACACACACACACACACACCCCGACCTGCTTGCTTAGTGTGCATATGCCATACAGGACAGTTCCACAAAGTCCCTCTTACAATGCAGTGATAGCCTCTATGCACCAGAACTACTACATCAGGCTGCAGTGGTTCTGGTGCCTAGAGTGCTCCTTAAATAAGTTGGTACCCCATCCTCCCACAAAAAAAAATAATAAAATATTAAAAATACACAACCAGGGCGGGGCCTGACCGCCGACGGGATCAGACGTTTTGTGTCTGAGCTCCCGCTCCAGGGCCCGACGGGCGGCGCAAATTGGAGGCCACCCGGGACAAAGAACCCACACTGGGACCACACAGACCCCCAGTAACAGGGGCGTGAATACCGCCTAAACCTTGTCCGGCGCCGACAGTAACCCGCCCGGGGTCCGGAGCTGGATGGTGCTTGAGCCGGGTTGAGACGGCCGCTCTCCCGGGTCTCCGGCCGGAGGTTTGCTTCCCCCCCCCCCCTCTGGACCGGGGGGGTCATCCCGGTCTATAAGGGCATCAAGCAGAGTGGCAGCCTGGGCCTCAACACCCGCCCTGGCAAGGAATCTCCAGCGGGCGATAATCCGCAAAATGGCCGCCGTGCGCCAGCCATGTGCGCGAACAGCCGAAATGAACAAGCTGACTGAAGGGGAAATCGCCAAGCACCATCAGACCACCATGTCAGCCTACCCCAGGCTTATACTGGCAGGCTATGCTGGCAAGATCAAGGTACAGGCTGTGGGCAAACAATAAGGGGAAAAGAGACACACACAAAACGGGACTCTACTGAACTGCCCTCATACAGCAGACCCTCAGGGGTCACCAGACCATACAACTGCCAACCCCGACAAAACAGGCCAGAGGGACTGAACAACAAGCCACCCACCCTGCATCCAGTTAGAAAGAGCCCACCCTGCCAGATCGGACCTACGACACCATAACCACCGCCATACGCCAACGCATAGCGCAGGACGACTAAACTGCAGCTCCAGGGCACAAGCGGCACCTACCAAGCGAACGCACAGCGGTGAGAGCCGCAGGAGAACCACCTGCTGACCAACCATGGAGCCGACGCAGACACGGTCGACTACACAAATCCTGCTCAACCTGGCGGACTAAAGTAACTAAGCCGAAACCCAGAGACAATGATCTAAGCTCATTCTTACCTGCCCTAGCATAAAATCCAACTGTGCTCAGCCAGACACACTGCCTCCAGCTTACACAGCATGTTTCACGCATTATACCAAGCGAGGAACACAATCTAGAATGCCACACTAAAAAACTTAGGGCTCTGACACCCACTCTAACGAATAAAAAGCGTCACCAAACTTAACCTTGAAGTAAAGATGTATATAATGTTGAACTTGAGGCATTCCCATAACTTGCTAATACACTTTAAGCTAGACCATATATGTTTGATCACTCACTCAGTGCCTAGGGCACATAGTCAGTTACGATAACCAAAGAACTAAGCCTCAGTGAATCCCTAAATTACTGACAAATATCACTCTACTATTGCTATTCGTTTATCATACAAAAAAAAAAAAAAAAAAAAAAGTGCAATCCCTACTAATGCCATGTTACTGATAATCTATGTTTATCACACTATGCTTGATAATGCTGTTGTGGCGTATGAAGCTTGTCTGTACACTCTTGCACTATAAAAATAAAAAAATACACAACCCATTTGTATTTGACAACTTATCTACTTTGATGCAGGCAAGAAATGTAGTCAAAAATGCAATACAAAACAGAAGCAAATTATATATTTATAAAGCAGTAATAAAGAGAAATGCTCAAGGTAAGCTATTTTTAACCGAAAATATGCAGGGCGGAAACATTTTCTAATTCACTTATTTTTGTCTAATATTTTCATTTTTTTGTCTCCTTAATTCCTATTTTAAAGACTAAAAAGTCTTAAGGGTTTTCCAATATGTGTCACTGTTACAACGGCTTTTCTTTATTTTTTAAAACTAGGAGTTCACAACATGCTCCCAGCTATCACGTACTTCTCATGACAGCAGCATAAAGGATTTATAAATGACAAGTTATTAATAAAATTAAAAACCACAGACACCTCGTGTCACTGCCAAGACTCCAAGACTTTACTGGAAAGCGTGTGGTAGAAATGCTTTCCTGTGATTTATGCCTCTAACAATTATGGCAGGTAACTAACTTCCAGACAGCTCACATACTTCTGGGAAAGTCTAATCAAACAGCAAAAGAAAGATCACTTTAATTATGGCCTATCACAAAAAGTAAACGATGGCTTTAACCCCTTAAGGACAAAACGTCTGGAATAAAAGGGAATCATGACATGTCACACATGGCATGTGTCCTTGAGGGGTTAAACACTCGGGTCACCTGGTTATACATCACTGTTACGCAGGTTTCAGTAACGTGAATTGCTCCAGCTGTTGGCGCTAGCCTTAGGGATAACCAACAACTCATTCATCTTGATCAACTGTAAGCAGAACTCTGTGTTAACTTGGATGCTTCTTTGCTGATACATTGTATTTCAAAAGAATTTAGGCGTGTGTTGTGAACACTGCATTTCTGTAAAACAAAAAGCCTGATCACAGGTGAAATGTGTTTTAAATCACTAGCTTTTCTCATCAAGACATTTAAAAAAGCAAGTGAACCAGTCATCCACAAATTCTATGGATGACAGGGTAACGTTTATTATTATTTATAAAGCACTAACAAATTCTGTAGCACTGTACAATAGGTGTAACTAAAGATGCAACGTATATACACTGGGCTGTAAAAAATATGTACACTTAAATAATAAAATAAATCACACTAGTCACACATATATATACATACACACACACACACACACGTATTTAGGGAGTTGCAGAACTATGTGAGGCGACATCATTTTGGAACAGGCTGGTGACTCAAAGTGGCTGTCACCTCAAACTTGACCGTCTCCAGTTTCCACTTCTCTTCCTCTTTTAGAATCTGTTCTTTTCTAATCTATTTCTCTCTAAATCAAGATTGTCATAGGAAAAATTACAGGATTGCCATAGGAAAAGATACATAAGACAAAGGGTGAAGATTAAGGCAAGCTCTACTTGGTTTAACAAAAAAACCTAGTCAAGATTTTCAAGCGTTTGAAAAATACATAAGACAATGTAGTCCCTACTTTGTCTAATGTTTTAAAGATAAATAGATCAGATACAAAGAAAAGAAGAACAGATTCTGAAAGATCGAGAATAGGAAGCAATACAAAAAGGCAAATTTGAGCCCCTTTTAGCAGTTGACCATGGCAAACCTTTAGATGGATTTGATAAGTCAATAGCATAACCATAGGACAGCACCGACCAATGAGGCTGTGTCATTAGAAATTATTCTTTGCAATATTATTTTATCGGCTTCATAAGTAAAGGTGGCGTGACAAGTGCTGCAGGCATTTTAAAGAATTTATTTCGTTAAATTAAATTCTAGATTCATTTTAAATCCAAATCATGGCAGTGGCTTCTTAATGCAGTGAGATCCTATCATTTTGACTTTATGATGATTCATTACACCTAATTTACTAAACTGAATAGCATAACTAATGCAGATAAACTCTTGAGAATTCATCAGGTCTACCAACACAAATGCAAGTTAGATAGTAATTTCTACATCAATTGCAAAGCCAAATATCAATAATGACTGGTTCACCCCCCCAAATAGACAGATTTAACACAAGGGGTGCTCAGTTAACCGTAGAATCCAAGTGCTGCAATAAGAATATTCTTAATAAGAACTCAACAGTATGGGATTTCTAAACTACGAAAAACAAAATTTAGGGCAAAAACATGAAGTACCCCCTGTCCAGAAAAACATGGCTGATCTATCAACCATACCTACAAAGAACATTTGTACTCTAGCTGGATCACAAGGGGTGTCAAATCTTTGGACTAAAAAGGCCTTCCAGGTCCATGACTGATGGCATACTTTTCAAGGTTCCTTATTTAAAAGGGATAGTCCAAAATCCATCTGTACATCTTTTCTATCCTGATTTCCCTCTTTTCTAGGAGATCCATATTGTTGGTGTTTTTCATTGCATAACAGAGCTCCACAGCAATAATATTCACAGTAATCTGCCTTTAAGCTACAATAAATGTGTTAAGAAATCAGTCCAAATAAATGGAAAAAAAAATAGAATCCAGTCACTCATTTATATTTTAGTTGCATAAATTATCATTAAGTCACCTAAAAGTTCTCAGGACAGCAGCGCCCCTGGCCACACCCTCACCCATGGCATGACTCCCAAATGCGTCAGGGAAGTCCCAATTTTCACAGCAGGGTTTTTAACTGTCCCCATAGAGTGTAGCCCAAGCTCACACTACACACAGGGCACTAGGACCCTGTAGAGAGCACTGAAACACTACTTCCTGCATGTCCAGCCCTTAGTCTGAATTGATTTATTAGCAGGGAGCCTGGCGTGCAACTTGACAGTAATTCAGGACCCCCCACTCAGAGCCCAGTGACAAAAACATTCGCTATTGGCTGTGTGCAAAAATCTGACGTGGGACGGTTCTTCTTTAATGTGTTATCTTTCACATAAAAAGTATGAACTTCACACATCTACAATTTTAATCATGCTGTAATGGGAGATAATGAACGGTCTCTATAGCTGTAGCTGAAAACATACTGCAGAGTCCAAGTAAATGCTTGTGAGTGACATCATCTGCCCATGTAGCGATCATCTTGTCTACTGCAATCCGCTCCCCAGTGGTCGTACATACTCTCCGCTTTCCCTGTTACAATCTATAATTAATGCGGCAGCAAGGCTAGTCTTCCTGTCCACCTGCACCTCCCATGCCTCCATCAGTCCTTACACTGGCTTCCAGTAAGATTTAGGGCTCAATTTAAAATTCTTGTGCTTGCATACTAAACACTACAGTACGCTGCTCGTACCTGCCAATCCTCACCATACAAACATGTGCTGTTCAGGCCCCTACACTCTGCCAAAGATCTGTATCTATCCTCTGTTCCCACTCGCACCTCTGACGCTCACTTTCAAGACTTCTCAAGGTCTGCGCCTTTCCTATGGAGCTCCCTTGCCTGCTCCGTTAGACTCTCAACCAACTCTGTTCCTTCAAAAGAGCATTTAAAAATCAATTATTTAGAAAAGCATATCCATTAAATGGTAAATAGCTTTCCCTCCCGCGCACCATAGTAATCAATTTTGCTTTGTTTCCTGCAACAGTGTCATTCAAAGAAACTAACCCTCACTGTAAACTATTATAGAAACCTACTTTTTCCCCATAACTGAAATACATCCTACCCTTACCTCTTGTGCCACTTTGCCCTCTCACTCTAGAATGTAAGCTCATTTGCGGAGGACCCTCAACACCCTCATGTCTGTTAGCCTACCTACTGTACAGTGCTGCAGAATTTGTTGGTGCATTATAAAGAATAGTAGTACAGAGGCAGAGAGAGGCTACCTTTTGGAAATTAATCCAATAGCATAATGTGTTTTATGCCATCCTGGCACTAACCAAAAATCGAATTTCCTAATTGGTAGGTTACATGGAAAGACATATAAATACCAATAATAATACCATGCCAATTAACCAAACCCCTATGGTGCTGCATGCGCACAAGGACATTCTTGTTGGCTCTCCTGTACTCATATGGCACTTCCCTGCAGATGCCCAGTGCATCATGTGGTGTTGTCGTTGTTAGACAATGCAGAGTAAGGACGGATGCTTGTATCTCTGCTGCACAGCTCACTCTAGTAAGCACTGCTAACCAGTGACTTAAACCCCAGAGAATGGATAGCTCGACTTTAATCTGCTCTCCCATACACTAGCTACACACACAATTATAGGCTCATACATAGACGATTAGGCAATCACTTACACATATAGACTTAAATGCAGAGCTAGCCAGTTAAAACAAACCTATTTGAATTTAGTGTAGTCCAAACCTTTTTGCTTTTTTTTTTATAATCTTCCACTTCACTACTAGCCTGCCAAGTAATCACATAACCTGTGTTTCTCACCAACTAACTGGTGGTCTGAACAAGAACTATTTTAGGCTCCCAGTTCACCAATCAGTATGATGCATTGTGGGATAAAGGGTGACATTCCAATCATGCTCTTTGTCTGCCAGAAGTTACTTTATGCATTTTATACAATTTCTCCAGCCCTACAGAATTTCTATAACCGTTTCCCTCCGCTGGCTGACAGGTCAGATGATACAGTTCAACAAGAAAACAATCAATCTCCCTTTGGTATATGTAACATGTAAAAATTTTTTTTTTTTTTTTTTTTTTTTAAATAGTCTACTTGTCCAAATGAGCTGCTTTAACTGTGATCAAATATGATTAGCCTTTTTTTCACAGCAGTGTTCAAACACGAGATTCTTGAAATTCTAGAAGGTCAGTGGTATTCTAATATTTCAAGAATCCTCAGGGTCCCGCAGGACTTGCTGGGAACCCAGTGGAGAGGACAGATGACACTGAAGAACCCCATGTAAAGCGCTCTGTGTTTTGTATATTTTAAATTATGCAAGGAGTCTCTAATTATTTATATTTAGCATTGTCAACAGGTGCTATTTCCAGAGGCTAAAATGATACAGTGGAGCTTTGTCAATTATCCATTAACCATCTAAAAAGCAATGACTGTGTGTGTTACATAATTAAAAACTGTATGTTTCACCCTGGCAAAAATGTCTGACTCACTCGATCTAAGGCAGGGGTTCTAAATTAATTTTTCCCGTGGAGCCCTTTGACATAGTATACCAACATCGTGGAACCCTGAAAACATTTTCGCCGTAGCACAAACATTTTAGTACGTGGCCTTTTATCATCATTTTCAAATATTTTGCTCAAACTGTTTAGTCTTCTGATACTACTGAAGCTTTCGCTTAAAAAAAAGGCAATGTCTTTATCTTTGTACTCTGGGTGGTTTTGCTCAAAATGACGACGTAATTTAGCAGCTGCTAACGAACGGTTTGGCAATATTTTCTTGCAAACTAAGCATTGTGCTTGAATTATATGTTTATTTCTGGCACTTGTGAATACAAATGACAAGTAGCTGTCGTCATATTTTCTTTTCTTTGTTTGATAAGATGATTGGCTAGCATTGTGTGCTTTTCTTTTTTTCTTTGATTTGTCACTTTTTTTTTGCTACTTGAGGAACAGTAGGTTCAACTCTTTTGGACTGGTTTTCTTGATTTCTTGTTGTATCGTCTTCTCAGTTTCTAAAATCGTCGAACAATTAGAAATAGTAATCATTTTTCTCTTGATAGTTCCTTGTTTTAACCAGTTGTCCAAATTCATGGTTGTTGGTTGGTTTTATAAAAAAAAAAAAATATATATATATACTTCTGCATTTTTTTTTTATAATGTTTGTGATCCTTGTCTGCAGGTAGCATGGTCCTCTTGGGCACAGACATGCACAGTCTTTTAAGGCAACTTAATTCCAGGCACTTTATTGTTAAACTCCACCACAGATACAGCAGCAAATGAAAAAAAAAAACAGTAACACAAATCCCTATAAACAAAAACCTAGCTCGGTCTGAGCACTTACTAACATCAAGTTCCCTAGCTCTCAAGGGTTTAAACTATAACAGAACAATGATTGGTTTCACCAACCTAGTGCCTTTGTCAGATCTCTGCACTCCACACTCAGTTAGCATGTGGCTTCCATTCCTTCTAGAAAGAAACACAAATTCTCTCCTTTCTGCACTACCAGTGCTCTCAGCTAGCCTGCTGCTTTGCTTTCTGCACTCCCAGTGCTCCAAGCCAGCCTTGAATGCTTCCTTCGGCACTCCCAGTGCTCCAAGCCAGCCTAAACTGCTTTCCCTTCTGCACTCCCAGTGCTCCAAGCCAGCCTAAACTGCTTTCCCTTCTGCACTCCCAGTGCTCCAAGCCAGCCTAAACTGCTTTCCCTTCTGCACTCCCAGTGCTCCAAGCCAGCCTAAACTGCTTTCCCTTCTGCACTCCCAGTGCTCCAAGCCAGCCTAAACTGCTTTCCCTTCTGCACTCCCAGTGCTCCAAGCCAGCCTAAACTGCTTTCCCTTCTGCACACTCAGTGCTCCAAGCCAGCCTAAACTGCTTTCCCTTCTGCACTCCCAGTGCTCCAAGCCAGCCTAAACTGCTTTCCCTTCTGCACACTCAGTGCTCAGTCTCCTTGACTCTCTCACAAGAGAGAATAGCATCTCTCCTACCTGCTTCCAGGGAGGAAGCCAGCAATCCCCCTTTACCTGCCTAGCAGGGGAGTAGTTTATTCCCACTGCTGCAGCTGATTATCTGCAGCTGATCAGTGGGTTGGAGACATAGCAAAACTCTGGCCTGGAACTTTTTTTCCCCAGTTGTATGCAAACTGCGGAGTGGAGCATTGGCCCACCCTGCTCTCCAAATACTCCACCCCAGGGGCCCATAACTAAACTTTGGTTTGTGTTGCCTACTACACATACTCCCCCTGGGGTTAAATGTTATAGGCCTATCTGCCTTCACTTTATCACATGCTCTTAGAAAGAACTTAAGAAGGATTTTGAATCCATCTTGGAGCAAAAAAATTAGAACACTTAAACAGGTCTCACTACCTGACTGCAAAGGATGCTGTTTTTTTTTTGTTTGTTTTTTATAAAGCTCTTAGAAAGAAATGAACATAAGCAGGACTTTTGTTTAATGTCAGAGTAAAGAGAACGCTTTACTATGAAATGATGCTTTAATTTACTTTATTACCAAAGGACACTGCTTTGTTAAATTAGAATTAAATTTGTTGGTATATCACAGATTTCTACTGATATTATTTGGTAGTTAGAAAGAATTGCGGGGCGGAGCCTGGCGTCCGAGGAGAATGGCGGCAAAGTGTTAGAGCTCCGCTGAAGCAGGCGATTAACGGCACACAATAGCGGTCAAACCCATCCGAAAATTACCCCACTAGCTGGAGACAGACCCCAACATACCTCGGCACACGATGGGAGGCTGCAGAAAATCTAAGCACAACGCGGCAGTAGCCCCAATCTTCCGCAGCCGCGGGGAGCGGGAACACACACGTGGTGATGGCGTCCCAGACACTGACACAGAATCCGAAACCAGCTAGCACGGTCACTCTCAGGAGCAGGCACCACTTACAAAAGCAGACCTGCAAAGACTCCTGAGAGAAATTAAAACAAACATGACGTCTGAATTCACCAGACACCTGGCCCCAATCAGAGAAGGGATTGCAGACCTGACCAAGCGGACCACTGAAATGGAGGATAAGATGGAGCATGTGACAACAACATCCTCCTTTCAAGCACAAGCAATACAAGATCTCAGAGACCAGGTCAGAGCACTAGAGGATGCACAGGAGGACCTCAATAACCGTTCCAGGAGGAATAATATACGCATCAGGGGGCTCCCTGAAACTGTAACTATAGAAGCTCTAACCACCACTCTCAGGGAAACGTTATGCGGATTGCTCCCGGAAGCGCCACCAGCAGAACTGTCAATGGACAGAGCACACAGGGCGCTGAGGGCCCCAACTCTGAATACCGCCATGCCCAGAGACGTCATAGTGCGGATGCACTATTTTCATGTTAAAGAAAGAATTGCAGCTACTCCCATGAACACTATGTGTCACTATGCAAGCAAGCCTCACTTCAACCAAAAGTCAAACCCCTGCTCTTGTGAGAATATGGAACTACATGGAGCATTTATCAAAATAAATTTGATATTGCACTTGGATCAATATGCCAAATCAGTGTAAGGCAGCTTAACATGAGTGGAGAGAGGAATGGGAGAATACAGGGAGGAAAGAGGAGTGAAGGAATACTGGAGGAGAGAGGAGTGAAGGAATACAGGGAGGAAAGGAGTAGAGGAATCCTGAGAGGAGAGAAGAGTTAATGAATGCTGGAAGGAGAGAGGAATGAAGTTATACTGGGCTGGGAGGAATTCCTACCTTAAATGACGCTGGGCGAGCAGACACAGGACAGGCAAGCATAAGTGTGTAGCAATCTCGCTCTCTCTTAAGATTGCGACCGCACGATCTCTGCTGTTTACGACCTTCTGGGAACAGCAGGGAGCGGCGGCCATCTTGGATGGGGCAATTCATGGCGGAACCCCAATTTTGTTCTCGCACAACCCTAGGGTTTCGCGGAACACCAATTTGGAAACACTGATCCAAGGTAATATACCATGAAATAAAGGCTACTGAATTATTTAAATACGATGTGGCTCATGTAAATAAAAAAAAATGAAAGAAACCTCATAAGTCAGAGACCTTCCTGGCATTTTGATTTATTCTTTGTTAGCATTTTTTCATCTAGATAAGATACTTAAAAAATAAAAAAATAAATAGATTTTTGCTTTGACCGATTGATTACACACGGTTCTCTCTCTGACTTTTTTTTTTTTTTTTTTTAATTCTTTATTTTTGCGGTCAGCGTTGACCTCTGAGCACATCACAACTGTGGGGCAAAAACAACAATGCTTACATAAATGGTGTAACAATCAGTATAATAACGACCTATGTTTTATATTTATAGTTGCTGCAAGATCCTGCATGCAGAGTGTGTTTGCTATAACAGTGAGTTAGGGGAGCTTGTACAATGCTTTGTGTGCCTGCGTCTTGGCATAGTGAGGTGCTGACTGCGTGTTGCGCATAAGGCACTGGTTTGTGGTCAATCATAACAAAAGCGTCACAAAACTTGTAACTACGGCCTACTCCAGCCAGGAGGGTATATAAAAAGGCTCTGTGCTTAGGCTGAACGTGGTAATGAACTTGTACGTCAATAAGGGGGCTATTTGACAAGTTCATTCTAGCTTGTGGTGGGGGTTAACTAGTAGGTAAGTATGCAAGGCAAATGCTTACAGAGCCAGGGTGCATGAGAGACTTAAAGTTAACGTATAACAATAAAGAAATTAACAATATTGCGTTTGGCAGTAGCATCTTCCCTCCTTATGCCTCAGGTAGGCGAGTCAGTAGTCCCCGGTGCAGCCCTTCTGGGCACAAAGGGAATAATTCTCTCCACTGTCCAGGATGGCTGTGCGTTCTTCTGGACGGTCTCCGTTGGTAGACCCAGGAATTGGAGGAACGGTGTTGCCTCTGAGATATGCAGCAGGAGGTGTGTCTTGTCGTTCCTTTCCGCTATCAATCGGTGTAGGCCCCACTTGTATGGAATGGAGTGTTCTCGCAGGAGTTGTGTAACCGGTCTGAACATCCTCCGCCATGTGAGGGTACTTCTGGAAAAGTCTCTATAAAAGACCAGGTGTGCTCCCTCAAAGGGTACCGTGGGAGAACCTTTAACAGCACCCATGAGGACCCCTTTGTCTGAGTCTTTTGCAAACTTGAGCAATACATCAGTAGTAGTCTCTTGGGGTGCCTTGGCCGCCTTAGGCAGACAGAAGCATGTATCCACCAATAGCTCTTTGGCCTGTTTTGGCGGTAGGAGTGTGGAGATGAGCCTCCTGCAGTAATGGGGCAGTTTCAGCATTTGAAATGGTGTCAGGAACACCACGTATTCTTACGTTTCGTGCTTTAACCCTGTCCTCAATGGTTGCCATTTGTGCGGTTAGATCATCACATTTTCTTTGTAATGAGCTTAAAGTGGCATCTGTGGCAGATTGTGCCAATTTGGTGCTTCCCATGTCTCCCTCCACTGATACCACTCTGTTAGTAAGTGAGGTGACTTCTTCCCGGATGAGGGCCATGTCTGCCTGAAACATATCTTTAATATCCTGCCTCAATGCTTTTATATCTGCCTTGGTGGAGGGAGCAGAATCATTCTCCGCCTGGGATGCTCGGGGCACAGAGCGGACCTGGGGTGAGGCAGGAAGCTGATCCTGGTGGCTATCGTTGTCCGACGTTGCAAAGGAGTAGGACCCAGCCGGCGCCATTTTGGAAGGTGCTGGCCGTGCGGTTGGGTGCCTATATGCTCCAATATCTCTGGAGCCTGAGTCCGGATCTGCCCGGTACTTCTTATTCTTTTTCCCCATCTGTACAGGGATTCCCACTGGACCCTCGCAGGTGAGTTATTAGCCGCAAAAAGCCACGGTGTTCGGGACCGGCACTCAGAGCTGCACGGAGACACGTCTGGCTCGATCAAGCGCTGGCTCCGCCCCCCCTCTCTCTGACATTTACATTTCATAAACAGGGTTTCAATGAGGACTTGGTCACCTGAGAAGTATTAAAGAGACACCACAGTCACCAAAACAACTTTAGCTTAATGAAACAGTTTTGGAATATAGATCATCCCCCTGCAGTCTCACTGCTTAATTTTCTGCCATTTAGGAGTTTGCAGCCCTAGTCACAACTCCCTACATGTGATTTGCACAGCCTTTCTAAACACTTTCTGTAAAGTGAGATCTAATGTTTACACTTCCTTTATGGCACAGTCAGTTTAACTTAGAGTTTGTTCTCTGCTGCTCTGTTAACTTGCCAGACCTTGCAGCAGTCTCCTGTGTGTGATTAAACTTCAATCTACAGAGAATATAAAAACTTCTAAAGTAAGTTAACATTGAAAGTGAACATTTATTTCATGCAGGCTGTGTCAGTCACATCCAGGGAGGTGTGGCTAAGGCAGCATAAAGAGAAACAAAAGCGATTTAACTCCTAAATAGCAAAGAATTAAACAGCGAGACTTCCGAGGCACAATATATAAACCCAAACTGCTTTATTAAGCAAAAGTTATTTTGGTGCTTATATTGTCGCCTTAAGAAAATGCTTGCAGAAAAGAAGAGAGAGGATGTACATCCCTAGGACTTCAAATGTTAAGCCCTGATTGTCCACCTACCAAGACAGATAGTAGCCATATCAAGAAACATAATGAAAATTCTTCAAACCAGAACCAAAAATATATCAACTTTATGAATGAACTTGCTTCAGTGATTGCCAAGATCTAAAAGACCTTAAACATTGCATTTGTTTTATTACACTGAAGCCAAACAAAAGAAGAAGTCATGATACTTGCCTGTCATCTTTGTTGATTTGGTCTCCAAATCCTACAGTGTCCACTATTGTCAGCTTCAGATGCACATTACTCTCATGGAGTTCATATGTACGTGGTCTCAAGTTAACACCATTCTCATAGTGACTAGCTTCATCTGTCTCAAATGTGGTGTTAAAGAGAGTGTTCATGAGTGTTGACTTTCCAATGCCAGTTTCACCTAGTAGGGGGAAAAATGTTTTTTGTAAAAAAAACACCACTGCAGAAAAGGCAATACATACACTACAGGAATGTCCTTATTTTGGCCACAAAAACAAGACAAATTCAGGATTTAGGAAGACACCATATTGTTTAGTGGCGATCAACAGTTAGAAGATAAAGGAGTATTCAAAGAACCATGGCTACTGCAGATGTTTGTAATGGTTGTCATGCTAAATAGTCTGAAGGCATCAACCCCCATGGCAGTTTATGTCAAACTAGTTTTGTAGAGGTTTAAACACAAAAAAAGTATCTCTTAGGGTTAGTCGATGGCGTTAGTCACGCCAAGGATGTGTGGGCACATGGACGTATGTACCCTCACTACACACTACAGGATTTAAGCATTTCTACAAGGCCCTTTCATCAGGGATTCTAACAAAACATGGACCATTGCGGTGTCTTGAGGATGGGATTGGGAAACACTACACTAGTGTGTGCAAACAGATTTGAGGCAAGAAATGCTTTACAATATTACAACTCAAAAGAGGAATCGAATAGCTTTGCTTAAAGGCATGCAATATCTATGCCCACATTAAATGTAAGTATAAACAACTTGGTTTATATCGTAGTGGATTCTACTAAGACCCAACTTATTTTTTTTTAATTCTGAACAGAAGTAGCTTTACAAAAGCTCAGAACTTTCAAAATTTGGATACAAATGATTGTACATCCCGGCAGAATATGTTTGAACTTTACAGATAACAACCACCAAGTAAACAGGACATCCAGAGGTGCACCTGATCGTACCATTTTTAACAAATTGGAACCACTGGCAACTAAAATCCCAGAGGATTTATAATAATATACTTTGGGATATATATGGAGCAATAAGATAAGTTGTGTTTTTCTTGTGGTCACAACAATAACATTTATTCTCAGTTTTATTCTTATGTTATCACTATTGTTGTTCCTGTATCAGCTAGCTCCTGTAGTGATCCACACCATCTGGATCCGCTGGATGCAGAGATATGCTGATTTTTAAGCAGAGTCTTTAAGAACTACTACACTTGAGAGGAACCAAATCCCTTTAACATGCTGAGATTTCGATGCTGATATTCTCATGATGGGCTTGCCTATATCCAGGTTCCTGTGAGTGCAATTTATTATCAGCAGGTTGATTTATGCCTGATGATATTACCCTCAGTTGGAAGGAACGAACACTATGAGACAGGGGAGGGTGGGGAAGAAGGAAAGACACTATGAGACAGGGGAGGGTGGGGAAGAAGGAAAGACACTATGAGACAGGGGAGGGTGGGGAAGAAGGAAAGACACTATGAGACAGGGGAGGGTGGGGAAGAAGGAAAGACACTATGAGACAGGGGAGGGTGGGGAAGAAGGAAAGACACTATGAGACAGGGGAGGGTGGGGAAGAAGGAAAGACACTATGAGACAGGGGAGGGTGGGGAAGAAGGAAAGACACTATGGGACGGGGTGGGGGGGGGAAACTACCATGGGACGGGGTGGGGGGGGGAAACTACCATGGGACGGGGTGGGGGGGGGAAACTACCATGGGACGGGGTGGGGGGGGAAACTACCATGGGACGGGGTGGGGGGGGGAAACTACCATGGGACGGGGTGGGGGGACGGGAAACTACCATGGGACGGGGTGGGGGGACGGGAAACTACCATGGGACGGGGTGGGGGGACGGGAAACTACCATGGGACGGGGTGGGGGGACGGGAAAACCACTATGGGACGGGGGGGAAAAACCACTATGGGACGGGGGGGAAAAACCACTATGGGACGGGGGGGAAAAACCACTATGGGACGGGGGGGAAAAACCACTATGGGACGGGGGGGAAAAACCACTATGGGACGGGGGGGAAAAACCACTATGGGACGGGGGGGAAAAACCACTATGGGACGGGGGGGAAAAACCACTATGGGACGGGGGGGAAAAACCACTATGGGACGGGGGGGAAAAACCACTATGGGACGGGGGGGAAAAACCACTATGGGACGGGGGGGAAAAACCACTATGGGACGGGGGGGAAAAACCACTATGGGACGGGGGGGAAAAACCACTATGGGACGGGGGGGAAAAACCACTATGGGACGGGGGGGAAAAACCACTATGGGACGGGGGGGAAAAACCACTATGGGACGGGGGGGAAAAACCACTATGGGACGGGGGGGAAAAACCACTATGGGACGGGGGGGAAAAACCACTATGGGACGGGGGGGAAAAACCACTATGGGACGGGGGGGAAAAACCACTATGGGACGGGGGGGAAAAACCACTATGGGACGGGGGGGAAAAACCACTATGGGACGGGGGGGAAAAACCACTATGGGACGGGGGGGAAAAACCACTATGGGACGGGGGGGAAAAACCACTATGGGACGGGGGGGAAAAACCACTATGGGACGGGGGGGAAAAACCACTATGGGACGGGGGGGAAAAACCACTATGGGACGGGGGGGAAAAACCACTATGGGACGGGGGGGAAAAACCACTATGGGACGGGGGGGAAAAACCACTATGGGACGGGGGGGAAAAACCACTATGGGACGGGGGGGGAAAAACCACTATGGGACGGGGGGGAAAAACCACTATGGGACGGGGGGGAAAAACCACTATGGGACGGGGGGGGAAAAACCACTATGGGACGGGGGGGGAAAAACCACTATGGGACGGGGGGGGAAAAACCACTATGGGACGGGGGGGGAAAAACCACTATGGGACGGGGGGGGAAAAACCACTATGGGACGGGGGGGGAAAAACCACTATGGGACGGGGGGGAAAAACCACTATGGGACGGGGGGGGAAAAACCACTATGGGACGGGGGGGGAAAAACCACTATGGGACGGGGGGGGAAAAACCACTATGGGACGGGGGGGGAAAAACCACTATGGGACGGGGGGGGAAAAACCACTATGGGACGGGGGGGAAAAACCACTATGGGACGGGGGGGAAAACCACTATGGGACGGGGGGGAAAACCACTATGGGACGGGGGGGAAAACCACTATGGGACGGGGGGGAAAACCACTATGGGACGGGGGGGAAAACCACTATGGGACGGGGGGGGGAAAAACCACTATGGGACGGGGGGGGAAAACCACTATGGGACGGGGGGGGGGAAACCACTATGGGACGGGGGGGGGGGGAACCACTATGGGACGGGGGGGGGGAAACCACTATGGGACGGGGGGGGAGAAACCACTATGGGACGGGGGGGGAAAAACCACTATGGGACGGGGGGGGAAAAACCACTAT
Organism: Pelobates fuscus; assembly: GCF_036172605.1. NCBI lineage: Eukaryota > Metazoa > Chordata > Amphibia > Anura > Pelobatidae > Pelobates > Pelobates fuscus. The sequence goes on along the minus strand of NC_086319.1, from coordinate 109,977,865 downwards.
GGGACGGGGGGGGAAAAACCACTATGGGACGGGGGGGAAAAACCACTATGGGACGGGGGGGAAAAACCACTATGGGACGGGGGGGAAAACCACTATGGGACGGGGGGGAAAACCACTATGGGACGGGGGGGAAAACCACTATGGGACGGGGGGGAAAACCACTATGGGACGGGGGGGAAAACCACTATGGGACGGGGGGGGGAAAAACCACTATGGGACGGGGGGGGAAAACCACTATGGGACGGGGGGGGGGAAACCACTATGGGACGGGGGGGGGGGGAACCACTATGGGACGGGGGGGGGGAAACCACTATGGGACGGGGGGGGGAGAAACCACTATGGGACGGGGGGGGGGAGAAACCACTATGGGACGGGGGGGGGGAAACCACTATGGGACGGGGGGGGGGGAAACCACTATGGGACGGGGGGGGGGAAACCACTATGGGACGGGGGGGGGGGAAACCACTATGGGACGGGGGGGGGAAACCACTATGGGACGGGGGGGGGAACCACTATGGGACGGGGGGGGGAACCACTATGGGACGGGGGGGGGAACCACTATGGGACGGGGGGGGGAACCACTATGGGACGGGGGGGGAAACCACTATGGGACGGGGGGGGAAACCACTATGGGACGGGGGAGGAAACCACTATGGGACGGGGGGGGAAACCACTATGGGACGGGGGGGGGGGGGGAAACCACTATGGGACGGGGGGGAGGGGAAACCACTATGGGACGGGGGGGAGGGGAAACCACTATGGGACGGGGGGGAGGGGAAACCACTATGGGACGGGGGGGAGGGGAAACCACTATGGGACGGGGGGGGGAAACCACTATGGGACGGGGGGGGGAAACCACTATGGGACGGGGGGGGAAACCACTATGGGACGGGGGGGGGGAACCACTATGGGACGGGGGGGGGGGAACCACTATGGGACGGGGGGGGAACCACTATGGGACGGGGGGGGGGGAAACCACTATGGGACGGGGGGGGGGGGAACCACTATGGGACGGGGGGGGGAGAAACCACTATGGGACGGGGGGGGGAGAAACCACTATGGGACGGGGGGGGGAGAAACCACTATGGGACGGGGGGGGGAGAAACCACTATGGGACGGGGGGGGGGAGAAACCACTATGGGACGGGGGGGGGAAACCACTATGGGACGGGGGGGGGAACCACTATGGGACGGGGGGGGGAACCACTATGGGACGGGGGGGGGAACCACTATGGGACGGGGGGGAACCACTATGGGACGGGGGGGAAAACCACTATGGGACGGGGGGGAAAACCACTATGGGACGGGGGGGAAAAACCACTATGGGACGGGGGGGGAAAACCACTATGGGACGGGGGGGGGGGAAACCACTATGGGACGGGGGGGGAAACCACTATGGGACGGGGGGGGGGGAAACCACTATGGGACGGGGGGGGAAAACCACTATGGGACGGGGGGGGAAAACCACTATGGGACGGGGGGGGAAAACCACTATGGGACCGGGGGGGAAAACCACTATGGGACCGGGGGGGAAAACCACTATGGGACCGGGGGGGAAAACCACTATGGGACCGGGGGGGAAAACCACTATGGGACCGGGGGGGAAAACCACTATGGGACGGGGTGGTGGGTGGGGGGAAACCACTATGGGACGGGGTGGTGGGGGGTGGGGAAAACCACTATGGGACGGGGTGGTGGGTGGTGGGGAAAACCACTATGGGACGGGGTGGGGGGGGGGGGGGGAGTAGGAAAGAACACCACGGGGCAGGGGAGAACACCACGGGGCAGGGGAGAACACTATGGGACAGGGGAGGAGGGGGGGGACACTAGGGGCGAGAGAGAGGAACATTAAGGGAGGGCACTAAGGTACAGGGGAGGGGAGGGAGAAGGAACACTGGGGTAGAGGGGGGGGGGGACCACTAAAAGAGAAGAGAGAAACATTAAGGTGAATGGATGGGCACTAAGAGACAGGTAACACACACACACTGCATCCACTACACAAACACAAACACACTGCATTTATTATTCAAATACTCACTGCACACAAACATTCTTGAAAACATAAAACAAATCTGACTGGCAGGTACATGTTGTGCATTTACCACTTAATGAAAAAAAAAAAAAAAGATTTGCAGTAAAAAAAAAAAAAAAAAGAAAGAAAAATTTCATAATCATGTTCAGTTAACAGTAGATTTGTGTAGACATTTTCTTTTTTTTCAAAATGGTAAATGTACAGAATATCGGTAAGCTATCGGCAATCTGCCTGAAAGTTTCCAGATTATCGGTATCTGCTCTAAAAAAACAAAAACAAAACAATATCTGTCAATCCCCAATATATTCTCTCTGTTTCTACAACAATAATACAATAATAGGTGGAACATAAATAGGTTTTATGACTAGGATATAAATTTGCCCTTCCATAAATGCAGATACAACAAATTCTCAGACCGAAAAGGAACTTACCCACGCACAGGATGTTAAAGCAGAACCCCTGGGTTACAGATTTACTAACAAGCTGATCTGGAAGGCTGTCGAACCCCACGTGGCCTCCCAAAGCGAGCATGCGTTTGTCTTCATCCTAATATAGGAAAGACCAAAGAGGGAGAAATTAATTTAAAAAAAAAAAAAAAAAATCAATAACTACAACACAAGACACTCAACAGCAAATTATTGTACTAGGAAAGTGTTAGTTACCATATTAGTGAGATACACAAGCAGACACTGGCTATGTACACTAGAACCTCAAAGACCCCATCCAGAGTTCCTGCTCTGTTTTGATATGCTACATTCCAGACATACTAGTAATTACAAGAGAGACATCAGCAGGAAAAATCTGATCTTTAGTGCAGATCTTAAATAGACAGCCTGCAGAGCGCATAAATTAGAAAAGGGCTTGCAGTTTAGCAATTTAAATTATACACGAACCCCCCCCCCAAAAAAAAAAACAAGATAGAGAGAGATCTGAACAAATTGAATTTCACTGAATGAAATAATTATGTGCATTATTTTTATTGTATTTGTGAGGGTATGGTTTGACCACTCTGTATCAAACCCAACAGAATATTCAGAATCAAGGTTGAATCCTGCAGAATTAAATATATATGCACCACCAAGGTTGAACCATCACTTCTCTGGAAACAATACAGTTGACTCACAAAAACATTGTAATCACCTTTTTAAACATTTTCCAATAATGTACATTTTTTTCTAAAAGAACATTAAATATTTAGCAGTAAAACACGCTTATGTAGATCTGGGGGTGGGAGTGTTCCTATAAATTGTCGTGGGCATAGGAGGTGTCATTTAACTTCAGAGGTTAAACAGTCTTGCAATGGGTTAACAATGAAGTTGGGGCACCAATGCCCAGCACTCCTGCCTCCATGCTCACTTCCTCTTAGCAGTATGAGAAAGGTTTGAGCCAAGCTGCCACTGACCAGTTAAGAGCGTCCCCTTTAAAGTCTGTGCCCATAAGAGGATTAGATAATGCGTAGTAGATAATGCCAAGAGTCTCATTCATGCGAAAGCATGAAAAATGCAGCCCAAACAGACAGAAGTAGCTGCTGCCTGATCAGCTTACCAATAGCTCAAGTCATACGTATCTCACGAATGGAGCTATAGAAACATCACTAGCTCTTTTACAGATAAAAGTTATCTGTGAAGGAGCCAGTTAGAGAGGGTGAACACGTGTATGAAGTGTTCATGTGCATAACCAGTTGAGTAATAGTTCACCTTGTGAGGTATTTGATTAAAAAGGAGGTTTACAGTTTGACCAATATTAAACAAATCATTGCAGTCCACAGACGCCATGACAAAAAAAAAAAAAAAAGCGATCTAATTTTAGGCCCAGACAGACAAAGTGGAAAAAACCTCCAAGTTTCCTAGAAAGAATATATGCAAAGAGGATACGCTGCCATCGGCTTGGATAGTCCCTTTAATACTGCACTACTCCAAAGGATTACAAAATTAAGGAATTCTATCATTGTTAGCAAGAAAAGAAAGGGGATGGGGTAACTATCTAGCTGAGACAATGAAAGTCAGTTTTATTAATTTATTTTTGAAACCCCTTATTATGCCCCCCTCATGTTTGTGTTTCATGTTTGTGTTTCAGTATGTCACAAGTGTACTTTAACATAAGAGGGAATGTTACTTCGTGACAGGTTCATTGGTTGCAATGTTGGGGAAAATTTAGTATGAGCCGAAAAATCTAGCTATAATACTTTATATTTATAGTAGGTTGTAAACCTCATACATGTACTTTCAGGGGGCATTCATGGAACTTTTTAGTTGTTATGGTGCCATCACACCTGCCAACTGATCTAGAAGGCATCCAGATTTTCTCTGGTATCCTGAGAAGTTGTGCAAAATCCATCCAAAACTTCAAAGTGAATAATGATCAATGTAATTTTGCTGTGCCAGGTTAGTGAAGGACATTTTTGGCAGCATTCCACGTACAGGCTGCCTGGCATCAGGCTGATATAAACCATTGCCTCCATACGTTACTAATAACGCATTGCATCCCTGGCACATCCACACCAATGCTATACAGCCTAATGTGGAGATGTTAAAATCAGATGCATCCTTTTTCTAATACTAGCATTTAAAAATAGCTGGAACATTTTAAAAAACATTGTCATGAGTTAAAACATGCTGGGGTATTGTATATCAACTGGCTACAGTTGCATGAAAAATAATCATGATTCTAACAAAACATGTAAATGTTCACTTCAGTGAATATCCTTTTCAGTAGGTCTCTACAGACATATTGTGAGAAAATATGGTCTATATATAGAGCTTATTTGTAAAGACAAAAGTGATTTGCGTCTATACAGAATGCTAAACCTTGGGCTTCTGTCACCGAGTGTCATCTGTATAATGTAACAAATAGTTCTCCACATGTTATCTACTTAAAGGGACACTGTAGGCACCAGAAGCACTGCAGCTTAATGTAACTGAGTTTTCTGAGAAAAGAGCATTTAGATGGCTGCCTAATGCCACCTCTACGGGCTGTCACTCAGAGTCACTAGAGGGGTTTCCTGGATGCAGAACTGCAAAGATTTCAGGGCCAATGTTGGCAGCTCCACAGTTTGCATGGAGATGTGGAACACTCCCCACAGAAATATATTTCTATGAGGTGGTGCAACAGGGCAATTGCTGCACGCTATCTCTCCAATTCTCCCTATGGAAGTGGAGGAATAGCTGCAAGTAATAAGCTTTATTATAGTGGTCCGGTGGAGGCAAATGTGAGTTCTCCTTACCTGAACATATACCTGTGCAAGGTAGGGGAGGAGGGGGGGGTGGGGGGAGACGGTTCTAGACAGCCAGTATCTAAAAGTGTCAGGTGTAGTAAACATACAGAGACAAAGTAGTCCCTAAATTGTCTCTGTATATCTCTTGACTGGGTTGAAATTAAGTGAAATTCCCATATAGTCAAGGAGTTCTTCTCAAACAGTTTATCTTTATGAAATACTTGTTTTTCAGGGGACTGGGTGTGTGACCGTGTCACTTTAAAAACCCAGCCTGACTATATAAACCCAATCTACGGTAATCTTCCATGTAAAAAGGCTAGAAAACAAATGTTAAACTCTACTCTTAGCATAGGAGTTGCTTGAAGTCCTGCTGTGCTACACAACTGAAATTTGGAAGGCAAAGTCTCCTCTGTCTATGCTAGAGTGCACTATGCATACATTGTGCCGATGGCAAATTTACGAGTAGGCTTGAGCTAGCTAGCCTACTCATAAAGCATTCTTTTCTTTCATGTTTGGAGGCAGCATCCTTCAATGTCAATCAAGGTCAAGAGCATTAAGCCTACAAATACAGCATTTGTCATTCCAATGAATATTAGGAGAAAATCGCTATTTAAATGCAAGTAAAGCGTCTATGGTGCAATAAGCAAGAGGACGTTTTACATTTTTAAAAAATATTTACTTTTTTTGTTCGTTTAAAACACTGCTTGGGATTTTAGATGGCAGCCCTGACCACAATTAAAACAGCACCTGCAGTCTAACAGAACCATAATCATTACAATGTCTTTATTTACTGGCTCTCCAAACAATGAACACTGTAAATTTGGTAGTATAAATTTCTGCTTTATCAAACCAAGTCAAACCAGATGGACCAGAGACCCGGACACAGCAAGTCAAGTCTCCAGTCATTTGTACAGTATGACAGATTTACGTCAGACTGCACCCGAGAACTTTGAGCCACAGTGGTTATGGTGTTTAGAATGCCCCTTTATTTAGAATCAAGCAAGGATATTATGTCATGTTTATAGTTTTGTGTGGTTATTATACATACACACTGTAGGTTTTCTGTATATGTTCTAAGTAGGCACGATTTACTTGTACAGTAGTGCTGCTTGTTAGAGGATATAGACTGATATTGATTTTTTTAGAGCCGATACTCTGAACTTTCAGGCCGATAGCTTACCGATATTCTGTACATTTACCATTTTGAAAAATAAACTATTTCTAAAGTTAAATGCACAAAATATACATGCCACATGTAGTGGATGCAGTGTGTTTAGACAGGGGAGCTGTGTGTGTGTGTGGTGTGCGTAAAGGGAATGCAGTGTAAAGGGAATGCAGTGTGTGCAGTTTGCGTAAAGAGAATGCAGTGTAAAGGGAATGCAGTGTGTGCAGTTTGCGTAAAGGGAATGCAGTTTAAAGAGTATATAATGCAGTGTGTGTGTGTTTCTGTAGGTATGTAATTTGTGTAAAATGGGGTGGGGGAGGCATTTTTATTTTTTTTAATATTAAAATTTTTAGATATATTTATAATATTTAAAAAAAAAAAAATGCCTCCCCCCCACCCCATTTTACACAAACTACATATATTTTACAACATTATTTTTTTGTTTTTGGCACCATCAACATGGCAATGAGTTGTTAGAAGCGTCGTGTTTAGAGTTCTGGTTCCAGGAGCCTCATGGTGCCATGCAATGGTAAGGAGTAAAACAGTTGTTGAATGGTGTGACACTTACTTCGGTCCTTGGGCAAACCCACAGTAAGCCTCTTATTCCCTAATTCGGCTTGTCCTTGTCCTCTTCTCAACCAATCAAGTCCATCCAAACCAGGATGAAATTGATAATTCTATCAAAGGGAAACTTGTATTTAATCCATAGATAAAGGAGATATATAGAAGGCGTATGCCTGAAGTTGTGGGAGGGATTTATGGCCTATATAAACCCAGCAAACCCCCTGCTTACCTGTCTTCGTCGATTCCGGAAATTCACGCCTTCTCTTCCGGTCAGGGAGACCTCTGACGTCATATTTTCGCGACGCGCCAAAAAATACTGTCGGGAAACTGTACCACTAGTTTCGTGAGTATAACACACGGACCGAGGCATTCGTCGAGTTCTGCTGTTAACTGTAAGTAATTTTCACCCGTATGAACGGGCTCATTCGTCTTCCAAGCATTTTCTCGCCCGCCGGCAGTCCGTCTGCATATCTCTCTGCTTTGTGTTCGTGAGTATTACGTGGGTAGCTAACACACGAACGGCTATATCGTAAGTTATACAGCATCTTTCCTGCTCACACGTTCAGCTACACGGTTTCTTTCATCTACATGGCTCACGTTGAATCCTTCCGGTACCTAACTGGTCAATGTCAGTTTTCGTTAAATACAGCGTTTGCTTGTTATTTATGCCTGAGTTAAAACGTACAGCAGTACCCTTGTCAGGATGGCACATGGTTACATTCACTGTGTAACTTATACAGTAAGGTGCTTTGCTACATGGGTATGTCATGTTAAGTTTTATTTATGCTCTGCTGCTGCATCTCATTAGTCCGATTTACACAAGGCTGTGTTTTAATAGGTTGTCAATTTGTTCATTTTCTTCCCTCCTGTTAAAGTTTTTTACACATTCGGTCAATGATTGCAACAGGTGCCTTCTTGGTTAAATACACTACTCCATTTACAGAGGTAGCCCCTGCCCCCCCCCCCAAAAAAATTTTTTCGTGGTCATCTCCCTGTTAGTGCTGCATTCCCTATTATACAGCTATAGCACTGCTATTCCCCGCATTTGGTTTATTTTCAGCTTTTGTATACTAGTCAATTTGTTTCACTAATAGCGCTACCTCACGGTTTTTCAATGTTGCTTGGTGCATTTCAGTTAATGGATGGCAAGTGTTCGTTTATTTGGCAATTTGTTTTCTTTCATGGTTCCGTTCGTTACTTTCGTATGGGAGTTATAATCGGTTTTACTTTAACTTGCTGGCTTTGCAGTAGAAGCGAAACTCTGGTTGTAACAGCGCTGGTAAAGCTTTCAATGTCGGAGCATTTATTGTGTCACTCTTTGAAAACGTCCTTGTTTTTCTACTGTCTAAAATATACGAATTCAGTTTGTCTCGACGGCAGTTAAGGTATAATTTTATTAAAGTATTTCTCCTCAAAGTGTAGCTAATGTGGTTTATAAATGTACAAGTATGCTAATCAGGGTATGATTATGCTTGGATTCCGCCTTGTGCATTGCTAACTGGCGTTTCAGTTAAACTTTCGTATGTTATCCGTTCGCATAAACGCTTTTGTTTTCCATTGGTATACACGGTCACTCTTTCGCACAGACTTTCGTTATTCGTATGAACTGCCTCATACCTAGCAGTTCTAGTTCATTCCGTTTATACGGCGTTGTGAATACTGATGTATGAGGGGGTTACTAAGTCTTAATTTCGCTCTACTCCTGTCTCCGGCATCTCATGTTCCTAATTACGCTAGGCTGTACATAAATAAGACGACAATTATGTAAGTTTTCCTCCTGTAAGGGTCGTACAGTTACTGTTCCTGATTGCTATTGGGCCTTACTGGGTTAAATACACCACATTACTTAAAGAGATAGGCCTCGGAACCTATCTAAAATTCACGCATTCCCTTCTGGTAACCTGTACTGAATAAATCTCACTTGTTTCAAGTCATCACCCTACCAGGATAAGCCTGACAGGATCCTCATAAGTGGCACGAAAGTGCGACGTCGCCCACATATACACGCATCAAAACCTCCAGAGACCATTCAATTCTCGATGGATCCAAGTTTCATTTCATTCAATTACCTACGCAGTAACCATACGTTGGCCCGATCGCATCACGTTTTCAACAATTCGTCTCTACCATCTGTAGATATGGTATGGTTAATCGTTATCGTACGGTTAATTATGGTGTTGTAGTCGCAATATGAATTGTGTAATGGTTATTGTGTCACATTATAATGTCATACGGTAGTTTTGGTGTCGTCACGTAATGGCAGTAGGTAGGGTGTTGTGCACAATTGTACGCTTTTACACACTTTTACAAGATCGCTAAACACCAAAGCTCGAACCTGTTAGCAGGGTCGTTCTTTCCACTACGGTATACGTTATATAATAAAAAAAAAAAAAAAAAAATACTGTCCATCTGGACCCGACACGCTCGCAGGGCACTCCAGCTACGGCCAGCCTTACAATTCTACTTCATTATCCCTCATGTTTCATCCCATGGTACGTCCTCTCTCTCACTAACTAACCTTCCCTCTTAGCAGCAATGGCTGGCTGTTAGGTTCCTAGGTGTCCACTAGTTATCATTCCCCCTGGCTTCTTCGCCTTAGGTTAGTGGTCCCGCGAGGCCAACACCCATCCTCATACTCGGAGGTACTACGCCCCTCGGGCCAAATCATAGTTAGTCGCCTCGCATTGTGGCATAGAGAGGGCCTCACCTGTCACTCCCAGTCTATCTTATGTTAACTGTCACCGAGAGGCCGACACCCCGCCACAACGCTCAGTGGCCACGCTATCCCCTTGCGCCAACGCATAGATAGAGCCTCTCAAGCCGCTTGGCAATTAGCAGGGCCTCACCTGTCACCAACCTAGAGTAATTGTTTCGCCGCATGGCGGCACTAGCTAGTCAGCCAGCACACGCGCGCGCGCACACACACGTAGCACTTTGGGGGGGCCGCACCTGCAGACCCCGTTGTGCAGACCCACTACGTTACAGGACGGATGATCCGACCAGGTATCTTAGCGGTTTGTTTCCCGCCTCGTTATTGCTCTAGTTTCAAAGGTGAGTCTATATACCCTTACAGTAATTCAAGCAGTATGTCGGAACTATCATACTTGGATGTTCCATGCGTTCAATACGTTCAATACGTTACTCACTTACGAACTAAGGGTATACTTCATAATTAATTTTAGCAGTATGAAAATGCAAAAAATAATTAAATTAATAAATATTCATATTCCCCTTGCTGCAGACCATCATCAGGTCCTCAATATGCTTCTGTACATATGACTGCTTCCAGTTTTATTCATTACAAATATACTGTTATTAACTGGCAGCCCATTAGGGGCTTTTCGGTACGTTAAGTTCTAAATTTGCCATACGTTGACTCATACTGTCACTCAATTATCAAGTCTACGTAAATTATATAAGGCAATGCAGGTAAAAGCGTTAGCATTCTAATATGACAGGGTGGACCAGAGTTCCCACTTGTTTCATGTCGGTCATCAAGGCATCATTTATCCTTCATTGCGTACGAACGAATACAATTCAAATCCCCGACTGCTAGTAGAGACTTGTCTCGGCTCGCCTACCGTTCACAACGTTCTACGTGCACATTCAATCATTTGGGTACGCCATTTTTCGCCGTTATCCTCATGGACTGGTAGGTCATCGTTCTTTTCCCCCATCTCAGACGATTCCCCAGTTATCTGGACTGACGCTGCAGCTTCAGTCGGGTACGCGGCATTGTTTGGGGTCTAGTGGGTATATGACAGTTGGCCACCTGAGGCGGATACGCTAGAGAACGTCGACAACACCTCAGCGTTATTCGAAATCTTCCCCATTGTGGCAGCAGCACACACTTGGGGTGGAATTGGGGGGGTGAAATAGTTAAGCGTTATTCTGCTATCTTAGCGGCCTGTGATATAGTTAACAAAGGCCGCTCTCAGTCCCTGTCTGTTATGTATTTCGTACGAAGCTCACATGGTTGGCTGGTAGAATTACGGTTTTATATCTGTTGTATGCCTGTTCCAGGATATTAATAACGCAGCTGACGTTTTGTAACGTTCTAATTTGCAGGAATTCTCGGTCTGCACCCTACTGCGAACGAGCTACCCAAAACCCCCCTGTGGTTCAAATTACTAATCATGCTTTAAACCAATTGTTGGCTCACTGAATGATTCTTGCTCAGGCAGGTTTATCAAGAAACAAAAAAAAATATATATAAAATTAGAAATAATAAAAAATTTATAAATATGTGTGTATATATATATATATATATATATATATATATATATATATATATATATATATATATATATATATATATAGTAGGGCTTTTGACATGTTCTAAGTATTTGTTCGCGATTTTAACGTAGTCAATCATTTTTGTAGAAACCATGGTTGCAGTTACAACTTTTGGCCACATCTCATCATAACTAGCATACAGTACCATCAAACCATTCTGGACAGGGATACAGCACTTCATGCTTACTCTCTACCCGAACAAGACTCCCTTCTTATCCACATACCCCATTAAATACATTCTAAGCACTCACTACATAACAGTTATGCTATACATACGTTCATTATTACTTAGACTTGGCCTTAATCCAAATCCCTTCTTGGGTCATTCATTCCGGATCGGGGCCGCCACCGCGGCATCAAGTAGTCAAGTGCCAACACATATCGTAGAGAGGGAAACGCCGGAAATCTTCGGCATACAACCGGTACGTTCCAAACCCAGAGAAAAATCAGACTCTCTTTCTACAATATGTCTAAATAATGTTGCTATTGTGGTAATAAATAAAACGTTCATACTTTTTGGCCCTCTTTTTGCAGGCCTAACCTCTCGTCGGTTTCGGCACACCTCAACCGACTATTATTTATCAAAATTACACTCACTTTAAATGTGCGCCCCCTTTCATAATCCCGTACACAAATAGAAGGCGTATGCCTGAAGTTGTGGGAGGGATTTATGGCCTATATAAACCCAGCAAACCCCCTGCTTACCTGTCTTCGTCGATTCCGGAAATTCCCCTCCCACCACACCCTCTTTTCATATCATTATATCCAGGTGGGCCCTCTTTTTGCAGGCCTAACCTCTCGTCGGTTTCGGCACACCTCAACCGACTATTATTTATCAATATTACACTCACTTTAAATGTGCGCCCCCTTTCATAATCCCGTACACAAATATTATATATATATATATATATATATATATATATAAAATTTATTTATATTAATTTTAGTACCCCCTCCCTGCTTCTTACTTGGCCAGGGAGGGGGGATATGGCATTCCCTGGTGGCTTAGACTGTGCAGTGGGGGCCCACAGCAAGCGCTTACTTACCTTCCCAGCAACTCCCCTGTGGAGCGTTGCCATGGTAACCAGTGGCAACGCTCTAACAGCCGCGGGACTCGCGAGAGTTGGATAGGGGAGCTGCTGGGAAGGTAAGAACCGCCGGGCCCCTGGTATGTATTATCGGCATCTCTATTTGCCGATACCAATATTGCCGAAAATACCAAATAATGGCCGATAATATCGTCCAGACCCATAAATCGGTAGATCCCTACTTGTTAATCTGTTACATTTTGCACTTTTTAACAAATGTGTGTTTCAGCAACGGTTCCCAATAAAGACAAATCACACACACATGTATCCTGCCACTGGAGAAGTAACTTTCCAAACATTAAAATAATTAAATAAAATAATAAAAAACACACACACACGTACACAGAAACCATTATTTTTTTTTTTTATATATAAGGATGTTTAAGAACTAAGAAACTACAGAGCAAGGTTAAAGGATCACTAGTGTCAAGAAAACAAAGCGGTTTTCCTGACACTATATTGCTCTGAGGGTGCCTCCAACCCTCAGGGACCCCCTCCCGTGGCGCTGAAGGGGTTAAAACCACCTTCAGCCACTTACCTTATTCCAGCGCCGGTAACCTCTTCTCCCCAGCCGATGTCAGCGGAGCTGAATGCGCGGCAAGTGCCGCGCGCGCATTCAAAGTGTCCATAGGAAAGAATTTCTCAATGCTTTCCTATGGACCCTCTGTGCGATGGAGGCATAATATGCCTCCAGCGTCACAGAAGCGTCCCAAGTTGCTGTCCAGAAGACCTACTAGAGGCTGGCTTAACCCCAAATGTTAACATAGCAGTTTCTCTGAAACTGCTATGCTTGCATCTGAAGGGTTAAAAAAGGGTAAAAGTAATTGAGCTGAAGTGGTGTGGGTGACTATAGTGTCCCTTTAACCCCTTAAGGACACATGACATGTGTGACGTGGCATGATTCCCTTTCATTCCAGAAGTTATGTCCTTAAGGGGTTAAATATTTTATCTATTAAGGACACAACAGTAAGATGTGCACTACATGACTTACAGTCTCTTAATCTGTCATAAAAATATGACATGCCAAATGCCTAAGAAGCAATAATGGGAGTGGCCTGACCAAGGCAACAATTGGTTATTTTAAGATCTATTTATTGTGGTGACGAATGTAAATGGAAGGGTACCCCATGTTGAATAAAATAGCTCCAATTTTTCAAAGTCATAGCTGGAGAAAAATAAAATAAATTTCACGTTTGCTTTTCTTTACTTCTTGCTAATGCGGTTTGATTTTCATTCTTTGGCAGGTACCCACATATTCTATTATTTAACTAGTGTAAACCCAAATGAACCAATGGAAAATTAATTGGAATATACAGGCTGAAATAAAATAGGAGTTGTTCCCTAGCAACAGAAAAGCTACAGCTCCGATTTTATGGCTGCTGTGCATAATAAATAAATACAGTCAAATAGAGTACTGTAGCCAAAAATCTACTGAAGCCAGTACTGATCACAGGAAACGGTTCTTCTTCATCCATAAACATCTGGCTGCCAAGTGATAAAATGTTCCAGCAACCTTGAGGTTAAATATTCTATGGTCAGGCACACTGCCAGTAAATGGGTTGCCAGCAAAAGAAAGCTTCATGCAGCACGTTCCTCCGGAAGGCACTGTATTAGATATTTGACACTCCATAAAACCAACCACCTATAGCTGGCTCTCAAACTAGTTTGCATTTCTCAGAGTACATTCAACTTAACCTCTAAAGGGGACACTAGGCACAAAAACAACTTTAGCGCAATTAAGAAATGTTGGTGTATAGATTATGCCCCTGCAGTCTTCACTGCTAAATTCATTGCCATTTAGGAATTGAATCACTTTTGCTTCTGTTTATACAGACATAGCCACACCTTCCCTGGCTGTGACTCTCACAGCCTGCGTGAAAAAAATTGTTTCATTTTTCAAGCAGACGTTAACTTGCTTTAGAAGTTTTTAATCTCCTGCTCTGTAAAGTAAACTTTACTCACACACAGATGTGTATCCTGGGTAAGTAACAGAGTGTGGCTGAGGTTTGTCCTTGCTCCCCCTGCAGTCTTTTTTGATTTGTCAGTGTCTGAACAGTGACTTCAGCCACTTCATCACTATACCTAGCCAGTAGGGATCGACCGATATTGATTTTTTAGAGCAGATACTAATAATCTGAACTTTCAGGCCGATAGCCAATAAACTTACCGATATTCTGAACATTTACCATTTTGAAAAAATAAACTATTTCTAAAGGTAAATGCACAACATATACATGCCACGTGTAGTGGATGCAGTCTGTTTAGACAGGGGAGCGGTGTGTATGTGTAGTGGATGCAGCGTGTATATAATGAATGCAGGGTGTGTTTGTGTGGTGTGTGTAAAGTGAATGCAGTGTGTGTGTGTGTATATATAATGCAGAGTGTTTGTGTAGTGTGTGTGTATATGAATGCAGAGTGTGTATATAATGAATGCAGTGTGTTTGTGTAGTGTGTGTGTATATAATGCAGAGTGTGTGTGTGTTTCTGTAGGTATGCAATTTGTGTTAAATGGGGGGAGGAAGTGGGGTGTTTTTTTTTGTTTGTTTTTTTTAACTGTCCCCCCTCCTTGCTTGTTACCTGGCCAGGGAGTGGGGGGATATAGCATTCCCTGGTGGTCCAGTGGCATAGACTGTGCAGAAAGGGGCCAAGCAAGCACTTATCTTCCTAGCAGCTCCCTTAAGCTCCCCTGTGTAAATCACGCAGCCTGTGTG
Source organism: Pelobates fuscus (assembly GCF_036172605.1). Taxonomy (NCBI): domain Eukaryota; kingdom Metazoa; phylum Chordata; class Amphibia; order Anura; family Pelobatidae; genus Pelobates; species Pelobates fuscus. The sequence continues at coordinate 109,962,796 of NC_086319.1, read as the reverse complement.
CCACGTGGAGCGTTGCCATGGTAACCTGTGGCAACGCTCTGACAGCCGCAGGACTCACAAGATTTACACAGGGGAGCTGAAGGGAGCTGCTGGGAAGATAAGTAAGTGCTTGCTTGGCCCCCTCATGACAAGCCCGGCCAGCGGTCCTGATATGTATTATTGCCAATATCTGTATCTTTATTGATAATCGGTCGATCCCTACTAGCCAGTCTACACTGATCCCTGATGACCCTAAGGCAATATGGAATATTGAGTTTATTAAAGGAACACTATAGGGTCAGGAACACAAACATGTATTCCTGACCCTATAGTACAAAACCCACCATTTGGGTGGCTTGCCCCTCTTTAACCCCCTTAAAAGGAACTAAAAAAAAAAAAAACTCTTTATTTCCAGCGCCGCACGGGTCCCCCGGCGCTGGCCCCACCCTCTTGGTGACATCAGAATTGCAGATTTTTAGCCAATCCAATGCTTTCCCATTGGCTGTTTTTGCCAATCAGCACCTCCTCATAGGGATGCATTGAATTAATGCATCTCTATGAGGAAAATTCATCGTCCGCATGCAGAGCGTGGAGACGCTGAATGGCAGGGCTGCTTACTGTGCAGCACTGAGCCAGGAAGGCCCTCCAGTGGCCATCTAAGGAGTGGCCACTTGGAGTTGTCCCTAGGGCCAAATGTAAACACTGCCTTTTCTCTGAAAACACAGTGTTTGCATGAAAATGCCTGCATACAATGATTATAGTCACCAGAACAACTACAGCTTAATGTACTTGTTCTGGTGAGTATAGGGTCTCTTTAAGCATTTGCAGATCTATGCAGTCCTGTTATTAAATGCATTGGACATTCCATTTGTATATAGGATCTTTAAAAGGCTAACTTGCCATGACCAAATTATTTGTTGCTCTTTGAGGGGTTAAGGAAAGGGGGCTTGCTGTCTCTAAATTCACACTGCCTACTAAACACAGAGTTGGAAAAGCTTACAGTCCAGTTCTTGACACCCAAACAGGAAAACACTGAATACTCACTAGAGTGGTAGAGGCAAAATGTATTCACAGACTTCATTTCACCAACAATGACATTCCATATAGCGAACAGTTTATTTATAGTGTCTACTACAATAGAATCACAGGCGTGAAGCCAAGGTCTAGCAATGACAACAGTTCCCCACCAGCTCTCTGAAACACAGTGTGGTTGTTCTTCAATCCTAAAAAGGGACAATGTAGGCATGATAACCATTTCATCTCACTGCATTGGTTATAGTGCCTTATAGTGCATTTTCGAGCAGTTTGACACAAACAGGGTTTATTAACTCACTGAAGTCCGAATCAGACTTCAAGACTTTGTTGCCAAAGTGCTCTGATTGGTTGGCTTACAATCCAATAAGAGTGCTCTTAATGATATTCCATAGTATGGGAATTTTTTCCATGCGATGGTATAGCTAACATGGCATACGAAAGCCTTTATAATCTTTAGACATGCTATGATAGCTCAGTCTGCAGCAAGCCCTTGCAGGACGAAAATGGATTTTGTTTTGCGATCTGGCTTTAAAAAAAATAAAAATTTAGAGTGTGCCTTTCCCCAGAATATTATTAGGGCCCCCACCCACTGCCATTTTGTAGGGGACAGGGAGAGTACTTTAGGCCATCCCATCTGAATATTTTGATTGGGGTTTCCACCCAATGAGATGAAGAAGCAACAGTAAAAAACAATACTATAGTCACCACCTCTAAGTGGAGTTGCCACATATACCCCAGATGAAATTTTTGGTGTTTCTGTGGGGTTTCTAATGTTCAACCCGAAGGACAGCCAGTGCTTATGCAGGCCCACTTAGAGCTATACGGGAGATGGACATTGTGTTGGCCATCAATAGGTTAGCCTATTGTGTCCAAGGGCATGAGCGGCTATATTTGCCCACCATTGGGGATCCCAGCAAAATGTTTTAGGTGGGTACGTTTTTCACTTAAAGGGACACTGAAGGCACCTAGACCACTTCAGCTCATTGAAGTGGTTTGGGTACAGTGTCCCTTTTGCAGTTTACATTGCAGCACTAAGTCTGCCTCCAGTTGCTGTCTCCCAGACAGTAACTGGAGTCACTTCCTGCATCAAAACGGACCTGGTCCGGTATCAGATGCTGGACGTCCTCCCGCTCCGCAGGAGGAGCTCCAGCGTCAGATTTTTTCCCTGTAGGAAAGCATTGATTCAGTTGCTTTCCTATGGGGAGGTCTCATGCGCCCGCGGCATTTGCTTCGCCCACGCTCGTCGGACAGAGCATTGACCCAGTGCTGGGAAAAGGTAAGTATGTAATGGCTTTTAACCCTTTATTTACCAGGGAGGGGAGGGTATTTAACTGCCTCTGGGTCCTGTAAAATTACTTTGGAACGATTATAAAAAGAAAAATGAAAAAAAAAGAAAAAAGAAAAAAGGGCTTTCTCCAGCACCCATGTTCATCAAGTCCCCTTTAGAGCTGCAGTGCTAATGTTGAACTAACATTTCTGTGTTATTAGTACAAATCCATGCAAGAATAGGATAAAAGCAGGTTTTCCCAGGATGCTCTGCCAATCAGTGCGGTCTAACAGAACTATGGGAGACATCGTAGAGCTTCAGGTCCATAAACATTCCCGTGTATCTCGATGTTCAAAGCTCAACTACCAGCCAATCATCAAAATAATTTGTCTTTTTACCTTCAAGTTAGTTTAGGTCTATAATTCAGATCTTGCTTTTAAGATCTTCATGCAGAATGAGTTAATTTTTAGAAACATTTTATTACACAAAGAGTGATTAATGCAGTATACAAGTCTGACTTTAAAATTAAAGAAAAATATATTTAACACAAAAACAATTGCTCTTGGACAAACCAGACAAGGGCTGCGGGTATTACGGGAGGTTATGGGAATGACTTTAGGAATGAAGGAACTGTTATCCCAGCTGGGAAGTTTCTATTCTTGACCTAGGTCAACAATGGGATGAGAAAAAGATGCCAAAACTCAACAAGAGCAGCAAAAAATATACATACACTATTCTGTGTTAAAATGAACAGGATAACAGCATAGCATTGTGGGATTAAAATGCTTGGGAAGCAATCAGGAGTGGTCCTCACTAAGAATTACGCAGTAAGAATGAATTCATGAGCGTTCTATGTATAGCTCACATATACATAATACAGAGAGGCACAGAAACATACAGCGCACCATGTATTGTCACACAGCCCCATTTTGTTACTTTGTATTTATTGCATGATGTGCCACCTTGCATGATATACCCATTAAAACAATAGGCAGGGAATGGTATATACTAAAATATTAAACATCTGAGGATTACAATATCAAGTGTGAAATGCAATTAAAAAAGGAGAAAAGGGGTTTCTGAAATTTTGGCAAAGTATCATCAGTGCTGCAGTTCCAATGGAGTAGTGGCTGACCAAATTGTCCTGAGAGAAGTGGAATTTGACCTCAGAGTAGGGGTGCCTATATGTTCTGTTGCATGTATTTCTTTTCATACTTTGCTATGCAGAATGCAGTACAAAAGGCAAAGCGAAACAAACCTAGAATAAGATAACATGATCAAGTTAAATTCTTGCCCTCACTGATTATCCCTTTGCTAGATATTTTTTCATATTACAGTTCCCGGTCAGATCCGAGAAAAATACGTCAAAACTCTCCTGAGCTGTTCCGGAATCAAAGTATTTGCTGTGAGAGACCAAATCCATGACACATTTCAGAATCTGAAGAATTTTCACAGGAAATGGATCCAGATTTTCCTGAGCCCAGCCCAGCAATGGCTTCAAGCCCCCTAGTCACATTAAAATGTTATTAAAGTAATAATCAAAACGTCAGTCAAGGAGATATGCAATTTGAGCCGCAGGCCAATAGGAGAACAAATAAATTAAAGCAGACATCTCCTGGATCCTTTATTCACTGCAGTTCTAGAGAGAGTGAATTATTAGAACATTACATGGGAGCTAAGAATCCAGCTGTTTTGTGAACCAAAACAATTTGCGACTTTTTATTTCTTAAAAATTTGTTTGTTTTTAAAATTAAGCCTATACTAATGTGACGACACTAAGCACCATAACCACTGCACACCGCTGTTTTGCAATTAATAAACAATGGGTGGTGGGGGTTCAACACCAACAGGATTTTTCCACTAAACTGAGAATTCAAAGTCAATTTCAAATTTAACACCAGATTAACCAAACTGGAAGTATAACTCACTTACAGATGTTTTCCAGTTTGGCAAGTTTGACCTTCAAATTTCAAATTCACTTTGAATTCTCAATTCAGTTAATAATCCTGCAAAGTGTTTTTTCCCCTCAAAAGGTTTTGTTTAAAGTGCTCTCGAGGCACTATAAACACTACTGTAGTTATTAGGCTGCCTTGAGTCCCTGGTACCTTCTACTGTCAAAAGATTTTGAAACAGTTTGACTCTTACCTGAGCCACCTGATGCTTGAGGTCCTTTTTTTTTTTTTTTTTTTAATATCACTAAAGCGAAAGTTCCTATTATTAATGTAGCGGAGCGCTAAGTCCACATAGACGCATCTTTTTCAATTAGACAGTAATAAAGAAGGCTGGGGAGGTAAATTGGAGCCACACTTCTCTCAGGGGTGGCCTGGAAGTTTGGTAGTTTGTTCGTATGTCGAATATGCTTTCCTACCGAACAACCAGATGAATGCTAGGTAACAACTGCTTATATACAATAAAACCAAAAGAAAATACTGTTGCAAATGAGAATGTGATGGACAGCCAAATGTTATCCGCTACAATTAAGTTTTGTGCAAATGTTCACCTAATTCACTGGCCGATTCATAGCTTTAGCGGGTCATAAGACCACTTGCTCATTGTAGCCAAGTAATAGTCAAACCGTTTGAATGCTTAAGAAATAGCTATTGCACTTTATAAAATAAAAAAATAACAAATCCATCTTAAAAATATGACAGTTTCTAATTAAAGAGCAAATACGACAAAGTAAAATATGTAGATATTTATAGAAGCACTATAACATTTTGAATGCGTCAAAGTACCTTTATCAGTTTCAACTCAGTCAGGTGTATTCTACCCAATGAAATAAACTTTAAAATTGTATAATTTGCTAGCCAAATTCTCACAAATCAAACAGCTCACAGCAATAGTTACAGTATAATCACAAACAGATAATAAGCAAGTAGCTTAATTAAAGCATGCCAGCAGTAATTACTGTTTTGCAATGTTTTACCTGTTCAGCGCTAGACAGATGAGAAGCAGTGGTTTACCTTATTATATTATGGTACTCAGTGGGTTTAACATGCCAGGAGCCCTTCCCCTCCTTATTTGAAGCCACCAATAATGAAAATTGTAAATACATTCTATCAAAAGTTGTTTTTGTTTTTTTAAAGGAATGCTTCTATCAATGTTCTATCAATGTTTTTCTTTTACAAAGACATGTGATATGAATGTGTGTGGACACGTTATATCGGATAGCGTGATATGAGAAAGGAAGAAACTCTCCGACAAGACCATCCAGCGAGTTACAGATGTCAGTTCTTAGATAAATAGCAGCTCTCATATTTACACTTTAAGCTTATTAATCAAAGTTACAGTAATCACCAAATATTATTGTACGTCAACGTTAAAACTAGGTTCAGACTTTGGAATCTTGACATGCCATACACAACACATGATCGGCACAATTCAATTCTGATCAGTTATTTTGTGTGCCCTGCTGTTATGACCGTACAGCTCAACCTCGCTGCAGTGATAGATCCTGTCATATAAAAATTTGGAAAAAACTACTGCACATCTCCCAACATTCCCAAATCCAACAAGGCAGAAGTGATTTGTGACCACTCTTTTCCTATCCCAGGCATTTCCCCATCAAGTTGGCCATCAGCTACATGAGGATAATATGCAACAGTGTTTCCATAACATCCACTGGGCAGACTTGGTTGGCAGACTGGTGCTGGGCCGCCAAACCACTGTGGCCTTTCAACTTCCTCATCTTTGAAACTATGCTATTGCATAATTATCTTCCTTGTACATGTCAAACGTTGGTGTGCTGCTTTAAAAGGACAGTCGCTTTATTCTGACTGACATGTTGGTTTATTACAGCCCTATAGCTAAACTAAGTCACAATGATCTACAGATCTCCAGTGATAAATGGACTGTACTATACATGATGGGGAGGGTGAGGATATGTATTTTTATAGTTGCACTGTACAGTACCGTGGAACAATCTAATAACATACGTTTTTGTACATCATTAATGAATTGTCTTTTGTTTCAATGGTGCGTCAAGGGTCAGTTAAAACAGCTAAAACATGTGATGTGCGTGTGTGAGGGATTCTTCATATCTGATAACTAAAGCAATGTGAGAAAGCAGAGTAAAAGAATGTGCCTAGAGGGCCATATCATTTAATATATCTACATTCAAATAATCCGGATGGAAAAGCAGAAAGAACAGTCTCCTATCCCTAACATGGCCCACTCCAGATGTGTTCATAAAGGCAGACATTTGATGAAAGATCCACCCATTAAATCCAGGGCTTTAACTTCAGTATTTGCATTGCTCGCTGCAGGCTTTGGTTACTCTAGAGAGGGAACGTATGCTCTTAAAGGAACACAGTAGGCAACCAGCCACTTAAATGGATTGAAATATTTATGGTCCCTGGTGTCTGTGGTATTGGGTTCTGTAAACGGTTTACTCAACATTTAACAGAGATGCTTGGTCCCTGGCAGCCTGCAGTGTGCCCTCCAATTACGATATGATGGAGGAGGAGCTATGCTTCCATCATAGCAATTTATATCAAGGATAGGAGCAGTGATTGGCTGAGAATCGGCTTATCACGGACTGCTACCACTTGTAAGGCGTGATCCACAATTTCGTCACTGAAGGCTGTGCTGCAGGCTGCCAGGGACTGACCTTTTCTGCTAAAATTCTAGGTTTGAGGAATACCCTAATCACCACAACAGTTTCACGGTAGAAAGCATCTTTGGGTGTTTTCTCTCACAACCGTGATTTTGAAGATTACATTTTTTTTTTCAAAATAAAGCTTTCTTGGCACCCAACGCCTGGTCCTGCTGCCACAGAGTTGAACAGCACAGATATTGGCTGTAGCTACCAGATTGTTGATATTTATGGCAAGTTTGCAAGGACAATTTATCTCTGAAATTTAAAACGCATTGGGAGGAATTATGAAGCTGTCCAACTCCATTTCCTTTAGTGTCCTGTACATCGGAAGCAATGACTGTTCTTGTCACAAATGTTGACATGCACGCCAGGGATCTCTTCACATCTATAGGGAAATGTAGCTGTGAATCTTTCAGTCTTCCAATAGTCCTAAAGTATTTGCAAATACATGAGTAAGTATGAACTCAAGCATATACCAGGACATTCCATCCACGAGTCAGGTGCCCTGTGATACAAGGCTTAATTGTGGTCAAAAGTGTACATTCCAACTGTCTAATGATCCAATATATACTCCCAAATCCACTACAAAAAACGCACATTAGGAGTATTTATTCCAAATGGTTAACTAATCCTCAAAATCGCCAAACCAAAAATCTTTTAAAAGCATGCTATGGTTTGAACAAAAATACATACATTTTTAAAAAGTGTAAAATGAAAAAAAAACAAAAAACTGAAGTGAAACATATTTTCCTTGCAAATACACAAAAATAAGTAATGCGCTCAGACTCCCACTACTTCTGGGCGGCAGCAATGACCATAGTACACATCAGCCTCAATACATACGATAAAAACCAAAGAAAATCGTTACTTGCACACTATCCCAAATCCCTATGCATATTTAAATAAATTGAGGTTTTTAGTAACACTCCAATGGCCATTAGAGGTCATATCAAGGCAAACCTTAGGTGGGTCCTACACCAACAATTCACCTTGCTTCCTTCAGCTTTAAAAAAGAAAAAAAAAATCTCTAATAACAGAGGTATATTTTTCTAAACCCCCTATATACGTATTAACACTTAATAGAAAAACTGTCAATATCGACTCCGCTAATATTTCTTTTTTTATTCCATTTTAAAAATTGGACTACGGTACATTTCTTATTTTAATTTACATTCCATCCATTGCAGACTGGGCAAAGCATGCACATTAGTTTACCCCAGCACTGCTGGACATAATGTCGAGCGTGCATGAACTCATCATGCATAATCTCTCCATAAAGGGCCGGGTGCACCCAAAGCATCATGGGATGACAGCACCATGGAAGTATAGCGTAGACATGATTTAACTTTTAATATACTTGCCTCCGCTGCTTTATTAGCCCTAGTAAGTGATGCAGTAGTGTTTATTAGGGTGAGAAAACAAGGTACTGTCACTCTGCTGGAGGCAACAATTCCAGTTAAAGATTCCAACTTTGTAACCAATTCTCCTCCAGGATTTCCTTAATTAAATGTATGAGGTACATGGGAAGTCAGAGCCCAATTTATTCATGCAGTATGTACACACCATATCACAAATAAAATAGACATCCTGAACCCAGAACTGACAATTACGGCGGTCCTATAACAAAAGATCTAGAGGATAGTAGGCCGAGTATGCTGTATGTACATTTATCTTTGCAAAAAGTTGTGATGGTGTTTAGAGGGATCATTTAATGCTGATCAACATATTTTGATCCAACAGTTTATTCAGCATGACGACAGCAGGTTTGCACACTGCAGGACCTTCCTCATGGATGCCCTCAAGGGTAATCCAAATATGTTTTGGAATCTCAAACTAGTACCAAGGCCTTAAAAAAAAAAAAAAAAAAAAAATAACTGAAAATGAAACCTATAGGCATCTTAACCATTTCAACACAAGGAAGTTGTTATGGTGTCTGTGGGTGATGCCTTCCACTTACATGTAAAACTATTATCTCACCAATTCAAAGGGATGCAGGAAAGATTCCTCAATGCTCACAGGCCAGCCCCCAATGACTGTATAGCTTATCACTCCTCTCAGCCTATCACCTCCTGGACTGACTGAAGGCGGAGCTACTTTCCACCAATGCCAAACGGATTTGTAACCGAGTCATTATAGCATGAGAGCAGAGTGGAAACCTGCACTCATGCAAAACTGTAAGGCAGCGGTTTGACAGGCGCCATAAACAGTTTAATGAGTGAAATTGGTGAATACAGTGACACTAAGTAACTCAAGAGGCATCATGCTGAATTGAGTCACAATTTATATATATATATATGTTCCATCATCATAAAAGCCACACGCCTTTTTTGCTGCAGCGTGACAAGACGTTATAAAAAGTTGATAAATAAAACAATTATATACACAGTGTAAAAGAACTAGCTGCAACAAATCAAGCAGGATTATTCACTAAAAACTAAAGCCATGGCCAAAATCACTGAACTAGAAAAATTCTCCAAGTCAGCTGTGCTTCCAATTCAGGTACTTTGGCCTTAAATTTGATATTCCCTTTGGATTATTGACAATTGTTATTTAATAACTCAGAGACTCACAAGGTTATTTACTCAAATCTGTATTGTAAGCACCCAAAGTAAATTTCAAATAAAAATCCCCCAAAATGTTTTTTTTTTTTTTTTTTTTTAAATCTTTAAAATGGACTCTCCAGTGCAAGGAAAAATCAGTTTTCCTGGCACTGCAGGTCCCCTCTCCCATCCCCGGTTGCTGAAGGCTGCTTCATCCTCCGCCGCCGCTCCTCCCATTCATCACGTCAGCCGGGGGGGGGGGGGGGGGGGGGACTGATCACGCCTGCCGGCTGGGGAGACCTAATGCGCATGCGCATTAGACCTCTCCATAGGAAAGCATTGAAAATGCTTTTCAATGCTTTCATATGGGGAATTGAGCGACGCTGGAGGTCCTCACACAGCGTGAGGACGTCCAGCGATGCTATAGCACAGGAAACCTGTGCTATGGACCAGGAAGTGCCCTCTAGTGGCTGTCTAGACTTAACCCTGCAAGGTAATTATTGCAGTTTATGAAAACTGCAATAATTACAGTTGCAGGGTTAAGGGTAGTGGGAGTTGGCACCCAGACCACTCCAATGGGCAGAAGTGATCTGGGTGCCTGGAGTGTCCCTTTAAGTCCGCTATGTTTCCACAGTTCGGCTACATGTCTTTAAATCTGAAATTCACTGTGAATCCCCACATTAGTAAGGAAACATGTAAACCTTAGACATTAGCAATTGAATCAGGAATTCCAATTCCAGGGGACTTTGTCACCGACCAAAAAAGTAATCACAGAAACAACGTTCAAATTCATAGTCACTGAACAATTGGAAATCATATAAATGGGGGGGAAAAAAACCACTTCATTGCTCATTTAAGAATAAACAGTTTCTAAGGAAAACAGAAAAAAAGAGAAACAAATATAACAAGAACCAAACATGTGCCTTTGCAAACCATAGGCTTGCTTAAATTTTAATCAGATGTTCTCCGTCACCTTTGGCTGGAATAAGAAACTCCCAGACTCATAAAACTATTTCACAGCAGTGTCAGCGTTGACATGATGAAGTGTTATTGGGTTTGGGCAAGTTGAAATGTGACCACTCCCATTCCCTCAATGAAGATGTAACCAATGTATGAAAGCAATCATTTTGTGTTAGTCTAAACACGAACGTAAAACCTTGCATGAACTTAAAATACAAATTCCAAATCATACACACACAAAAAAAAAAAAACGTTCTTATAGTTTGTAAATATTTATAACAATTACCTTTAACCCCTTAAGGACCAAACTTCTGGAATAAAAGGGAATCATGACATGTCACACATGTCATGTGTCCTTAAGGGGTTAAAGGACCACTATAGGCACCCAGACCACTTCAGCTCAATGAAGTGGTCTGGGTGCCAGGTCCATCTAGGATTAACCCTGCCTGCGGTAAACATAGCAGTTTCAGAGAAACTGCTATGTTTACTTTAGGATTAATCCAGCCTCTAGTGGCTGTCTCATTGACAGCCGCTAGATGTGCTTCCGCGATTCTCACTGTGATTTTCACAGTGAGAAGACGCCAGCGTCCATAGGAAAGCATTAAGAATGCTTTGCTATGGACTGATTGAATGCGTGTGCATGCGCATTCGGCGGAAGAGGGAGGAAAGTCCCCAGTGCTGAGGGAGACCATCACTGGAGAAAGGTAAGCCTTTAACCCCAGTCATGCCAAAAGCATGAGTTGGTGTTTGATGTGTGTTGAGATATGTTAAGAGTTGTTTTTTGTAAACCTTGGGATGACATTTATTGTGGTCTTTGATCTTGCACCAGGCCTAGACTATAAAACATCTAGATAACCATCACCAGAGCTGGACACAAGGAATTGCATAGAGTGGGCAATAAACTGCCAGACCAACCCCCAGGGGTCAGCCCCTGAGAAACAACTAGTTTAGATATAATGGGGGTGCTGGACTATCCAGGGGAGTTATTCATTTTTTTCTTTGGTCAGCAACTTCTAGGAGACCTATACCACAATAATTCTATATGGGCTAAACACATGTAAGGAATTTCTTGTGTTTGCTCCTATTTTATTTTATGTACTGTTTTGCAATTTGTTATCTGTATGTCATTTATTTCTGTATTTTGTACTCAGCACTGTGAATCTTTTTTGTCAGATTAAATGTTTACTTAATCAGCTTGTGCCTCTGTACTCTATGAGCTTCACTCTCCAGAGGAAAGCTAAGGTAAACACGTTACCAAAAAGGGTTAATTATATGTGTGATCTGTAAAAGTAGAACTGTGATTCTATAACTGTGTGTGGAGTAACCTAAAACGCCCGGGATTAAAAGTCTTGGTGGTGGCAGTAAAGTGTGTACTAGGGGGTTAGTGTAGAAGGGATTGCAGGGGTTAATTAAGTGGTTGCTGGGACTAGCAACAGGTAACCAGGGGTCTGGTGTCATTAACCCTGTCCCTTCCACACTCTCCCCACTGTCTCGGCTGGGCCTATAGCCCAGGCTCGTGACACCCTTCTTCCCCCTAGAGCCCGGCGGGAGGAAGGCCATGAGGGTAGGGGGAGGACCTATTAACACTATAGTGCAAGGAAAACGAGTTTGTTTTCCTGGCACTATAGTGGTCCTTTAAGAACTCAACACTAATTAAAAGGTTTACCAACTGTTAATTCCCTAACCATCACAGTTACATAAGGACCATAACACACAGCATATAGATAAATACTTTTAAATTAGTCTCCTACATTCTTTATAACCCAGTATACTATTACAAGTAAAGTTCTGGGGAGGGAGTCCCTTTAAATCCATATCTGCTGGTTAGTTACAATACAATACACACACACACACACACAGAGAGAGCTATAAATTATTTAATGGAATAAAGACACTTGATTAACGATTTCAAATAATTAACTCTTGGATAGGAACTAAAATGCCAAGTTCAGTTTTATGAGCATTGCCATGCTCATGTTACCATAAGGAAAGGATATACAAGACTTAAAGGGACAGTAAACACCATAACCACCTCAGCGGAATTGAGCAGTGCTGGTGCACGAGTCCTTCCAGTTGTAACATTACAACTATTGTATGGGTGAATGTAATCAAATACTACTAAATGAGGGGTATAACCTTGATTAAACATATGTTTTATAATTGCTTTGATATAGGAGCTTCCAGTGTGAGTTTGTAATATTTTAGTATGTCATTTATGGAGTAAAAATTTTGTAGTAGCAGCAAACCCCCAAGCATTGGGGTAAAGGAGAGCCCCGATTTCTGTTAAACTACTCAAAAACGGTTTCACAAAAATAAATTAAAACCAAAACCAATAAAATATGCTACAGTAGTTATAGTGCCCCTTTACAGTATGTCCTAGTAAGCAAGTTTTGAGCTTCACTCATACATTCAAAAAGTTAATAGGGGTTTACTGCATTATTTTAACTCCATAAATAGCATGCTAAACATACTACACATTCCAGACATAATTGGCAGCTCTTGCATTTTATCTAGCCAAAACATTAGCCCTTCAGGAGCATGTTTAATCAAGGAGTCATTTAACGCTTCCTCCCCCCTCCCCAGTAGTGTGTTCTGATTTGTTCTGATTACATCCAACCATGCCAGGTTTATAACATTTTTCCTCTGCGTGTTCAGATAGTATACATTTGTTTAGATTTTGCCAGACTTACTTCCTTTAGAATCAGAATATGCAGTTCGTTCACAGATTAGAGAACCATAATTTGCTGGGATTACCTCTTTAGGTTAATAATTTACTGTAACAAATTGAGTAATTCAAATGGAATTAAAAAGGTGAACCACCACTTCTCGGTCATTTACAACATTGAGTACAACACTGAAAATAGGGCTATAACTTGTATTCAGGTGTTTTTGGTTTTATAAAATGTAGCAAAATTACATCCAGCCAAAGCACAGACAAGACACACAAGGCAAATGAGAAATACAAATATTTTCCATTTCTATTCTGCTCTGAAGGCTTTATTTGGTGCTGCTAGCTGCAATGCATACACACAGTTACAGTGTATAGAGTTATGGATTTCTACATTGAGATATTTTTTTTATTTATTTATTTTTTTTTTTTAAACAATTCACAAATAAATATATTTTTTAAAAATGTAGGCTAAGTAAACCCAATATTAAAAATCAAGGTAATTTCTCAGCTGTTCTTTAAAACGGGTTTGCCTTTTCCAGCGCAATGGAAAAAGGGGGGACACCCCCTTTTTCACTGGGTCAGATCAATTAAGGCATTTGGCTTAGTTTGTTATTAAATATTAGAACATCTGAAGAATGATTAACAAAAGGATACTGCAACTTTAACTTAATGAAGCAGTTTTTTTAATGTATATAGATCATGCCCCTGCAGTCTAACTGCTCATTTCTCTGCCATTCTTTGTTTATAAAAGGCCTAGTCACACCTCCCCTGGCTGTGACTGACACAGCCTGCACAAACCCCACAAAAAAACAAAAAAAAAAACCTTGTTTTATTTATCAGATGTAAACTTAAGAAGTTTAAAAAAACTCCTACTCTGTAAATTTTAGTGATTCCCTAGTGCAAGGAAAACAAATCTGTTTCCCTGGCACTGTAGAATCCTGTGGTGCCCCCGTCCCTCTTGCCCCATCCCATGGTGATGAACGGGTTAAAGCCCTTACCTGAATCCAGTGTTTATGTCCCTCGGCGCTGGGTCAGGCTCCGACCACGCTCCTCCCCCGTCAACATCAGCCGACAGGGGAGACCTAATGCACATGCGCGGCAATGGCCGTCTCGCATTAGGATTTTCCCATGGGAAAATCTGCTGGAGGTCCTCATGCAGAGAATGAATGTATAAGCACCCGGAAGTCTTGAAGACAGCCACAAGCGGAGAACTTAGCCCTGCAAGGTGATAATTGCAGTTTCTCAGAAACTGCTAAACTTACCACTGTAGGGTTAAGGGACATGGGACATTGCACCCAGACCACTTCAATGAGCTATAGTAGTCTGGGTGTTTACAGTGTCCCTTCAAAAACACACACACACACACACGGCTCCTGCAAGCTCTAAAATTATATTCACAGAGCAGGAGATTAAAAAAAAAAAAAAAAAAAACAGACCATGTAATAAAGTTTAAACATTAGAGGTTTCTTTACAGGAAGTGTTTAGAAATGCTGTGCAAGTCACATGCAGGGAGGTGTGGCCAGGGCTGCATAAACAAAGTGATTTAATTCCTAAATGGCAGAGAATTGAGTAGTGAGACTACAGTGGCATGATCTACACACCAAAACTGCTTCATAAACCTCAATACCTAAAGTTGTTTTGGTGCATATAGTAACGCTTTAAGTCATTTTAAAATTAAAGCATGGGTCTTCAGGCTAATACTTTGTACATTATTTGAGTCTTACAGGGTTATTCACAAATGTGAAAATTTCAAAGTCAATTTTAAATTAAAAGGTAGAAATAATAAAATTGGAAAAAGTCAGATATGCTTCCAGTTGGACTACTTTGGCCTTAAAATTTTAAATTCACTTTAAATTAATTATCACGTAAAGCCTTTCTAACCCGGTTAGTCACAAAAGTAACACGGATAACAAGCATTTACAACAGCAAAGCATATTATATTTGAATAGAATACCACAGCTTAGTAAACATTTTAAAACTGGTTGTTTCACAAAAGATGGGCAGGGTAGAATAAGATAGATAAATAAACACAGTTACTTGGCAAATAGATTTGCACACACCTTTATTACAATAGAACATCTACTATTCAGTTTCCTCTGCCAACCAGGGATCATTGCAATGCAAAATAAGGAGGGAATGAACACAAAAGGCTTTCTGAGAGTGCTTAAAAATAAGGAAGATATGCAAAGAACTCTTATCCTGCTGTGGATTGTGGTAGCTGAGGAGCTTTGATCTGTATCCAAACCCAGTGTTTGAAGTGAGCCGTTTTGGGATAACATGGATGTGAAAAGCAAAACAGAACAGAGTGGCAAAAAGCAAGCCAGTGTAATCAGAACAGAGGAAGCAGATCTGCTGTATGTCAGGAGGACAAGAGACAAAAAGTCATATTGTAAGATATAAAGGATTTATTCACTAAACGGGATACTATAGAAAAATTGCAAGAGTTCCAAATTTTAGGTCCAAACAACTGGGCCTGAAAAATAGATTACAGTACAACTATTTTGACCTATAACTTGCAATTTATTACTGCGTTGTACACAATTCCTGATTTATTTAGTAAAATTTAAGTAAAACTTTATTAAAAAGAGAGGAAGAAAAAATTAATATCAAAAGGCATTGTACTGCATTGTGATACAAACCATTATAGGCCATACAGGGCTCCTCAATGCTTCACTGTGAAATGCACAGGCTTCCCTGGTGGCCATCTTATTTATGGATTTAATAGATGCGATCCCAGATAGGTTGACTATTATATTTCATATAAAAAGTGATGGCTGGTCACAGAGATACTGTCACCTTACTGAATTCCGCTATGGACTGGCTTGTGGAGAAGTACAGATTCTCAAGAGCCAAAACTACAGATCAGCAGTCAAGAAGAAAGCACACTATGCGTTAAAACGTGTGAATCTGTAAAGGGCTGTTTTACTACCCAAAAACCAAGTAAATTTAGCTTCTTTTAAAGAAACAAAAATGTAAAACACAAATTCAATGTCACTGAAAAGCAGACAGGTCAATGTTCCTGTTAATGTTTACTGGTCTGCTTTGCATGTTGGAGAAGAAGAAAGACTGCGCTCAGGAAGTGCAGTGTTTTGCAAGGTAGAAGGCGGCATGTGCGTTCCAACCTTGTTCAGGTTTATAAAAAAAAAAAAAACCACACACCTCTATAAAATTATGATTGCACTGGTTTAAAGTTCAAGCAACTTCAAAAATTAACAAGCATACATAAAAAGGTTTTAACTGTACCATGAATCATCAGGCAATTTCAAATTTATTTATTTGGTTGCAATTCCAAGTATATGACACAGAAACACACAAAAGTAGAACTGTGATTTTAGGAAGCTGTTTGAGATGATATAGCACATTACTATAAACAAACATAGCTCACTACAATGGTGCAATAAGAGTAGAGCATAGGTGCTACAATTATAATGATGTCCTGCTTCTTTAACAGCCATATAAAGCGCATTATACGCAGTGGGGGAGATAAATTCTACTGGTATGTGAACCGTAAACATCGCAAGATGTACTGTAAAAAGTATGAACTGAAAAAAGGCATTTACTATAACTCAAGAAAAACAAAATGGTGCATGGCACTAATGGAACCAGTCCGCAAGGTACTCTTGTCCAGGGTAAGATGATTACTTTGCCGGTGTTAGCTGGGAGGAAAAAGGAACCGTTGGTGCCATATCCCAGCAGTGCAGAGATGGAGAAAGCAAAAAATAAATAAAAAATAAGTCAGTGGGCAAACCCAAGGCTTTGAAAGAAACGTGTAGAAGCTCCAGCTGCTTGGAGACGGCATAGCCCCCAGGTGTATGGTATCTCCCTTTCCTGGAGAAATTAGTAATTGGATGAAAAGCCCTATGCCATTGAAAAGTGTCCCGTAATATATCCCAGAAAAAGGGTTAACTGCGGGAGCTCATAATAAATAGCTGGCATGTTTCTCACTTATCTGCCTCTATTTAAAATTTCATTAAGACGTCCTTGGAGGCTTCCAGGATGCCCTTATCCACCTAAGCAAGCTGTATATAACTCTCCACTGCCATTTGTTTAGCCTGCTTAGCAGACAACAATGTGGAAAATAATCTTCAAAAATGACGAAGAAGTTCTACTGTTCTAATTTGATCTAGAATTCCGCTAATTTGAAGATTCCTTGTCCTGGTTCTTTCCTCCAACACATCCACCCGGAAAATTAGGTCTTGATAACCCTTCTGCAATTCCCAAAGGGTATGGTCAGTGGTGGACTGTGCCACCCGTAAACCTCCAGATCCTCCTCCACACCTGTGACGCAGCCTGTCAGCATGGTAACCTCCTCACAAACAATTGCCATGTCCGCCTGGTACATTTTGCAAATATTGTTCAATAAGGCTTTTATATCTGTTTTACATATAGGGAGCACTGTCTTCCACAGAAGCAAGTAGTGTGCCAGAAGTCTATCTACCTCCTCCTCTGGGCACGACTCAGAGGAAGCTGTGAGTCAAGGGCAGAAGGGGCAATTTTAGGCCTAACCATATGCCACATCAAGTCTCAAATATCGCAGGATCCCAGTCCCAGGTCAGACCAATGCTTTTTGGTGCTATGAACCATGAGGTTCACAGGTAATCTACACCCTGGAAGTCCTCAGGAAGGAGAATTTACAAGAGGCTTATAACGGCTAGCTTGGAGCTCCACATATACACGACTTGCTGGCACGAGATTTAGCTCCGCTCTACCCCACCCCCCTCTCTCCAAAATTTCACATTTTAGCCCAAAAACAGCTGCAAAAGAAAGCAACTCAATTATTTATTTTAGCTCAACTATCTTGGCACTTTTGCCTTGAAAGTTTCAATTTTCTGGGCAATTCCTAAAATTTAGCAGTTTTGTGAATAATCAGTATAGTGTTGCTATTCAATACAAAAGAACAATGCTAATTTCCCGCTACACGTATCAGAGATGCTACATATTCACGAAACTATCACAACCGCTGACTTGACGACCGTGTCTTGGCATTTTAATAGCCAGAAAAACACATACAGTCTGACAACTCAATAGCGCATAGCAATGAGAAATCAGCAGTAAGGATTCATGCAATTATAACTTATTGCTTTTTGATGGCCATTTTTAACGAAAGCAAATTAGGTTTTATTTTTTGCTGTGTTTTGGGGGTAGATACATTTATAAATCAGAATTTTTGTCATTTACTTATTGCAAAGACATTTATACGATACCAGCAAATTCTGCAGAATTGAACATATGTGAACTGTACTATTAATTAATAACAAACTTAAAAAAAAAATAAAAAAAAACACTAACCAGTGGAGACTAGAATAAAACGAAAATATTTTTACTGTCGCTTTAAGGACAATACAAACCAGGAATACAGTATATCGCTGACGTGTCTGAAAATATTTTATTTTTCTTAACTGGGGTTGGGGGGCTTTACCAAGCTTGACATGAAAGAATGTCAAGAACTGATGCTAGAGGCAGACATTTTTTTGTGCATGATAAATTAGAAAGATTGTTTATGCAAGAAGTTAGCATAACAGACACAGTTAACTCCAGAGGAATGTGCAGCTTTCAAAAATCCAGAGTATAACATAAGATTAATTTCTAGAGGTAGCCAGAGTCACTACAAAGAAATAACGCATTACAAATATACAGACATGTGTGAGAATTAATTCGTAAACACACACATAATTATATACAAAAATAAGCTATGAGTTCTGTAGTACTGGCCGGGTTATTCATTAAAGTAAGAAATGTACAAAAATATAAATAAAAAAAATAATTTAAAAAAAACATCTGTACATTTAAGGCCAGAGTAGCTGAACTGAAAGCATGGCTTAGAAATATGTCTAGTTTGGCACTTCTGCTTTCAGATTTCATGGTGGTTGAAATCTGTATTTGCAGCATTTCAGATTGAAACACTGCACACGCGGAGATATTTTCACTTTTGTGCCAGAGGTTAGTTACATCCCCAGCACATGTGACATTGGCAGCCAGGAACACATCCATTTTCAGTGCGCACTGCACGCTGGCAACAGTGGTAATGACCTTATGCTTGTCTCCCCTCCCTCCTTCACTGAAGCCCTCCCTACTACTCTTTACCCTCAAATTTATTTTTATTTTTTTTATTTTTTCCTACCGCCTTCCCACCTTCTCTCCCTCCCTAGAGCATGTGCATGGGCTAAGCCGGTTCAACATTCCAACCTCTGAGTAGACCTTGCAACGGTTGCCATTCCGTCAGACGGGGGAGTGCCGAATTCAGTAATATTTTAACATATTTTTTATTATTTTTGCATTTGCAGCGGGGAATACTAAACAATAATAGAAAAAAAGAAAAGAAAAAGTTGGCGTAGCCCTTTAAATTTTAAATTCACTTTAGTGAATAACCCTGTGGGAGCTGGTTTTTACGTAAACAGTGTGCCACAATGCATATAAAAAAATTCTATAGCAACACACAACCCAGTAAGATCCATTGGAGTGACCTTTAACCTCTGGTGGCCAAGGTAAAAAAAATAAAAAAATATATATATACACACACACACACACATACATACATACACATACACATTAGAAGGAAGTATCAATTGCTATGTTTAATTTAACTGATCAAGGGTTGTTACACTATATATGAATGCTCTCCTTCATGTGGACATATTGGCAGTGGCTGGAGAAGTATCAACATTTCAGATTAATTACTAATCTTTCATCAGACTCAAGCCATCAGTGAATACTATTAGAGCAGGAATAGTTTTATACTCTACCCTTACTTTGTGTGTCACTTTACCCTCACTCCCTCTATCATGTAAGCTCATCGAGCAGGGCCTTCAACCCTACTATTCTGGTCCATCTTTTCTGGTTTCAACTACGTGTCTGTCAGTCCAAACATTGTACAGCACTGTGGAATCTGTTGGCGCTTTATAAATAATAATAATAATAATAATAATAAGTTTACAAATTAAACAGCAGATATTAATACACAAACAAATTAATGCAAAATTAACATGCAGTGCTATTAAACAAAAGAGAGGAGAGCTTGTATTCAATTTGATCTCCAGTTACCTTGATAAAGAAATTTTTTTAGTATTGAGCAGAGGAGATTACAAGTACCTACGGTGCAACCATACGCACTTAAATGGGAAGTGGGTTTATATAGAGTTAAAAAGGTCACTACGACTTAATGATTTTTTATTTATATTTTCTCCAAGGGTAAATCTCCTGGAGACAGAAGAAACAAGGCAATTTCAACCAAATAGTTTGTTTGATCCACACCCAAATCAATCTACTACTATCAAAACATTTTTTTAATTCAGTACAAAAAGACTACACAAGTACAACATCACCAACGGAAACAAATCAAATCTTTGTAAGACAATACTATAGTGATTAGAGGGGTGGACAAGGGTGTAGGAATAGTTGTTCAAAACTATAAAAAATACCAGGGATAATCCCTAAAACAAGGTATAAAGGGAGCCTGGAGACCTCACTTTCATACTGAAGGCTATTTTTGGAGGAGTCCTGCAGTGTGGGTTAGACAAGATCTGTTTAAACTTTTGTAGAAACATAACCCAAGAACACCAGTGGATGATTTATTGTATCCCAAACAAGGACTCAAAAATCTCCCTGGATCCCCTATTGTGTCTGCCAAAGAAGAGTTAATAGAACCTGTGGCAACGTGGCCGAACTATTTGTTCAAGAAGCCCATATAACAGCCAACTTGCATTATACATGTGATTTGATAATCCATTTAAAAACCATCACACTGCTAAATCAAGATGTAACTCTGTTAACATGTGATGTAAGCAGTGTGTACACTATACTATACTCCACCCCACCAGGATGGCATGGAAGCAATGAGACATATTTTAAGGTTCATCAATTGATGTGTTGGAGTTATTAGAATTAACGCTTACCAACAACTATTTTTGTTTTGAGGACAGGTGGTTTCTCCAAATCTTGGGCACATCCATCCGTGCAGGCATGGCACCCATGTATGCCAATGGCTAAATGTATTGTTTCGAATAAGAGCACATTTTGACCCCCTACGCAGACATAATTGAGGTTTATAGATGATATTTTCATGGAGAATTTCGCCAGTACAGCTTACTGCAAAATGCAGCACTGAAGTCATGGAATTTCTTGATGGGAGAATTGAAAGATCTGGAGCCAGTTTAAACATACATTATAGAGCAAGCCGACAGATCGCAATACATTACAAGAAAGCAAGCAGCTTCCATCTTCTGCACTTCAAGGCTTCACTGCCATAGCCACAATTTTTGAAGGTCTACAGGAACAATTCAGACCCAGATGTGGCAGAGCGGCAAATATTTGCAACGTGGGATAGATTCGGACAGAGGGGATACAGATCCAAGATACTGAGCGAAGCACTTGAGAAGTGCCACAAGAAGGACCAAGCAGACCAAAGCAGAATTGTTGACTGTGTTCACTACTGATCCAAGCATCTGAAGGACATTATTGCCTCATTGTTTTAAGAAAAAAAAAAAAAAAAAAAACACAACAACGTTTTGCTATACAAGGGGCATAATTTTGAAAGATCTATTGGTCCACACGGACCCTGTGAGATGCTATGATGATTCAAGGAAGTTTGCCAACATTGTGTGCACTAAATACCTAGGGTGTGTCATGTCTGGACATATGACCCCAGCTAAATTCTACAAAATAAAAAAATAAATTAAAAAAAATTACAAAAAAAAAAAAAAAAAAACTTAGCAATTAATATTTTTCTGTGACTTTTATTCACAAACCCACATTTTTGTAACCACTAACATTTTCACTTTTTAAAAGAACATTTCAATGTAAGAAGAAAAAAAAAAAATCATGTATTCTAAGGTTGGCGTGTTTCGCTGTATGCTTAGATTATTGCACATTTACCGGCAGGCTGTGAATGCTATGTGGGACTTCAAAACTACAAATCTCCTATGCATGAGTGTATGGGAATGCTCAGCAATCGCACCACAAATAGAAAGGGACCCTGGGATTGGCTGTGAACACACCGTCACTTCCTGCTTGATGAACCAAGTATCCGGTAACTCCAGGTGGTATGCAGTTGTTTTATTGCCTAAAAGATTGATGGCCAAGCATGACCCCTCAAAAGTAGTCAAGTATGATGGAAAACATTTGAGAAGCCAAGGGTTAGCCTTCGCTGACCTTAAGAGTCTCAAAACAGCTGACAATTAATTAACTGGTATAAAGGTCTAGCCTCCAACAATTGCTAGAATTTCATTCCCCAGAACATCATGCTGATATTCAATCCTTTTATACACAGATTATATACACTACAGGTTTCCTTAGTGATAAAATTTTGCCAGTTTACCTCCTGTAAAACCAGAAAGGCAGGCGTTACACTGAAAAAAGGCCTCAGGCCTCCCACTCCCATGACATCTTCTCACAGACACCAAGCATTAGAATGTGTGACGCGCCTTGCTACAATGTAATGCCACATTATAAATAGAACAAGGAAAAGGATGTAGAATTTGGTGGGAACGCAGAAATCACAGTGTTTTGCTAAACACTTCAGCCAAGTGTGGAGCAAGGAATAGGGAACAGCCAGTAGTGCTGTCAAAAAGGAGCTTGCAAAACAATACATGTCAATTGCATTACAAGCATACCTGTCAAATACAATCACTAGAAAGGCAATGGCACCTTCATCACATACAGGCAAACACTCAAAGATCTGCTGTGATAGGGATCGTGTCTTAAAGCAAGTCATTCAAACTAAATAAAATAACTTCACGCCACTGAACACCAGAGAGAGTTGCAGAACAAAACTTGACAAACACAGACATAATATTGGGTATGTAACAATGTATTGTGGCAACTACAATCTAACTGCAAAACATAGGCCAGTAGAGAGGATCCACAGCAATTGTCAATGGAAATATCGAAACCAGCATTGTTTTTGTTTTTTTTATAGCTCTGCAATTTTAGACTAAAATATGCATCAGATCCATAGTCAATTCCAGGTTTTGCTAATAATTTAACCCCTTAATGACACAACTTCTGGAATAAAAGGGAATCATGACGGAATATATCCGTCGTCTGTCCTTAAGAGGTTAAAAAAAAAAAAAATTCCTGCCCCTGCTACCGACTTTCAAGTTTTCCAAATGCAGTTTATGAATAATCCACAGAGTGATTAAAACAAAAAAAACATTTATTTATTTTTTAGAAGAGACACAGGAGTTGTAGTCCATGGCATGAGTAACAGAGATGGCAACTTTAAAAAGACAGGGAAGACACACAAACATCACTATTCAATAAATGGTGAATTGTTAGGAATTGATAGCAGATACCAAATTTAGGTTAAAACAGGCAATCTAAAGACCTAATTGACTTGAATATTTTCCATTCTGGTAATTTAGCCTATATATGAAATGCACCTTGAATTCTCAACAATTCATACCTTAGCAACTAACATTGAAAAATGTTCACAACCCATCTGTTTTGGTTTGCCATTTAAGCAGTTTATACCAATTAAATCTTCAGTTAAAGTGACATTTAACAGGTTAATCCCGTTTAGGTTTCCCCAATGAGGGTCCTTCATCCACTAAGCTTTAATTGTTACAGCTTTTGTTATTGCAATTCCACACATTATGCAGTGCATTGTGCAGGGTAGACTTTGCTGAGCTAGGCAGAGTGAATAAAACAGGCAGCCAAGTCCAAAGCTCCTGTCAAACAGCTGGCTGGCAAAAGTGGCATCCACAATAAGAAAGCTGAGCTGGAGTGAGAAACCCTTCATTTACATAGCAGGACAGGCATCCCAATGACCAGCAATGAAAATGACTATCGATTAACCCTTTGGGTGCTTCAAAAATACAATTAAAAATATATATATATATATATTGTAAACGCACACAAAACGCACACCATAAAAATTGCAAAAATAAATAAAATGGTTTGAAAAATGTAAACAAATGGCATAACCTTCCAGTTAACGGAATATATTTTTTACAATACTGAAATATTATAAGGGACTGCCTTAAAGACAGTACCAAACAATATTTCTTGGCACATGTAAAAGAATGCCTGCCATAGAGGTCACATCACTATTGATTGTAAAAGTTATACATCATATTTCATATGAAACTCAAAAATAGGATTCACAAAGCACATTTATATTTCCGTAAAATACCCAAATAAAGAAAATATATAGAATTAGTATTTACATAGCTGAAATGCAGGACGGCCTGAGCAGTGATATATCTACAAGATAGCAATGCAATGCCCCATCACCCCACCACTGATTGGCAGAGCCTTATCTACAAGATAGCAATGCAATGCCCCATCACCCCACCACTGATTGGCAGAGCCTTATCTACAAGATAGCAATGCAATGCCCCATCACGGATTGGCAGAGCCTTATTTTGATCTGGCCCAGTGAGGAGTGGTAGATTATAAAAAGATATCATTTTAACTGTAACAGACAGAATGGCTAACTTGCTGCTGCTGGCAGAGAAACTTTCCCATTCATAATAAACTGATATCTTGAATCAATGTGACCTAAACATGTATGTATACCGATTCACACTGGTTGGCAAAAATAAATAAACAGTAATCTAATTGTGGAGCAATCAGAAAGAACATTCCATAGGTTTCCATGGTTACTGTTCCACAGTTAGCACTTTCTACAGAACTGCTCTTTCCCAGTGAGCCCCATGTACTGCAGCCTGCCAATGCCCAAGGTGTGCTGGACACATTCTGTGTGCTGCAGCCCTGCCAGCCATGCCCATGATTGCCCCTGAAGGGGGGCAGTGTTACTCTGGGGGTACTTACCCCTCCTCTCTCTATATCACAGGCAGCCATGATGGAATGCTTAAATGTTTCAAATCCCCAGCCGTCTCCTGAGCTGTATTCTACTGAATTGATGTAATCCCTGTTGCTAGATCTCAATGAGATCCAATATGGCCACTGCACTTCCTGGAAACTCCCCTATACATTACAGAGAGAGCCCCTTCCACCGCCCACAATAATAACATAGGGCTCCTCCTCGCCTGGCAGCACTTTGGGGCGGGAACTGTACAATTCCCCACAAAAAAATACAAAACTGCGATTTAATTCTCATTCAATTATTTTTTCAGCTTAAAATAGCAATGGCAAGGATGTGGTTTGTCTTTTTGAGCTGAGCTGGTCCCCTCCGAGCAGTCGCAATGCACGCCGGGATTCGTAGTCCTTGCTACACCGTCTGGTTTGGAGAGCTAAATCATGCTGTGGAAGGATATTTTAGACTGGGTTAGGATTCAGAAGGTTAAGGGGTTAAACTGAGCATGGAAAGAGATTTTGATCCAATTCCCTAGTCACAAATACAGACCCATTGAAAAGAAAAAAATGAACATTTTATTTTGATTGTAAGGTTTTAGTATATATGTATCAATATCATTATTGTGCAAAGTCACATTTTCACTAATAATAGGTTTTTACCTTTATAACTGACTACTTTAAAACTCATACCTAAAATTGTTATATTAGCTATATTTATAATTTTATTATTAGTACTAGAATAATCTCACTACTTGCATAATGATTGACCCAAACTAAGTACAACATTTAAGAATATATAAATAAGGTTTAGCAGGGAGTAAGACCCGATTATGCCATATTTCCAAAGGAGTGAATTATGGATGTATATAATAACCATGTTTATGTGTTCTACCTGGCGAAGTATCTTATATGTAAATATTCTTCCTATGTATTTTCTTCTTGATTATATTATGTGCTGTTTTTCTGATAATATACAGCAATCTGTCTTCCATTTTTTTATTCCATTAAATATGACTTCCTCTGCTGGTTGATTAGTCATGCATTTAAAACTCTTTAAGTAGGAAACAAATATTGCTGGTAATTCATTTTATATCATGTTGGTCTAACTAAGCTCTTCCTGAAGAAAATGTCACTCTCTGTCACTTTGTAAATTAAAATTTGAGTAGTTTTCTCTATATGTTATAGAAAATAAACTAAAATAAGCTATGCGTATGGAAAGTAACACACGAAGACACTTAAAAATTAAGGCCGTAGACTTTGTTTAACCCCTTAAGGACCAAACTTCTGGAATAAAAGGGAATCATGACATGTCACACATGTCATGTGTCCTTAAGGGGTTAAAGGCATTTCAAAGCAAAGACTGTAACTTTTCTTGTTTATTATAATAACACTTTAACACTTTAACTTTAACACATCAATAAAACAGATTAATCCGGCATTGAACACCCAGGCTAACTAACCAGAACTGCCCTAACTAGCCAATATTTAAAAAAAAAAACATACATCTTTGCCCCCAATAATCTATGCCAGCGTTTCCCAATTGGTGTTCCGCGGAATCACAAATTGGGGTTCCGCCAAAAAATGTAAAAACAAATAGGCCGCGGGCGGCGAGGGAGCAGGGAGCTCTGATCTCCCTGCTCAGCTCCCTCGCGCGCACAGCAGTGATGCCGGAGCCGGAATATGACGTCACTCCGGCTCCGGCATCACCAAGAGGCGTGCAAGCTCCCTGCTCCCTCGCCGCCCGCGGCAATTTTGTCTTTACATTTTTTGACGGAACCCCAATTTTCACAGACAGGGATTGTACCGTCCAGGCGTATACATCTGGAGCTGAGTATAAGCTCCAGAAAATTGTAAGTGCATTTTTTTATTTTATTTACCAACACCAGTGGCCTAATATACTGCACTATATTTGCGTCTTTTTCCTTTCCTCTTCCATGTCGATTTGAGCGAGGTAAATTAGCTAAACATTTTTTTTTTGCCATTTAAAGATCACAACATAAATAATATAAAGGACACTAATCATAATTTATTATAATAATTACTGTTCCAGCATGAGTCGCAATGCTCGACTCGCACAGCACACAGCATTTTACTGTGTGCCGCGCTTGACTCCTCCCTTCCTTCCAAACACATATAGACTAAGGGGCTAAGTGTCCCTCATCTGATTATAATGTCATCACAGTCTCTTCTTCATTCTAAGATATTCATTTAGGGGCTCCTTCTCCCTTGATAAGTGCACCTCTTTTATAGTTGGAAGAACTTGTATGTACAGATCATACTCAAAAGTTCATTTATTTCACTAATGCAACGTAAAAGGGGAAACTAATATATGAGATAAACCCATTACATGCAAAGTGAGATAGTTCAAGCGGGGATTTGTCATAAGTGCGATGATTATGGCTTACAGCTCATGAAAACCCCAAATCCACAATCTCAGTAAATTAGAATATTGTGAAAAGATGCAATATTCTAGGCTCACAGTGTCCCACTCTAATCAGCTAAGTAAGCCATAACACCTGCAAAGAGTTTCTGAGCCTTTAAATGGTCTCTCAGTCTGGTTCAGTAGGAATCACAATCATGGGAAAGACTGCTGACCTGACAGTTGTGCAGAAAACCATCATTGACACCCTCTATAAGGAGGGAAAGCCTCAAAAGGTAATTGCGAAAGAAGTTGGATGTTCCCAAAGTGCTGTATCAAAGCACATTAATAGAAAGTTATGTGGAAGGGAAAAGTGTGGAAGAAAAAGGTGCACAAGCAGCAGAGACTTGTGACAAATCACGGCTTGAACTACCTTGCTTTGCATGTAATGCGTCTATCTCATATATTAGTTTCCCCTTTTACGTTGCATTACTGAAATAAATTAACTTTTGCACAATATTCAAATTTTTCGAGCATCACCTGTATATAGTACATTATAGCGGGAGAGATATAGAGAATTCATAATGATAAACTGTGTTTTATGGAAACGTAATGCCATTTAGGGGTTCTGCAGACATCATAATAAATAACAAGATCAAATGCACATGTCACCTTTATGTATATTTTACTGCCTCCGGCTTTAACACCGTGAGTGCCTGGAGAATTTCTTGTGTTGCCTTATCGTTGTGGGATTGCTGGTCCTACTCCAGAGCACCGGGTGGCTGCTGGCATTGAGTTCGGCTCCTACTATCACTTTTGTAACTCCAAAGTGCTGTCCAGCCCTCCTAGCTCGTCTGCATCTTCCTCCGACTATGACTTCAGTATTGAAGCCCTGGGTGCTGTAAGGTAAGACGGTGCCAGGCGTCAGAACTTCCAGACATCATCACAATTTATGTGAGATTAATTGATAATTGTGCATGGAGTGTCTATTTAAGCCTAGGCTTAGAGCTACTGTTTAAATGTTAGTTTGGGGTTAGAGACATATATGTAGTAGCTGCCGCTTGGGAATGTAACTCCCAATAATATCAGCAATCTGGGGTATGTATGTCTTGGTTCTGTCCTTACTTAGCAGCCCCAACATTTTGAGTTGGCAAACCGTGCATCATTCTCATGATGGGGTGGACATTTCCCCCTGAAATAATTTTGCTAGATTAAAGGAAAGCAGACATTTTTATTTTGTATCTCCATTGCTAACATCACCTGTCCCCTTTTTTAGCACAACACACCAGCCTCAGGGTTGTGTGATCTGTGCAAATTTTCCCCATTTGGATATTATAGGCTAAAATTTGAAATTCACTTTGAATTCCTGACAATTCATACTTTAGTAAATATATATATTACCTATACAAGGTTTTCACAAAAGTGAGAATTCAAAGTGAATTTCAAATTTAAGATCATAGCATCTGATCTGGAAACATAGCTGAATTACAGCACTTTTTCCATTTCATCTATTCTGGCCTGAAATTTGAAATTCACTTTGAATTCTCATTTTAGTGAATAATCCTGAAAGTCACAGACTGGGTAGTCTCAGTTTTCAGGCCATTACAATTGGGTGTTTTGGTGTGAATAGACCTCACTGACTGACATTCAATAGAAATGCACAAGGACTGCATTTTAGAGGATTAGAGAAAGTGAATTGTGATGCCTAAACTGACATCCACGTGTTTGCTTAAATAAACATCAGCAACACACTTGCATTATAAAGGATTTAGTTGCCTGTACTGTAAACACCATACCTTAAAGGAACCCTTACAAATGTTTATTCCTAATGCCATAGTGCCCTATACATCGTTTAGGTGATCAGGTCCCTGCTGCCAGGGTTAAAAAGGTGAGTTTGACTTACCTTATCTCTCTTGCAGTGCTGGTCTCTGGCATTCCACTCCACCTCTTTGGCTAAAATCATCTTAATCAATCAACCCGCCCTCATTGTCCAATTAAATTTTTCTCCATTATTTTGGCTGAAGGGCCATTAGTGGCTGTGTTTGTAGGAAGGTTAAACCTGCAGGACGGGAAAGTCAAAACCACTTGATTGTGATGAAGTGGTCTGGGCGCTTATAGAGTCCCTATAACGTTTGCTTAAGAATTGTGGATATATGGGCTTCATTGTTTGTTATTATGAAATTCTTAAGGGGAAATGTCACTTCTTGAAATTTACACCATTAAATAAAACATTGAAACTCATCTAAAATATGGGTGTCCAACCAGTGGCACGCATGTGGCCCGGTTGCTGTCCGCATTGCCAGGCAGAGAGGAAGGCAGGGAGCCTATTACATTCTGTGCTCTTCCTGCACAGCCCTTGCATGCCCGGCAATAAGGGTATGAGGTTATCCCGGCATCACTGCTGGACGCGCGAGCGACCTGTGCAGGAAGAGCACAGAGGTCCCAGCACCAGCAGCAACCACTGGCCACCCGGGACAGATATGTCTGTGATTGTGTGTGTTAGTTTGTGATTATGTGTGTGGGTCTGTGATTGTGTGTGTGTGTGTGTTATTATGTGTGTGTCTGTAATGGTGTGTATAGATCTGATTTTATGTGTGTGTGTGGATCTGAGATTATGTTTGTGTATTTATGTGATTTTGTGTGTATATGCAGGCTGCAAGTTCGTGCTGGCTTCTACAGTAAAGAGGGGGTCCCGGAGACTCCACCTTACACCTCTGGCTGGTCTTCTCGCAAGCAAAAGAGGGAGAGAGGACCTGTTGGAGGTGGAAACTGGAGCCTCTTTTTCACTACAGAACCAGCAAGCTGCTGTGGCACCGGACTACCAAGGAATCTAGTGTCTGTCTACCTGGCCACAAGAGGCACACACGCTATGTATCCACTATACACACACACACATATATACAGGGAGTGCAGAATTATTAGGCAAGTTGTATTTTTGAGGATTAATTTTATTATTGAACAACAACCATGTTCTCAATGAACCCAAAAAAAAACATTAATATCAAAGCTGAATATTTTTGGAAGTAGTTTTTAGTTTGTTTTTAGTTTTAGCTATTTTAGGGGGATATCTGTGTGTGCAGGTGACTATTACTGTGCATAATTATTAGGCAACTTAACAAAAAAAAAATATATACCCATTTCAATTATTTATTTTTACCAGTGAAACCAATATAACATCTCAACATTCACAAATATACATTTCTGACATTCAAAAACAAATCAGTGACCAATATAGCCACCTTTCTTTGCAAGGACACTCAAAAGCCTGCCATCCATGGATTCTGTCAGTGTTTTGATCTGTTCACCATCAACATTGCGTGCAGAAGCAACCACAGCCTCCCAGACACTGTTCAGAGAGGTGTACTGTTTTCCCTCCTTGTAAATCTCACATTTGATGATGGACCACAGGTTCTCAATGGGGTTCAGATCAGGTGAACAAGGAGGCCATGTCATTAGATTTTCTTCTTTTATACCCTTTCTTGCCAGCCACGCTGTGGAGTACTTGGACGCGTGTGATGGAGCATTGTCCTGCATGAAAATCATGTTTTTCTTGAAGGATGCAGACTTCTTCCTGTACCACTGCTTGAAGAAGGTGTCTTCCAGAAACTGGCAGTAGGACTGGGAGTTGAGCTTGACTCCATCCTCAACCCGAAAAGGCCCCACAAGCTCATCTTTGATGATACCAGCCCAAACCAGTACTCCACCTCCACCTTGCTGGCGTCTGAGTCAGACTGGAGCTCTCTGCCCTTTACCAATCCAGCCACGGGCCCATCCATCTGGCCCATCAAGACTCACTCTCATTTCATCAGTCCATAAAACCTTAGAAAAAGGTTATTTCTTGGCCCAGTCTTGACGTTTCAGCTTGTGTGTCTTGTTCAGTGGTGGTCGTCTTTCAGCCTTTCTTACCTTGGCCATGTCTCTGAGTATTGCACACCTTGTGCTTTTGGGCACTCCAGTGATGTTGCAGCTCTGAAATATGGCCAAACTGGTGGCAAGTGGCATCTTGGCAGCTGCACGCTTGACTTTTCTCAGTTCATGGGCAGTTATTTTGCGCCTTGGTTTTTCCAGACGCTTCTTGCGACCCTGTTGACTATTTTGAATGAAACGCTTGATTGTTCGATGATCACGCTTCAGAAGCTTTGCAATTTTAAGAGTGCTGCATCCCTCTGCAAGATATCTCACTATTTTTGACTTTTCTGAGCCTGTCAAGTCCTTCTTTTGACCCATTTTGCCAAAGGAAAGGAAGTTGCCTAATAATTATGCACACCTGATATAGGGTGTTGATGTCATTAGACCACACCCCTTCTCATTACAGAGATGCACATCCCCTAATATGCTTAATTGGTAGTAGGCTTTCGAGCCTATACAGCTTGGAGTAAGACAACATGCATAAAGAGGATGATGAGGTCAAAATACTAATTTGCCTAATAATTCTGCACTCCCTGTACTACATCCACTATATAATAGAAAAACAAGAGAGTCGCAACACCAAAAGTAAATATCAAACAGATTTATTCCAGCAACATTTGGAACCAGCAACGTTTGGACCCAACCAAAGGGTCTTTGTCAAGCCTAGGTTCGAAACTACAATGTTCAGCTTAAATGCCCATTAAATCAAAAGTAACATCCTTACCTACCAAATTAAAAAAAGAACACAATAAAATACCAGAAGAAAATGCCATGTACACAAAAGAGCATATCACAATAGAAGTAATGTATAGCCTTGCTATGTTCTATGTCTTCAAAAAAGGCTTAATTAATTAATTGCAACAATATTAGCAAATATGTTTCCTGCATTATATAACATTGTATGAAATGGACACTTGTAGTCAATCAAAGATTTCAGTGGAAACAGGCACTTATAGGGACACTGTAGGCACCCAGACCACTTCGGCTCATTGAAGTGGTCTGGGTGCTGTGTTCCTTTTTGCACCTAGTGCTGCAATGTTAAACATTGCAGTTTCCTAAGGGGAATATCTGATGCTGGAAGTCCTCATGCAGAGCAGATTAATGCTTTCCTATGGGGAAATCCTAATGCGAGCTCGGCCATTGAAGCGCATGCGTATTAGGTCTCCCCCGCCAGCTGACGTTGGTGGGGGAAGAGCGTGGGTGGAGCCTGATCCAGCACAGAGGGACAACGCGCTGGATTCAGGTAAGTGACTGAAGGGGTTTTAACCCCATCACCCTGTAGGAGGCGGGGGAGGAGGGCTCCTTAGAACCCTATAGTGCCAGGAAAACAGCGTTGTTTTCCTGGCACTATAGGATCCCTTTAACTGGATATAATATATAGCAATACAGTAGTAGGCTTGCTCAAAATATTTTGTTTAAGTTGAATGTTTGGTTTAGACTCTGATGAACCAATTAGTCCAGAAGAAACCTCCCTCTCTTATTGGTTATCATAGGCAGCTGTTGGAAATCTACAAAATCTGGATGCGCCCTTTGGAGGATATGGCAAGGTTTCCGAAATATGTTCTGTATTATCTTAGAGTGTGTACCAAATCGGCTGGCAAAAGTCAGCTTAGTACCTGATAACTTATCAGGTTGTGTCTGTCTTGGTTTAGGTCGTAACAGGTCCTTCCTGTCAATGTTCTGTACTGAGGAAAATTTCTGAGAGAAGAGCTTAGCAGGATATCCCTTCTGTAGGAATTTCTCAACCACCTCTCATATTCTTTTTTTTGTAATTCTTTATTTTTTTTTGTCAATCTTTCTTTTATTAAGGCATGTGCAATAGGGTACAGAACAAAAAGAGGGGAAATGCAATAGTGATATACAGATAGGGGTTAATACAGCGTTAATTACATTTCCTGCTAAACAATGCCTAATTTTTTATTTTTATGTAGGTTAACGAGTTTAGGTTCACGTTTGGTTTTGAAACAAGGCTTGCTATGCCACGACAATAAACACAGGCATCTCAAGAGGCGTAAGACTTTGAGGCATACGATAGTACTGCGCATTTTTTTTGTTTTTAAACAAGAAACAGGCTGAGACATATAATGTCACTTAACAAGAGAACAGTTAGATTGTGTGAAACATCTTGTTTGGATTGACACTGGTGTATGCAAATATAATAATTCAAAGTAAGGTAACAGACTAAACACTATGTAATTCCCTGAAACATTCTAATGGCGAACAATCTGTTAACTGTGAGTTATGCCGAGTATCATGCTTATAGTGGGAAACAACCTGACCTGTCCTGCATAGCTATACTACAATGCTGGGTTACACGTAGAGTACAAAGAGTTAAAGGTATGAGCTAAGCAGTTCGTTATACAACTGTTACCTTGCGTTCTAAGCTTAAATATGAGAGGTCTAATCAAAGCAAAATCAAATAATAATAATCAAGTGTATCTGCTAGCAGGTAGGTGCAAAACAAGGTATGGTTTGTTGGTCACAGTTCAGCAGGAGCACATGTGGCCAGATAGGTATCTGGGCTGTAGGTCGTCGTCAGCAGTGATAATGTCCCTGAGGGTGCCAGGCATGTAAGCTGGGGCCTTGCACTACAAGCTGTTGAAACTCATCCCCTTCAGCCTATGCCCACCGGGTGTACAGACCTGTCCATCTTGAGGGTGGCCTGCCCGGGGGCGTCGTTGGTCTGAGTGTGGAGCTTCGTGTGAGCTGGGTCATGAGGCTTCCATGGTGCCCTTAGAGGTGAGTTCTGTCGCGGGTGTGATGCATGGGAGTGTGGGTGACCCCTCTTGAGCTGTGGCACCGATCGCTCCCGGTTTCCAGCTGGGTCCAGTCTTCGAGAGAAGTGTGGCTGGGGAGACTCCCGCTTTTGTCGTGAGGCTGGGTTGGGCTTTGGCACTCGGAGAGGTGTTCCTGAGTGTCGGTGGTGTCGGGCTCCGGTTAGCCGGGGGCTTCTCTGGCTCGCTGGCGGGCTGTATAGGGCCACTGCTGTGCGGGTGCGGGGAGAGGTAATCCTCCAGCCCCAGGCTGGTGAGCAGGCCTGCATCACTGTGCCACAAACCCGGTGACTGCCAGAGTCCGAGTTTACTCCTCTTATGGGAGAGCCGGGGGGTCTGGTGTTGTGCTGCCGCTTACGGCGCTGGGACCTCCGCCGATGTGGGAGATGCGTACGGGCTTTAGCCCTGATGGCCTTCAGCCCAGGTGGGCTACGTGGAGTAGGGATTTTCGGTTGTGGGACCGCTGTGCCCAAGGACACCCTCCTCACTCCCTGTCGCGTGTGCCCCGACTCACCAGCGTGCAGCTCGGATTGTGGGCTGAACTGGGCTGACTGCATGCGCTGATCCAGCTTCTCCCAAAACCGGAGAAAGGTTTCTTCAAGACGTTGCAGGATGTCTGTGTGAGTACTGTGGCTGGGCATGCAGTTTTGAGGCTGGCTGCGAGTGTGAGGTGAGTCTATAGCCGCCATCTTGAACGTGCCACGAGGCGAGCTTGTTTAGGGCCTTGCTTCTCGCTGGTGGTAGAAGTTCTCCACTGCGGTTCTGAGTGGTCCAGGATAACCCCCACTGGACCGGGGGGGGGAGGTGAGTGGGTAAGAGGCTGCAGTCGCCGTACCTGTGCCCGGAGAGCGGCCGTCTCCCCGTGGCTCAGACCCTGGTAGGCCGCAAGCCTCGGTGTGTCCGTTTGGCTGTGCCGGAGCTTGGAAGAGGCACCGATCGATGCAGCAGCCTCTCCTAGTCTCAGTCGTCGCGGTTTGCCGGCTGTCAGCCACGATTTTCGTGCAGAATTCCCCGTTTTATTGTCCCCAAACGTGGGAGCTCTCGCCCGACACGTCTGGGCTGCTTGGTTGCTTAGCTCCCGTAATTCTTTATTTTTGTGAGTATGCGAGAATTAAAGACTTATGTACGAAACAAAAGTGAAATAACATGTATAAAATACATTGTATAAAATACATTTGAGTCAGTCATCATATAACAGTTGAATTTGCCTAGAAACTTTGCCACCCGATTTTTTTATAGATAAAGCCCTGCGTTTCACCCTCGTGCTAGTGACCGGTAAGGCGTGTGTCTTCTCTGAGGGGCTAGTAGATAGCTTTATGTGCTCTGCTTCGGGATATTTAGGCTGTAGGCTCAGCTTGGGCACTGGAACTATTGGGTAAGGGAATGTGGTTGTTATGACTGTTGGCCATTGATAGGAGTGGTGCAGGCCCTCGCATGTCTCTCAGTAGGGAGCATGTAAGTATAATTTGGGCTTCTACATTTGCTTTGTGTTAGGGGAGGGGGAAGTCTGCTTAACCAGTAGCGGTGGGAGTCTGCTTACGGAGCCAGAGATTGAACGATATCTGTTGTCCTGTAACCGACATAAACTTGCAAAGATAAAACAAAAGACCTTTAAGGACCTCAGTAAACGTAATAAACTTAGAGAAAAGAAAAGAAACCAAGAACCAAAAAGCCTCTGCTTCTAAGGTGAGCAGAAAGACCAGGCAAATTTAGCGTAGGAGAGGTGTCCAATATATAGTCCTTCAATAAGGGACCTATCAGACAGTGCACAGGTACGTTTGCATGTACAGTCGCGTTTCTCAAGTTAAAGGGTTCGTCGGCTTCGGCACAGTTCCTCTGGGCACAAAGGGAGTTATTTCATCGATGTTCCATGATGGGCCGGCCCTTGTTGCTGCTGCAGGAAGTGAAAGTCCCAGTGACTGGAGAAACTTGGGTGCTTCAGATATGTGTGTCAAGTGGGCCGTCTTGCCGGCATGCTCTGTGGTTAGGCGCTGAGGGCCCCATTTATAAGGGATAGAGTTCTCGCTCAGTAGCGAGGTGATGTGGCGGAGAGATCTGCGCCAGGTGAGAGTGTGTCTTGAGAAGTCTCTGTATAGGGTCAGACTTGCTCCCTCAAACATGATGGTGGGAGAGCCTCTCGCGACTCCCATGAGGGCCCCCCGGTCGGAGTCCCGGACAAATTTAACCAGCACATCCCTTGGTGCTTCCTGGGGCGCTTTGAGTGCCTTGGGGAGGGGAAAGCAGGTGTCGATCCCTACCTGCTTCACTTGTTTGGGAGTTAGTAAGGTAGCCACTAACCTCCTACAGTAGTGCGGTAATTCCAGGTTTCCCGCCGATTCCGGCACTCCCCGGATTCGCAGATTTCGGGCTCTAATTTTGTCCTCCATACCCGCTATTTGAGCGGTTAACGCTGCACACTGTTTTTGTAGCTGACCCAGGGCAGCATCCGTCGCCACTTGTGTCACTTTCTCGCTCCCGAGAGACTCCTCAACGGAGACCACCCGGCTTGTAAGCGTGGAGAGTTCCCCTCGGACAAGTGCCATATGGGCGTCAAACATCGCCTTGATGTTTACCATCAGTGCCTTGATGTCTGCTTTCGTGGCGGGTGCTGCATCTCCTAGTTCCTTAGGCTGCTGGGGTGTGACCTGTACCTTGCTGAATGTGTGGAAGGAATCAAGTACACTGTCGTCGTCGGATGACTGTGTGTCGTAGGCCTCTATTGGCGCATACTTGCTGCCTATATCTTTGGATCCCAAGCCCGGATCCGCTCTACTCCTCTTCGTTTTCTTCCCCATAGTGTGGGGTGTCTTGGGGATCTCTTTGTCGGGTCCCAGGGGTGATTTTTGTCGCTTGGGTAGCCCTTTTTGGGGTCTCACGCTCGTTGCTGTGGTGAGTTGCGACTTGCTCGTTTAGGCGCTGGCTCCGCCCCCCCCACCTCTCATATTCTTAATGGACACATTTCTTCTTTTGTTTCAAATGCGTTTGACTCTATACAGCTCGCTGAGTGGAAGGGCATACAGCAGATTATCAGTGTGGACCCTTTTAAACCGCGATAATGTATTCCGATCCATTGGCTTTGTATACAGATTAGTAATTAATTTTGAACCTAGCTTGTATATTGTGATATCCACAATGTTAATACTTTCTGGATTACAAGCCATAGTGAATTGAATCACACGAGAAATGATTTGAGAACCTCATGAAAGTTCCTCTAACATACCTCTCCACACTACCATTATATTATAATATATAACCAATAGCGTACTAATAACGTAATAATAGATGAAGTATTCTTTAAAGTGGTTCATAAAGATATTGGCATATGTGGATGCTACATTGGAGCCCATTACTATCCTCCGCACATGCATGTAAAGTTACCCCCCAAAATCAAACTAACTATGTTTCAAGACAAGATGTAACAATGAACAATGAAAATTCTTTTGAGGGTCACCAACCTTTAATCTGGTAAAAAAAGCTTTAGACATCGCTTCCATACACTCTGAGTTTACAATTCATGTACACAGACTGTTAAATGTCTGAATTAATCCCATCAATTGCGGGTTGACCAGGCAGGTTAATTAAGGCCCCATGAATTTTAGGTAATAAGTAGCTTGTGGGAATAACACAGAAAAAGGTCCAAATTGGAATCAATGATTTTATCTTCCATGGCCTTATTGACGATATCTGTAATCCATCCTATTATGCCACTGGTAGGATCATAAGGGACCTGGCTATATGTGGTAGTGTCAGATAGTTGTCTAACAATTTCTGCTACAGAATCGGTTGTATTTAACACAACGATTACTTCATCCTTGTCCGCAGATTTAATTATAAGATCCTTGTTGGATTCAATTATAGATTTTTCAACTGTGGACAGGTTGAGGCCATCCTTAGGAAAATGGGGCCTCTGCATAAAATGAGATACTTCATTATGTACCAAGGAGATACGAGTTTAAATGGCCTTATAGCTAGAACGTGGCATAAAAACATATTTTTTTACCAAACCAAAATTATGTAATTTTATAGAGGTTTCTCAATTAGAATTAGTTACATGTAAATCATGACAAAATGACTTTGAAGTCCCTTGAGTGTAATTTTTTCTGAAAAACTTTAACAAACCAAAATACATATGAAAACTTGAAATAGATGTACTGTGATAAAATGACAAACAAAGCTCTGCTGAGGAATTGTCCGCAGCACAGAACATTGACAGGAAGGACCTGTTAAAGCCTAAACACCGACAAGCACAACCTGATAAGTTATCAGGTACCAGGCTGACTTTTACCAGTCAGTTTGGCACACACTGTAAAAGGAAAAAAATGGAAAAAACTTAGGAAACTTTTCCAACAGCCACATATGGTGGCCTATAAGATAGTAGGGTCTCTTTGTGACCAATTGCTCCATGCAGAGTCTAAATCAAACATTTAACTCGAACAAAAAATTTGAAACAAGCATACTTTTGGCAATTTCACATGTCTAAACTGTAGTTCATGTAACTCAGTCATAAATGTGTTATTTTTTTTCACATTCATGTATGTGCAGTTGTGAATCATATTTTGTTGTGTATATATTAAAATGCACTTGTGGTTTCATCAATGATGGGGAGACCACTAACAAAATGAGGGAATTTGTCTAAACATCGCTCTGACAACTGGGCTGGAAAGCTTGACAAACCAGCCCCTGCACATTTTTTAAAATATAAACACACACATTCCTAGTTAAAATGCAAATCATTGATTCTGTCCCAATGCAAATTAGGGGACATAATAGATTAAAAAAAAAAACTCCTATAAAAAAGTCAGTTCTTCTGTATCCACACTTTGGATTGCTTGGAGCCCTGAGGATTGTATAGATATAGGGATTTTGACATATCCATTTTCCTATGAGGGTATCAGTGTATATTGAATTCTGCATTTGCTAATGTTGCCTTTTCTTTTTTTAGAGTATAAACTGTGCTTTTCCGTTTGTGGTTCTCTGCCTTGTAGTACTGTATATGTATTGGAGACATTTAAATTGAAGATTGAATTGCTATATAGTATCCACTTAAGAGACTGAAAACTTTGAAAGGCAACAAGTGTCCTTTTCATACATTATTATATATTACAGGAAACATATTTGCTAAGATTGTTGTAGTTCATTCATAAGTGCTTTTTTTGAAGACACAGAACATACTTCCATATGTAAATAAAATTCTGTATATGTATATTTTGAAATACTCTTTTCTGTATATGTTGGTATTTTCTTGGTGTTCTTTTTTTTTTATTTGGTATGGTAAGGGTTTATTGTATGCTCAATCCTTGGGTTGTTACTTGTAATCTAATGGGTATTTAAGCTGTACATTGTAGTTTAGAAACATAGAATGTGACGGCATATAAGAACCATACGGCCCATCTAGTCTGCCCAATTTTCTAAATACCTTCATTAGTCCTTGGCCTTATCTTATAGTTAGGACAGCCTTATGCCTATCCCACGCATGCTTAAACTCCTTTACTGTGTTAACCTCTACCACTTCAGCTGGAAGGCTATTCCATGCATCCACTACCCTCTCAGTAAAGTAATATTTTTAAACCTTTGCCCCTCTAATTTAAGACGACATCCTCTTGTTGTGGTAGTTTTCCTTCTTTTAAATATAGTCTCCTCCTTTACTGTGTTGATTCCCTTTATGTATTTAAATATTTCTATCATATCCCCTCTGTCTCGTTTTTCCTCTAAACTTTGGAACCTAGGCTTGACAAAGACCCTGAGGTTGGGTCGAAACGTTGCCGGTTCCACACAGGTGGAGCCCTCCTTATTTGTTTTTCTACTGTATGTGAGGAAACTGGAACAAGATCTTGGGGTTTTGCACCCAAACTACTAATTGAGTGCTGACCCTCCCAATTGTTTTGTACCAGCATCCACTATACACACACACCTCATCCACTTTATTCAGCCTTGTTGGTGGACTAGAGGGCAAGCCCCTGGGGCCTTGGCATTGTGCTGTGTAAGAGACCCCCACATTTCTGATAGCAGCCATGCAGGTCATTGACCACTGGTGGTTAATTGGGAAGACTATGGACAGATATATTAAATGTATAGATCACACCAGGGCTGCCATTAGCTGCCATAGTAGCAAAAGAGATTTCAGGGCCTAGCCAATCCTTTTTTTTCTTCACATTTTTACTTTCCAATCACAGATATAGGCATAGTAGTCTAAGACAGATAATATTGATCAGGATAATATGAGGATATGTAGGCTTACTAATACAAGTCTATCTTTCATCATAGCATATGCATAACATTGGCAGATCCAGGGGGGGGGGGCAACGGGGCCATTCCCCCCCCCCCCCCCCCCGAGATTCCCCCCTGCCGGCTAGTGCGGGGCTGGCATTGTCCAAGCGCCAGCCCTGCAATGTGCCTGCGGACCGGGGAGGGTGATCAGTGATCTCCCTCACCGGTCCGCAGACACTGTGCTGACAGCCGGCAGGGGAGGGAGAGGGAGGAGAGAGGACCCAGGAGCTCAGCCCGCAGCTCCTCCGGGTCCTCCTCTTGCGAGATTTGGAGCATTGCCGCGGTTACCACGGTAACGCTCCAAATCTCGCGAGAGTGAACTCTAGCCCTGGACCGCTGGCTAGAGTTCACTGTAACCACTGGACCACCAGGGATTCCCCACTGGGACCACCAGGGATCCAGAAATGTCCCCCCTCCTCCTCAATAAAGGTAAGAAGGGACATTAAATTAAATTAAATTAAATTATTTTATTAAATACATTTTTTTTATTTATTAAATAGCCTCCCTTCCCTCCTCCCCCCCCCATACACACACTGTCCCCTTACACACACTGACCCCTTACAAACACTGCCCCCATACACACACTACACACACTTCCCCCATACACACATTGCCCCCATACACACACTGTCCCCATACACACACTGCCCCACAAACACTGTCCCCATACACACACTGCCCCCCATACAAACACTGCCCCCATACACACACACACTGTCCCCATACACACACTGCCCCACAAACAATGCCCCCATACACACACTACACACACTTCCCCCATACACACATTGCCCCCATACACACACTGTCCCCATACACACACTGCCCCACAAACACTGTCCCCATACACACACTGCCCCCATACACACACTCCCCATATACACACACTCCCCCCATACACACACTACACACACTTCCCCCATACACACACTGACCCCATACACACACTGCCTCCATACACACACTGCCCCACAAACACTGCCCCTTATACACACACTGTCTCACAAACAATGCCCCCATACACACACTGTCCCACAAACACTGTCCCCATACACACACTGCCCCACAAACACTGCCCCCGTACACCATACACACACTGCCCCACAAACACTGTCCCCATACACACACTGCCCCACAAACACTCCCCCCATACACACACTACACACACTTCCCCCATACACACACTGACCCCATTCACACACTGCCGCACAAACACTGCCCCCATACACACACTGTCCCACAAACACTGTCCCCATACACACACTGCCCCCATACACACACTGTCCCACAAACACTGTCCCCATACACACACACTGCCCCACAAACACTGCCCCCATACACACACTCCCCCCATTCACACACTACACACACTTCCCCCATACACACATTGCCCCCATACACACACTGTCCCCATACACACACTGCCCCACACACACTGTCCCCATACACACACTGCCCCACAAACACTGCCCCCATACACACACTCCCCCCATACACACACTACACACACTTCCCCCATACACACACTGTCCCCATACACACACTGCCCCACAAA
The DNA here is from genome assembly GCF_036172605.1 of Pelobates fuscus. Lineage (NCBI taxonomy): Eukaryota > Metazoa > Chordata > Amphibia > Anura > Pelobatidae > Pelobates > Pelobates fuscus. The sequence goes on along the minus strand of NC_086319.1, from coordinate 109,921,129 downwards.
CACTGCCCCCATACACACACTGTCCCACAAACACTGCCCACATACACACACTGTCCCACAAACACTGCCCACATACACACACTGTCCCACAAACACTGTCCCCATACACACACTGCCCCACAAACACTGCCCCCATACACTCACTGCCCCACAAACACTGTCCCCATACACACACTGCCCCACAAACACTGCCCCCAAACACACACTACACACACTTCCCCCATACACACTCTCCTCATACACACACTGCCCCCATACACACACTGTCCCACAAACACTGCCCCATACACACTGTCCCACAAACACTGCCCCCATACACACACTGTCCCACAAACACTGTCCCCATACACACACTGCCCCACAAACACTGCCCCCATACACACACTGCCCCACAAACACTATCCCCATACACACACTGTCCCACAAACACTGTTCCCATGCACACACTGCCCCACAAACACTGTCCCATACACACACTGCACACCCATACACACACTGCCCCACAAACACTGCCCCATACACATACTGCCCCGCACACACTGCAAACCCACACACACACAACCCCCATACAGTGCCCTACACACACTGCTGCCCCCCCATACACACATTGCCCCCCCACACACGACCCCCATACACACAGTGCCCCCCCATACACACACTGCCCCACACAGACATACAGTGCCCCCATACACACACTGCCACCCTCACACACACTGCCCCCTAACACACACTGCCGCCCTTATGCACTCACACTCACACTGCACGTTTCACACACACTTCACCCCTAACACACACCACTTCTCCTATGCCCTATATCCCAGCAGACCCCAGGGAAGTTGTCAAACTGTTCTTAAACGGTATGACTACTTACTCTGGGGTGGGATCCTGGCACTACTGGCACCATAACTACTACACTGAGCTGTAGTGGTTATTGTGCCAGGATTATTTGTTTAAATAATCTACAAGTGCCCCTCCCGAGATCAGGCTCTGGATCCGCCACTGATGCATAATAAGCTATCTGCACAGTTTAAAGAATCAAATAAAATAAAAAAAATATATGCTTGCCATAAATATATCAGTCACCAAAAATACATTTAAGAAGATCTCTGCACATTTTAAAGAAATAAAATAATAGCTGACCATGAAATAGAATCAACCATGCAAATGTAGATCACCAAGTATGGACCTACTAAAACATAAAAAGTGCACCGAAGAATGCGACCTTTGGGCAAAGGAAGACAATATGAAAAAACAGTAAAAGAGCTCTAACTTGAAGGTTACATCTCAATGTCATCCAATATTGAAACTCAGGTAGCAGAGGCAATAAACGGGGTGAATTGATAGCCCCCCTGCACCTTGCTCCTCCAGGTCCAGGCCCTAACAAGGACCTAATCATAAGTCCTCCTGAGGTGGTGGACTGTGTTCGTGGCCATGGGCGTAGGAACCGGGGGGGATGGGGGGACGCATCCCCCCCAGCAAATCATGCGGGGGGACGACAGGTAATGGGGAAATCCCCCCCAGCTCCGCCGGGCGCAGCCAGAGGAGAGGGGCTGACAGGAGGGAAGCGCTCAGCGCTCCCTCCTGTCACTCCCTCAATGTAGCGTGGCCGAGCGCGGTATAGTCCGCCGGTACAGGGAGCATCTGTCTCCTGTACCCGGCCGGACTAAAAGGAAGTGAACACTGAGTGTGCACTTCCTGTTAGTCCGCCGGATACAGGAAACAAAAGCTCCCTGTACCCGCGGACAGTACAGAGCTCGGCCACGCTACAACACAGGTAGGGGAGGGGGGAAAAAAGAAACAGGGAGGGGGGGGTAAAGAAACAGGGAGGGAGGGGGGGATAAAGAAACAGGGAGGGAGGGGGGATAAAGAAACAGGGAGGGAGGCGGGGGGAAGAAAGAAACAGGGAGGGAGGGGGGGATAAAGAAACAGGGAGGGAGGGGGGGATAAAGAAACAGGGAGGGAGGGGGGATAAAGAAACAGGGAGGGAGGGGGGATAAAGAAACAGGGAGGGAGGGGGGATAAAGAAACAGGGAGGGAGGGGGGGAAGAAAGAAACGGAGGGAGGGGGGGAAGAAAGAAGCAGGGAGGGAGGGGGGGAAGAAAGAAACAGGGAGGGAGGGGGGGAAGAAAGAAACAGGGAGGGAGGGGGGGAAGAAAGAAACAGGGAGGGAGGGGGGGAAGAAAGAAACAGGGAGGGAGGGAGAAAGAAACAGGGAGGGGGGAGAAAGAAACAGGGAGGGGGGGAGAAAGAAACAGGGAGGGGGGGAGAAAGAAACAGGGAGGGAGGGGGGAGAAAGAAACAGGGAGGGAGGGGGGAGAAAGAAACAGGGAGGGAGGGGGGAGAAAGAAACAGGGAGGGAGGGGGGAGAAAGAAACAGGGAGGGAGGGGGGAGAAAGAAACAGGGAGGGAGGGGGGAGAAAGAAACAGGGAGGGAGGGGGGAGAAAGAAACAGGGAGGGAGGGGGGAGAAAGAAACAGGGAGGGAGGGGGGAGAAAGAAACAGGGAGGGAGGGGGGAGAAAGAAACAGGGAGGGAGGGGGGAGAAAGAAACAGGGAGGGAGGGGGGAGAAAGAAACAGGGAGGGAGGGGGGAGAAAGAAACAGGGAGGGAGGGGGGAGAAAGAAACAGGGAGGGAGGGGGGAGAAAGAAACAGGGAGGGAGGGGGGAGAAAGAAACAGGGAGGGAGGGGGGAGAAAGAAACAGGGAGGGAGGGGGAGAAAGAAACAGGGAGGGGGGAGAAAGAAACAGGGAGGGAGGGGGGAGAAAGAAACAGGGAGGGAGGGGGGAGAAAGAAACAGGGAGGGAGGGGGGAGAAAGAAACAGGGAGGGAGGGGGGAGAAAGAAACAGGGAGGGAGGGGGGAGAAAGAAACAGGGAGGGAGGGGGGAGAAAGAAACAGGGAGGGAGGGGGGAGAAAGAAACAGGGAGGGAGGGGGGAGAAAGAAACAGGGAGGGAGGGGGGAGAAAGAAACAGGGAGGGAGGGGGAGAAAGAAACAGGGAGGGAGGGGAGAAAGAAACAGGGAGGGAGGGGGGGAAGAAACAGGGAGGGAGGGGGGAGAAAGAAACAGGGAGGGAGGGGGGGAAGAAACAGGGAGGGAGGGGGGGAAGAAACAGGGAGGGAGGGGGGAGAAAGAAACAGGGAGGGAGGGGGGGAAGAAACAGGGAGGGAGGGGGGAAGAAACAGGGAGGGGGTGGGGAAAGAAACAGGGAGGGGGAAAGAAACAGGGAGGGGGGGGAGAGAGGGGGAGAAAGAGTGACAAGGGAGGGGGAGAGAGAGTGACAAGGGAGGGAGGGAGGGGGAGAAAGAGAGTGACGAGGGAGAGAGATTGACATCCATCACACACTCACACAATCATGCCACCCTTACACACACAGAAACACACACTTCATCCTTGCACACACACACACAATCACACAATCATGCAATCCTTACACACACAGAAACACACAATGCATTCCTTACACACACTCAATGCACCCCGTACACACACTCAATGCACCCCTTACAGACGCACACACTGCATCCCGTACATACACAGAATCACACCTTGCAGCCCTTACACATACAAACACAGATTCACACAATGCATTCCTTACACACATATCAGGACATCCCCTACACACTCCACCCCCTGTGAACAAACTCATTGGTGAAACGTGAAGGTGGACCCTGGGACCCAGACCTTGAGCTGTGTAAAGGGCCCCCCAAAAATGGAGCTGCTTCCCGTTCTCACAGAACATTGATTTTTGGGACCAGTTACAAACAGCCTCCAGAGAGCCTGTTCTACACCAGACCAGTGGAGCCAGACTGCAGCTAGAGCCCATCATCATCCTCATCTGGTTGTAAGTAGGCAATCTAGCATATTATTCGTGGCACTAATCTCTAATTTACCTCACATTAAAGAAACACTATAGTCCCCAGAAGCACTGCAGCTTAATGTAGTGGTTCTGGTGTCTTTAGCCTGTCCCTGCAGGCCTTTTAATGTAAACACGGCGGCACTCCAGCACTGGCGTTAGTTAACATGGCAGAAAAATAATTGGAAAGGGTTAGGGGGGCTACTAATAATGATAGGGGGAGAGGGGTAGGTAGAAAAATAATTGGAAGGGTTTAGGGGGGCTACTAATATGGATGGGAGGAGGGGGGAGGTAGAAAAATTATTGGAAGGGGTTAGGGGAGTACTAATATGAATGGAAGAGGTAGGGTGGGTTCTAATATGCATGGAAGGGGTTAGGGGGTACTAATATGCATGGAAGTGGTTAGGGGGGTACTAATATGCATGGAAGGGGTAGGGGGTTAGTATGCGTGTAAGGGGTAGGTGGGGTTCTTTTGTGCATGGAAGGGGTAGGGGTGGTTCTAATATTCATGGGAAGGGTAGGGGTGGTTCTAATCAGGAGGATCCCGGCGCTGTATCTGGGTAAGTAAAACCCCTTCCTTGTAGTGACCCTTTAATGTTATTATTTAATCATTTTATATAGCGACTGCAAATTCCGTAGCGCTGTACAATGGGATAAACAACTTCTAGTTTACGGAATAAGAATATACCCGGCGAGTAAAAATGCTATCCCCCCCAGATTTTTTTTGGTTCCTACGTCCATGTTCGTGGCTGGCGCCCGTCACATTTCTCAGTCCAGATAAAGAATGTGGAACTAGGGAAACAACTGTAACCGGCACAACATCAGCTGAAGGAAATTGAACCTCTTGTTCATAGATGTATTTAGATTGTATAATAGACCAAAGAACAGAAGTACTGCACAGTTTTATGCGTTTGGGACTCATCAGCATTGGGACTCACACCCACAAAAGTCTGTACTCCTTTCCACAACACTACATGGAAATACATATTAAGTATTGTTACATGGCACACCCTCTGGATGTGATCTGAGCAACCCCTGCTGGTAGGAAAGGCAGGATACACAGGTTGATTGAGGTATATCCTTCAACATTTCAAATTGACAAATGTATATTGTATTACATGTTTTGTCTGTTATTTTAACATGTTTTACAGATGGTGCACATACTGCAGAGATGGTGTTTTATTTGTGCAATTATTACCCACAATGAAGAGTAATGTATGGATCATCTCCATGAAGCCAAGGGTCCCTAAACTCATACATGTGCCACTTTGCCCAGGGTTAGAGGGACATACACTTTTAATGATTGCAATTGAAATGTATGTCCCAGTGCTTTCCTTACGTAAAGACCTCCCCAGTAACCTTTAACTCCCTTAAAATTTACAGTAATACTAACCATAACCTAACAATACCATACAATGTAAGTGAGACATAACAGTTAAGCATGTAATAGGGGAAAATAATCTAATCTAAGGTGGACAATATATACGTCAGGGCTTAAAATATCATGTCATACACTACTAGCCAGGCCTTAAAAGTCAAAGGGATACTGTAGCATTAGGAGTAAATATCTGTATTTCTAATGCTAAAGTCTTAATAGCCCTAGTTAGTTTTAGGGCCCCCTTTCCAACTTTTAAAACACATGAAAACAAAATAAAACAAAAATAAATCATTTAATCACCTTCTTTCCAGCACCAAGTTTCCCTCCGCGCTGCCGCCGCTCCTCTTCGCCTGATGTCTCATGAGGGCTGCTAGATGAAGTTGTTATAGTGAGTACAGTATTCCTTTAAGGGTCCATGGCACATTAATCATAGATGGATGTCTACTTGATGGGACTACATTTTCACTTGCAAATTGCTGGTGAGGTTATGCCCTGTATATCTATGCATGCGCGCACACACACAAACACACACAACATCATAGTAAAGACAAAAGGAAATTGGGAGAACACCTTGAACATGCATTTTGCAGGAATGGTGCTGCTGTAGTGACCAAAATGTATACATAATACAGATTAGAAAACAGCGCATACTTTAAAATTAATTTTAAAATATGATAAGGCTACTTAAAATCACCAGTATTATCAATATTGGGGTACTGTGAAGAAGTGGTGGGCTTAACACAATATGGCCATATGGTGGAACTACATCTCTATATTTGTTTATTGAGATAGGTGATTTTACGTAGCCTTATAAGATTTAAAAATTTATTTTTAGCCTTAATCTGTATTAGATTAGATAGTTTGATTGTGTTAATGCTTGCTCAGTCTTCCAGCCCAGCTTACTAAGAAGGCTTCTGGTTTTCTCCATGTAACCCCCCCAAAAAAACAAAAGAGTACCAAATGACTAATACTCCTGCTTGACTCTATATCAATAATGGAACAGGACACGGGCCTCAAGGGGCCATTCACAACATTGCCCTGTAGACCCTGGGGATACTCACAAAGATAGATTCAATAGATATGTTGCTACATCACCAGTGTTTGCTTACACTAGGATCCACCACTGTTTACACTATACATGACAGTACTGTTCTGTAAAATAACAGCTCATGCGTGAGTCTACCGGATTGGGGGTAGACAGAGAGAAACACAGAGAGCGCTTGTGTTTAAAGGTATCAGTGTGTAATACAAACTCTGTCATTATTAACCACAGGACATGTCTTTCGTGAGCAAAGAAAAAAAAGGCATGCAGCCAAGGTAATTACACAAAGATTTACATGAAAAGGAATGCTTTACACATTACTATAACAAAAATAAGAACCACTAATAGATATGAACAGTGTCATTTAATCTACTCAATTCTCACTGAATGTGGCAGATTATTTAAACATGTAAAGGATACTATTGACATTTACACCCAAAGTGTTCATTAAACAATTAAAATTCTAGCTTAAGTACTGTTCATTTTTAAGCTCCTCTAACAGTGTATTTACTCCACTACCTATGTGCAGTGAAAGAGACACTGACATTATGTCTTGTTCAGTTTTGCTGTTTAGAGGGACACTATAGTCACCAGAACAACTACAGCTTAATGTAGTTGTTCTGGTGAGTATAGTCAGGCCCTTGTGCAGTAAACACTGCCTTTTCAGATGGCCACTAGATGTGCATTCTGGGGCAGTGTTGCACAGTGTGCAGCACTGACGTTCAGTGTTTCCATGCTCTGCATGGACACGCTGAACTTTCTCAATAGAGAATGCATTGATTTCTCAATAGAGATGCATTGATTCATTGAGAGAGAGAAAAAGGCTGTATTGTGGGAGATAAGGCTATAGTGGAAAGGAGCTGGGTTAGGTTATAGGGGTTGTAGTGGTGGGATAGGGACTGAAGTGGATGTGTTGGAGGGATATTGGCTGATGGGCTGTATATAAAAAAAAAATTCCCCCCATTCGCTGAGGCTTACGTTGGATGCAGACAACTCCTTGAAGTCGGCAGTGGGTGGTATGTGATAACTCATAGCAACACACTGATACAGTACAATATCAGGGCAGCTCTTTGTTCTCCATACTGGAAATGGAGACCCCTCTCTACTCGAGCGCCAGCCCTGATGAGTAATCCTCTATTGCCCTCGACCCATGGCATGAGAATGGGTTGTGGGGTAAGGGAGAGCTTTGATCGGCCCATGCTTTAACCTTTTTTTTAAATATTGGAAGAGACAGATTTGTTAACCAAAAAAGCACTAGAACTAAAGAACTAAATCAGAATTGTAAATTAAAATGATGAAAGATGCATAGTAAGGAAAAAACAGGGGAATAAATGGGCATAAATCAGAATAGTTGAAAAAAAGGATTAAAAGTTACTACGACACTCTTAATTAAAACAATTGCAATGAAAGTGTTTTGTAATTCCAACTAAAATAAAGCACACACAAAAAACAAAAACCACAACTGGAATAAATATATAACAACCGGAATAAATAGATTTCTGTCTGTTTATTAACATACCGTATACACAGTTACATATGCAACCACACAAACATGTTCACATTACACATACGGGAACATTCTATACATCGTTTACAAATTACCTGTTTATCTGTATGCGGTGTGATACATGGCATATAGGGGTTATTATAATTATCTGGGCCTAGGCCAGAGATAAATAATGTACTACTCATGCACCAATTCAGTGAGCATAGATGGTCTATGCCATATATCAGAGTGAAATCTATATTTTTATTGTACCAATGCTACAAAATGGACATCACTGCTTTAATTCTTAAAGGGATTCCATAGTGCCAGTAAAACAAAGCCGTTATCCTGGCACTATGGAATCCTTCAGTGTCCCCAACCCTCGTGCCCTCCCCTCCTGTGGCATACCTCGTATTATTGTTCCAGGAGATAGTTACCTGCAATATGCTTAATTTAAACACAATTAATTTGATTGTTCAGTTTCAGTCACTACTGTGGCAGTGGCGGATCCAGAGCCTGATCTCGGGAGGGGCACTTGTAGATTATTTAAAAAAATAATCCAGGCACAATAACCACTACAGCTTAGTGTAGTAGTTATGGTGCCGTAGTTTGCCAACTTACCTGGGGTCTGCTGGGATATAGGGCATAGGAGCAGTGGTATGTGTGAGGGGTGAAGTGTGTGTGTGAGTGCGTGAGGGTGGCAGTGTATGTCAGGGTCGCAGTGTGTGTGTTAGGGGGCAGTGTATGTGTGGGGCAGTGTGTGTGTGAGAGAGAGCTGCAATGTGTGTGTGAGCGGTGCAGTGTGTATGTGAGGGGGATAGTGTGTGTAAGAGTTGCAGTGTGTGTATGAGGCTTGCAGTGTATGTGTGTTTGGGGCAGTGTGTGTATGGGGGCACTGTATGTGTATGGGGGCACTGTATGTGTGTGTGGGGGCAGTGTGTTTATGGGGGGCAATGTGTGTAGGGGGGCAGTGTACGTGTGTATGGGGGCAATGTGTGTTTGGGTGGCAGTGTGTGTATGGGGTGGCAGTGTGTGTATGGGGGGTACTGTATGTGTGTGGGGCAGTGTGTGTATGGGGGGTCGTGTGTGTGAGGGGCAATGTGTGTATGGGGGGCAGCAGTTTGTGTGGGGCACTGTATGTGTCTGTGGGGCAAAGTGTGTATGGGGGGCCGTGTTTGTGGGGCAGTAGTTTGTGGGGCAGTGTGTGCATGGGGAGGAAGGAGGCTTTTTAATAATGTATTTTTATTAATGTAATAAAATAAATATATTTATGTCCCCCCTCCCTTCTTACCTTTACTGAGGGAGGAGGGGGGGACATTTCTCGATTCCTGGTGGTCCATGGGGAATCCCTGGTGGTCCCAGTGGTGGTCCCAGTGGTTAGAGTGAACTCTAGCCCGTAGCTCCAGGGCTACAGTTCACTCTCGCGAGATCTGGAGCGTTGCCGTGGTAACCATGGCAATGCTCCGTGCTCGCGAGAGTAGGACCCGAAGGAGCTCCAGTCCTCTCTCCCTCCCCTGCCTGCTGCCAGCAATGTGCCTGCGGACCGGGGAGGGAGATCTCTGATTACAGGGCTAGCACTTTGACAATGCCAGCCCTGCATTAGCCGGCAAGGGAGAATCTCAGAGGGGGGCCATTGCTGTGCTTATGATGTGATGGTTAACCCTCTGAGGGTATTTGTTTTGTTTTTCTTTTCTATGAATATCTTGATATCCTTTCTTTGTTGTCTGATGAATAAAAGAAAGACATAAACCTAATATTTTCCTTTGTGTCCTTAATAACATCATGACTTTGTGTCATGTAATTTGTAAACTCTGATAATTATCGATAAAATGAAGCTTATATTTATTGGTACCTACAACAAATGCAATACATACATACAGACTGGTGAATACGCACACACCGACTGCTGAATACACGCACACCGACTGCTGAGTACACACACAGATTGCTGAGTACACACAGGCAGATTGCAAAATACATAGATAGTCCACTAAATACACACACACACACACACACACACACACAAAGAGACTGCTGAACACACACACACACAAACTGCTAAACACACACAGACCGCAGTTAGGGGTGCAGTGTGTGTATGCATGTGTGTGTGTGTGGGGGGGGGGGGGGAGGAGGCCCGGTTAAGAGCTCAGTGGGCCTGGTGCTGACAATTATGATTGGCCTAATTACAAAATCTTATTGACCAAAAACACTAAAACAGTCCTACCTCCTAAGCATCATGTATCTGATGGAGATGGTGCTGGAGGGAAACTCATAAGACGCAGAACACACATACCCTGTGCTAATCTCACGCTTTCATCTTTCAAGTAAACCCGTACCCCCTAACAGCAGTGTCCAGTAAAGCAGGAAGTCTATGGATGGGGTAAAAGGGTGGGCCACAGACACAAATCACATAACCAGAACTGCCAAAAGGTGCAAACATACACAAACATGGGGGCATATCTGTGTCCCCATGTATCCCAGTGTCCCCATGTCACTAGGACACTAGGGGACATTGAGAGACATTGGGACACTGAGATACTAGGGAACACTGGGAGACCTGGGGACACTGAGACTCTTGGGGACACTGGGAGACATGGAGACATGGGAACACTGGGTGACTTTGAGACATGAGGGGACACTGGGAGACATGGGGCACTGAGACACTGTGATACATAGGGGACACTGAAGACTTGATAAAGACCTGGGTACCGGTCAAAATGTTGCGGTGTCCAATAAACCTGCTTAAATCTATCACAGTGAGTGCCTGAGATTTTTTTCTTTTATCCTAGGGGACACTGAGACACTAGAAGACATGGGGACACTGGGAGATATTGGGACACTGAGACACTGGGAGACTAGGGGACTTTGGGAGACTAGGAAACACTGAGACACTAGGGACACTGGCACACTACGGACATTGAGAGACACCAGGGACACTGGAAGACATTGGGATACTGAGATATTAGGGACACTGGCTGGAAGACATGGAGACACCCCATGTCTCCCTGTGTCTCTCAGTGTCCCCATGTCTCTGTGTCCTCTAGTGTTTCAGTGTCCCCATGTCACCCAGTGTCCCCTAGTGTTTGTTTCCCCATGTCTCCCAGTGTCCCTTAGAGTGTGTGTCCCTGTGTCTCAAAGTGTTCCGATGTCACTAGGACACTAGGGGACACTTAGAGACATTGGGACACTGAGACACTGGGAGAGACTAGGGGACTTTGGGAGACTAGGAGACTCTGGGAGACTAGAGACACAGACACTAGGGACACTGAGAGACACCAGGGACACTGAGAGACATGGGGATACTGAGAGACATGGGGATACTGAGACATGAGGCTGGGAGACATGGGAACACTGAGAGACTAGGGGCCATGGAAGACATGGGGTCACTGTGTGCCTAGTGTCTCAGGGTCCCCATGTTCCCCAGTGTCCCCATGTCTCGCTGGCTCGGAGCTGCTGTTTGGACTCTCTGTGCAGAGCTGCTCCCCCGTGGATCAGTGTGTAGAGAGAGGCAGGGAGGGAGATGCTGTAACTTCTTATCCCTGTCTCTCTCCGCACAAACAGCGACCCCTACTGGCCGGCGCTGGTATTGCAGAATAATCTCTGTTTATACGGAGACAGACATTTGTATTGCCAGTATTACTGCAATACCGGCACCAGATAGGCAGCCTCAAATACCTAAGAAATACCTGGCAACCATAAGAAATACATGAGAAATACCTGGCAACCCTAAGAGTAGTGTGTAAAAAAAAATATATATATATATATATATTTTTTTTTAAATCAATGGGCCTATTCCTTGGGCCTGGGCCTCCATCAGCCCTTATGTTAATCCGGCCCTGGGGGGGTGCAGTATATGTGTGGTGCTGTGTGTGTGACAGGTGCTGTGTGTGTGAGGGGTACTGTGTGTGAGGGGTGCTGTAAGTGTGAGGGGTGAAAATGCTGTGTGTGTGACAGGTGCTGTGTGTGAGGGGTGCTTTGTGTGTGACAGGTGCTGTGTGTGTGAGGGGTACTGTGTGTGTGAGGGGTGCTGTAAGTGTGAGGGATGCTGAGTGTGTGTGTGAGGGGTGCTGTGTGGGTGTGTGAGGTGCTGTGAGTGAGGGGTGCTGTGTGTGTGTGAGAGGCGCTGTGTGTGTGTTGTAGACTGTGGGGGGTGCATGGAGCACATGTTTTCTTGTTTGTTTGCTTTTAAATATTAAATCTACATTAATAAAACCTGCATCTGCCCTCCCCCCAAAACCTTTCTTCTTACCTTTAATGAAGGGGGTGGGGATGAATACTGCCAACCCTGGTGGTCCGGTGGCTGCAGGCTGTCTCCTGTCCTTCCGAGCTGAGTGCTGTGTGGAGCGTTGCTATGGCAATGTGCCACAACACTCCACACAGCCTGCTTGCGGGAAGAGCAATCTCTTCCCAGGCCCCTCCTCCTGCCTCTGGGTCCTCCCACCGTCTCTCCCCTCTATCAAAGGGCCTTTGGGCCGGTGTGGGAGATCTTTGATCTCCCCACCGGCCCAACAGGGCCCACGGCAAGAGAGCAGGGCCGGCAGGGGAAATCAAAGGATCTCCCCTGTCGGTCTGGGCATGCTGGGCAGCGCGGTGGGGCCCCCGGGCAACTGCCAAGCATTCACATGGGAAAAGACGGCCCTGTGTAGGGTTAAGGGGCATGGGGCATTGCACCCAGACCACTTTAATGAGCTGAAGTGGTCTGGGTGCCTACAATGTCCCTTTAAATCTACTTCAAGTCATCTGCGATCATATCCCAGGATGACATGGTGGTATCCACTAAAATGGTTGCCTTTTGGTAGTATCCTATCATGAAAAGGGGTGCTTGGATTTAGTAGGAGGCAAATATAGCAAGCACTACAATTCTATTCAACTTGTTTTTTGGTAGCTGCCAAATACAGCATTAGGAAAAGCAAGGGAGGTTTCTTCTCCATAATCCATAAATTAGCAAACCTGATCATTGAAAGCTAAATGCTTCAGATCATCTGTAATAATACTCTAAAAACTATGTTTAAGCTATTGTAAGAATTCACCTTGAAATATAATCCCTGGATCACGATGTAATACCTTGTAATGCGCTTCACTCTGCAATTAACAGAAAACTTCCTGTCATGTTCATATATACATATAATAATTATTACAAAAATCCCTCCCTTTGTTCTTCTTTGTTTCTGACACACTTTTATCCTTTTGCAAGTTTAACAATGGGCTTTTTCTTTGACGGACATATTGTATAATTTTTCATTACAAGTGGCTCATTTCCCACAAATTCCCCATTATTACCCATTTATTTAAAAACAAAGATTTGTTTTAAAAAAACAAAAAAATACCTTTTAGTGGTTGTTGTGCAAAGAATTTATTGGTTAAATTACCTAGGTTCACCTGGAGAAATATGCATCAAGGCCCTTTAAAGAGACACTCCACTACCTAAATACAAACTAAATTAGATCACCTTTTAGTAGATGTAGCCCAAATGAAAACATGCATTTAATTATGGATTTATTCTTTGGTAGTATATTTAAAAACAGCTTGCAAAAGCTGTAGTTCTCTTGTCTGCAGGCTTTGCAAGCCCTGCCTTTCTAACTATGCTCAGACTTTCTGTGGCTGTCCAATCACAGACTTCCCAATGCAGCTCAATGTGAAGGCTTTACAAGGCAGGAGCGCTGACCACTTGATGCCACACTGAGCTAACCAAACCAGGAAGTAGCAGGGCCAGTTGTCTGTTTGAAAACCAGGGGATGTAACCAGGTTAATTTATAAAAGTCTAAATTTCTATTGAAATCTGCACTTTTTAAAAAAAAAAAAAAAAAAAAAAAAAAGGAGGGTGAATGCTCCACACTTAAAGGAACACTATAGGGTCAGGAATATATATTATTGACTCTATAGTGTTAAAAAAAAAGTCCTGTTAGCCCCCCAGACCTTCAATAAAAGCTCATAAATATTGCCTTTATTCCAGCGCTGTGCGGGACTGTCGGCACTGTCTCCACTCTCGATCCACCTCCATGGCTGAAATCATCAGAATGGACGATCTTAGTAAATCCAATGCTTTCCTGTAGGAAAGCATTGGATTGGCTAAAATAATCAATTCTGATAATCTCAACCAAGGGGGCGGGATGAGAGGATGGGGCTCAACACCCCATTGGCCAATCAGCATCTACTCATAAAGCTGCATTGAATCAATGCATCTCTATGGGGAAAGTTCAGTGTCTCAATGCAGAGTATGGAGTCGTTGAACGTCAGTGCCGCACTGACCCAGGAAGCACCTCTAGTGGCCATCTGAGTGACTGCCACCGGAGGTATCCCAATAGGCATCAATGTAAACATTGCCTTTTTCTCTGAAACGCAGTGCAGCTCATGAGCCACAGTTTGGCCATGTGTGGTATATACGCAGACTTTGAATTTTTAAATACATGCACTTGCTTTTTCTTTTGTGATCCTTCTAACAAGTGCTATTTACAGAACCCTTGTTGGCAAGAATGAGGTTATCGCACGACCATTTTACTGTGCACCTAGTTAGCAGTATAGGAGCTAAATGCCTCAGTAAAAATAGAAAGTGAATAGCTAGTAGCTTTGAAAATGTTAACAAGCTTAGATAGTAGCTTTGTTGTAATACCAACGTTTAAATCTAGCTGTTTAAAGGGTTAAACATCCTAATGAAAGAGGCATTTGATTGGAGAACATTAGTGACACCTTGTAGTGATATAAGGTCACCATACAGGTACTGTAATTGGACACCTCTCACAACTGCTTATAGTCTACACACCAGCAAACATTCCTAAGATCAGGTTAGACCTGAAATGCAACTTGAAAAATCTATGATCACAAAGATAGAGATCAGGTCTGAAAGTGGACTGTAGCCAACAATTTCCCATTTTGTTCATTATCTGTATTCTATATTAAAAAAAATGACAACTTATTTTTCTTTTTTGTTATTTGTTTAATTTTATATTTAATTTTTCCTTATATCTAACAGATAGGTTTGAAATATAGAAAAATAGTTTCCTGATTAAAAGACCACTATAGTGCCAGGAAAACAAACACCCTCAGGGTCCCACTCCCGCCGGGCTGAAGGGGGAGGAAGGGGTTAATCACTTACCTTTCTCCAGCGCCGGGGAAATCTCCTCCCTCTTCTGACATCAGCGCGCATTCAATCAGTCCATAGGAAAGCATAGGAAAGGATGTAAGCGGCTTCTCACTGTGATTTTCACAGTGAGAATCGCGGAAGCGCCTCTAGCGGCTGTCAATAAGACAGCCACTAGAGGCTGGATCAACCCATATGTAAACAGAGCAGTTTCTCTGAAATGTTTACAGCAGCAGGGTTAACCCTAGATGGACCTGGCACCCAGACCACTTAAAGGACCACTCTAGGCACCCAGACCACTTCAGCTTAATGAAGTGGTCTGGGTGCCAGGTCCTTCTAGGGTTAACCCATTTTTTCAGAAACAGCAGTTTCAGAGAAACTGCTATGTTTATGAATGGGTTAAGCCTTCCCCCTATATCCTCTAGTGGCTGTCTCATTGACAGCCGCTAGAGGCGCTTGCGTGCTTCTCACTGTGATTTTCACAGTGAGAGCACGCCAGCGTCCATAGGAAAGCATTGTGAATGCTTTCCTATGTGACCGGCTGAATGCGCGCGCAGCTCTTGACGCGCGTGCGCATTCAGCCGACGGGGCGGAGAAGAGGAGGATCGGAGGAGGAGAGCAGGAGGAGATCTCTCCGCCCAGCGCTGGAAAAAGGTAAGTTTTTACCCCTTTCCCCTTTCCAGAGCCGGGCGGGAGGGGGTCCCTGAGGGTGGGGGCACCCTCAGGGCACTCTAGTGCCAGGAAAACGAGTATGCTTTCCTGGCACTAGAGTGGTCCTTTAATTGAGCTGAAGTGGTCTGGGTGCCTATAGTGGTCCTTTAAGCCATGGCACCATTGACTTATGAGGCAGCTCCTCGCCTCATGGCAGGAAGGACAGAAAATAGAACTGTGAAATGACTATAACTAGTGCTGCGTACTCCGATTCAGGCAGTCTGTGTCACTAACTCTGATCCTGTAGTCTACTCCATAATGTAAGCCTTCAACCACTTACCTTACCGGTCCGCATGTGTACCGGCGCCATGAGGTCAGAAGAGCTCAACACACACATACCTTTTGGGGGTGTGGATATGATAATTGTGGCGAAACCAGCTTCGCCACTGTGATCTGGAGAGGCCTGGTTGCTAGCCTCCTGCCCGCTGACTATGGCCCCTGGACATGTTGCACTTTAAAAACTATATTTGGGCATGTAATAGTTTATATTGCTGCTACTGGCCCTTTAAAATCAGCGATGGACATTTTGGGACTAGTGTCCCTTTAAGACTGTGAAGCATATTCTATTGTACTGCCTGTATATTGTATATGTATTCATGTGTTAAGTTTAACCTGGGTGATATGTATGCAGCATTCACTGATTGTTCGGTAGAATCACTCCATTCATTATATTGAGTGAAACTACCGAACAACCAGACCACCCAGGAATAAGTGTGCCTCCAATTACAGTTTGCAACAATGTTGCAAACAGGTAATTGGCAATCCGTGTAATGTATTCTTTGTCCTCTGGGTGGCCGCCATTCGGGAAACAAACACGTGGCGGCGGCGGCGGCCATCTTAAACTACCGAACAGCGGTGTTTTGCCGTCGAGTGTCTGGAACTGAAATCGGACACTTGACTAGGCAAACACCGCTGAGACCTCCAGACTTCCAGGATTTCGTATAGAAACTAACGAATGACCCGCCGTTCGGTAGAAAGAAACATACGAACTAGGGGATTCATGCGAATCCCCCTTAGTCTCTATAACCCAAGTAATTCGTCTGTTTCATTCACTTGTTTGTGACCGACCGCAGGGCCAAAAATGCATGGAACTGTTTTCGGATACTTTACCCATGCGGTCGGTCAAATCTTTGGAACCTCATATCTCCCGAACCATTCATCCGAATGACCTGATTCTTGAATATGTTGTCCCCCTGAATAAGGGCTATCAGGGGATACCTGTTTTGGAGGTGTAGCATATGTATTTGGGGTACATCCAGGAATTGGGGAAAAAGGTGTACGGTATAATTATGTTAAGTGCTAATCTAAGGGGAGGAAATGTGTGGGAGGTACATCCATGTGATTGGTTAAATTCATCCTCCCCCTGGGAGTGTCCTGTATGTACTTGGTTGTAATAAAAGCCAGACTGGGTGTCCCAGTCCAGAGTTCTTGCTTAACCCTCAAAGCGATGTGTCGTCTCGGTCTTTGGGGGAATGGGATTGTATGCTGACTGCCAAGAGTGTAAGCCGATGTCTGCTTTTCTTGTTCAGCTGTTCCAGTGTTCGTGTGGTTCCAGTCGGGAGAATGGTGTTTGCAGTAGCTGCCTGTGCATCTGGAAAGGGGATTATCGCCTAAACTGGGTTTTATCCTCTTGTAAGTGAAACGGTCCGTTACAATAATCACGCCCCCAATCATATAAAAGCCCAGTCTGCCCTGTTGTGGTTCCTAATGTGTCTTGTGTCTCTTGTGTCCTCTCAGCATGTTCCTGTTTCCTTTTGATAGTTGTGGTTTTGAACCCGGCTTGCCAGGGCCAGATTAAGAGCCCAGTGGGCCTGGTGCTGACAATTATGATGGGCCTAATTACAGAATCATATCGACCAAAACCAGTAAAACAATCCCAAGCGTCATGTATCTGATGGAGATGGTGCTGGAGAGAAAGAAAAAAAGCAGCTATAAGAAAACACATACTCTATGCTAATCTCTCACTAATTTATGTTTTCATCTTTCAAGTAAATCCATATCCCCTAACAACAGTGTCCAGTCAAGCAGGAAGTCAATGGATCTGTGTGTCTGTATGTGTGTCGGTGTATCTATAATAAGTCAGTGTGTGTACCTTTGTATCTGCATGTATGCCAGTGTTTGTATGTGTGTGTTAGTGTATCTGTCCCTGCTGGGGGGCCCAAGACAGCTGCTCCGTTTGCCCTCTGCCCGCAAACTATGGGGCCCATCGGGTGGCCCATGCACTTAGGGCCACCCGGTGGGCCTATGTCAGCAGGGGCCCGGTCGGGCGCTGTGGCGCTTTAACAGCGCGACCGGGCCCTTGCCTGAAGGTAATGATTCTACTCACCAGAAAAAATTCAATAAGCTGCAGTTGTTATGGTGACTATAGTGTCCATTCAACTATATTCACAGGGCCGTCTTTAATTTTGATTGGACCCTGGGCAAGCATTTACTTGGGCCCCCCTGACTACATATAGATACGCACAAATACACTACCTGACACACACACGCAGATACACACTGACCGCATATAGATACACACAAGAACATACAGATACACACAGACTACATATAGATACACTAACACACACATACAAACACTGGCATACATGCAGATACAAAGGTACACACACTGACTTATTATAGATACACCGACACACATACAGACACACAGATACACAACCTGACACACATGCAGATATACAGATACAAACACTGACACATACAGATATATACACAAACACAAATGGACAACATACAGATACAGAGACACATTCTGACAGACGTACTGACACAGACAGCCATACTGAAACACACATACACAAAGACATACTGAACAACACAGACACTTACAGACTCACAAACACAGACATACAGATACACTGACAGACATACTGGCACATATACACACAGACAGATGGACATACTGAAACACACATACACTGACAGACATATTGACAAACAAAGACATACAGAACCACACGGACACTGACAGACTCACACATAGACATACAGACATTCTGGCACACATACAGACACACATACTGAAACACACATACAGACATACTGACAGACTCACACACACACAGACATACTGACACTGACAGACACACACACACACACAGACATACTGACACACTGACAGACTCTCTCTCACACACACACACACAGACATACTGACACACTGACAGACATACACACATACACTGACAGACACACACACATACACTGACAGACTCTCACACACAGACATACTGACACACTGACAGACACACACACACACATACACACACACACTGACACTCACACAGAGACATACTGACACACTCACACACAGACATACTGACACTCACACACAGACATACTGACACACTCACACACAGACATACTGACACACTCACACACAGACATACTGACAGACACACACACACACACACATACTGACACACTGACAGACTCTCACACACACAGACATACTGACACACTCACACACAGACACACTGACAGACACACACACACACAGACATACTGACACACTGACAGACATACACACACACAGACACACTGACAGACTCTCACACACACAGACATACTGACACACTCACACACAGACACACTGACACACTCACACACAGACACACTGACAGACACACACACACACACACAGACATACTGACACACTGACAGACATACACACATGCTGGCACACTAACACATACACACACTCAGACACCCATGCAAACTTTCATAACCACCCTCCAGTTTCTTACCTTTTCCTGGAGGGTGGCTTCCCTGGGGTCCAGTGGGCTGGCTGGGGTGGCTGGGAGTTAAGCTCTCCCGGCCTGGCCCCCTCCGGAACAGCTTTTTCCTCCTGCGCAGCTCCTGTTTCTGTGGGAGGAAGTGTCACTTCCTCCCAGTCACTGCCGGAAAAGCAAGGGCCCGGTCGCGCTGTTAAAGCGCCACAGCGCCCGACCGGGCCCCTGCTGACATAGGCCCACCGGGTGGCCCTAAGTGCATGGGCCACCCGATGGGCCCCATAGTTTGCGGGCAGAGGGCAAACGGAGCAGCTGTCTTGGGCCCCCCGGCAGGGACAGATACACTAACACACACATACAAACACTGGCATACATGCAGATACAAAGGTACACACACTGACTTATTATAGATACACCGACACACATACAGACACACAGATCCATTGACTTCCTGCTTGACTGGACACTGTTAGGGGATATGGATTTACTTGAAAGATGAAAACATAAATTAGTGAGAGATTAGCATAGAGTATGTGTTTAATTCTGCTGTATAGATGGATACTATACACTGGGAGACTAGGGGTCACTGGGAGACTAGGGGTCACTGGGAGACTAGGGACACTGTGTCCCCATGTGTCTGTGTCATAATGTCTCCCAATGTCCTTTAGTGTCTCAGTGTCTGCCATAATGTCTCCCAGTGTCCCTTAGTGCCTCAGTGTATGTCTCCTTGCAGCCTTTCCCCCCATTCCTTACTTCGCTGAGCTGTAGGCTGTCTCTGCAGGGTGGGAGCTGCTGTCTGGACTCTCTGTAGCTGCACCCCTGCAGATCAGTGAGTTAAGATAGGCACGGAGGGATATGCTGGAACTTCCTATCCCTGCCGGTCTCCACATACAGTGACCCCTACTGGCCAGTGCTGGTATTGCATAGTAATCTCTTGTTTATACTGAGAAAAATACCAGCATTTGTATTGCCAGTATCACTGCAATATTGGCACCAGCCAGGCAGCCTCAAATACTGGCTGTTCCGATAAAATAAAAGAAAGGTGGAATCCCTAAGAGAGAGAGAGAGAGAGAGGGGGGGGGGGGGGGGAGGGGGGGGGGGGTGGTGTGTGTGTGTGTGTGTGTGTGTGTGTGTGTGTAAAAAAAAAAAAAATCTTTTTTTTAAATCAATGGGCCTATTCCATGGGTCTGGGCCTGGAGCTGCAGCTCCATCAGCCCCTATGTTAATCCGGCCCTGCGGCTTGCTCTGGACTATTCTGATTTCTGGTTTCCCTGACTCGGCTTTGTTCCTTGCTATTGTGTATTTCTGGCTTCCCTTGACCTTGGCTCATTTCTGGCGTTTTTTTATAGTTTCTATTTTATCTGGCTATTCTAAGGACCGGCTTAGGGACTTTCTTTCTGTCTCTATTATACTGGTGATTTTCACTCTGCGTATTGGGTAAAAACTTTACACAGAGAGCTCCATGTTGTACTCTCTTAATGACGTCTCAGGAACTGAAGAGGAGGAGACAGAAGAAGATGTGATGCCCGCGAAGAACAGGTTCAGGTGACGTTGCTGGCAGGGGGCTTTGCAAATTCAGCTCATGGGAATATAGTTTATATAAATGAAACCTAGATTGAGTGCACAGTGCAGTAATAGAGTGGGCTGCACAAAAGATATTTAAGAGCAGTATTGCGATGTGATAGCACTAACAAAGGAAGCCCATTTACTTTAATGGAATGCATTTCAGGATAGTTCTCTCAATTTATTTTTTTATATATTGATTTAGATTTTTGTTTGGAATAAAACTTGGATTGCTTTCAAGTATAATCTTTGTAGTT
The DNA here is from genome assembly GCF_036172605.1 of Pelobates fuscus. Classification (NCBI taxonomy): domain Eukaryota; kingdom Metazoa; phylum Chordata; class Amphibia; order Anura; family Pelobatidae; genus Pelobates; species Pelobates fuscus. Next base: position 109,900,023 of record NC_086319.1, on the reverse strand, counting down.
GGCAATTTTTGACTACAGATCGTGGAAGGGGAGGTGCCGACCAGGGCCGGATTTAGATGAAAAGAGGCCCTAGGCTATTCCACTTATGAGGCCCTTTCACCTCCCAAGTTTGTAAATGACATGAGAGAATAAAATACATCATTACTGTGATATATATCAATATGTTAAATGAAACATGTTGTGATTGGTACTAACCTTTATAAAAAATGTGGCACGGATGATAAATTAAAAAAAAAAAAAAGTCGAGGTGATTGTGAGAGGGAGGGGGGTGATGAGGAGAGGGGGGTGATTGTGAGAGGGAGGGGGTAATGAGGAGAGGGGGGGTGATTGTGAGAGGGGGGGGTGATGAGGAGGGGGGTGATGAGGAGAGGGGGGGTGATGAGGAGAGGGGGGGTGACTGTAAGAGGGAGGGGGTGATTGTGAGAGGGAGGGGGTGACTAAAAATATGACCTTAACTCCCTGGTGGTCCAGTGGGGGCTGCCTGGTGGTCCGGTGGGGTCCCTGGTGGTCCGGAGGCCCTCATTTCCGGTCTGCAGCTCCGCAGAGCTGCAGACCATGGATCTCGCGAGACCCAGTCAGAGCGTTGCCGTGGTAACCCGCGGCAACGCTCTGATTGGGCAGTGCACGCGAGATCCATGGTCTGCAGCTCTGCACATTGCGGAGCTGCAGACCGCCGGTCTCAGCGATCGTGGCAGGAGGGGCATTGCAGTCTGCCCCGGGCACCCCCCTAGTAAGTGGCACCCAGGGCAGACCCCACCCCCCCCCCTTAGTACGCCACTGGTCATATCATATGCGTAGAATTTCTCCTTATTTTCGGTTCAGTGTTCACTGTTTTTAGAATAGTGCAATTTTAATTTTGCTAACAATTTGAATGTAGGCCCCTCTTGATCTTGAGGCCCTAGGCTGAAGCCTAGTTAGCCTATAGGAAAATCCGGCCCTGGTGCCGACCAACTTACACACTGTTAAAGTTAGCCAATATGCTTAGGCTGTGGTGCATTATCCAGTCTCATATTTGTGGATGTATTATTCCATATAATTCTCTTTCTAGTGAAAAGAAAGGGTCACACCACATAGACTCTGCTGCTGTAAAGGAACAGATCAGTTCATTTAGGATCTGGGCAATGTTCCCTCTAATTTTTAGCCGCTGGGGTGAGCAGTAATATTTTGTTGTGCAAACTTTTTTCCTCCTTGGTATTGTGTTAACACACACCTGAATGCTCCAGACCGGCAAACTACTAAAACTTCTGCTTTTATAGAGGTGGTCACACTTGCTGATGATCAACTAACCAAGGACATTTGATTAGCAGCACCGGTCTGTTACTTGGCCTCTTAAAGGGACACTATAGTCACCTGAACAACTTTAGCTTAATGAAGCAGTTTTGGTGTATAGAAAATGCCCCTGCAGCCTCACTGCTCAATCCTCTGCCATTTAGGAGTTAAATCCCTGTATGAACCCTAGTCACACCTCCCTGCATGTGACTTGCACAGCCTTCCATAAACACTTCCTGTAAAGAGAGCCCTATTTAGGCTTTCTTTATTGCAAGTTCTGTTTAACCCCTTAAGGACCAAACCTCTGGAATAAAAGGGAATCATGACATGTCACACATGTCATGTGTCCTTAAGGGGTTAATTAAGATTGTCTTATCCCCTGCTATGTTAATAGCTTGCTAGACCCTGCAAGAGCCTCCTGTATGTGATTCAAGTTCAATTTAGAGATACAATTATTTAAGGTAAATGACATCTGTTTGAAAGTGAAACCAGTTTTTTTTTCATGCTGGCTCTGTCAATCATAGCCAGAGGAGGTGTGGCTAGGGCTGCATAAACAGAAACAAAGTGACTTAATTCCTAAATGACAGTGAATTGAGCAGTGAAATTGCAGGGGGAATGATCTATACACTAAAACTGCTTTATTTAGCTGCTTTATTTATATAGGTGACTATAGTGTTCCTTTAATTCCTATGGAAGCAGTAAGGGTGTACTTAGATTTTACACATGGCTTCTCCATTTTGGCTTTATTTTTTCTTAAATAAGCCATGACCGTGTAATATGTCATGTGTTATTGTTCATCTGAGGTTGTAGTTACCTAATTTTAAGACCTCCTAAGGAAAAATATGATTGTTATTATGTCCTAATATATAAAACCATAGAATTCAAAGAGTGTATTTTCGTTTTACCATGACTGTACCTGCCTACAGGCCACATCACCTACATTTCAGATACCTCCAATTTTATTATGCTCACATCATATAACATTGCCTACATTTAATTCAGTTTACCTCCGTTTAAATTTTGGCAACATTTTATTATTTCCACATCGCCCACGTGCCACATACCCAAATTTGAATATGCTCACATCCATTCTATACCACATTGCCCACATTTACTTGACTGCTGACCCAACCAGTCCCAACCATCAACCCGTTGCCCCCCCAATAATACACGTGACACCTCATTCTTGTGGATAAGGGCAACGGCCACAGCTTTATTTAACTTAATTTTGCTCAGTCCAAATCTGCCAGCTGTTGGGTGTTTGCCCAACAGGCAGTTCTCACACACCTTCGGTACCATGAGCCGACAGCCAGCTCCTCGCCATCAGCTCCGTGCTGGCTGTCGTCTCCCCAATGTCCTTTCTTCCTCTGCGCTGTCCAGGGAAACCGCCAAGCTGTGACAACACAAAACAACAGCACGAGACACAAGCCACAACACCAGAAACAGGGAGGGGGGGTGGGAAAAAAGTCAGGAGCCCTCAACTGATCCTGCCGACTGGTAAGTCCCCTCCCTCTCCCCTTCCTTAAGAACCCCCCAATCTTAGCAACATTGTATCTACCTTGATCCATCCCACAATCTTGGGCAGCAGTTATGTTCCCCCTTCCTTATTATTCCAGGGGGAATCTTAAGCTGCATTGACTGATGTGAGTCGGTGCTGTGCTACCTTACACACACCACACGGCTCTGTGATTCTTGCCAACACACCAGCATCTCGCGAGAGCTTGGCAGAGTTTTACAGAGCTTTGTGATGTGCATAAGGGAGAACAGGCCATGTGTGACGGATCTCCTGTACTCCTACCGAGTACTTCCGCCCAGTCAGCTTCCTAGCCGCTTGCAGGGCCCTGGAACGCTCCAGCCACAGTAGCCGAAGCTTGACTATGGTCATTCTGGAGATTTTCCACCCAACCAGGCTGCAGCTCTCCTTCCATGATGATATCGTCCCCTCTGCCTCTTCCGCTGCAGCCCATCTTCCAGGAAGAGGGATGCATCCACATCTGCCTGCAATGTTATAGCTCATCTTTATAAAGAGACTGTCCCTAGGATCCCTACCAATCCAGACAGGACACAAGTTTCCAAAGGAACTGACATACAGGACTTTATTTTATTTGAGACTAGCCCATATGATGGTTACATAGACATTGCCGTGACAAACATAAAATTAAAATAACCAAAACCTGTCCCGAACTAAACAGGAAAATATAACAAAAACATTTTTATTTTTAAGGGGTGGGGAAGACAAAAAATCTTTACTGCCTGCAGAAACCACAATATGCAAATCTACCTGAATATGCAAATTACCCAACGTTGCGGATTGCTACCAACTCAGTAGCAATCCTCTGCAGTACAGAAGAGCAGGTAAAACCTTTAACAGTATACACACATTATAAACACCCTGCACCTATAATGGGCACAGGGTCACTGAGACAAAGGAGCCTTTTAGGAACCATTGTAAAGTGTCCTTCTGCTCCCAGTGATGGTGACTACCGTCACACCATGTGCTCCTGACTTGTCTGCAGACGAGGCATACAGTCTGAATGTGTTGTGTGCACTACAGGCATACCGGGAGTGCATGCACACACCTTAGAGGGAACAGTGTTTCTTTAAAATGTGAGTTGGTTATCTTACCACTTGAATATATAGATTACGGTAGTTTTTTCTTTATATATGCATTTTTATATTAAAATTGTACTATTATATATTCTTCTATTTTTTTCTGGGCTTTCCCCAAGATCCATAATTGGCATCTCGCATTATACACTGATTAATATGGAAATACTGAACAGAATTACATACTATATGACAGTTTTAATAGTCTTTGCCCATTTTATTCCAAATGGACAAAGAGGGGTATGGCTGGGGGTGAAGCCAGGGGGTGGAAAATAACGTTTAGTTTCTCACACTTTTTCAATTTTAATCATATTAAATTATGTTTAATATATAAATAGTTGATGTGAAAGGAAGGCCCCATTTCTCCTGAACCAAATGATATATACTAAGTGTGGGAGCACTTAATATAAAAGAGGTGAAATTCTAGGTTTTGTTTTGATCAGAACTTGTACAATTGCCTCGGTCCTTAAGGGGTTAAACCATAAGTATGATGGCTGCCATAAAGTCTACATGCATACAGTGAGTTTGAAATCATGCACACATATATAGATCTTGGCAATAATGTGAGAAACATCCGACATGCACTTTCTCATCGCTGCTATTTGTTCAGCTCATTAGGGAATTTGCCTCTGAACAGTTCAGAGAGTCTCCGTGCACTTTGCATTCCATAGCAGGGGTTACTAGCACCATTATTATTTTTCATCACCATAACAAAGAAACCAAAACTAGCATGTCGGAAGTGTATATATTATACATACATACATACCAGTTACACACTGAAATATGGAACTGAAATGGAAAATCCTGTTATGGCTGTTTAATGTTGTGATGTTAATATTGGAATAATAAAATAAATATATCTACATTTCTCAATGAACCAATTGCTTTAAAGCAGGGGTCCTCAAACTCCGGCCCCCCAGATGTTGCTGTACTACAACTCCCATGATTCTTTGAATTACATAGATAGACAGAGAATCATGTGAGTTGTAGTTCAGCAACATCTGGGGGACCGGAGTTTGAGGACCCCTGCCATAAAAGTGTGACAAAAGACTTCAATCTGCAGCAGAAAAATGGACAAAAAAAAACTAAACAAAAAACTTTAGGGACACTATAGTCACCTGAACAACTTTAGCTTAAAGGACCACTCTAGGCACCCAGACCACTTCAGCTTAATGAGGTGGTCTGGGTGCCAGGTCCTTCTAGGGTTAACCCATTTTTTCAGAAACAGCAGTTTCAGAGAAACTGCTATGTTTATGAATGGGTTAAGCCTTCCCCCTATATCCTCTAGTGGCTGTCTCATTGACAGCCGCTAGAGGCGCTTGCGTGCTTCTCACTGTGATTTTCACAGTGAGAGCACGCCAGCGTCCATAGGAAAGCATTATGAATGCTTTCCTATGTGACGGCTGAATGCGCGCGCAGCTCTTGCCGCGCGTGCGCATTCAGCCGACGGGGAGGAGAAGAGGCGGATCGGAGGAGGAGAGCAGGAGGAGAGCTCTCCGCCCAGCGCTGGAAAAAGGTAAGATTTAACCCCTTTCCCCTTTCCAGAGCCGGGCGGGAGGGGGTCCCTGAGGGTGGGGGCACCCTCAGGGCACTCTAGTGCCAGGAAAACGAGTATGTTTTCCTGGCACTAGAGTGGTCCTTTAATGAAGCAGTTTTGGTGTATAGAACATGCCCCTGCAGCCTCACTGCTCAATCCTCTGCCATTTAGGAGTTAAATCCCTTTGTTTATGAACCCTAGTCACACCTCCCTGCATGTGTCTTGCACAGCCTTCCATAAACACTTCCTGTGAAGAGAGCCCTAATTAGGCTTTCTTTATTGCAAGTTCTGTTTAATTAAGATTTTCTTACCCCCTGCTATGTTAATAGCTTGCTAGACCCTGCAAGAGCCTCCTGTATGTGATTCAAGTTCAATTTAGAGATTGAAATACAATTATTTAAGGTAAATTACATCTGTTTGAAAGTGAAACCAGTTTTATTTTCATGCAGGCTCTGTCAATCATAGCCAGGGGAGGTGTGGCTAGGGCTGCATAAACAGAAACAAAGTGATTTAACAGTGAAATTGCAGGGGAATGATCTATACACGAAAACTGCTTTATTTAAGTAATTTAGGTGACTATAGTGTTCCTTTAAGCATGGGAAGGCAACCTTCTACACTCCAGATGCTGTGGACTACATCTGCCCTGATGCTTTGCCAGCATTATAGGAGACATAGTCCGCCACATCTGGAGTGCCGAAGGTTGCCTACCTCTGCTCTGTAGAAACCATCAGGAACTCTGACTCCCACCAGCCTGAGCCACCACTGGACCCCAGGGAAAGTCACCCTCCTGCACCTAAAAGGTAGGAAACAGGAGGGTGACTTAAATATTATGTGTGTGTGTTTTTATGTCTGTGTCTGTCTGTCTATATGTATGCATGTCTGTCTGTCTGTCTATATGCATGCATGTCTGTCTGTCTATATGTATGCATGTCTGTCTGTCTATATGTATGCATGTCTGTCTGTCTGTCTATATGTATGCATGTCTGTCTGTCTATATATCTGTCTGTCTGTCTGTCTATATGTCTCTATATATCTGTCTGTCTGTCTGTATAGGGCCGGACTGGGAAAAAAATTATGCCCTGGCATTTTTTTCAATCAGAGCGGCACCCTAAGAAGGGGGCAGGGCCCAGAGAGGGTGTGTTTTGTCATCACTAATGACAAGCACGCCCCCTCTCAAAGTGCGCATGTTGGTTCAATGCGCAGAGCCCCTGTATTCGTTCTGCGCAGCGCAAGCAAATTTAATAACATGCTTGCGCTGAGTTTGCTTTTAAATTGTCTCTGGGGTCTCCACAAGTGGGATACCAGAGGAGAAAAGGGCTAGGAAAGTGTATGGTGCATGTGTTTGGAGCCTGCTTGTGGGATTGCGTCTGTGTAGAGTGTGGTGTGGTATTGTGTAAATAGGTCAATTTCATTTGTGTTTGTGGTGTAATATGTGTGGCTAGGGGCTGTAGAGATTGTGTATAGGGGGTATAATGTTATAGGGGATGTAGCGAGTGTGTGCATACGCGCTGTAGTGTGTGTGTGTATAGGCAGGGCCGCCATCAGGGCAATGGGCCCCACGTGTATCAGCTTAACTGCCGCCGGTGCATCTGCACCGGGGCCGCCCGGGCCCCACGTGTATCAGCTTAACTGCCGCCGGTGCATTTGCACCGGGGCCCACACGCTGATGGGCATTTAGGGCCAAGCATTTAGGGCCACCCAATGGGCCAGATTATCTTCAGGGGCCCGGTTAGCGCTGTAATAGCGCGACCGGGCCCCTTTTAAAAAAATGCAGCCGGAAAGCAAGTGCTGCTGGGAGTGAGTGACGTCCGGTCACTTCCTCCCTGTTTACTCCGCGCGGGAAGGAGGAGAGAAAGGCCGCGAGGAGAGGCAGCCGACGCACATCATCCCCAGCCATCCTCCTGCGACGAAATGGTAAGGAAGAGAGGAGGGTGGCTGAAAATGAGGTGTGTGTATGTATGCATGCCAGTGTATGTATGCCAGTTTATGTATGTATGTATGTATGCCAGTGTATGTATGCCTATGCATGTATGCCAGTGTATGTATGCATGTATGCCAGTGTATGTATGCATGCCAGTGTATGTATGTATGCCAGTGTGCCAGTGTATGTATACCAGTGTGTGTATGCCACTGTGTGTGTGTGTGTATGTATGCCACTGTGTGTGTGTGTGTGTGTGTATATATATGTATATGAATGTTTGCCAGTATGTATGTCTGCATGTATATGTGTATGTCTGTTTCAGTATTTTTATATGTTAGTGTGTGTATTCCTGTGGACGGGATTTGGAGGCGGGCCCTGTGGGCGGGCTTGAAGGGGGGCCCAGACCTTGAGCTGTGTTAGGGGCCCCCAAATTTCTGATGGCGTCCCTGTGTATAGGTGACGTAGTGTGTGTTTAGAGAATGTTGTATGTGTTTGCTGACAAGGAATGTAGTGTGTGTGTAGGTGGTGCAGTGTGTCTGTGTAGGAGATCTAGTGTGTAAAGGACCCAGAGTGTGTATAGGAGATTGTGTGTGTGTATAGAGGATTAAGAGTGCATATAGGGTGTGTGGGAGTGTGATATGTGTCTGAGGGTGCTGTGTGTGTCTGAGGGTGCTGTGTGTGTCTGAGGGTGCTGTGTGTGTCTGAGGGTGCTGTGTGTGTCTGGGGGTGCTGTGTGTGTCTGGGGGTGCTGTGTGAGAGGATGCTGTGTGTGTCTGGGGGTGCTGTGTGAGTGTGAATGTATTTTTTTTAAAATATATTTTTTTATTAATAATTAAAAAAAAAAAAGTTATATCCCCCTCCCTCGCTTCTTACCTTTAGCCTGGGGGTCCAGTGGTGACAGTTAACTCTAACCCGCAGGCTAGAGTTCACTCTCGCGAGATCTGAGCGTTGCCGCGGTTGCTCAGACCTCGCGAGAGGACCCGGCGGAGCTGTTGGCTAGAGCTCAGCCGGTCCTCTCCTGCCTCCCTATCTCCCCTGCCGGCCTCGGCCATCGCGGCCCACCAGGTATTTGCCCGATGGCCAGTCCGGGCCTGTGTATGTCGGTAGGGGAGCCCATGGATCATCAGTTTCGCACCAGGGCACCATGGGTTGTGTGTACACCACTGAACACTACTTTATATGCCAATACTTGTTTAACATCCACAATATATGATTTTATAACAAGACAGGAGGCTCGTTTTATGCATTAACTTTCTTTACTTCACTCCAGCAGCAAAGACATTTTTTCAATAAAGTTTAGTGAATAAAAAAAAAAAGGTAAAACAACAGAGTAACTGAAATGGAACGTTGGTAGCCAATCAGCATCCAGCATAGTCCATATAGTGAATGATCCCCAAATATTCTTCCTCTTTCTTTGCTGCTCCAGTAGAGATAAGTATCATATATATTCACTTATGCTACGGTTTTCTTTTTTTTTGTAATTCTTTATTTTATTTGTGCAGGTGAGTACAAAATCATTGTCTGGACGCCACAACAGCGTACATATATGCATAGCTATACAGATTAGGTAGTGGCATGCGTGTCTTGCACATTTTTAACAAATATAATAAAATTCAAACATTATGAGTCTATAGGTGAAATGTTAAACATATTCAATCAAGCTTAACGATACGGTGAAAAATAGGTTGTTACATGTTTTTGTTGCAAGAATATAATGTTATACATGTTATTTCTAATATAGGCTTTTATATTCAGTCACTCGCTTTTCTTTATGTTTTCAACGGATATAATAAAGTTGAACGTTATGAGTCTATAGGTTAAATGTAAACATATTCAATCAGGCTGAACTTTACGGTGAAAAATAGACTGTTGGATGCGTTGTTACATGACTATAATATTATTCATGTGTTTCCCAGTATAGGCTATTATATTCAATCACTCGCTTTTCTTTACAGTGTTAACGATTATAACAGAGGTTAACGTAGTGAGTCTAGAGGTTAAATATCCAACCTACTCAATCAAGCTCAACGTTACAATGAAAAAATAGACTGTTGCTTGCTTTTGTATCTATATTATTCACGGTGTTCCCATTATAGGCTATTATATCCAATCACTCGCCTTGCTTTAGATTTGTTTCAAGCCTAGCTATAGCAATACCCCATGAGGAGATACATACATCCCGGTATCTAGGGTTTTCAAAAAAGACAAAGGAACGAGCTGGGTAAATGCAGCAGGAAATACGTGGTGCATGAGAGTATGGTGCGCTTCGTTTAGGCGCTATCATGCACTGCAGATTATATGAAACAAAATAAAATAACATAATAAACGGTAAGTACTGTCAAAAAATTTACATGCCTCTTCCCCCGGGCCCCCTTTCACTGCTGACAGTAAGACATGGTGGGGAGTTGCCCGAGGGTGTAGGAGTAATGGTATCAACAGAGGAAGTAAAAGTAAAAATAAAAATAACAATGAAAGTGAGTGCAATCAAATAGGTTAAAAACGAATGCTTGGTCACCAATGAGTGATATCTTGTGCTATTAGATCAGGCTGAACTGGAGTTATGAGTAGTGTGAACCCCGCGGCCCATGCGTGGCAGTCTAGGGGGGTAGTCATACTAGATGCTATCAACATTTATACTAACTGTGGGTCACTCACATACAGACTACTAAATATTGGTAGCTACAGTAGGGAGTCCATTTCTAAGTCCAGTGAGCCTTCAGCCGTGCACCGCCAGTTCGGCAATCTGGCCCCCCGGCCCAGTTCAAGTGGTAACAGCAACGTATGGGTCGGGTGTGAGTCCTTGTGGGACGAATGGGACAGTTCTAGTCGGGTCCCAGCCGTGCTGCGGGGATGTCGGGCTTTTCTGGTCTGTTTGCTTGAGGGAGTCCATAGGTAGGCCCAGCAAGTGCAGGAGCGGTGCTGCATCGCATATGTCCCGAATCTGGTGTGAGACCGATCCCTGCTGGATGGTGAGAGTGTGGGACGGTCTCCAGCGGTATCTAAGGCCTTGTTGGCGGAGAAGTGTGGTTAGTGGTTAAAGGGAACGTCTCCACGCCATGGTGCCGCTGGAGAGGTCGGCATAAAAGCTCAGTGCCCAGTTTTCGAATTGGAGGGGTGTCCTGCCCTGCAGGGCATCCAGTACTGCTGTTTTGTCCATTCTGTTTCGGAATGCAATTATGATGTCCCTGGTGGCCCCGGTAGGTGCCTTCGGTGATTTGGGGACTCTGAAGAGGTAGTCGGGGTGTATGTGGTCTGCTCGTGCTGGTGGCAGGATCATTGCGAGAAGACGTTGAATGACCTTCGGTAGTTCTGCTTCGGAGATATCCTCCGGGAGTCCCCTGACTTTCAGGTTGTCACGCCGTCTGGCATCTTCGTGCTCGGCCATGCGGTGTTCGTGTGAGCGTTGCTGTAGCTGCAGCTCTTGCACGGTACGTTTGAGTTCCCCTAAGTCCCGGGTGTTTGTTTCCATTCGACCCTCCATGGTATTTAGGCGGGTTGTCACCCCTTTGAGATCCCCTCTCAGTACAGTGATATCTTTATGGATGTCGTTATGGTGGTCCGCGAGTATCTGCTTGAGGACCGACACTGTCACTGGTGCGTCCCATAGTATTAGGAGGATGCTGGGGGTCTCTGTCGCGGTTTAGGAGTAGTTGGTAAGGGTATTTTTTCAGTTTTTCACGCTTGTGCCTCGGAGCTCTGGAGTTTTGCGGCCGCTTGGTTTGGCTGTCAAGCTCCGCCCCCATGCTACTGTTTTCTAAACATACCTTCTAGTTTGATTATATGTTTGACGTATTTATTCATTGGAATATATGCTTTTCTGAAGTAATTCTATGTTTCTTATAGTTTTTTTAAACATATATTTTTATATTTGGTACACTGTCTTTCATGAATTATGTCTGGTAATAAATCGCGGGTCGTCTGCGTTCGGTAGTTTTTTGTCTTTAAACTGTTAGGTCAGTATTTTTCTATGAATCGCGTTCGTTAGTTTTCACACGAATTACACCCATTTACTTTCGTATGTACTTTATTCTCGCGTTCGCGGATTTTTTGTATGCAAACGGTCAAGTCACTGTTTAGTAATTTCGGCAGTTTCTACACGAACCGCTGCACGCGCGTTTTCTGTCAGTTAGTCCCTTATACATTGATGATGTTTTATGGGCGGGAATATCAGTTAGTTGGTCCTCAGCTAACTTTCCTGCCCACTTTACCTCAGGACAGCTCTTTCCTCACAACTTGTTACTCTCGAATAGTAATTATTATTATAATTTGAACTATTTGAATTTTATTAAAGACACGGAGGCGAGTATTATGCTTCTCTTTCTTTAATTTTCCCTCAGCAGCGAAGAGAGAAATGAGTGAAAAGAGAAAAAACATATCATTAACATATATACATATTCAACATATTCCACAGTGCTACATAAGGGAACCTCCCCCTTCCAGTATATAAGGTGTAGCACTCTCTTCCTCTTTCTTCCCTGCTCCCTCAGACCAGCTAAGTACCTTTGACTATATCATTCTATTATCATTTGTACCTGCATTGCCTGCAGTTTTTCTGCAGGGCTTGTTTTTTCTGTTTCATTTATTCCTATCATATTTTCACTATATTTATTCTATCCTTTGGGGTGGGCTCTTGCCCCTCTTTCCCCCTGGGCTGTTTTGACCCGACCCATTTTCACCCGGGTCCCTAGGCTCTTCTGTGCCCCTGGCAATTCCCCCCACCCCCCCCTTACCGTTTTCGGCACCCTCAGAATCCCGCCGGCGGTTTTCCCCAGCGGTTTCTTATCTTCGCCGGTTCCGCCGCGAGCGCGTTCTGCGCATGCGCAGAACACGCGCGGCGGCCATTTTGTTGGTTTCCTGTCGCCAGTAGTGCCGGCGGCCATTTTAAGCCCCATTACTCGGCGTTTTTTGCTCCGAGGAGGCTGCATGCTCCCTGCACCGGGTATTTTCTCTCCTGCTCTGTCCTTTGTGCGTGGGTTAAGCAATCCAGCACCTGTCTCTGTCCTATAGCCTTAGATATTGCTTTACATTATCTGTAATTATGCAGTCTGCCTGTGGTGATTTAAATTCCCCACCCTGTTCCCCCTAGGGGTACCACAGCTTCTGACTCCCAGGCTGACTCCAACCTTATAGGCTCTGAGGAGTTCCAAAGCCTCCTGGACACCACTATGTCCACCTCCATTAACAAGGCCATTTCCTCGGCCATGGGAGCTATGTCCTCTAGCATCTCCCTGTCCATCTCTCAGGCCCTTAGGCAGGCCCTCCCTGCCCAGTCTGGGCCAGGACCCTCTCCCATCTCCCCTGAAGGGACTACCCCAGGGCGCAAGGCGCCTGGCAAACGTAAACACACTGCTGACCACCCCCATACCCAGGTAAAGCCTGGTTTGAATGACACGCCTCAGGCTGTCGATGATGGCGCGCAACAACCGCGCAGTAGAGCTACTGGCCGGGCTACGGCGGCCAGAGAATGGAAACGGGCACGTGCCCATGATTTATTGTCCGATTCGGACGAGGATGGGGACGAGGAGTCAGACAATCAGTTCTCGGATCCCTACGGGGACGATGACCTCCCGGGGTCACAATTCCCTTCCAAGCCAACCCAGACCAAAGCCCTTTCAGGGGCCCATGATGCAGAGCTAACCTCTGACGATAAAGATGCCCTGGCATTTGACCCAGACAACCTCAGGCACCCTCGCTCCGCGGAATGGGAGCCTTCGGACCATATAGCCCGGTACCTGGCCCTTAGGGTCCGTAAATCCCTCTCACAGGAGGGTCGGAACAAACTGAGGGCGGAATGCCCCCGCCCGATCATACCCGATGCGGTAGCCAAGACCCCTGAGGTAGACCCCCAGATTATACAGTTCCTAGGCAAGACGGGTTGGAAACCCAAAAAGGGCCTGGACTACTCCATGCGCAACTGTCAGGACAAATTCCTTGACACCCTGGGCCCAGTCACCAAACTGTATGAGCTGCTAGAAACGGCTCAGTCTAGTGGGGCTCCAATAGATTTTGATGTGGCGTTCGGATGGCTCCAACGTCTAATATGTATGATAGGCAACGCCAATACGGCTATGTCAACGGAACGCAGGAAAGCCATCCTGCTTAAGATTGAGCCCAAGCTCGCGAGCATGGCCTCCAATGAGCCCGGTGCCTCCGCAAAAGGCCTTCTATTTGGGGAGTCCTTCGTAAAGGACCTGGGGTCTTACGTGAAGACCTTCACGGCTTTGGACAAGGCCCAATCCTCCATCAAGCGGGTATTTAGCCCAAAGGTTTTTGGCGGGGCTGGTAGAGGTAGGAGCCGTCTACCCGGCCGCAACCCCCGGGGTTTCTCAAGACCGGGCAGAGGCTCCTTCAGCCAACAGAGACCGACCCAGGAACGGTCCTTCACCCCGTTCTCCCCCTCACGAGGACGGGCTTGGCATACCCGCGGCAGTCGAGGAGCACCCACGGGAAAACGCCCTTATGGTGAGTACCATGTTTCTCCTTTCTTCCCATATACGGGTAGGGGGCAGACTGGCCCTGTTCACTCGGGCATGGACACTGATCACGTCAGACAGTTGGGTGTTACAGACGATAGAGGGCTACCACCTAGAATTGACTGCTGCCCCCATTCAGACCTCTCCGCCAAGGGCGATTCACATGCCGACTGCGCACTTAGACCTCATCTCTACAGAGATCAGAGAATTACAGTCAAAGAGGGCCATAGAGAAAGTCCCTCTAGACACACCAGGTTTCGTAAGCAACCTTTTTCTAGTGCCCAAAAAGGGAGGCGGGGTCCGCCCGGTTATCAACCTACGGCCCCTGAATGCCTTCATACAATACCGGCATTTCAAGATGGAAGGCATTCATTGCCTCAGAGACCTGCTCCTACCCGGAGACTGGATGGTCAAATTAGACTTGCAAGATGCTTACCTAACGATCCCCGTAGCCTCAATTCACAGGAACCTACTCCAGTTATGCTGGGAAGGCAAGAAGTGGCGATTCACATGCCTACCCTTCGGTCTGTCCTCCGCCCCATGGTGCTTCACAAAAGTACTGAAACCGGTGGTGGCCTTCTGCAGATTACACGGGGTCCGCCTTATCATATACCTGGACGACATCCTCATACTCTCCGGGACTCGATCCCTCTTACTAGAGCACTTAGGGTGGGCCCTACACCTCATACAGAACCTGGGCTTCCTTGTAAACTGGAAGAAATCGGTTCTGATCCCTTCTCAGCAAATGGAATTCCTCGGATTCCGAATCGACTCAGTACTACAAGTTCTCTGCCTCCCGGCGGAGAAGATGTCCAACATCAAGAGGGAAATAAGGAAACTTATGCAACGGCCGGACATATCCCTGCACCAACTGGCACGGGTCATCGGCCTGTTGGCAGCCTCTATCCAGGCGATTTTCCCAGGCCCGCTACACTACAGAGCCTTACAACGACTGAAAGCGGCCTGCCTACGAAGTAGCCACTCGTACGAATCCCACATTTCCCTGGACACGAAGTCGAGGGAGGAACTGAACTGGTGGCTAACCCACATGGAGGCTTGGAACGGCCGGGCGATCTTCGGGTCCACTCCAGATTTGGTGATCGAATCGGACGCCAGCTTACATGGTTGGGGCGCACGCTGCGGCAATATATCCACAGGAGGCAGATGTCCACGGAAGAGTCCTTCTTACACATAAACTCTCTGGAACTGCTGGCGGCCTCGTTCGCCATTCGCAGTCTATCACCCAAAGGCATCTCATGCTCGATTCTTCTCAAGCTGGACAATGTCTCAGCGGTGCGTTACATAAACCATCTAGGGGGAACCAGGTCCCGCATCCTAGCGGTTTTGGCCAGAGACTTCTGGAATTACTGCTTACAGAACAGCGTGTCCGTTACCGCGGAACACATCCCGGGCCTGGACAACTACACCGCGGACTGGAACTCCCGCTACTTGAGGGACTCGGGAGATTGGAGACTGCTACCAAGCGTATTCTGCAGAATCTCATTCCTATGGGGACCTTTGAGCATGGACCTGTTCGCATCCAGACTCAACACACAACTACCGAGGTTCTGCAGCTGGCGACCAGACCCAGAGGCCATAACGACAGACGCTTTCCTCCAAGATTGGTCCGAGGGCAGGGCTTACGCCTTCCCACCGTTCAATCTAATAGCTCGTTGTCTGGCGCACCTCCGACGCTTCAAGAGCTCGTTGGTCCTGATAACCCCGTGCTGGAGATCTCAACCTTGGTTCCCACACCTGCTGGAGATCGCGATAGACCACCCAAGGCTACTGCCGGACCATCCATCTCTACTGACCAACCCAGACGGGGAGAACCACTCCCTAGTGGAACAGGGCCTTCTCCGTCTCATGGCATGGCTCCTTTCCGGGGACCCTGGGAGATCACAGAGGTTTCGAGCACGACTATGCAACTCCTGGCAAACGCATGGGCACCTGGTACACGACAAGCTTATGCTGCGGCATGGAGACAGTGGGTCAATTGGTGCTTGGGACGATCATTGGATCCGGTATCAGCCCCTGTGAAGTACTAGATTTCCTTACACACCTGTTCGAGTCAGGCAAGGCCTTCCGCACGGTCAATGTATTCCGCTCGGCCATCTCAGCAGGACACGACCAGGTGGACGGCCTCCCACTAGGACAAAATCCTCTAATTTGTCGCCTGCTCAAGGGAGTCCGTTTCTAACGTCCCCCCACGTCCAGATACGGATCCTTCTGGGACGTCAACTGTGTGTTCAGACTCCTAGATGGCTGGCCCACAAACGTGGAACTTTCACTTAAACAATTATCGGCAAAACTACTTATGCTGCTCTGCCTACTGTCCTGTAAACAGGTATCAGATGTGAGAGCCTTGGACTGGCGAGCCCGTACATTCACCCCGGAGGGGGTGTCGTTCGATATCTCATGAAGAACGAAGTCGGCCACCAAACAGGTTTGCTATCCACGAATACCGTGCTTGCCTAACTTATGCCCGATAGCATGCCTAAAAGAGTACGAGTCTCGCACCTCTACACTGCGCCCGTCCAGTGACGGCCCTCTGTTCATCTCCCGAAGAAACCTCATCTACCTGTATCCACGCCGACGCTGGCACGATGGATCAAATGGCTGTTAGCTACGGCCGGGATCGATGTCTCGGTTTTCTCATCACACTCTGTTAGAGGCGCCATGGCCTCAAAAGCATCGGCAGCCGGATGCCACTTGGAAGACATTCTGAAGGCTGCAGATTGGTCTACGGAATCCACCTTCAGGAATTTTTACTTTAGACCGATACAACATTTTTCAGATAAGGTTATAGCTCAGCTTTAAAAAAAAGCATAATAGGAGCCTCCGTGTCTTTAATAAAATTCCTAGATTTTACTAGTAGCATGACGTAAAGTCATGATTTTATTAATGACACGGAGGCGAGTATTATTCCCTCCCTCCCTCCCTGGGTAGGAAGTGGTGGTATGTTTTTCTTTTACAACCTGTTATTCTAGACTGACTCACGACTTACACTCATACCTTTAGGACGGGTCTTCCTGGCCCAAGTTTAGTAAGTTATGCTTAACTATTTGACGTTCTTTTCCTGGGGACACTGTGACACCTTTTTCTTTCAGGCATAGTTGACATTAGCTTAATTTGATCATAACCGTTGCATATCTAATATTATGTCTATTTAATATGACATTTATTTCCTTTTCAGAAATAAAGGTTACTAGAAATACTGGAATATGTTACACCCAGTTGTCAGTTGAGATTTTACCATATTTCTCCTCTCTTTTTTAGCATGATTCCACAAACCAATGGAACTAACAGGAGCTTTAAGGTTGACTCCGCATTCCCTAGGAAGATATGTTCAACTTCCCAAGATTACAGTTCAAGTTCAAGTTATGGTTCGGTTTACTGGTCTTCGGATCGCTACGAAAATAGGAAGAGGAAGAGAGTGCTACACCTTATATACTGGAAGGGGGAGGTTCCCTTATGTAGCACTGTGGAATATGTTGAATATGTATATATGTTAATGATATGTTTTTTCTCTTTTCACTCATTTCTCTCTTCGCTGCTGAGGGAAAATTAAAGAAAGAGAAGCATAATACTCGCCTCCGTGTCTTTAATAAAATCATGACTTTACGTCATGCTACTAGTAAAATCTAGGAATTCCTGTAAGTATTTCCCCTCATAATTGGCAACATTTATTTATTATTTAACTATTCTATGAATAGTAGATACAATTACTATTTGTTGCAATTTTGAAATTATGAACTCTAAGGAAATCAGACAGATTGAATCACCAAAACCTGGTGTTTCTCATGACTGTGAAATCCTCACTGAGGATTCTTTACATAATATTGTGGATTTATCCGTTCAAAAGTCAGTTTCCTCTGCTATTTATACTGCAATGTCCTCTATGCAAGAGGCAATTGCAAAGTCTGTGGCTCAAGCCATAAATAACTCAAAACCCAGTGAGAAGACTCATTTAATTAATACTCCTTCAGACCAATTCTGGTCATCTGTGGAGTCTGAACGAAACCTAGCTCAAGGTTTTAGGAGGTCTGGGCAGGCCACCCAGAAACGCAAACATTGCTTTGACGGTCCTGCAGAATCCCCTAATGGCTCTAAACAAATTAAGAGAGGGAAGGACCAAGACAAGAATACAATGCGTGCTTCACGCAAAACTGAAGAGTGTAATCAATCACTCAAAAGACCCTCTGCTCGTGAGGAAGTTAAACGGGCTCGGAAGGCCATTCACAGGAACAAACCTGATTCCTATAAAACCTCCTCAGATAATGAATCATCTTCAATCTCAGAGGATGAAAAATCTGACTCTGATTCTGCCTCAATTTGTTCATATATCTCAGAGACACCTGAGCTTATTTCTAAATCTGACGAGGAAAACATTATTTGGGATTTTAATGGTAAACCATTATTTGACCCAGACCATATTAAACACCCCAGGTCAGCCGAATGGGTCCCTATGGCTCATGTAGCCAAATATCTTGAACACTGGTTAAGGAAACTAGAAATAAACTAAGGGCTGAATGCCCTAGACCGACCTTATCAAAGAAAGTCGCACAGACCCCTGATCTAGATCCTACTATTGTACAGTTTTTATCAAAATCAGGGAAGAACCCAAATAAAGGCCTTGACAGATCACTGAAATCTTGTCAAGATAAATTAATGGACATTTCTGGTCCTGTGACTAAAATGTTTGAAACTTTGGAATATGCGGCAGCTTCTGGGAATCCTCCCAGCATTGATACTTTGAGAGGCTGGACCCAACGCATTATATGTCTTTTGGGGAATGCTACTGCAG
Organism: Pelobates fuscus; assembly: GCF_036172605.1. Taxonomy (NCBI): domain Eukaryota; kingdom Metazoa; phylum Chordata; class Amphibia; order Anura; family Pelobatidae; genus Pelobates; species Pelobates fuscus. The sequence goes on along the minus strand of NC_086319.1, from coordinate 109,881,409 downwards.
CGCTGACCAGCGAACGCCGCAGGTCTATTTTAATGAAAATTGACCCTCAACTGTCAAATCTAGCTACTTCCGAACCTGGTCCAGCTGCGGAAGGTCTCCTATTCAGAGAATCCTTTATTAAAGACATTAATAAATATGTCAATCTTTTTAGTTCCCTTGATAAGGCTCAGTCATCCCTGAAGAAAGCTTTCAACCCTAAGGTTTTCGGAAGGGCTGGAAGAGGAAGGAACTGTTCTTCCAGCCATTCCTTTCAGCATAGACAGGTTCCAAGGAACACTTTTCAACCCTCCAGATCCTCATATGACACCCAACAATCAACACCTTTCTTTCCACTACGTGGCAGACCTTGGAGATCAAGAGGCCATCGAGGAATGTCTCGCTTCAGATCTTCATCCGGTGAGTATGACAACTCCCCGTTCTTTCCCAGTAAGGTTAGGGGGCAGACTTACTCATTTTTTTTTTCCCATGTCTGGAGTCAGGTTACAAACGACTCTTGGATACTAGACACGGTTCTAGGTTACAAAATAGATTTTATATCATTCCCCGTCCAAAGAAACATGCCTTTCCCGATAAAATGTTCGGCCCAAGAAATATTAAATTTATATTAAAAAGTTGCCATCATACAGGTGCCCATGAACAGCCCAGACTTCATAAGCAATTTATTCTTGGTGAAAAAGAAAGATTCTGGTCACAGACCAGTCATAAACTTGAAATACTTAACCCCTTAAGGACCAAACTTCTGGAATAAAAGGGAATCATGACATGTCACACATGTCATGTGTCCTTAAGGGGTTAAACAATTTTGTCAGATATCACCATTTCAATATTGAGGGAATTTATTACCTCAAAGACCTGTTGATGTTCAACGACTGGTTGATCAAAATAGATTTGAAGGATGCATACCTTACGGTACCTATCCACCATTCATGTCAGAAATATTTACAATTCCTATGGCAAGGGAAGAAATGGCAATTCAAATCATTGCCATTTGGTTTATCCTCTGCACCTTGGTGTTTCACCAAATTACTGAAACCAGTAATATCCCTACTTCGAAGCAGGGGAATAAGAATGATAATATATCTAGACGACATACTCTTCAACTACATTCTCAATGGACATTGAATCTGTTAACAAGCCTTGGCTTTGTAATAAATTACGAAAAATCGATTTTAACTCCCTCTCAGGAGATAGAATTTTTAGGATTTCTAGTAAATTCCAATTTAGCCACTCTAGGCCTTCCATCACGGAAGTTGAAAACAATTTGAAAAGAGATCAGGTCACTTCTAAAGAAGGAATTAATTTCCATCAGGTCGCAAGGATTGTAGGACTTTTATCAGCCTATCTTTCCAGCCCCCCTTCACTATATAGCTCTTCAAAGATTGAAAAGAGAACATCTAAACAATGGTCTCCTTTATTCAGACGAGATTTCTCTAACTTCAGAGACAAGAATAGAACTTTCCTGGTGGTTAGATCACGTTTAAATTTGGAACGGGAAACCCATTTTCAAGTCATTCCCAGACCCTAACTATAGAATCCGACGCAGGAGGCAAATGGTCTCTAGAAGAGACGAATATGCATATAAACTGCCTGGAACTCATGGCAGGGTTTTTCGCTCTACGCAGTTTTGCGAAACACAAATCCCATTGTTGTATCCTTCTCAAGATGGACAACATATCAGCAGTCCAATATATAAATCACTTAGGAGGTACAAAATCCAAGCAACTGGCCGACATTGCCAAAGAATTATGTAATTTTTGCCTCGATCGAAACATAACGTTACGAGCAGAATACCTTCCCGGCCTTTCCAATACAGTAGCAGATTGGAATTCCCGCTTCCTAGTGGATTACAGCGACTGGATGTTGGATCCCAACATCTTCCAACGAATACTTGCTCTGTGGGGTCCATTTCAATACAACCTCTTTGTATCACGGCTCAATCGCCAATTGGAAACATTTTTCAGTTGGCGGCCGGATCCAGAAGCAGTAGATCAAGATGCTTTCCTCCAATGTTGGAAGGAAGGGGTCAATTATGCTTTCCCCCCCGTTTACGATGATATCCCGGGTACTTCTGAAAGCATGGTCCCAGAAATCGACCTTAGTGATTATAACCCCTCTCTGGCCATCACAACCATGGTTCCCTCAGCTTCTCAGCATGCTGATAGACTACCCTCGACTCATACAGATGCGTCGGAATTCTCTTCGCGACCCGGAGGGAAATTGTCATCCTCTAGTACTGTTGGGCCAACTACCCCTGATTGCATCCCTCATTTCGGGTCATTCGAATCTCATAGTGAATTTTCAAACACTACTAGAAACATTCTCTCAGAAGCATGGGCACCAGGAACCCGTGCAGATTATAGATCAGCCTGGAAAATTTGGCTTAATTGGTGCATGGAACGGGCAGTGGATCCCATACATTCAGATTTAGAAAACATTCTAAATTTTTTTGTCAGCCTCTTTTGACTCAGGGAAAGCTTATCGCACCATTAAGGTCTATAGATCCGCTATCTCAGCGAATCACGACCCTATTGAATTTTTCCCTGTGGGTAAACATCCTCTAGTCTGCAGACTTATGAAGGGTATCAGATTTAAACGTCCTCCATGCCCTAAATATAATTCCACCTGGGATGTTACTCTGGTACTCCAGTTGATAGAATCATGGGGGGCCAATGATTCATTATCCTTAAAACTGCTTTCGTTTAAGCTTACCACTTTACTATGTCTCATCTGTTTCAAAAGAGTTTCTGACGTTAAGGCTTTAGACTTAAATAATAGACAATATACTCCTGATGGTGTTAAAGTTTCTATTGTTAGACGTACCAAAACTAATCTCCGTACTGTATTCTATACTTCATTTTCTGACCATCCTCTTCTATGTGTTAGTTGTCTTCAAACATATGAGTTTAAAACCTCTTTGATTCGAAATTCTAATTTCTCACAATTCCTAATCTCCTTTCGTAAACCTTTTCTACCCGTCTCCTCTACATCTTTAGCTAGATGGGTACGACAAACCATGTCTATGGCAGGTATTAATATTTCAATGTTTGGAGCTCACTCATCAAGAGGAGCTATGACTACTAAAGTGTTTCAAGCAGGAGGCTCTTTATCAGATCTATTAAAAATGCCAGATTGGTCTTTAGAATCTACATTTAAACAGTTTTATTTTAGACCTAACCAGCATGTTTCAAAAAGAATATTGTAATAACTTCTGATGTATGTTATATTATGACTACATAGCTTTGAACATGCATAATACGAGCCTCCTGTCTTGTTATAAAATTCCAGATTTTCCTTAGTCTTGACGTCAGAAAATATAGATTTTATTAAAGACAGGAGGCGAGTATTATCCCTCCCATTAACCCACCCTGTTAATTATATTTCAGCTTAATCCTGTTTGGAGTTTCATCATTCTATCCTTGGAGTTACTCTACTAAACACTTCTTCTACATTCGCAGCTCGAAAGAGGGAGAATATTGGGGGATCATTCACTATATGAACTATGCTGGATGCTGATTGGCTACCAACGTTCCATTTCAGTTACTCTGTTTTACCTTTTTTTATTCACTAAACTTTATTGAAAAAATGTCTTTGCTGCTGGAGTGAAGTAAAGAAAGTTAATGCATAATACTCGCCTCCTGTCTTTAATAAAATCTATATTTTCTGACGTCACGACTAGGAAAATCTTGAATTGTAAAGTGTTACAAAATATGTTGGCACTTTATAAATGATAGTCAAAATAATCATATGAATATCATACAAGGTAAAGAGGACACAAATGGTTAAAATTAGAATAGCCTAATGTCTGTAATTAAGAAAAAACAATAAAACATAATTAACTTTTACAGAAGTTCAGCACACTATGCCCTCTCCACTAAATGTTTTTAAGTTTACAAGTGAAGAGTGACGTGCGCAAAGTTCCATGAGTACATGTAAAAAAACCTTGGCACAGCCACTGGGTGGCAGCAAGTGAAGCAATCATCTATTCTTCCACAACATCACTTCTTTCACTTCAGTTTTTACTCACCTGTGCTCTCCTAGACACAACTTTTTGTCATTCCAATTGAATATTTTAACCTTTTTCTTGTAATGCGACCCAAATTCCATTAATGTACCATTTTCGTTTCTCTTCCATTATGATTTCTTTCTCTTATTCCTGTTATCACTCATAAAACTTGCTCTCTATTTTTATTTTATCTTGGCTGTACCAACCACAATACTCCAGAATGTTAAAGAGACATACAGACAACAGTGACCTAAAAAAAATACAAATATAATGCAACAATCCTTTCATCAGGTTTTTAAAAAAAAATATATATATATATTTTTAGTCTAGTTAGTCTTTCTGGTCTTCCGTGCTTCTGTTTAACCCCTTAACCCCTTAAGGACACATGACATGTGTGACATGTCATAATTCCATTTTATTCCAGAAGTTTGGTCCTTAAGGGGTTAAGGACCAAACTTCTGGAATAAAAGGGAATCATGACATGTCACGCGTCATGTGTCCTTAAGGGGTTAAAGAGTAAAACAAGAAAGATCATGTATATTAACAGTTGGTTATGTACATGGTTGAAGGATGCTCTCATATACTAAAGGTTGGAATTAGTTTATAAAAAAAAAAAAAAAAAAAATTCCAGCTACTTCGTTAAAAAAATAAAAATCTACTGCCCACCCAATCCCATTAACAAAGTCACACAAAATCCAACAGTCATATTTACCTAGTGTCCTACCACCTCTCAACTAATCTACCTAGCCACCTAAAACTCATCAATAGATTCCCATGGGGTCACTCACCAAGTCATTGATACCCACCTAGTTATCCATTTAGTCTCGAAGTCTATTCCACACACCATCACATACATAATGGATCACAAGGAGGAATCTAGGGGCATAGAGAGAGGGGGACAAGGATGTGACTACTTTATCATAAGAAATATATGTGGTCTACAAACATAGGCCAACCTTTCATGCGAAGGGTAGAGGCCAATTTAGCCACAACCAGGCACCCGGCACATCCTGCGCTCGGGTACCACCAGCCTGGCAAATAACCCTGGACAGCAGACTTGGAATGGTACCCCAACTCAGTCAAAACTTTGCTAGTTTGGCCTGGATTTTGCAATTCACTTGTCAACTCGCTGTTCAGCAAATAAACCTTCACTTGTGGCCAAGCCCACCACAATATTCATCCTAGAATACAAGAATTATCAGCAGTCTTCATTTTTCACATCATCACTTCTAGATGTGTATCCTGGCCTACAGAATGTGTGTAATGTGTATACCATTCAAAACCTTAAAAAAAAAAAAAAAGCATTGCACACAGACCATAAATGGAGACAAAGAATGTGAAACAGCCACACATTATGATTATCAAGAATCCCTGGGAAATGTAAAGCAGTCCATGTACTATTCACCAAAGTTACAATGCTGCTGTGAGCCATTATAAACCAACAATACTGGAACATATAAATAAATAATTAAGTGTACAGTTACTTCCATTGGTCACACCCCACTAAATGCAGGATTTGGTTTCTGCAAACAGACCCCACGGCAGCATTTACTGTGTAAAATAGTATGCAATAAAACTCCAACAACCACAACTACCTATGCTGGTTGCATTAGTTACTAACATTCCCAACATTCCCAAAGAGTCCTTATTATCCAAAGGCTGTGCAAGTCTTACTTATGCCATTCCCCCACTTCCCAGGTGGATATTGATCCCGATAATTTTACCCAATAAAATAAGTAGGGGGGCAATGTAAAGATCACTGGGATTTTGTGCAGTGAACGTGGATATTTAGTGAAATACAATAAACCCAACTGACACGTCATACCATGATGATAGGACAACATTACTTCCTACAGTAATATCCCTTATACAGCATGCCAAAATGGAGGGCTATAAAGTTTACGACCTGTCCTTTCCTGTCCAAGTGCACTGTGACTTTATATTCAGCGTAAATTACTATGGTGATCATGTGAGAGGTGCATTTCGAACGCTTTTAAAGAAAAAAAGAAAAAGTCATTAGAGAAGGTGGAATCTCCGAAACTGCATAATTCAAGTTAAACAGGGAATATCCAGAGATTGTACTGAATATCAAAAGGTGGCCTAAGGGAGGGTCAACTTCCAGAATGCAGTTCTACAACAGCTTGGGGACAGAATATACATTTTCCTGATCTAGATTATTTCCTGAATTCTTAAATGAATGGAGGGAGTGTTAATCTCACCTGACACACACACACAGGATCAATAGCTCATCATCCTTCCACTACTGTCACTCAAAGTGTTAAATTCTAATTTTCTGTAAATCAGCCGAACAAAACCTCAAAAGCAGCAACAACAATATAGAAAGGTTCTACTTCTGTAAAAATGTAGCAAACATAAAGGAAACATCACGTGTTTTTTGCATAGTTAAGTAAAATTAGTGTACTAGTAGATAAATGATTCCTGTATGGGGGGATTGAATACAGTGGACCTGCTTTTCGCCATAGTTTACCTGTTCTATCTTGTTTTGCTTTGCTAACACATCCTCTTATCAACCAGGTGCAGACTCATGATCATCCACTGTTATTTGACTGCTGCATTAACCGGCTGACCCTCCTCCACCACCTCCTCCTTTTATTGACTGATCACTCAGGGCTGGGCGTAGCATTACTGATCAGAAAGTTTCACCCCGGAAGCAACAGGTATATTTCACTCAGACAGAGGGAGAAGGCATGGTGGAGAATAGCACAGGAGCTGCAGCCTTTACTGTTTGCTAATTCCCTCCAGATTGGATACACACAAGGTAACCCCTTCCTTGGAGGTGGCTCTGAAGGATGGCTGTGTCACAGGAGGTTGTGTTGAATTTCTTGCTGGAGCAGGGAGGGAGTGTGAGAAATTCTGACCTGCTCAGGAGGTTTAAATCTGTGGTGGATGTGTCAGATCCTCAGCAAAAAGCCAGCAATAGAGAAGCCTTTAAGAGGTTTGTCAATAATATAGCAGTGGTGAAGGATGTTGAAGGAGTAAAGGTGGTTGTGCTAAGGAAGAGATTTTCTCACTTGTTAAAGGAGAAGGAGCAAGTTGTATCAGGTGAGAGAGAACCTAGGAATGCAAGTGGTCAGTTTTTACCTGCAAGCGAAGGTGACTTTAACCAAAATGAAATTAGAGACATTGTACCCAGCAGTCAGCGAAGAAGCTCTTCCCAGTTGGATTTAGCTGGGGATCAAGATAACTTACAAGTTGAAGGCAAGTTACGAGATATTGTAATACTGCCAAAGGGTGAGGATGTTGATGATGATGGTGGCAGTAGTGTGGGTTTGGCTTATGCACCTAGTAACTCAACCGAAGAGAAGGGATCTATATCTTCTGATGAGATCGAGGACAATGAGAATAAAAGAATATCTGTCATTGATATTGCATCCCGAATTGAAACCACAGGACCTGCACCTGTTCCAAAACAGTGGGCAAGTGGGGAGATAAACAAGGGTCCAGCACAAAAGCCTTTCATGCTGCCCCTAAGGTATGCACCACAATCATTTGATGGCACAGAGGACCAAGAGGAAAATATTTCTAAGCCACCAAGTTTTGAAAATATATTAGCTGATGGACTAGTACATCCTGTACAACCCAGGTCACCCCATATCAGCAGAAGAATTTTAGATGACACCGGGTCAAAATCCCCTCACACAAAGAGGTCATCCAAACTGGCAAAGGTGAACGAGGAGAACAAGTACTCTGATGTGGTCCCTCTGGATTCATCTGAACATGCTTGGCTGGTCAGTTCCACAGGTGGCCGCTGGAATCATATTCTGCTTGGTCTCCTAATTAATGACTATGAACTGGCTGAGAAGAGAGACTTCATATGTGGGTTTACAGCTCTGCATTGGGCAGTCAAAAGTGGGAACACTGAAATGATCAAAATATTATTTGAAATGGCAAGAAAAGGTGGCCTCAACCTCAATGTGAATGTTAAGTCCTTTGGTGGTTATACACCACTACATATAGCAGCTATACATGACCACAAGGAAGTTATAATAATGCTTGTAAGGGATTACAATGCTAAAGTACACATTCGAGATCACAGTGGGAGAAAGCCCTACCAATATTTAAAGCAGGGATCTTCAATGAAGGTCATGTGTCTTTTAAATGATCCTCGTGCACTGAACACAGAACAAACCTTTACCACCAAAAGGAACTCAAAAGTTGCTACCTCATTACTGGGAACCACCAGTGCCCTGCTCGGTGTGCTTTCCGATGACATTCCTTTCCATGATTTGGCAAAAGGTCTCAAAAAGCCTGTCTCCTTTAATAAATTTTTCACTGCACCCACAGGTCAGAAAAAGAAACTCAAACCGAGAGGTAGCTGTCCATCAATTGCCTCTCTAACTGAAGAAGTTGAAGAGGAGGTTACGGAGCCAGTGGGAAAGCGTAGACCAACTTCTGACTTTTTTAGTTAATATTGAAGCTATTTCTTTTTCTTTCTTTCTTTCTTTCTTTCTTTCTTTCTTTCCTTTTTTTTTTTTTTTTTGTTTGCGAACTGTCTTTATGTTTTCATGGTGTCTGTCTCTATATTAGTTAGCATTGGAATCCAAATACTTCAATGAATCATGTAACGTTTCCTCCTAAACCTGTATCTACTACTGTGCACTAGGGTGTGAATTGTAGGGAAATCCGAGTAAATCTGACATTTTAGGCCAAAAGTGCAAACATGGCCGACAAAAAGATTTTCTTTCCAAATTTACTAATTTGGCCTACAATTTGATGTGCATTGTGGACAATTCATATTTTAGTGAATAACCTTAAGTAATGCTTCCATGTGTTGATTTACATTGATTACTATGTATGTATTCCTTCCTGTTTTCTAAGATAACTAATCTGACTCCTGAGGATGTTTGCCATTTGCATTTTACCTTCTATGATTAATGCTAAAGGTTGAACGTTGGTTGGGGGGGAGCGTGGGTGGGCAACACAAAAAGTGACAATCTTATGCTATAATATATAGCTATGAAGCTCTGTGAAAAATGTTTTTGGTTTCCGATCAAAACCAAGTGTAATGATCACCAATGGAATGTGCCTGCTGGTTTTAATGGTGATTGTCCCATTTTTCATATCACAGCACATTTATAAATCATCCTCTTTTGTCATGAAAATACATTTTTCACTAAACTCTTAATTGTGTCAAACTAAAATCAGAATTACAAAATTTTGTGAAAAAAGCTCTTATTCTGAAACTGGGCCATAGACACAGCTTGGCAATTTTTGGCCAAGTTTTATCATTCTGATTTCAGTGTGCTCCAATTCTTAAATTGGCATATTAAAATACTTTTGTGAGAAAGTGCCTTCTGTGGGGAAAACAAAAATGTTCGTAATAAATAAAACACTTAAGGTTTCATGTGTGCTCAGTGTTTTGTAATTCAAATGTAGGAAATATTATTTTCTCTAGTTTGCTTGTTTTTTTTCCCCCATTCATTTATTTTCAATCAGTTTGGTTGCACTAATAATGTCTGCATGTAGATTAAAAGTTGCATAACAAAGTCTTTCAGATTCACTGATAACTACCAAATCAATGCTGTGATGGCTAAACTTGGCAGTGTAGATGTTGGTGAACTACAACTAGCCTTAGAGGAGACCTGTCACTTTCCAGGATATGTTGATATGAATTATTTTGTTTACTTATGACATATAATTAGCAAATATGTTTGCATGAGGTCTGAAAAATAAATTTAAATATAGAAATTTGGACATCTCTCTTGAAACTGGGTGCCTCCATCTTGGCTCCATGTCAACCATCATTATAGATCTTGCCCTTTCTGTCAACATAGTAAGTGGAAGAAGATAAAATTTGCATTGTGTGCCCTGACTGTGCCAAATAGGTGGTCATTTGCTAAATGTCTAGAATATATTTAAAAGAAAAGTGAGAATCAATTAAAATGTTAACAGAAGTTATGGGTGACTTCAATGTTTTAGTCCATGGTGAATTTTGCACAAAATCCAATTTTAATGCATATAATTAATCTTTTCAAAACTAGACATTAATATACAGATATTTCTTAAAGTAGCCCTGTCACCATCTGCAGTGACCCCCAAAGGTGGTGATTTGTCACTTGGTGTCTGGTTGCAACAAGGTGCTGTTATACTTACATGAATCTATCCCTCACAGCCGACACCATGCTCTTCCTGCCAATTCTTTTTAGCTCCTGGTGCCTCGGCTGCCAAAAGCCAACGCCTGCATTGTACTCTTGGTGCATGTGCAAGACTACAACACTAAGTCTATGGAGGACCCCGCAAGACCCACTTAGTCAGAGCTTTCATTGAAATTCCAACACAGTCAATGTGAGTATTTCATAAAAATGTCATCTTTATGACCTACTCAATTTGGAAGGGGGTGTTGACAGTGTTGCTTTAACCCCTTAAGGACACGTGACATGTCATGATTCCCTTTTATTCCAGAAGTTTGGTCCTTAGGGGGTTAAAGGGATCCTATAGTACCAGGAAAACAAAAGTTTTTTTCCTGGCACTAGAGGGTTAATAGCCCCCCTCCCACAGGGCTGAAGGGGTTAAAACCCCTTCAGGCACTTACCTGAATCCAGCGCTGATGTTTTTCGGCGCTGGGCCAGGCTCCGCCCACGCATCGGGAGAGACCTAATGGCGGCAATGGCCGCACACTCATTAGACCTCCCCACAGGAAAGCATTATTCAATGCTTTCCTATGGGGAAAATCTGACGCTGGTGGTCTGTGAGGATGTTCAGTGTCCGATAATGGATGAAAAGTCAGTTTTGATTCCGGAAGCCCTCTATTGGCTGTCTGGCAGACAGCCACTGGGGGCAGACTTAGAGCTGCAATGTAAACATTGCAGTTCGCTGGAACTGCAGTGTTTAGCATTGCAGCACCAAGTGCAAAAGGGACACAGCATCCAGACTACTTAAATTAGCTGAAGTGGTCTGGGTGCCTACAGTTTCCCTTTAAGCTGATGAAGATCCACTTCTTTTTGCCCAGCACATCTTAGTGCTACACAATAACTAAACAAATGTGTTTCATAGAGAAACATGGAGGATAAACCTACACTCCAAAGCTTCTCAAAGAGATGAGTGGTTTTATTGCGATTTAGAGATTCATATAAAATCTTTAGGGCTGTGTTAGTGTTTTAAGTATTTTTTGTGTCTATTAAATTGGTGATTTGCCTTCTAATGCTATTGTGAACTAAAACTCTTAGCAAAACATAAAAGATGTTTTTCTTTTATGTTTTACAATTGTTTAGGGTTACACCCTCATCTGTTCCCTTAGATTTTTGGACATTTATCATTTGGCCAACCCCCTCCTCGTTTTACTCATTAAAACTCTTAGCAGTTTCAGCCAACCACTGGATAAGATTGACTTGTTATATTCCACATAAGCTGTTAATCAAGTTGTCGCCTTACTATCCTACCATGGGCAATGCCAGATAACTGCTTCCATGTAATATACAGCATTCATATGCTGCAGGAGTGAAATCTATTTACTAATTAAGGGAGAAGTCTATATGGAGTTCTAAATAGAATGCTGTATACTACAGGGCAGCACATTCATGATTCACACCAGCATGAAGAAGTGACACATGACATGTGTGGCATGTCCTAATTCCCTTTTATTCCAGAAGTTTGGTCCTTAAGGGGTTAAACATGGTTCAGCTGGCTTCTCAAACTGTAAATCTGCTCAATAGTGTAGGAATTCTACATCATCCATGAGCAAAACCCGTCTTTCATAATTCCACAGACACCAACAGTTTATCCAGTGATTAGAGCTCTTGAAAAACTGCTTTTGTTAAAGGACCTTATTTAACTCAACTGGAGTTTCTTCTTACTGAAGAAGGTAATCTGTGTTGATTACACACACCTGTCCAAGCAGAAAGAAAATGGTCAGTTTTGCCATGATCACTTCTGTTCCTGTTATCTTCTTGACAGGAATCGTTGTAATTGCAGACATGACTATAATTAGGGGGGCAATCCACTGCCCAAATACAAAATATTTAGTAGATAGACCCACTATGTATGCATCTTCTCATTGGGGGTCTAAAAACAGCTTGCAAAAGATGCAAACAAGATCGTCCCCAGGTCAGACTTTCTATGACTGTCCAATCACAGACTTCCCAATGCAACTCAATGGGAAGTCTGTGCAATGCAGATGCTCTGGGAAATTGCTGCCCCTTGAGTTTACATTCACCGCGCTAAACAACCACAAAGTAATGGGAATGGTTGTCTGATTGACAGCCAGGAGGGTGTAAAAAAGATCATTTATAGAAAGTGCCAATTTGTTTTGAAATCTGCACTATTTGTAAAATGAACAAAAGAAGACACACTCTTCACACATCAGCGAGCTAAAGTGCTTTAGGTTTGCAGCCCTTTAACCAGTATCAGACCAGGTGCTTACGCTTAGTTACTCATACCCATACAACATGCTATTTATCCCATTTTTCCTTTTGACTCACGGAGTGTTTCATATTTCTTGCACAATGTCAACACAACAAAAATAAATTCTACTTGGTTAATAACAATAGCTTAAATATAGAGCAGCAAGCAATGTTCTAGCAATGATTAAAATCCCTCAGAATAGAAAATTCATCAATATGTCATGGAAAATGGCAAAGCCTATATTAACCCTCTGTGCCCGGCAGAGCATTATTCACAGCACAAATAATGCCTACATACCACCTTAATGATTGGGTTCCCTTATCAGGCTTTCTTTCACTGTAACTTTCCAAAAACAATTGTGATTTATATATCAGTTCTCTTTTAATAGTATCTCTTAGTCAGTAGTCATTGTAAGACTTCTTCAACATGTTTCCCCAGAGGTATTGCACTGATAATATTGTAAACTTGAGTTGATAGATTATACCAGGATTAGGCAGCGTTTGGCTGCTGGCAAAGACTCATGGGATGTGTAGTCCATAACCTCTGGAGTGCCAAAGGCTGCCTACCCCTGCTCTACACTGTAGTGTTACAAAAACACTGAAAGGCGGCGAAATGAAAAATTCAACTTCTAAAATTAAACAGAAATGGAACAGTTGGAAGAACTTTGCAAATTTTAGTTTTCAATTCCCCCAAATTCCCTTTATAGTGAATAAACCCCACAGTGTGTTCAAAATCCATGAGCTGGCATTTGTTTAGAGCTAGCATCCTGCATTACTGGCACAGTGGGAACGGTTTTCGTTCCATTAGCTGGCATGGATCATCTCAACATGTAATTATATTAAATTTGCATATGAAAATTTTTCAGACAAACAAAGCCTTGAGTGAAACGCTTATTAAAGACTTCTAACAGCCTCCTCGGCAGCTGATATAATTATGTTGCAGCACATTTACATAAGCTTTACATGGAATCTAGTAAACACATGTAGTTTTCCTATGAGGTTGCACTTTTAAAATAAGTTGGGCAAAATAAATGGTTGTACAATATATATTAACCCCTATGTGATGTATATAATGCAACTACATCTATCTCTATATTGACTGAAATTTGTTTACCAAATACTAGACCAAAATGAACATCCAGTGCAGGTTGCCTTTTTGCTCTAAATATACTACCATAGATGATACCAATCTCAATTAAGTGGTCTAGGTGCCGTGTCCCCTTCCCCCTGTTTTAACCCTGCAAGTGAAAGCATTGCAATTCTACAGGATAGCAAAGTTTTCATTACATGCCTGTAGTGGTTGTCTCATCTCAGATAGCCACTAGAGGCACTTCTGCTGAAATCGCAAAGTAAGACTCTATTTCAATCAGATGGTCTCAGAGAGAGTGCACATGCACACTAGCCTCTGAATTCTTTGCTATGAGAAAGCACTGGATTGGTTGAGATCATTGATCTTGATGATCACAGCCAAGGAGGTGGAGCTTCCTGGTAGAGACTGGCACTGTGAAAGAGAAAAAGCAAGTAAAAGATGTTATTTTATTTATTTTTTTACTTCTAGCAGGTGGGGGCGAAACACCTACGTGGTCACCAGGGCTCTATACGTTGGAAATACACACTTGTCTTCCAATGTTATAGTGTTCCTTTAACTTTCTACAACTCCCAGAAACCCTTCATGAGTCCATATTGCAGTGGTTATAGAAAAATCTTATCCGTGCTATAGACTTATAGTGAAAATGTGTTACTTCCTGGTTGATGTCTGCTACACAGTTTTATAATAATTCAGGATTTTTGAATTTGTGTAGATGTTGCTTTAAAAGGGCACCATTTTGAAAATGTGTGTTTATATATATATATATATATATATATATATATATATATATATATATATATATATTTTATGGTTCCTAAAACATTATTCTCCTTTAAGTATGAATAAAACAAAATGGTTGCAACTAAAGAAAAATAACTCAATGGATTTAGTTTTTAGTCTTAATGTGGCTCACATGTTTTTCTGACATTTCATTTTCATGTGGAATTTCAGATGCCCTGTGCCTCTTCTTTGTGACCCCACATTTTTATTCTGTTACTGTTCACAGCATCCCCCAGCAAGTACATTTTTAGAATTTAAAAGGTCGATTTACAGACATGCCAATTGCAGTTTTTAAAATTTGATATTCATTTACTTGGTCCATGGTCACATTTTGGATAAAATGGCAGCTTCCAATTTCTCTTCACCCCCATCATGGCATACCATTTGCAAAGAAAGACCACTTCAGCTGTTTTTAGTAATTTCACTTGGCAATTTCATGACAAATTTCTGCTGAATTTAGCAGTCATTTATTTATCATTTTTAAATTGTATTTGATAGGCCTTTGATAGGTATTTGTATTCCGCTGCATCTTCCGACTACATGAATACCACAAATGTGTACCTTTGCCAAGTTTTTAAGGAATATAAGGGACATATCTAATTTTACATGTCTATTTACTTGCTTCCCAAGAAGAGCTCTGGCTTATATCAAACCATTTCTAAATGTATATAGAACTGTAAACTCTAACGTAGTGGATAGGTTGCTTAGTGTGCGTATGTGAGTTTATTTTTAGTTTGACTGCATTATGGGAAATACCTTGATAAATACATCGGGCTTCTTGTTTTTGCATGTGGTGATTTATCTAATCTGCAGTCACCCCACCCTTGGGTGCAACTTGGTGTGGTCCGGGTCTTGGTTCAGGATGCTGCTAGAATTACGGCATTCTCAGAACGAGTATGAGTAAGATAAGGTATTTTAAACTGTGTTACATTATTTGTGAATTATGTCATTCTCATACTTTGCAAAACTGTATGCTTGCCTGGACACAAAAATAAAAATAAAAAAATACTAGAAAAGGCAATTGCAATAGTTTATTGATCAACTGTAAACTGTGACAAATTGAAAACTAGCTAAAAGCAGCCAAAAATAGCCAAGATATGAATACAAGTTAAGGAATTTGCCTAAATCATTTGCCACAGTGGGAATAATTGAGAGTAATTTAGGCCACAATAGCTGAAATGGAAAAACTGGACAGATTGTGTTTTCATTTCTGTTCTGTTAACCTAAAATGTAAAATTCAATTAGATCTCCTAACATTCTAGATATTGCTGGGGAGGGGAGCTGAAGCCCTGATTGCGGGGACTTATCTACCTTGGAGGGGAGGGTGGACCCGTGCAGAGAGAACTTGCCGGTATTTCGGTTCAGGACTGCCCTTATGGGTGGGATCAGTCTGATATGCCTTGGAATAGGTTCTCTATATAATGGCACAAGTGAGCAAAAACTATTTTAAGACCTGAGTAGGGATTTGCCGAAGGGCAGCTCTAAGAAAGTCCACTCTTAGAGCGTTCTCATATTCTTTATTTGTTGCAATGCATTAACTTGGCTCTCCCCAAATTAAAAGGGTAATCCAGATGTGGACCCTGTGCTCACTGTACCTAGGGGAGTATCAACTACACCTTACTGAAGAGGCCCAAAAAAGGCCGAAACGATCGTCTAGGGTTGCTGTATCTTTCATGCGAGAGAACTTGACGACATTTCGGTTCTGAAATCCCCTTACAGGTTGGATCCATCTGACATGCTTCCGAATATGTTCTCTCTGTAATGGCACAAGTGAGCAAAAACAATTTTGAAACCTGAGCGGGGATTTAGCAAAGCTTTTGTCTGTACTCACAGTTCTGATCTGTTTTTGGTTTCCCCAAGTGACTTGGCAAAGGTGTTGGGGATCAGAATTATGCTATATTTCCCTCTATTAGCTAGCTAACATGGTGCACACATATGCCTCTCATTTGGGAGTTTGGTTTCAACAAATGCCGCTTTCCTCAGATGAATGAGAATGAACATAGGTGAGAGTGGAAGTCTCAGCGGTGTTCGGACCGTTGAGTGTCCGATAATAGTTCCATACACTCAACGACCAAACACCGCTGGAAGCGTTCGCCAAAACAAGGTGGCCGCCGCCTCATTTTCGTCCATACAAACGGCGGCCACACAGCCGACCATTTAGAACGTTAACGTGTTTGCGGTTTGTAGGTGTTAATGAGGTCAAGTGGGTCAACTAGCGGCACACAACTGTTGGTGGGTTGGGTGGGTCCATGTGTTCGGTATTTTATAATAATATCTAAGCGAGGCTATTTTAGGCTAAATGTTGCCATTACGAGTTCAATTTGCTACGATTAGGAGTCTCATGCAATCATTGTGCTGTTCTACTCTGTTTAGTACGTGCCTCAAAGTCAGTCTTTTTCTGATAATCTTTTCATGCTTTAAAACAGAAATGTACCTTTCTCTAGGTTTAAATTTATTTATTTATAAAATACTTTACCAGGATGGATACATTGAGATTTCTCTCGTTTTCAAGTATTCATATTACACATTTCTTATTTTGGTCATGCTTGTATGCAGCATTGATTATATAGAGTAACTGGTTTTGTTGTGGCATTTAAATTTCAGTATGATTTGAGTTATTATGGAAATGTTTTTTGTTCTACATCTCTTTTTCACTTTCTTCCATGGTGGTGAACCAGTTTTCCCTAAACTTGTAAAAGGTGCCAAGCTTTGGTTTTTTTTTTAACTAAAACCTTAAAAATCACGTGATTATAATATTTTAAAGGGACATTGCAATTGCCAAATCTTTAATGATTTTATGGCATTAACCCCTTCAAAGGATGCAAAAGAAACATTGTACTTTTTGCTGCAAATCTGCAGCGTCTGCAAGCTCCAGGAAATGCCTGATGTTTCTGTATGAATGTAACACTACTACTAGTAAGCAGAAATCTTCCAGAAGGAAAAAAAAAACCTCAGCTGTTCTGGCTGTGTAGGGCCCCCTAGTGGGCCTGAAACTTAATGGTGTCTTCTAATTGGACTGAAGTGTAAGCAGGAAATGTTGTTGCAGCATGGTGGGAGGGGCCTCCCCTTACCCTTTTTAAGAGCCTCATCCGTTTCCTGTCCTTCCATTTGATTCCTGCTGTCTCCAGAAGTAATATGGAAAGATCTAGTCTAGGTTCAGAGATTCCATCCGTCCTTCTTCACGGCACCCTGCAATGGAAGAACAAGAGATGAGTATTAGGATTTTTTCCCCAAATCCTCCTACTTCTGCAGTACCATCTGTGCCTATCTCCACTCTGCCAGTTTCTCAGATCTCTGCCCCGTCTGGCTCTTCCATCCGCTTCTGTGTAGTTTCAATTTTCTCCTCCTGTCCTTCCTTCACTTTCATCTGTAATTTGCTCACTCCCTTGTGTATCCCCTTCCCCCCTCACACATACAGCAGAGGCCTTGCAGCACCTGGCTGCTCAGCTAGCCTCTCTCCTCTCCCAGGCTCTCTGATTTGGCTGCATTTGCACAGGCACCACTGCCACCAGGCACACCAGAAGTGACCATGTCCCTTCCCAGGGGTGGGGGGGATGTCCCTTCCGGTCACGCGGTTCCCAGCTGCCGACCAACAAAAGAGCCCACGCAATCTGCAAACCTAATGCAGAGCAAGGGCTCAGCCCCAGGAGGGCCTATTACCAGGCAGAAGCCAAGGAAAAAGCAGAAACTCGCCAGTGCTAGGTCCAGACTAGACTGCACAGAGCTTCTACAAACCAGGTTTTTCAGCCTTCTTATCAATGGTACAAGGGTACTCACCCTTACCTGTAAATCAAAACACAGCTGTTTACACTAATTTTGGGGGGCGGGGAGGGGGGCTACCAGACCCAGCATTGGCAGTTTCACCATTCACTGATAGTGGAGGTACATCTTCTGTTTACTTACCTTCCATTGCTCCACTTGAGGTATTAGCGCCAGGCAGTGCACCCGCTGTAACTACTTCAAACTCTATTAACCATATATACACTACCTCTACTACTACTGATACATCGGCTGCCATGTCTTCTGCCCTCGGTGCTCCCATTTTATCCTCTGTTTTGCAGGAGGTGCTGCTGAGCATGGAACGTCCCTCCAATCACACGTTACCCAGAGCGTCTGCAGGTCAAGCGACAAAGGTCTGACCTGGTGGGAACCATTCCGGCAGCATCGTCGCAGGCGGGTGTTGCTATTTCACCGGACACAGGGTTTCAGGTGGTTGCACCACTCAGTGAATCTATACATCCAACATTTGCAAGCTTTTCATCTGATGACTCAGGGTCAGAAGATAAAGGCGCGTTAGGCTGGTCCTCTAAAGGACATAAACTGATGTTTTGCATGTTAAAGAAGTTGTCGCAAATGTAGTAAAAGGGGTGTCTCCCAGAGGAGGTGGGAGTATCCGTCCATACCCCGGCACTGCTGACTTTAACATCCTCCTCCTTTATACAAGATTTGTTGCTGCACAAGGCTGCCATTCAAGGGGACTCGTACTGCTGGTTGGGACAGCGTGGACTTTGCTGGCCGGCTCTTCCTGAGTAGCTACAGGAGGCTCGGCTGCGATGGGGGAGTCTGCACATCCTGGTGCTCCATCTCAGGGGCAACGATTTGGGGTGTCGTCCAGTGCTAGACCTAGCTCGGTTGGTCTGCTCAGATCTCCACTGGCTTTCAGCCTGATTACCTGACGTGAGGATCGGGTGGTCCAGCGTGTTGCCCAGGCTGCAGTGGAGCCGGTTCTCTACCCCGGGCGCTGCTTACAGGGCAAGGAAAAAACTCAATAGGTTGGTAGGTTGGGCTGTTGCTGAGCTACACGGGTTCATCATTGGGCATTACGGCCCAACGTGTTGAGCTTTTTAGGCCTGATGGGGTCCACCTCAGTACTGCAGGATGGACCTTTTTGCTGGCTGATTTTCATGAAGCTCTGGTGCATTGGGTCTAACCTGGGCTGCACAAAAAAAAATAAATGTTGTTGGGTTGACGGCAAGAGATGGTATCTCTTGTGGCGTGAGGATGCGGCTTTAGGGCGTGGTGCAGAGAGAGAGAGGGGACGGGAGTGACGGCGGCAAAGAGGCTGGGCTTTTCCCCCCTACTGGGCAGTGGCCCAACTGGGGCGCCCGTCTGCAGTATGTGTACAAGGTGGCCGTGCCGAAGATTCTTCCTTGTTCTTATGATTGCCCTTATTAGATGGAGCCGCATCCTCTGGTGGGCTGAGGAGTTTAGCACTCAGCACTGCCAACCTAACTAAGATTGTTTATTTTTTATATATATGTTACGGCCGTTCCGTTTAAATGGTTTTTGATCATGCCTCGATGTACTCAATAAATGCAGCCAGTGATGGTTTTACCTCCCAACATGGTGTCTATGTTAATTATTTCAAGGGGAATGCTGGGTTAGGGAGGGGTTAGAAGTTTAGGTATTTGGCTAAAGGGACATAGATTACCCATTCAGCTATTTTTTGTACAGAATGAGCCATGCAGTACAATACAGTTTACTGTGTGACTTTGTCTAGGACGATGCATTGTTATTCTAATACAGTGGAGGAGGGAGTGACTGGAGTAAGTGGAGATCCAAATCTGGACTGAAGAGTTTTAATATTTAGACACATGGTTGGTAGTGCAAATTGTAAAATTAGAAAGGCTGTACAGCGTATACTAAAGATATTGGGCATGGCAGTTTGAGTCTCAAATCTGGTTTGCTCTATTCCAATGGGACAACTCCGATTTTAGAGGATGGCACGTTAACAAATCTATATGGCTACATGGCTGCATAACTATTTTATATTATACTTATTTTTAATCTATTTACTAAAATATTTCTTGTCATCTGAACTCATATTTTCCTATTTCCTTTTTTTTGGTATGGTTTTGCTCTATGCGAGAGATGCATAAAGGTCCAGAGGATAGAAAATACAATGGCCACAAACAGGTTCCTTGAAAAATATAGAATTGGTATAATATAAAATAAACACTTGGATAAATGTTATTAAATATTCAGAGACAAGATATATAACATAACATAACATAGACCCATAAAAAAGAGCCACAAAAAATAAGTAGAGGCTCTATATAATGATGATCAGTAGGGGGAGACTCTATAGTAGACTGGATGGGATGTTGGCTGGGGATAATAGGAATGGGAGTTGGGGCACAATAAAGTTTGTAAATCAACTACAGTGAACTTCTTTGTGACTATAATGGAATGCAATGAAAAAGCCCTATGTATCAGCACCACTATTATGCATAAACTTGAGTTGAATCAAATGTATCCAGTGTAACATTGTGTCAATACAGACTGCTACCTGGACAGTTGCCACAGAGATTGGATTTATATAACCATGACAGTAAACCTCTTGTGGCTATAATAAAGGGCAATAGACAATAGAGAGCCCTATAAATTATCACTATTATGTGTAAACTGTATAAAATCAAATACCGTATGTCCATTGTAACAGAGTCTCAACACCAACTTGAAGAGATATTACAGAGATTGGGTTATGGATGGCATCTTTGAAAAAAATCTATATGTTGTTAGTCATTGATCTAAGGACTGGAAAGCTGTTCAAATAAACACATCTTAAAATTGTGTACTGTTTTATACATTTTAGTTGGAATTTTGAAAATCCTATCTGCTGTAATTAAAATATTATGTTAACCTGTTTTTTTGCAGGTCAGTTAGTACATCACAATAAAAAAAGACCTAAAAGCTGACCTGCACAAGGTATAAAATGTAAACTTGTCTTGAAGATACACATATTTTTTTTTGTTAACTGACTTTTAATTGTGTGTGTATATGTATGTGTGTGTATATGTGTGTGTATGTGTGTGTGTGTATATATATATATATATATATATATATACACACACAATACAGACATCTAAACAAATGTATCATAATCCCTGTAAAACTTAGATACTGCAAACTAAGGATCCAGATAGGATACCCATGTACACGGGATAAATAAGTCAAAGGCTAGTATAATCAAGTTTCAAATTTCACTGCTGTAAAAACAAATGGAACTAGAGTGACCTGTTCACCCAGCATGCACTGTAAGGTTTTACTGTCTTGTTAAAACACCATAAATGTGAGCAGCACATGATTGCCAGCTCTGGAATGTAGTATGAAGGCCTAGGCTTGGTAAATTCTTCCTGAAAATATAAACAAAAAAAATGTGTACAGAATGTTCCATGTAGTACACTAAAGGGATACTATAGTGCCAGGAATACAAAGCTGTATTCCGGGCACTATAGCTCCCACTGCCTCCCTCTCCCTCTCTCCCCTGCACGGGAAGGGGGGGACAGGCAAGAGTGGAAGCGGAGAAAGACACATGGAGTGGCTTATAGAAACATAGAATGTGATGGCAGATAAGAACCATTCGGCCCATCTAGTCTGCCCAATTTTCTAAATACTTTCATTAGTCCCTGGCCTTATCTTATAGTTAGGATAGCCTTATGCCTATCCTAACTATAAGCGGTTAAACTCCTTTACTGTGTTAACTGCTACCACTTCAGCTGGAAGGCTATTCCATGCATCCACTACCCTCTCAGTAAAGTAATACTTCCTGATATTATTTTTAAACCTTTGCCCCTCTAATTTAAGAATATGTCCTCTTGTTGTAATAGTTTTTCTTCTTTTAAATATAGTCTCCTCCTTTTACTGTGTTGAATCCCTTTTATGTATTTAAATGTTTCTATCATATCCCCCTTGTCTCGTCTTTCCCCCCAAGCTATACATGTTAAATTCCTTTAACCTTTCCTGGTAAGTTTTATCCTGCAATCCATGAACCAGTTTAGTGCCCTTCTCTGAACTCTCTCTAAGGTATCAATATCCTTCTGAAGATACGGTCTCCAGTACTGCGTACAATACTCCAAGTGAGGTCTCACCAGTGTTCTGTACAATGGCATGAGCACTTCCCTCTTTCTACTGCTAATACCTCTCCCTATATTTCCTGCTGCTCTATTACATTGTCTGCCTACCTTTAAGTCATCAGAAATAATCACCCCTAAATCCCTTTCCTCAGATGTTGAGGCTAGGACTCTATCAAATATTCTGTACTCTGCCCTTGGGTTTTTACATCCAAGATGCATTATCTTGCACTTATCCACATTAAATGTCAGTTGCCACAACTCTGACCATTTTTCTAGTTTACCTAAATCATTTGCCATTGGGCTTATACCTCCTGGAACATCAACCCTGTTACATATCTTAGTATCCTCAGTAAAAAGACATACCTTACCATCAAGACCTTCTGCTATATCACTAATAAAAATATTAAAGAGAATGGGTCCAAGTACAGATCCCTGAGGTACCCCACTTGTGACAAGCCCAAGCTTCGAATATACTCCATTGACTACAACCCTCTGTTGCCTTTCACTCAGCCACTGCCTTACCCATTCAACAATATGGGAATCCAAACTTAAAGATTGCAATTTATTGATAAGCCTTCTATGTGTAACAGTGTCAAAAGCCTTACTGAAATCTAGATAAGCAATGTCTACTGCACCACCCTGATCTATAATTTTAGTTACCCAATCAAAAAATCAATAAGATTAGTTTGGCATGATCTCCCTGAAGTAAACCCGTGTTGTCTCTGATTTTGAAATCCATGTGTTTTTAGATGTTCAACAATCCTATCCTTTAACATGGTTTCCATCACTTTCCCCACTACTGAAGTAAGGCTTACTGGCCTATAGTTGCCCGACTCCTCCCTATTACCTTTCTTGTGAATGGGCACAGCATTCGCTAACTTCCAATCTTCTGGGACTACTCCTGTTAACAATGATTGGTTAAATAAATCTGTTAATGGTTTTGCTAGTACACCACTAAGCTCTTTTAATAGCTTTGGGTGTATTCCATCAGGTCCCATTGACTTATTTGTCTTTACTTTTGACAGTTGAAATAGAACCTCTTCGTCTGTAAACTCACATGTAACAAATGACTCATGTATCCTTTTTTTTTAACTGAGGTCCCTTTCCTTCATTTTCATCTGTAAATACCGAACAAAAATATTCATTGAGGCAGTCTTTATCCTCTTCTACATACCTTCCTTCTTTTGTTTTTAATCTAACTAATCCTTGTTTTACTTTTCTTTTCTCATTTATGTATCTAAAAAAAGTTTTGTCCCCCTTTTTTTTACCGACTGTGCTATTTTCTCTTCTGTGTGTGATTTGGAAGCTCTTATAACTTGCTTAGCCTCTTTCTGCCTAATCGTATAGATCATTCTGTCTTCCTCACTCTGTTTTTTTTTTTTATAATTACTAAATGCTAACTTTTAGTTTTTTACTATTTTGGTCACATCTGCGGAGTTCTTGAATTTTTTGCTTTTACTGACAAGCCTAATGCAATTTTCTGTTGCCTTCAGTACAGTGCAACTTTTAAATAATCCCATTTCTCTTGGACTCCATTTAAATTGCTCCAGTCTGATAATGACTCCTTTACACATATTCTAATTTTAGAAAAGTCTGTTTTTCTAAAGTCTAAAACTTTTGTTTTTGTATGGTGTGACTCAGTCACTGTTCTTATATTAAACTACACTGACTGATGATCACTGGATCCTAAACTTTCACCTAAGGTAATATCTGATACCAAATCTCCATTTGTTAACACTAAATCTAGTATGGCCTCTTTATGAGTTGGTGCCTCAATGACTTGTTTTAGAGACAATCCCAGTAGGGAGTTTAGAATATGTGTGCTCCTGGCACAAGGAGCTATTTTTGTTTTCCAATTCACATCAGGAAGATTAAAGTCACCCATGATGATAACTTCCCCCTTCATTGTCATTTTAGCTATTTCCTCAACTAGTAGATTATCTAACTCTTCAATTTGTCCTGGGGGCCTATAAATCACACCTACACGAGTTAATAAGTGATTACCAAATTCTAACGTAACCCAAACAGACTCTATGTTCGCATCACTAACTTTTATTAGGCTAGATTATATGCTATTCTTCACATACAGGGCCACCCCTCCCCATTTCTTGCCTTCCCTGTCTTTTCTATATAAAGAGTACCCTGGTATTGCTATGTCCCAGTCATTTTTCTCATTATACCATGTCTCCGTAACAGCGACTAAATCTTATGAGTGAAATGAGACACATGGAGGATTTGGGTGGAGCAAATGAGACACGGGGTGGTGGAGGGGGGAATGAGACAAGTGGAGGGGGAGAAAGACACATGGAGGTGCCTAGGGGGAATGAGATGCTTGAAGGGGCTTTAGAGGGATCAGACACATTAAGGGTATTGGGGGAAATGAGACATGGTGGGGCTTTGGGGGGTATGAGATACATAAAGGAACTTGGGGGGAATGAGACACGTGGAGGAGCTTGTGGGAAGGGCATTATACACATGAAGTGGTGGGGAGGAAATGAGACACTTGGGGAGATAAGACACATGGAGGGGCTGGGGGAGGGAATCCGACACGTAGGGGGATGAGACACATGGAGGGGTGGGGGGTGGGGAGGGCATAGCAATCTTTGCACCAGGGCCCCGTAGTTTCTAGTTACGCCACTGTTTTGTAGATTTGGGAATAAGCGAGAAGAATGGGGGTGAGCCCAGGATAGTTGAGCGAATTCAGCCTCTGTATAGTAATTATCTATTTTCTTTCTTAGAATTCATGACATAAAATTAACTTTCACTCTTCCTTTCCTTTTTCAGACCAAACAATCCAGTCCTTCATCCTTCACAGCCACCCTTCTCTTGTAACCATCACCACTCATAGGGTGACCTTCTCATTGCGTTGTGAGTCCTTTTATCTCTGGCTTCCTGCAGCCACAAAATCCCAATTCTCTCTTCTTCCATCCACTACCCAAAAGTCTCCTTCTTTCAAATTCTCCATTTTAAAATGGCTGCTTTTTACTCTACCCCCAAGATCTCCTTCCAAACTCTTAACCTGGGAGGGCGACAGGCAATGGTGACTAAACAGAATTGTGAAATGGCTATCCTTCCATTCCAATACAGGTTGATGGAACTGTGCCATAAGGGCCAAGCAGTTGTGTTGATAACCATCACTGCATGTAACAGACACCTTAACTGCATAGTTACATGGTTAAATGAACACCCAAGGCGAACCGAGCTGAGCGGTCACAGCACCCGCGAGCTCTGTGCAGCCGGAATAGAAATAACCCCTTCAGGGCCCCGAAATTCTGAAATAGGTGCCCCGACCGGCACCCTAAACAGTGTGGGAACGTGATGGGTCGCAATACCAAGAAAATGAAACCTGACAAGCCGCTTTTGGGCTCCAATATCGGAGAACTCTACCGGCAAGAATATCAGGATACAATATGGCCGCGTGTTCAGAAGCATGTTCAGAATACTCTGAAGACATTTACACTGAGGAGGAGGTGAGCGAGAACACACACACACACACACTGCAGTAGTAAAACCACTCCTGGCTGACCTCCAGGCTAACTTGCGGACTGACTTAGGCTACGGATGTCTGTGCGGATTGCTGATGACAGGCCGGATAGGGGCTCTGGAGACGACCACAGGAGACCGCTCCACGCAACAGGCCTCATTGCAGAAAGCCGTGGCGGAACTGCAACAACAGGCAGCGCTCAACACTGATTTGTTTGCAGCTATGGAGGACTAGAGGCACAGGAAGAACATTAGGGAGGATATACCCATAGTCGAACTGCCACATGTCCTCAGGTGGTTGATGGCAGATGTCCTACCCCAAAAGCAAGGGAAGGACGGTTACTTCCCAGTGCCCAAATCACCCAGGGCCCCAGCAGATGCACCCAGAGACATTGTGATCCAGAACATGAAAGACAGGTCTACAGTGCTGGAGGCTTTAAAAAACAAATCACCCTGCGTCTTTGAATCCCCTTTACATCCCTGCTTAGAAAGCACAACATCCCGTACCGCTAGTGGCAGGCACGCACGCTTCTCAACTCCCCAGGGGAAGAGCCACATGTGATACGGGACCTCTCCAAAGCAAAAGCTCTACTGGTCACCATACATCTCAGGACTCCCTAGACCCTGTGGGGCGCAATGCGATAGCCGGAGGACCTCACAGTCTGAACCCAACAATGACACCGTTTATCACTAAGCGGTCCGGTCCGACCCTGCACGCTGATGCTGTGACCTGACGTCCTTGATCCGAACTTATGCCTCAAACAACCTTCACAAGTTTATACATACCTTACTGTTTGCTTGTTTTCTTATGTTCAGTTTCCTGCATGCTTGCAGCCAACCACTAAGACCATCACTCTCAGCTCAACTAGACACAAAAAAAACTTTAATATAGCCCCCCACCTCAAGAATTGTTCCAGAGCTAGACACAAACAAGTATCCGCAGCATTTACCTTACATTACACCTACAAGCATCAGACGCCAGATGTTTACACAGACGACGACTCATCACAGGCGACATAGAGCTCAAGTGACTATAGCAACGCAAACACATAGGAGACAAGTTCAGATGCTCTTAGCACCATACCATAAAGTTAATCACTCTTTTATTTATATATATATATATATATATATATATATATGTGTGTATTAAAAAAACAAAACTTTAGTCCATGTCCTGACCGGTCAACCACTGCCCTATCTCTCACCTGCTCTCACGCTCTACACATAGCATGTTCAATGTACCCGCATGTGTTGTTGTACTAATGTGATTATGAGCTAGCACCAAAACTAAAGAATTTATTTTAAAAAAGGAACACCCAAGGCACCATAACTACTACAACATGTGTAAAGTTTCCCAAGTGCCACAAGAAAGTATAAATTAATACTTGTTGAGTTCATAGTGTCAATGTGATTTCTCTTTGGATCAATACACTGTCAATGTTATATTGGATATTATACAGCCAGGAATAATGCAGTTTGTCTAGAGAGCATCTAGAACTGTGTTAAATTGCCTGCTCGTTTCTGCTCAAGCTATAAAAAAAACATGTTGAATATTTTGAGCAAATAATTAGGAAGTGAACTTTATCATTATGACTTGCAGAGGGGTTGGAGATTCTCCTTTTATTGTCAAAACACTTGATACCAGATTGACAAAAAACAGAGAAACCTTACATATAGCCAGTAGTGTAACTACCAGGGAGGGCAATAGTGAGGCTGAATGAGGCTGAATGAGGGGGAAGGGAGCTGTGCAGCCACGCCAAAATTCCAATGCAGTTGCATGGCTTGAGGTGCGCAACAAAATTGTGAAATGCTAAATTTTAGAACACGTTTTATAACAAGTGCAAAGTTTTAAAAACCAAAGGAGAAAGATTAAAGGTGTGTCGAAAAGCCGAAATAATGTGATATGAACAATACAATAATAAGTTATTTGTAGGGAGGGTGAATTGATTTTCTAAGGTATCTTAGAGTGAGGGAAAAAGTATTTGATCCCCTGCTGATTTTGAACGTTTGCTCACTGACAAAGAAAGGATCAGCCTATAATTTTAATGGTAGGTGTATTTTAACAGTGAGAGACAGAATAACAAAACAAAAAAATCCTGAAAAACACATGTCAAAAAAGTTATAAATTGATTTCCATGTCAATGAAATCAATGAGTGAAGTATTTGACCCCTTCGACTTAGTACGTGGTGGCAAAACCCTTGTTGGCAATCACAGAAGTCAGACGTTTTAATAAACCTGTTGAAAGCAGCTAAACTTAAAATGCACTTCCTAAAATGCAGCACAATAAAATAAAAACAAATTAAAGTCAGCACTCTAAGGGGTTAAAAAACCACTACACTATTGCAGGTTTGCTAAATATGCATGTCATGGAATGTACAGTTTATGAATGAACTGGTTCCAGAAATGTACTTAAAATATCATCTTGCCAGTACCTAAAAATATATACCTTCAAAACAAAAAGTTGGGGGTATTCTTGCAGGGATGATTTACTATGCATTGAGTGGATACGGACGTCTGGATCAGTTGTGCCTATAGAATGCCATAAATTATGCAGACAATATCAATCTGAAGTTGCTTATTCATTCTAATGGTAATAGATTAGGGATCTCATTTCCCTTCCAAATTGTACACAGCCAAACCCATAACTCTCACTCCATAGTTTTCACAATATAGTGTAGGACAGTGGTGAGCAACCTTTGGTTCTTTTGCCATGCATGGATGCCAGAGACAAACAGGCTCTGCTCTGGCCTATCAGGAGTCTCAGTAGGACATCATCTATCTGCTAGTGCAAAGCGAGCTGTGATTACAGGTGGTGAGGGACAATCCTCATTTTACACATTGCAGCACTTCCTCACAGCACTTGTGAACGGGAATCTGTACAGAAATAGAGCAGCCAGCAGAAGCTATCGCAGTGTCCACCCTTGACATTCACCAGGTCAGCCCAGTCTCCACTGGAACCCAGGCAAACCACCCACATTGCTAGATATACACCGAATTGCAGAAGACTCCTCCCCCTCATACAAATAATACAAATTGTCGACAAACACACACACACAGTCCCTACAAACACAACACCACAGGCAATCCGCATACACGTATACAACCCTACAATTTGCCTCTCACATGCAATACCACAAGCAGCCCCACACATACAGGTAACACTCGAAAAATTTGAATATCGTGCAAAAGTTCATTTATTTCAGTAATGCAACGTAAAAGGGGAAACTAATATATGAGATAGACGCATTACATGCAAAGCGAGATAGTTCAAGCCGTGATTTGTCATAGGTGGGATGATTATGGCTTACAGCTCATGAAAACCCCAAATCCACAATCTCAGTAAATAAGAATATTGTGAAAAAGGTGCAATATTCTAGGCTCACAGTGTCCCACTCTAATCAGCTAAGTAAGCCATAACACCTGCAAAGGGTTTCTGAGCCTTTAAATGGTCTCTCAGTCTGGTTCAGTAGGAATCACAATCATGGGGAAGAATGCTGACCTGACAGTTGTGCAGAAAACCATAATTGACAACCTCCATAAGGAGGGAAAGCCTCAAAACGTAATTGCGAAGGAAGTTGGATGTTCCCAAAGTGCTGTATCAAAGCACATTAATAGAAAGTTATGTGGAAGGGAAAAGTGTGGAAGAAAAAGGTGCACAAGCAGCCGGGATGACCGCAGCCTGGAGAGGATTGTCAGGAAAAGGCCATTCAAATGTGTTGGGGACTTTCACAAGGAGTGGACTGAGGCTGGAGTCAGTGCATCAAGAGCCACCACACACAGATGGATCCTAGACATGAGCTTCAGATGTCGTATTCCTCTTGTCAAGCCGTTCCTGAACAACAAACAACATCAGAAGCGTCTTACCTGGGCTAAAGAAAAACAGACCTGGTCTGTTCCTCAGTGGTCCAAAGTCATCTTTTCTGATGAGAGCAACTTTTGCATCTCATTTGGAAACCAAGGACCCAGAGTCTGGAGGAAGAATGGAGAGGCACACACTGCAAGATGCTTGAAGTCCAGTGTGAAGTTTCCACAGTCTGTGTTGATTTGAGGAGCCATATTATCTGCTGGTGTTGGTCCACTGTGCTTCATTAAGTCCAGGGTCAACGCAGCCGTCTACCAGGAAATTTTGGAGCACTTCATGCTTCCTTCTGCAGACTAGCTTTATGGGGATGCTGACTTCATTTTCCAGAAGGAACCAAAGTGGGCTTAGTACAATCTGGATATAACGTCCAGACTCTACTAATCAAATGAGTGGAGCGCTAAAGGTATAAACTTACCCTAAAATAGGGTTAAATCTCAGATGTATATCAGTACATATAAAGGAAACAAAAAATAAAACACAATATAGTGTAAATCCACAGGTGATAATGTATTTTGGTGCTAATTCAAGTAGTCAAACTCACATTGATCACAGCCTCAAAGGGACAGGCTCAAATCACTTGCACAGTAGTGTCGTATGGAGACACTGCACCCTTTTGCCTGGAATGGATTTCCTCAAAGGAGAGAGAAAGGGAGACTTCCTAGTGTATTAAGTTTCAACAAAAATAAAAAGCACAGTGGTTATGGTTGTGCTCACCTTTTCCTAAGCCAATGAGAACCTGGCTCTGGATGATAGACCTGGGTACCTCTAGAGGGGGGCACCTGCCCTTCTTTAGCAGGACTTGGCACCTGCCCACACTGCCAAAAGCACCAAAGTCTGGTTCAATGACCGTGGGATTACAGTGCTTGATTGGCCAGCAAACTCGCCTGACATGAACCCCAAAGATAACCTATGGGGCATTGCCAAGAGAAAGATGAGAGACATGAGACCGAACAATGCAGAAGAGCTGAAAGCTGCTATTGAAGCATCCTGGTCTTCCATAACACCTCAGCAGTGCCACAGGCTGATAGCTTCCATGCCAAGCCGCATTGAGGCAGTAATTGCTGCAAAAAGGGGCCAAAACAAGTACTGAGTCCATATGCATGCTTATACTTTTCAGAGGTCCGATATTGTTCTATGTACACTTCTTGTTTTATTGATGGCATGTAATATTCTAATTTACAGAGATTGTGGATTCGGGGTTTTCATGAAGCCCATGGAACAACGCAGTAGGAGGAGTGGGCCTTGACAGAGCCAGGAAGTGGGCAGGTGCTAGTGTTTGGGGGTTGGATTAGTTTAATGGAGCTTGGGGGCGGAGACAGGGAGTATAAAGAGCAGCCATTTTAGAATAGGGGCCATTTTAACCAGAGCCTTTCTTACCTGTAAATTGTGTCAGGTCGGCGAGGTTCTTTTTCTTTGTCGTTTCTGCAGGATTATGGCGTCGCTAGATGAGATTCTGGATGGTGTTCGGGCAGCGGTGAAGGACAGAGGACTGGATTGGCTTCATCAGCAGTTGGGGACTGCCGGGCCTGCTCCTGCGGTACCGGCCCGGCGACCGGCAAGGAGAACGAGACCACCTCAGCGTTTGAGCCCGGGCGCTGGGCCTGCAGCGCGGCGGCGGAGGAGCCCTTCAGCGGGAAGTGGGGTGACCGACGGTCCGGGTGAGCCCCGGTCAACAGAGCCAGGCAGGCGCACGGCTCGCTCCGGTGGGCGCGGCAGCGGCCTGGCGAGGACGGCCGCGCAGCGCATGGTAGCGGATGGATCTAAGCCACGCGGTTCCGCGGCTGGCAGGAGGAACGGTCCGGGCGGATCTCGGAAGACGGCCGGGTCGGAGGCCAGGCTGGCTGGGAGACATGTGAGCGGCGGCACAAAGCGGACACGTCCCGGTGAGTCAGCCACTAGTGCGAATGCTGGAGGGCAGGGGTGTGATGGTGATGGCGGATGTATGACGGCCCCTCAAGCTGTGGGGGGAGGCCAGGACAGCAGTGTGAGGGCAGGGACGTCTCAGGCTGAGGCAGGTCAGGGAGACAGAGGCAAGGACAAGGGGACCTCACAAGAAGCGAGTGGGTCTGGGCACACGGCAGGCTGCCAGGATAGCGGAGATGAATCGGACATGGGGCAGACGGCCGAGGAGAGGCCAGGCTCGGCACTGACAGTTGAGGGACAGGGTGCTCAAACTGTTAAGCTGGTTAGGGATGTCAGCGGTAGGCGGGAGGGCCCATCTGGCCGCTCCCAGGGTCAGCTTCACGACAGGGAGGCCTCAGGGAGTGAGTGGAGAACAGAACGACGCTTCTCTGGTGTCAGGCGCAGCGTTTCGAAGAGCAGAGCAAGGAGTTCAGGGAGCAGGGAAGGATCACCTGCGCGGAGCGGGTGCAGCTTAGCAGGCTCATGTTGCAGGAGGCGTGATTCCAGGGATAGCATGAGGAGGAGTCAGCGGAGAAGATCGGGTTCGCCGGGAGAGAGGCTCAGTGATCGGTGGAGGGGGTCATCTCGTGAGGGCAGTCGCCCTGCGAGACGCAGCGTTGCGGAGGAGGATTGGGAGGAACGTAGGGAGGAAAGGCGGGTGAGGAAGGCTCAGGACAGACTACCCAGATTTCCTTCTCCCTACAGGTCTCGGAGCAATACCCCTACGGTCTCGAGGCGAGTCCAGGCAGATGGGAGTCGGCGACAACGGGATTCTCCGGTGCCTGAAAAGGTGGACGGAAGGACAGCGCCTCTGCAGCCAGTTACGGCCAGAGGTTCGAGTGGTGAGTTCGCACACACACGACACCCAGGACAGTTGTTAAATGATTTAAGAACATTCTTAGATTCTTGGTCTGGGAAAGAGGGGTCGCCTGCGCAGTTCGGGAAGGTGTGGGCACGTGAGAGTAGCCGGGACATAGCTACAGGGCTCGGGGTTACGCAGCTGTCCGTGCATGGTGGAGGTGAGTCCGGAGCCGGGGCTGATTTGTCTGGGTTGGAAGGAGGGGGCGAAGAGCGGGAGGTAGGTGATGTCCCGGATGCGGCGCGGCAGAATGTGCACGTGTCCTTCGCGGGCCCCCTCGGATGTCATTTAAAAATAGAAGTGAAGGAGAAGATATGGAAAGGTGAGTTTGTGGAGATATTTTCCCTCCTTCCCCTAGAGGAGTTTTTAGACTTGAAGGAGGAGGATAAGAAGGATGCTAAAAAGGTGGAAGAGGAGAAAAGGCGGAGGTATCGCAAGATACCTAAGACCTTTGGGAATTGGTTGAGGGCCTTCTGCATTCTAGCTAGCGTAATTGGGGAGAAGGCGCCGGGGCGTTGCTCAGAACTATTTTGTTATTTGGATGGGATAGGTGACGCGTACCGAACCTACGGAGGTTTGGCTTGGTGGAGGTACGACGAACAATTTCGTCAGCGGCTGGCAGCGAATGCGAGCATGCGGTGGGACCAAATGGACCTGCCGTTATGGATGCGCCTTATGATGGCCCAGAAGGCGGCGCCCTTTCCTGGGGCAGCCGGCACGGCTTCAGGGGCCGGGTCGGCTGGGCAAAAGAAAGGTTTCTGTTGGATGTTCAACGAAGGACATTGCAAATGGGGAAATAATTGCAGGTTCCGGCACGAATGCTCAGGCTGCGGGGGGTCCCACGGTGTCAACCGTTGTTTCAAAAAGGGTAAGTCTGGCGGGGGAAGCGGGCCCGCAGGAGCGGCAGCCACCGCAGCTCCCGTTGGGAGCGTCTCCGGTGAAAATAGACGCGATGTTGCCTTGGCTAAGGCGATACGTTAACAAGGAAGATGCTATTTTCTTATGGCGGGGTTTTCGGGAAGGGTTCTTTATTCCCTACGTAGTTAGGGGACCTGGTACGTTATGTGGGAATCTTAAGTCAGTGCGGGAACACCCAGAGGTGGTGAGGGACAAGCTAAGTAAGGAAGTGCAACTGGGGAGGATGGCGGGGCCGTTCTCGGCACCGCCATTGCCCGATTTGCGAATATCCCCGTTGGGCGTGGTCCCCAAGAAGGAGGCAGGCAAATTCAGGTTGATTCACCATTTGTCGTACCCAAAAGGGGCTTCGGTGAATGATGATATCGACACGGCTCTTAGCTCCGTCTCTTATACGTCATTTGACAAGGCAGTCGAGTTGGTTCGGAGGCTGGGGCATGGGGCACTGATGGCAAAGGTGGATGTGGAAGCGGCATTTCGACTGCTCCCGATACACCCGGACTGCCATCATCTGCTCGGGTGTTGTTTTGAAGGGGAATATTTTGTTGATCTGTGCCTGCCTATGGGGTGTTCGATCTCGTGCGCCTATTTCGAGAAGTTTAGTACCTTCTTGGAGTGGGTTGTGCGGACGGAATCGGCAGAGGGTGCGGTGGTGCATTACCTAGATGATTTTCTTTGCGTGGGCCCGAGGGATTCGGACCGCTGTAAGCAGATATTGGACGTGTTTCAGTGGGTGGCGCAGAAAGTAGGGGTCCCCTTGGCGGAGGACAAGACGGTGGGGCCTACGACGTGCCTTAGTTTTTTGGGCTTAGAAATTGACTCCTGTAAATGGGAGTGCAGGTTACCGGGGGACAAATTGTCACGGCTGCGGGAGCTAGTGGCCACGGTAGGGAGGGCCAAGAAAGTGACACTGCGAGGGCTCCAATCGCTGGTGGGGAGCCTTAATTTCGCGTGCCGGGTCATACCCATGGGGAGGGTTTTCTGTAGGCGCCTCGCGCGAGCTACGTGTAAGGTGCGGCTGCCGTCGCATTACATTAGGGTTTCGGCGGATATGAAGGCAGATTTAATGGTGTGGGACCGGTTCTTGCAGGATTTTAACGGAACGGTGATTTTTTCGAGAGCCGGCGGCATCGGGGGAGGTTGTTGGTTTGTACACCGACGCTTCTGGCAGCGTAGGCTTTGGGGCTTACCTGGGGGGTCACTGGTGCGCTGAGCCGTGGCCGGAGGCCTGGAGGCAAAGCTCGCTGATTAAAAATCTGGCGTTTCTGGAGCTATTCCCGGTAGTGGTAGCGGTGAGTTTGTGGGGACGGGTGTTATCCAACAAGCATATTATATTTCACTCAGATAACATGGCGGTCGTACAGGCGATCAATAGTTTGTCGGCGTCGTCCCCCCCTGTTTTGTGTTTGCTGCGGCGTTTTGTCCTTCTTTGTATGTCTTCTAATTTGGTGTTTAGGGCTAGGCACATCCCTGGTATGCTGAATGTGGTAGCTGATGCGCTTTCTCGTTTTCAGTGGGAACGATTTCGGGAAGCGGCGCCGGAAGCTTTGGCACAGGGGCAGGCTTGCCCTGGCGAGATGTGGCAGCTCGGGACCGCATGCTTGGGGAGTGTATAAAGAATTCTCTTGCGCCGAGCACGTGGTCTGGCTATGTCAAGGTGTGGAAAGAATGGGACGAGGCGGTACAGCAGGTAGGGGGTGACAGTTCGCAAGGGCAGAGGGTGGACGTGCTGTTGTGGGTACTGTGTCGCTTGTTTGCTAAACAAGCGTCGCCGGCCGTGATAGATAGGTGCATGTCCGCCATGGCGTTTTTGTTCAAGTTCAACGGGTGGGAGGACATTACGAAGAATTTTCTAATACGCCAGGC
This sequence comes from Pelobates fuscus, assembly GCF_036172605.1. NCBI lineage: Eukaryota > Metazoa > Chordata > Amphibia > Anura > Pelobatidae > Pelobates > Pelobates fuscus. The sequence continues at coordinate 109,846,432 of NC_086319.1, read as the reverse complement.
TTTGAAGGGCTTTAAGAAGGGTAAGAAGCTCGCGGACCCGAGGCGACCGGTGTCGTTTTCGGTTTTGCAAAACCTGTTAAGTGTGTTGATTGATTTGTGTAATTCCCCTTTCGAAGTGACACTATTTTCCGGGGCGTTTGTCTGGGCGTTTTTTGGGGCTTTTCGCATTAGTGAGCTGGTGAGTGCCAACAAGTTGGGGAACGGAGGTTTAATGTTCAAGGACGTGGTCGTGGGTATTGATCAGGTGCAGATATGGCTGCGCCGGTCTAAAACGGACGTGTACGGCAAGGGCCGTGCGGTGGTACTGTATGAGTTGCCAGGATCAGAGGCTTGCCCGGTGGCTTGTGGCAAAAGGTACTGTGAGGTGCGGCCAGAAGGTAAGAGTTGTTTCTTTTTACACGCCGATGGTTCAGCGTTGTCGAGATTTCAGTTTCTGCGGATTTTTCGAATGGGTCTGCAGAGAATGGGTTTAGAGCCGAGTCAATTTGGGACGCACTCCTTTCGCATTGGGGCAGCGACGGAAGCTGCGCGTTTAGGTCTGGGGGACGAGAAGATCAAGCAAATTGGGAGGTGGGAGTCCGTGCGATTCCGCTCGTATGTAAGGCCTGATATGTTGGTGTAATTGCTAGGGTGCAAGTATCCGGGGATGGGGACGTTGCCTTTTTCTGCCACTAACTTTGTCTCTTTTCAGGTTTGAAAGTTTGGTTGCTGGGCCACTCGTATGTGTACTGGGCGGAGAAGAGGGCCGCAGTTCGCAGAAGCGGATCACAGCTGGGCTTTCCTTTGGAACGAGTGACTCTATGTTGGTTTGGTTTCAGGGGGGCAAGTTGGCAGAGTTTGTGTAATTTTTTGTTTCAGAAAGTGGTTGGAGGGTCGGTCCCGGATGTGGTATTGATTCATGGAGGAGGGAACGACCTAGGTGGGATTCCACAAAGGGAATTGGTGAGAAGGATGAAAAGGGATGTAGATCGGCTGAGGGAGCTGGTTCCTGGCGTGGTGGTGGTGTGGTCTGAAATGGTGCCACGTTTTGCGTGGCGGCACGCCAGGGACCCGGCTGCAATAGCTCGATCGAGGGGTAAGGTGAATAAGATGATGTCAGTTTTCATTAGACGTTCTGGGGGCGTAGTGGTGCGTCACAGAGAGTTGGAGGGCATGTTACCTGGGTATTTCAGGAGGGACGGTGTACACCTGTCAGATGTGGGGAACGATTTGTTGAACCTTGGGTTCCACGAAGGTATTGAGCAGGCCCTGTTTAGGTGTGGTGGGGGTCGCACATGCGCTTAAGGAGGTCAAGCCATGTGCTGTGGCGGAACAGGGCATAGGAGAAATTGGAATTTGGCGTAGAGTTTGGACTAAACAGGCCGAGGTGTAGGCCTGATGGAATTAAGGACTGGTTGGTTCTAGCTCTTCGGTGGCGACGAACCTGTGGGTGTAGGGGTGTCTGAGGTACACCCCTACAGTTAACAATATGATGTGGGGCCTCTTTGGTAGGCCGTGTTTCAAGTGAATTGTTATTTGTTATATATTGTTCAATTGGTGGGGTCATTGTCAGGGGTACTGTGTGGGGGGTATAGTAAGTTAATGTATAGTTGGACAATGACCCCAAATTATGTTAATTTATGATAATTTAATTAATAATTTAATTAATAAAAGCTGTGGACTTTATACTCCAACAGAATTAACTGTGTCCGTGTCTTATTCAGTTTAAGGTTATAGTACATACGAATATCGTCTGTACAAAGGTTTATATAAAAGTTTAGCACATGCCGAATAACGTCTGTGCAAATGTCATGAAGCCCATGGAACAACGCAGTAGGAGGAGTGGGCCTTGACAGAGCCAGGAAGTGGGCAGGTGCTAGTGTTTGGGGGTTGGATTAGTTTAATGGAGCTTGGGGGCGGAGACAGGGAGTATAAAGAGCAGCCATTTTAGAATAGGGGCCATTTTAACCAGAGCCTTTCTTACCTGTAAATTGTCCCACCCACCCTCCCTAGGTTTAGCAGTTCCGTTTCAGTCACAGCGGCGGAACAGGGCATAGGAGAAATTGGAATTTGGCGTAGAGTTTGGACTGGACAGGCCGAGGTGTAGGCCTGATGGAATTAAGGACTGGTTGGTTCTAGCTCTTCGGTGGCGACGAACCTGTGGGTGTAGGGGTGTCTGAGGTACACCCCTACAGTTAACAATATGATGTGGGGCCTCTTTGGTAGGCCGTGTTTCAAGTGAATTGTTATTTGTTATATATTGTTCAATTGGTGGGGTCATTGTCAGGGGTACTGTGTGGGGGGTATAGTAAGTTAATGTATAGTTGGACAATGACCCCAAATTATGTTAATTTATGATAATTTAATTAATAATTTAATTAATAAAAGCTGTGGACTTTATACTCCAACAGAATTAACTGTGTCCGTGTCTTATTCAGTTTAAGGTTATAGTACATACGAATATCGTCTGTACAAAGGTTTATATAAAAGTTTAGCACATGCCGAATAACGTCTGTGCAAATGTCATGAGCTGTAAGCCATAATCATCGCACTTATGACAAATCACGGCTTGAACTATCTTGCTTTGCATGTAATGTGTCTATCTCATATATTAGTTTCCCCTTTTACGTAGCATTACTGAAATAAATGAACTTTTGCATGACACTCAAATTTTTCGAGTATCACCTGTACACACACCAGCAAAAACACAATATGATATATCATTTACATACAATTACACAAGCAGCCCCCATACACAGCCCACATTTATAGGTATCGTACACAATACCACAAACTATTCATGACCATATGCAATATTGTCTTACTGTGTTTTACACCCCACCTCCTAAAGACTGTAAGCTCGTTTGAGCAGGGTCATCTTCAACCTATCGTTCCTGTAAGTTTTCTTGTAATTGTCCTATTTATAGTTATACCCCCCACCCCCCTCATAATATTGTAAAGCGCTACAGAATTTGTTGGCGCTATATAAATAGCAATAATAATAATAATAAAAATCTAACAGCCCACATATGCAAAAATACAATGCTACAAAGCAACTGCAACACCCAAAAATAACACAAGCACAATATGGCAACATACACACCTCAATTAAAAAAAATAAAAAAAATAGGACCACAATGCCAAGGTACTTCAAGATCTTGTTTTGGCACAGTACTACTAAAAGGTTGTGTTCCCCTGGTCTAGGAAGTGTAGGGTGAATGGACTGCTCATCTCTTTCTGACAGGACTTTAGAACCTCCACCTCAAAGATAAACAGAGTAAAATAACTTTGTAAATAATACTCCCCACATGTACTTTACCCTCCTTATCTTGCATGTATTGTGCTAGCTTTGTTTAGTTACTGATATTGTACACTTACAATTAAGTCAGTTTCTGTTTTGATTTCCACTAATTTATCAACACTGAAAACAATCCTGGCAAAATGGATATTATCTTTGTTTGGTCTATCAGATTCTGGCTTGTAGAACGTAAAAATGGATTTTAGTTTTGCTGGTAAATATTTGTTTTCTTGTGAGGAATAAAAGTGTTAATGGAATACTCTAGGTATTGCAACCAATACAGGCTGTTGTAGTGGTTATGGTAACTTAGTTAACTATGGTTTACTCATACCTTGCTGTGTTGTGCGTTTGCAGTCCGTCCTGTCTGAGTGAGTCTCATAAAGCAGACGCATTATCGCACTAGCTCATAACAGGTTTAAACATTATTAATTCAAAACTGATATGAGTTAATATGATAAAACAGAAATTTGAACTTGCACTTCATCAGACCAAAAAAGGAAGGACCGTGGTCACCTGACACAGCAAGGTAAGAGACAAATCATCTATAAACATTTTGACAGATTAGAAAGAGGACACCGGAAGACACTGGATACCATTACCACTACAGTGTTTTGTAATGGTTATGGTACTTACAGTGTCCCTCTATATAGGGATCCTATAGTGCCAGGAAAACGCCTTTAGGTTTAATAGCACCCCCCCCCCCACCCCTCACACACGTCCCCCAGCCACTTACCTGAATCCAGCTCCGATGTCCCTTGACGATAGGTCCGGCTCCGCCCATGCCCCTCCCCCTGCCGTCAGCCGGTGCGGTAGGACATGCGCGCATTAGACCTCCCCTAGGAAATCATTATTTAATGCTTTCCTATGGGGAAAATCGGATGCTGGAGGTCCTCATGCAGGATGGAGGATGTCCAGCATCAGATAACGGACCAAAAGTCAGTTTGGATTTTGGAAGCACCCCCAGTGGCTTTGTGGTAGACAGCCACTGAGGGCAGACTAGAGCTGCAATGTAAACATTGCAGTTTCTCTGGAACTGCAATGCTTTACATTGCAGCACTAAGTGCAATAGCTGAAGTGGTCTGGGTGCTTACAGTGTCCCTTTAAGTTCAGGTACTTACTTACAAGTAACTTCCTTACAAGGAACTTACCTGAATCCAGGGCTGCATTTCTCCAGTAGGCAATAGCCTACAGGCTTTTCTCTTCTAGTGGTGTCTCCTCAGACCACATTTTATGTTTTATTTCTTGTTATATTACTACTTAATTTTTTTGCGAGGAGGCAGGGGGTGCCCTTTAGATTTTTGTGCATAAGAAACCCTTTTTTGACAGACTTTGGAGAAGTTCATGCTATGGTCCACTTTGACAAACTGATATACAGACAGTAGAAAATGTCTGTTTTGACAACGTGTCATGGAATTTCCCATGCAAAATTATTGAATATGAATAGGCCCTGTTTTATTAACTCTTCTGGGTCCTATCAGGACTTTATTTATAATTTCTGTCATTCCCTCTTGCAGGGGCATGCCATCTAGTCACACGTAAGCAGCAATGAGCTGACATGCAGGAAGCTAGTCCCTAAATAGCCCATCAAACAGTGCAAAACAGTCGGACACCATTTTGAAATTTGGACGTTTGCAGCAGAATTGTGACACGTGGGATGTCTGTTACTTAGATAACTTATATAGTGTCAAATGTGTTAGTGCTCCCAAGCCCTTTATTTCTCTGAAACCATAGCTACTGCAGCACCTTACTTATTAGCTGTATTTTAATTTATGGAAGCTGAAAAGGGACATTCATGCTTCCTGAAAACCAAACTGCTGTTTTAATTAGCAGATGGCCTCATGCTTAAGCCAATCCAAACAGGAAAACTGCAGTAAAACCCCATTCCAATAGATTCCTTTGAAATGAAGTCACCATTGATATATAAAAATAACCCTTTCTGTGTATTTGAAGTTCCATGCAAGAATTTCCTCAAATAAACCGGCTCCATTACAGATAATTTAATTAATATACTATAGATCCACCTTTAGACACAGAGGATGTCTAAAAAGTCCCCAGCTCTTCCAGGAACACACATGCTTTCAATATTAACGGAGATGAGAGGAGATATTGGGTTGGCCTTGTAACACTAAAGCCAAACCAAATCCTAGTGTGCACAGTGCATTGCATTGTTACAATCAATTGTTTTTCAGCCAGTATTCCAAGCTACTTTTATATAAAAAAATATATATTTTTTTTAGTTTTAAAGACTCTTGAACCCAAAGTTAAAGCCAGTATATGTGTGAATTGAAAGAGAAGAAAACGAGTGTAAATTTAAACTAGCAGAACAGCATTCTTCACATTGTGGCCTGTGGGTAAATGTAGCGTGCTGAAGGTCTGTGGGTGGCGTTTACACCACGGCTCTTTGTAAGTCCATTAACTGGTTTAGAAGCAATATACCACATTAATAATAAAGAATAATCTTATACTATGTCACCCAAACCCCAGCTCATGTTCATATTTAGACCACCTTTGCCTGAGCCTCCTGCCTCTTGTATTTGTAGTTGTTTTAAGATATGGCTGCTTTTTTCACTGTATAGTGAACTTTCCCTGTCATTTGGTATCAGCAAGTAACCATAAGGGATTTCCCCCCCTTTTTTCATACTATGCTTAACCCCTTAAGGACCAAACTTCTGTAATAAAATGGAATCATGACATGTCACACATGTCATGTGTCCTTAAGGGGTTAAGCTGATATTTTGAAACCATCATACAGGGTTGGGATGTGATTTAGCCATAGACAGTTCAACTATTTCGTCTCCCCAGCTTTATTTCAATTTGTATCACATTGTTTTTATTTTCAATTCAATAAAGTCTTCATTTAATTGGATACATTTTGTATAATTCATCTCTGGTTTGCAGACCTACTCACCCCAGGCTTATCTTTAAGTACCGTATATACTCGAGTATAAGCAGAGTTTAAAATTAAATAATAATAAAATAAATTAAAAAATAATAATAAAAAAATAATAATTAAATAAAATAAAAAATAATAATAAAAAAATATTAAAATAATTAAAAAATAATAATAATAAAATTGCCCACCCCCCACCAAGGCTCTGCAACACACACACACTGCACTGCATTCATACACACACTGCACTCATACACACTGCACCATACACACACACACACTACACTCATATACACACACTGCACTCATATACACATGCTGCACTCATATACACACGCTGCACTCATATACACACACACCACTCATATACACACACACTGCACTCATACACACACGCTGCACTCATACACACACTGCACTCATACACACATTGCACTCATACACACACACTGCATTCATACACACACTGCATTCATACACACACACTGCATTCATTATATACACACACTGTAAATAAATATTCAATTAATATAATTTTTTTAGGATCTAATTTTATTTAGAAATTTACCAGTAGCTGCTGCATTTCCCACCCTAGTCTTATACTCGAGTCAATAAGTTTTCCCAGTTTTGGGGGGTAAAATTAGGGGCCTCGGCTTATATTCGGGTCGGCTTATACTCAAGTATATACGGTAAGTTAATTAGCTGACAATATGACCTTTCTTTTTCTTTAACTTACCAGCACAGAGTTCCTTACCCCTACCTGGGGTGGGGTGTGCTCTTTTTGTTTTCACAATATACCACATTAGCCTCCATGTAAATATAACACAATCTGCATTGTCCACTCAGGGATATTTACTAAAGTGAGAATTCAAAGTGAATTTCACTGAGATATTCAAATATAAAGGGAAACGCATCATTTTGAGTTAACTGTCTTATTCAAAAGCTTTAGCTTTTAACAGTTGCCTCAATCTGCAGGGTGAAAAAAGCAGATAAATACGATTTTTTTTAAACCAATCGGTGTCATATCCTTAGGAATGCTGGAACAGTGTATTGGGTATGCCTGAATTCTTCACCTTGCAACATCCTGAAGGGGGAGAAGAGAAGAAGTCTAATCAGTATGACTCATTCAGAGTGTGCTTTGGTGATGTGTTTCTCTTTCCTGGACTGGTCTGAAACTGTGATGGGTGGTTAAGAGGGAGGGTGGCTAAATTGAGAAAACTCCCCTAACTTGTAAGTTTATAAATGTTTTTTACATACTTTTCAAATAATTCCTTGCTTTATTTTGGTTTGTTTATTTGTTTAAAAGAGTTTGCTTATGTCCCTTTAAGGTGGAAACAGGAAAAATGATCTACGCTAGCTATGCTTCCAGTTTGGCTACTTTGGCATTAAATTAGAAATTCAGGTATTTTACTATCTGTGTTATTGATTCAATCGATGATCATAGCCAAGTCCTCGTTTTTGCAAATTTTCTTAAAACTCCCATTTTTGTGAACTTTGAAGATAACAGAAAATTTATGCCATACTTACCGATATTTTCTTTTCCCGGATATATGCCATGGCAGCACTACGTATGGGTATAGCTCCTCCCCTTCTCAACGTAAGAGTAAGTATAGAAACACTCTCCAAGGGCTCAAACGGAGAATCAGATAAGGTCTGTAAAACCAGAGGTAAATCCCAAGGAGGAGATCAAGACCTTACAGGTGGGCGTAGATTGAGAATAGCTTGAAGAAATCTAGCAATATCTGGATCAAATGCCAATTTCCGATCTACAGCGCAGAGATCGCTGAAGTATGCACTTTTAGGGAGCTGAGACTCAAACCCTTGTCAAATCCGTCCTGTAAAAATTGAAGGATGTCACAGATACTGGGAGACAAAGGAGAAATTTTATGTGCCAAACACCAGCTACAGAAGATGTCCCAAATACGATAGTAAGCTGAAGAAGTGGATTTCTTCCTGGCATTCAGAATATTATAAATTACTGAAGAAGAGAAGCCTTTGCTGGAGAGACGTTGCTTCTCAATTTCCAAACTCTTAAATTGAGAGACTGAGGAGATGGGTGAGAGATCGACCCTTGTTGTAGGAGACTGAGTTGATCTGGGAATTTCAGAGGAATGTCCTGAGAGAGTTTCTGCAGCAGGAGAAACCAAGGCCGCCTGGGCCAGAAGGGTATCACTGCGAGAATTATCGCTTGCTCCTGCAGGATCCTTCTTAGCAGGGGGAAAATCAGAGGAGTTGGGGGAAAAACATACCCCAGATGTAACTTCCACTCGCAACAGAGAGCCTCCTGGTCTTCCGCCAAAGGGTTGAAGTAACGCGAGAAGAACCTTCCCACTTTGTGGCCATCAGATCTACCTGAGGAAAACCCCACTTCTGGACTATGCTTTGGAATGCCAGAGGGGCCAACTCCCATTCTGTGGGATCCAGGGTTACTCAGCTTAAGAAATCCGCCACTTGATTGTTCTTTCCCGGAAGGTAAACTGCCTTGATCCCCTTCAAATTATTTTCTGACCAGGAGACAAGTGGGGTAAACACTTTCATTAAGCATTTGCTATTTGTACCCCCCTGATAAATGATGTAAGCAACTGCAGAGGTATTGTCTATCCTTACTCTCACCCAACTTTGTTTCAGACAAGGAAAGTGCAGAAGAGCCTGGAAGACTGCTTGCAACTCTAAAACATTTGAGGATAGAGGATACTGTTTGTTTTACCACTGCCCCTGAACATGAAGAAGGCCCAAATGAGCTCCCCAACCTGATTGGCATGCATCCGTCATGAGAGTAACCCAAGGGATATCGTTCAGAGGATACCCTTGATATAGATTCTCGTTCATCCGCCACCATGCCAGTACCTTCTTGATCTCTGATGATAAAGAGATTGCTTGATTCAGATCCTTATTCGCAAACTGGGATAGAAACCTTTCTTGTGGAATCCTCATATGCAACTGGGCCCATCTCGTAAGGCCTATTGTAGAGGACAAACTTCCCAGAAGGCTCATGAATTCCCAGGCTGGGATGGAGTTCAGAGGTAGAAGACGAAGGATCTTTGATTGAATACGAAGCCCCCTGTCCAAGGATAGGGAGACTTGTGACTGGATTGTGTTGAATCTTTCCCCTAAGTATATCATAACTTGAGAGGGGGAAAAATGACTCTTTTTGAGGTTTACCAACCATCCACATTTTTGAAGAATTAAAAGAACCCGATCTCGATGGAGAAGGAGAATATCTCTGCTGTGTGAGAGAATCAAGATGTCGTTGAGATAATGGAATATTGAGATGCCTTCCAGACGGATATATGCTATTAAGGCAACCAGGATCTTTGAGAAAGTCCTGGGAGCTGTGCTCAGGCCAAAGGGAAGGGCTCGGAACTGAAAATGCTGATGGTGAATCGCAAATCTCAGGAACGTCTGGTGTGGTGAAGCAATAGGAACGTGAAAGTAAGCATCTCGAAGGTCTATGGAGATTAACCAGTCACCTGGGGAGATGACTTTTATAATGGAACTTACTGATTCCATCTTGAATTTTCTCACATACAGATTTTCGTTTAATTCGTGAAGGTCCAAAATTGGTCTCCACTCCCCTGATGCTTTCGGAGTGAGAAAAAGTCTGGAATAAACCCCCAAACCTCTTTCTTTTGCAGGAACAGGACATATAACTCCCTCTGCTGAAAGGGAAGAAACAAAAGACCGAATGGCCACTGCTTTCTCTGTTTCCATAGGCATGCTTGTAGACATGAATCTGGGATAAGGGTTTGTCGAGAATTCCAGGTAGTAGCCGGATTTTAGGGTCTTTAAAACCCACTTGAGTGAAGTGAAGAAGTCTTGCTCCCACTCCCAAGGGCTGGACTGGCGTACCATCAGAATTGCTTTGAAGGCTTGCTATTGCCACCACGTCCTCGGGTGGTTTTGGAAGAGGAGAGTCCACTTTTCCAGGATTGGAATCTGGAAAACTCTCTACCAGGTCTGTATTGCCTAAAGTCCTTGTCCCGAAAGGAACGTCTGTCCTGCGGAAAGGATCTTTTAGGACGTCTATCTTGAGGAAGAAAGGCCTTACGTCCTTCTACTGCCTTTTTGATACATTCGTCCAGATATTTGCCAAAGTACATCTCTCCTTGAAAGGGGAGGGAACACAGGCTATTTTTGGAAGAATTATCTGCCACCCAATTACGTAGCCAAAGAGCACGTCTTGCTACAGTAAGGACCATGCTTCTGGAGATGGTTTTAACCAAATCTATAGAAGCTTCTGATGAAAAATCAATAGCCAGCTTAATTTTCCTTAAGGATTCCAGCAGCCTGGATCTACTGACTCCACTTGATATGTCCTCTTCGAGGTCATCCATCCACTGCTTCAAGGCCCTAGAGACAGATGTCAAGGCTACAGCAGGACGAAGCCCAGAGACAGAGGCTATATAGGCTTTGGACAAATTTGAGTCCATACGTTTATCCATTGGATCTCTTAAAGTACCAGCATCATCCAATGGGAGGGTGGTCCTTTTGGCTAGTCGGACAATTGCTGCATCTACTTTGGGGGCAAGGTCCCAATGGTTACTGTCCATAGCCTTAAAAGGGTATAGTTTAGAAAAAAGACCCCAAATAGTGATTCTTTTTTTAGCCTTCTTCCATTCTTGCTTAATGAGGTCCTCAATGGTCTCATGCAATGGGAAAGTAGGATTGCACCTTCTCAGGTCAGCAAAATGCTTACTAGAAGCTGGTTCCTCCTCTCTCTTATCATTAAGCTCCAAGGTATCACGAACTGCCTTGATTAAAGCTTCTATTTTCACACTGTCTATGAAGACAGGAGAGGCCCCATATTCTTCATCTTGAGATGACAACTCGTCTTGCTCAAATACTGGGGGTACATATTCGTCAGAGCTTAAGTCAGCATATTCCTCTGGGCTAAAATATCTATGTCTTTTCTTAGCCCTCTCAGACTGTCGAAGACCCTCTGAAACTGCTTGACGGATGTAAGAAAGAACATCTGGATCTGGTTCAGTATGGCCTGCCGCTGCTTTAAGACAAGCTAAGCAGAGCAGACAAGCTAAGCAGAGCCTTTTCCCACAAGCTTCACATAAGGGGGTCTTATCCTTCTTTTTCTTGTATGAGGATCTGTGGGCAGAACTGAAAATCCTCCAGTCAGAAGTCTGAAATGCACTTTTTTTTTTTTTTATAGTATTGTGTCTTTAAAATTTTGCAGTGACTTACTCAGAACCTCTAGATTGCGACCTATTTCTCGAAGCCGGGGGAATTCATAGTATGGTCAGCTAGAAAAAAATTAGAATTTCCAACAATCAATTATTGTCTTGAAAAAGGACTGGGGAATACAGAAATTACAATAAAAGGACAAGAAATGTCACTTACCTGCAGCCAGAAGACAGAAGTTTAATCCAGTTATGCAGCGATAAATCAAACAGCATACTGACAGAATAGAGGTGCTTACCCTTTAAATATAGGAAGCCGAACCAGGAAGTAAATCCCCATGCTGCTGGCCTTCCTCTGGTGTGCGTTCCACTGCTGGAGAGAGGGAAAAGATAGGCCGAAAAACCGGAAGTGACGAACCGGAAGTGCTAGCAATATCGGCGTGCATTACACCATGCGTTCCACGACCGGAATAGATCAGCCACAAGGAAACAGGAGCCCACCCCCGGTCAGGTAAGTTCTTAATACACTGCCACTTACATCCTGAGGATAGGGCAGGCCATCTTTATTGGGAAAGCCAAGAAGCTCAATTTTTTTGCAGCAAGTAGGTGAACCCTTCTGTGGGAATTACCACCTCCATGGGTCTGGCACATCCAGCTGCCACCTATAGGGTTACTGCAGCATAGCTCCCCGGTCGCTAAGGGGAGAATCCTCCAGGGGGTCGCCCTTGGTGAGGCGCCGTGTCCTGAGGCAAGGGGTACAATTAGACCCGAATAAGTCACAAAAGAAAATTTTAGGAGATGCAACCTCCACTGTTCCTGAGAAGTGGACAGGAAAAAAAGACTGAGGGGTTATAGGGGGGAGTCTCTTTTATTTAGGAGGTGTTCCTGTCCAATTGAGAAGGGGAGGAGCTATACCCATACGTAGTGCTGCCATATCCGGGGAAAGTATGTTTACTAAAGTAACTCTACAAACACATACATCACTTCAGCTTGCTGGATATCTATAGAGTGTGCCATTTGTTTTCAATTTATAAAAGTGCATATTTCAATAGAGGGCCTCCTTTTTGTGTTATTCCTGGTTTATTTAAAAACAGTTTGTTGTTTGGCATAACTGAAAGCCCAGGGATGAAAGTCCAGGGAATGGACTGAAACATTGATGAATCAAATGTATTAATAAAATAAACTATTTTAACAGCAGACAAAATCTACAAAGTGGTTTTGTATGTGTTTATAAATGTTGTATATCGCCACAGTATCAACCAGACCAATTATATTTATTATTATTATTATTAGTATTATTATTATTATTATTATTATTTGCTAATGATGGCTCCTTACAATGATAAAATCTATGAAACTCCATTACTAGCATACGGGTTTTGTCAGGACCGGCGCTTCCAATAGGCCGAATAGGCAGCTGCCTAGGGCGCTTCTTAAGGGGGGGACATGATAGAGGGGGGAGAGGCAAATGCAGTAAAGTCACTGCCGGTGCCACCCCCTTAAGAAGCACCCTAAGCCCCCCCTATTGGAAGCACCGGTCCTGACAAATCCTGTATGCTAGTAATGCAAGTGGCCTTGGTGGGAGGAGGGGAATCTCCTATGACTCTTCCCATGTGGGATAATCAAAAGTGTGGAGGGTAATATAAAGATTAGACTGAAATTCAAATTTCAGCCATATACAGGCAGTTTGAATGATTGGAAGAAATTCTGGTTTGGGGAAACATTCCTGGCACCCCAAGAAAGGGGGGTGCAATGGTGAGCAATTTTTGGGACCGAAGTTGGGAGCAAATAAGCAGCTTAGTTTCCTATGAAGGACAAGAGGTCTGCACAATTATGTGGGCTGGATCTTCTGTCCATTAAGAAGGTAGCAAAAAAACGATGATTGCTGGTTAGGGGACAGCCAGTAAATGTTTATTTTATTGCACATCAATTGAAGTGACCAATAGAAGGAAAACAAATTAGAAGCAATAAAATAAGTATACTCAGGGTGCCACAGCAGAGGGAGGAAGGGAGCTAGGGCCTACAAGTCAGAATACTCCTCCCATGAGCAGGCAGGTCGGAGCGTTGCTGCACGTTACCATGGCAACGCTCCGACACAGCAGTGTATTTGCAGGAGGAGAGAGTAGTCCGCCTTCAGCTAGAGGAGCTGCAGACTGAACTGCACTCTACACCACTGGACCACCAGGGATTAAAAAGTCGTATTTATTTATTTTTAAAATATAGAAATGTACTCCCTTATCCCCCCACAGCACCTCCCACACACACTGAACTTCCTGAACACATAGCACCCCCTCCATACAAACACACAGCACCCCTACACATATAGCACCCCCTACACACAGCAGACTCCACACACAGCACCACCACACACTGAAACGCTACACACATAGCACCCTCTCCACACACACTCAGCACCCACTTCACACACAGCTCCCCCACACACTGCACCCCTTCACACACACACACTGCACTGCTCCACACACACAGTGCACCTCCCACACACACACACTGCACCCCACCCACATTGACCCCCTCCACACACACAGCACCACCCACACATACCGAGGCACTGCATACACAGCACTCCCTCCACACACACAGCATGCCCTCCATACACACAGCACACCCACACACTCATACACTGCACTCCTCCACACACACAATGCACCCCCCACACACAGTGAACCAGTGTATTCAGCAAGCTGTGTGTGTATGCATTCAACAGTCTCTGTATGTGTGTATTCAGCACTCTGTGTGTATGTTTTTAGCAGTCTGTGTGTATTCAACAGTTTGTGTTTATATTCATCAGTCTGTGTGTTTATTCAGCTGTGTCTGTGTGTATCTATTTAGCAGTCTGTATGTATTCCGCAGTCTGTGTGTATTCAGCAGTCTCTCTGTGTGTGTATATTCAGCAGTCTGTCTGTCTGTCTGTGTATTCAGCAGCCTGTGTGTATGTATTCAGTAGTCTGTGTGTGTGTGGATTCAGCAGCCTGTGTATTCAGCAGTTTGTCTGGGTGTGGATTCAGCAGCCGGTGTGTTTATATTCAGAAATCTATGTGTGTTTATTCAGCAGTCTGTGTTTGTGTATTCAGAAGTGTGTGGGTTTGTATTCAGCAGCCTGTCTGTATGTATTCAGCAGTCTTTGTGTGTGTATTCAGCAGTCTGTGTGTGTTTTTTTAGCAGTCTGTGTGTATGTATTTAGCAGTCTGTGTGTGTTTATTCATCAGTCGGTGTGCATATTCAGCAGTCTGTGCATTCAGCAGCCTCTGCGTGTGTGTATTCAGCAGCCTCTGTGTGTATGTTTTTAGACATCTGTGTGTGTGTTTATTCAGTAGTCTGTGTGTGTATATGTTGTATTTGTTGGAGGTAAATATCAGCTTGGGTGTGTGTATGTGTGTGTATATTCAGCAGTCTGTGTATGTATTTAGCAGTCTGGGTATTCAGAAGTCTGTCTGAGTGTGTATTCAACAGTTTGACTGTGTGTGCATTTAGCAGCCTTTGCGTGTGTATTCAGCAGTTTGTCTGTGTGTGTATGCAGTAGTCTGTGTGTGTGCCTTCAGCTGTCTGTGTGAATGTATTTAGCAGTCTGTGTGTATTCAGCAGTTTGTCTGTGTGGGGAATCAGCAGTCTATGTATGTTTGAAACAGTCGGCGTGTATTAGACATGTGCAATTCGTTTTGGTCCGAATTTAAATTCAGAAGAATTTCGTCAATTCGGACATTCTGATGCTTCTGAAGTGCATAATTGCCAAATTTCGGGAGTGCCAAATTTCAGAAGTTCCAAACCAAAACGAATTGCCGAAGGGCCGAATTTCAGAAGTGCTTCGGATTTCTGAAAAGTGGCAAAACAGGAGAGGGATGTAAAATCAAGGGAAAGATGACAGGAATCTAACCCTAGCCCTAACCCTACCCCTAACACTGACCCCAACCTTCCTCCAACCCTACCACTAACCCTAGTCCTAACCTGAACCCTGCCCCTAACCTGTACCCTTACCCTAACTCTACCCCTAACCCTTACCCTAACCTTCCTCTAACCCTAACCCTACCACTAACCCTAGCCTTAGTAGTGGTAGGGTTAGGGTAAGGGTTAGAGGTAGGGTTACGGGTAGGGTTAGGGATAGAGGTAGGGTAATGGAAAGGGTTAGGACTATAGGTAGGGGTAGAAGTAGGGGTAGGGTTGGGGAAAGGGTTAGGGGTAGTGTTAGGGCTAGAATAAGTGTTAGGGGTAGAGTAAGGGTTAGGGGTAGGGTTAGGGAATTGCCGAAGTCTCGAATTCCTGAAGTCACAAAGTTCCGAATTTCAGAAGTGCCAAACCGAAGTGTCGAAGTACCGAATTACGGTAGTCCCGAATTTTGGAAGTGCCGAACCGAACCGATTTTTTTGCCCATGCACATCCCTAGTGTGTATATTCAGCAGCCTGTGTGTGTGTGTGTATTCAGCAGCCTGTGTGTGTGTATTCAGCAGCCGGTGTGTGTGTGTATTCAGCAGCCTGTGTGTATGTATTCAGAAGTCTGTGTGTGTATTCAGCAGTCTGTGTGCATGTTCATCAGTCTATCTATCTATTTAGCAGTCTGTGTGTATTCATCAGTTTGGCTGTGTGTGTATTCAGCAGTCTGTGTGAGTGTATTTAGCAATCTGTGTGTATTCAGCAGTCGGTGCGTGTGTATGTGTAAAGGAATGCCCCATCACTAAGACTATTCCTTTTTCGAACACTATCACTCCCTTGATATACTCAGTGCTAACTGGTAACCGATCGAGGACCACCCCCATAGCTTATTAGAACATTAAAACATTAATAGGTGTGAAACCACAAGAAAAACAATTAACAAATGCTCTTCTGGGTGGCCGCCATTTCGTACAGCCGAATGCACGTAGTCACAGAATGGATGGCAGCCATCTTGTCTCCCGAATGTGGGCAGCGGTACTTGGTTGTCGAGTGCCTGGAACTGATTTCGTCCATACACTTTCGCGAACACTTGTGAAGATGGAACTGTTTCCAGTTCAAGTTCCCGACCACCCATACGAATGGCATTCGGGATATACAAACTACCAAATGAGGGAAGCATTTGACATTTAAATCATTTGTCTATTATGTGTGGTTTTCGTATGGATGTACGCGAATGGAGACCGGCTGTTGCCACGATTCCTCTGGAACTATTTGGGGATTTTACTTCGTGGATGGCCGATCAAAAGTTTACCTCAATGAAAATCCCAAACCACTAGACATGTGCAATTCGTTTCGGTCCGAATATGAATTATAACGAAATTCGGACATTCGGGTACTTCCGAATGTCCGAATAGCCGAAGTGCCGAAGTTCCGAAGCACAGTATTGCCTAAGTACTAACATACTTACCCAGCGGAAGTAGAAGAATGTTACACTGTATACAAGTTTAAATAAAAAGTATACAAACATAGCCAGGATTCAGCTGTAAGCATTTGTAACACTTACAACAATCAAGTAACACACATTCATATAAAATATAAGTTACTTAGCCAGTCAATGTAATGACAGGAATGAATAAGTAGATAACTCCCTAATTCCCACGGTATTAGGGAGCTATCTACTAAAAGGCTGAAAGACCTAAATTGGTCTTTCAGCCAAATGTACTAGTAGTGGCTGCTCAAAAAACCTAAATTAGAATGAGGGGGGGGGGGACCTAATGACCTCCCCCCTGGCCCCCACACCTGAGTGGTGGGTGGGGGCCCTAAATTAGAATGAGGGGGGGACCTAATGTCCTCCCCCCTGTTCCCCACCCCTGAGTGGTGGGTGGGGGCCCTAAATACTAATTAGGGGGGACCTAATGTCCTCCTCCCAGGCCCTCACCCCTGAGCGGTGGGTGGGGGCCCTAAATTAGAATGAGGAGGGGGGACCTAATGTCCTCCCCCCTGGCCCCCACCCCTGAGTGGTGGGTGGGGGCCCTAAATACTAATTAGGGGGGAACCTAATGTCCTCCCCCCAGGCCCTCACCCCTGAGCGGTGGGTGGGGGCCCTAAATACTAATTAGGGGGGGGGCTAATGTCCTCCCCCTGGCCCCCACCCCTGAGTGGTGGGTGAGGGCCCAAAATTAGAATGAGAGGGGGACCTAATGTCCTCCCCCCTGGCCCCCACACCTGAGTGGTGGGTGGGGGCCCTAAATTAGAATGGGGGGGGACCTAATGTCCTCCCCCCTGTTCCCCACCCCTGAGCGGTGGGTGGGGGCCCTAAATACTAATTAGGGGGGGACCTAATGTCCTCTCCCCTGGCCCCCACCCCTGAGCAGCGGGTGGGGGCCCTAAATAAAAAATGAAACCCCCCTCCCCAGGTTACTTGAGGTCCCCAAACCCCTAGTCACCCCCCTCCCCCCAAAAATTAGCCCCTGTTAACCTGTTAAAAAATAAAATAAAACTTACCATTTGATGTTTTCTTTCTTCTAAAATCTGCTTTTTTCAGCCCCAAAAAAGGTCAAATAAAAAGCCATAATAACTGACGCACTTTAACCCCTTAAGGACCAAACTTCTGGAATAAAAGGGAATCATGACATGTCACACATGTCATGTGTCCTTAAGGGGTTAAAAAACAAAACAAAAAAAAAACTCAGTTTCTTCATATACCTGTCGGAGCACTCTGATTGGATGGCTTAAACCCATCAATCAGAGTGCTCTGAGCCTAATTGCAGGGTGGGGCAAGGCTTTATAAGCCTTCCCCCGCCCTGCAGAGCTCAGTCTTCGCGGAGCCCCTGCCGGGTGATGATGGATATTTATTTTTTGCGCTCGTTTTTTTCATTTTTTTTTTTAAATGCGTCGGTTATTATGGCTTTTTATTTGGCCTTTTTGGGGCTGAAAAAATAAGATTTTAGAAGAAAGAAAACATCAAATGGTAAGTTTTATTTTATTTTTTAACAGGTTTAGCTAATGGTCCCTCCTCACTATTTTAGGGTGAGGGGAGTAGGTAGGGGTTAGTTTTTTGGGGGAGGGGGAGAGGGGTGACCCTAGTCACCTGGGGAGGGGGGGGTCATTTTTTATTTAGGGCCCCCACCTGCCGCTCAGGGGTGGGGGCCAGGGGGGGAGGACACTAGGTCGCCCCCCCTCATTCTAATGTAGGGCCCCCACCCACCGCTCAGGAGTGGGGGCCAGGGGGGAGGACATTAGGTCCCCCCCTAATTAGTATTTAGGGTCCCCACCCACTGCTCAGGGGTAGGGGCCAGGGGGGAGGACATTGGGTCCTCCCCCCTCATTCTAATTTAGGGCCTCCACCCACCACTTAGGGGAGGGGGCCGGGGGGGAGGACAATAGGTCTCCCCCCATTATTTTATGGCCCCCAACTGCCACTCAGGGGCGGGGGCCGGGGGGGCAATAGGTCTTCCCCCATTATTTTATGGCCCCCACCCGCCGCTCAGGGGTGGGGGCCGGACGGGGCCATAGGTCCACCCCCCTATTCTAATTTAGGGCCCCCACCCGCCGCTGAGGGGTGGTGGCCCGGGGGGAGGGCAATAGGCCCCCCCTTTAGTTAAAAAGTCTGGAGGGGGGACCCTTTTTTAAAAAAAAACTATTTTTTTTAAACAGTGAGCAGCCACTGGCTGCTCACTGTTTACTAGAGATGCCCCTACACGCAGTATAACCAATTTAGGTCTTTCAGCCTTTTGGTAGATAACTCCCTAATACCGTGGCAAGAGAAGTTCCGAATTCCCGAAGTCCCGAAGTTGCCGAATTGCCGGGGTTCCGAATTTCCGAAATTACCGAAGTGCCAAAGTCCCGAATTTCGGAATGCTGAACCGAACCGAAAGATTTTCCCATGCACATGCCTACAAACCACTGAACCGATCTGAGTGATGTTTGGATATGATAGTCACTCAGATCAGGGCTATTCGGGGATGTGACTCTCGAGGGGATTACATGTATTTTTGGGGGTACCTTTGGGGTATTTAAAAATTGTTGTGTTTTTCTGTACGTGGAGATAATTGAGTTTGTACAGTTCCTGACTCAATTATCTCTCAGGCACAGAGGAGCAGTTTACTGTTTGTATATATTCTGCTTTGCGGGGGGAATGTATGTATATTTCTGCTTTGTGGGGGGAATGCTATGCTGGTGTCAGGATCGGGACAGGGATCCAACACGCAAAGTACAAACAGGAGGTAGGTACGTATACCGGACCTTAGAATGGCCGGACTAACGTAAGGAGTAAGCAAAGAATGGTCTAGAGACAAGCCGAGGTCGAGGGAACGAGAGAGCAGATAAGCGAGAGACAAGCCGAGTCAAAGGGTAATAGAGGTAAGCAGGATAGAACAAACAAGCCGGGTCAAAACCAAAGAGACAAAAAGATAACAAGAGCACTGAGTGACTAGACAAGCTAGAACCACGACAGGGCAATGAACAAATGCATAAAGCCCTACTTTATACCCTGGTTCTAGATAGGTAATCACGCCCCCGACGAGTCCTGATTCGTGGTCGGGACTTGATTGACAGGTCGGAACGGATTGTCGTCATGACGTCGGCTACTGAGCGCCGCGTCATAAAAGGAAGCGGATCCCTCGCGGCCGGCGTGTAAACGGCCGAGAGAACTGCGAGGAACGAGTGAGTCAACCCCTCTGAGAGGATGAATGTCTAAGTATCTCACCTCCTCTGAGGTAGAGACAACAGGTACCCTGAAAAGCCTGCAGCGCTAGAGCCATCTGATCCATTCTATGATCCATGGCCTCAAATCTAGAGTCGGAAGATCAACCTGAGTGTTTGTACCTGCAGGATCCATTGGCCCTGTCGTAATGTCAGGATCGGGACAGGGATCCAACACGCAAAGTACAAACAGGAGGTAGGTACGTATACCGGACCTTAGAATGGCCGGACTAACGTAAGGAGTAAGCAAAGAATGGTCTAGAGACAAGCCGAGGTCGAGGGAACGAGAGAGCAGATAAGCGAGAGACAAGCCGAGTCAAAGGGTAATAGAGGTAAGCAGGATAGAACAAACAAGCCCGGTCAAAACCAAAGAGACAAAAAGATAACAAGAGCACTGAGTGACTAGACAAGCTAGAACCACGACAGGGCAATGAACAAATGCATAAAGCCCTACTTTATACCCTGGTTCTAGATAGGTAATCACGCCCCCGACGAGTCCTGATTCGTGGTCGGGACTTGATTGACAGGTCGGAACGGATTGTCGTCATGACGTCGGCTACTGAGCGCCGCGTCATAAAAGGAAGCGGATCCCTCGCGGCCGGCGTGTAAACGGCCGAGAGAACTGCGAGGAACGAGTGAGTCAACCCCTCTGAGAGGATGAACGTCTAAGTATCTCACCTCCTCTGAGGTAGAGACAACAGCTACCCTGACAGCTGGCTATAACTATTTACACAACTGGTTGGAGCTATTTTACTCTGGAAAAGGGAGTACGTGACATCGATATAATCGTGGTCCGCCACAGTATGTATTCAGCAGTCTGTGTGTGTCTGTATTCAGAAGTCTGACTGTGTGTGTTCAGCAGTCTGTTTGTGTGTGTATTTAGCAACCTGTTTGTATGTATTCAGCAGTCTGTCTGTCTGTGTATTTAGCAGTCTGTGTGCATATTCAGCAGTCTGAGTGTTTTCAGCAGCCTGTGTGTATGTATTCCGCAGCCTGTGTGTGTATATTCAGCAGTCTCTGTATGTGTGTATTCCGCAGTCTGTGTGTGTGTCCTTAGCAGTCTGTGTGTATGTATTTAGTAGTCTGAGTGTATTCAGCAGCTTTTGTGTATGTATTCCACAGCCTGTGTGTGTGTATTCAGAAGTGTGTGTGTGTATATTCAGCAGTCTCTGTATGTGTGTATTCAGCAGTCTGTGTGTGTGTGTCCTTAGCAGTCTGTTTGTATGTATTTATCAGTCTGAGTGTATTCAGCAGCCTGTGTGTATGTATTCAGCAGTCTGTGTGTGTATTCAGAAGTCTGTGTTTGTCTTTAGCAGTCTGTGTGCGTATTCAGCAGTCTGAGTGTATTCAGCAGCCTGTGTGTATGTATTCAGCAGTCTGTGTGTGTTTCCTTAGCAGTCTGTGTGTGTGTTTAGCAGTCTGTGTGTGTATTTAGCAGTCTGAGTGTAGTGATGTACCGAACTGTCCGCCGGCGAACAGTTCCCGGCGAACTTAGCGTGTTCGCGTTCGCCGCGGCGGGCGGACACATGCGCAGTTCGATCCGCCCCCTATTCGTCATCATTGGGCAAACTTTGACCCTGTGCCTCTCGGTCAGCAGACACATTCCAGCCAATCAGCAGCACTCCCTCCCTTCCACACCCTCCAACCTCCCTCCCAGCATCCATTTTCAATTCATTCTGAAGCTGCATGCTTAGTGAGAGGAGGGAAAGTTTAGCTGCTGCTGATTAGATAGGGAAATTGATAGCTAGGCTAGGGTATTCAGTGTCCACTACAATCCTGAAGGACTCATCTGATCTCTGCTGTAAGGACAGCACCCCAAAAAGCCCTTTTTAGGGCTATAACATCAGGCTGCGCTTTTTTTTTCCCCCTGTGTAATGTAATTGCAGGTGCCTGCCTGCCAGCTTCTGTGTGAGGTTCACATTGGATACTGTGCCTACTTGCCCAGTGCCACCACTCATCTGTTTTTACAATAGGTTAAGCTTTAGATTTAAAATAAATAATTCTTTTTCACTGTAATAGAAGAGCAGTTGCCTGCCTGCCAGCTTCTGTGTCAGGTTGGATGCCTTGCCCATTTGCACAGTCAGTGCCACCACTCATATCTGTTTTAACAATAGGTTAAGCTTTAGATTTAAAAGAAATATTTTTTTTTCACTGTAATAGAAGAGCAGTTGCCTGCCTGCCAGCTTCTGTGTCAGGTTGGATGCCTTGCCCATTTGCACAGTCAGTGCCACCACTCATATCTGTTTTAACAATAGGTTAAGCTTTAGATTTAAAAGAAATATTTTTTTTTCACTGTAATAGAAGAGCAGTTGCCTGCCTGCCAGCTTCTGTGTCAGGTTGGATGCCTTGCCCATTTGCACAGTCAGTGCCACCACTCATATCTGTTTTTACAATAGGTTAAGCTTTAGATTTAAAAGAAATAATTTTTTTTCACTGTAATAGAAGAGCAGTTGCCTGCCTGCCAGCTTCTGTGTCAGGTTGGATGCCTTGCCCATTTGCACAGTCAGTGCCACCACTCATATCTGTTTTTACAATAGGTTAAGCTTTAGATTTAAAAGAAATAATTTTTTTTCACTGTAATAGAAGAGCAGTTAGTTGTCTGCAAGCGTCTGGGTGTCAGGCCTACTTCAGCGTGTGCTCTGCAGACCTGTGCCAGCGTGCTTTGACAGTTGCCAATCATATCTGGTGTCTCTTTAGCGTGCTTTTACAAAGAAAAAAGGTTTCCAGTGTAAGCTAATAGCAGCCAGTCAGTGTCCTTCAAGCGGCTCTGTCAGGCCTTCCTTCAGCGTGTGCCCTGCACAACCCTGCCAGCGTACTTTGACAGTTGCCACTCATATCTGGTGTCTCTATAGCGTGCTTTTACAAAGAAAAAAGGTTTCCAGTGTAAGCTAATAGCAGCCAGTCAGTGTCCTTCAAGCGGCTCTGTCAGGCCTTCCTTCAGCGTGTGCCCTGCACAACACTGCCAGCGTGCTTTGACAGTTGCCAATCATATCTGGTGTCTCTTTAGCGTGCTTTTACAAAGAAAAAAGGTTTCCAGTGTAGGCTAATAGCAGCCAGTCAGTGTCCTTCAAGCGGCTCTGTCAGGCCTTCCTTCAGCGTGTGCCCTGCACAACCCTGCCAGCGTACTTTGACAGTTGCCACTCATATCTGGTGTCTCTATAGCGTGCTTTTACAACCAAAATTTTGTTTCCACTGTAATAGAAGAGCAGTTGCCTGCCTGCCAGCTTCTGTGTGAGGTTCACAGTGGATACTGTGCCCTCTTGCCCAGTGCCACCACTCATATCTGTTTATACAATAGCTTAAGCTTTAGATTTAAAATAAATATATTTTTTTCACTGTAATAGAAGAGCAGTTAGTTGTCTGCAAGCGTCTGGGTGTCAGGCCTACTTCAGCGTGTGCTCTGCAGACCTGTGCCAGCGTGCTTTGACAGTTGCCAATCATATCTGGTGTCTCTTTAGCGTGCTTTTACAAAGAACAAAGGTTTCTAGTGTAAGCTAATAGCAGCCAGTCAGTGTCCTTCAAGCGGCTCTGTCAGGCCTTCCTTCAGCGTGTGCCCTGCACAACCCTGCCAGCGTACTTTGGCAGTTGCCACTCATATCTGGTGTCTCTATAGCGTGCTTTTACAACCAAAATTTTGTTTCCACTGTAATAGAAGAGCAGTTGCCTGCCTGCCAGCTTCTGTGTGATGTTCACAGTGGATACTGTGCCCTCTTGCCCAGTGCCACCACTCATATCTGTTTTTACAATAGCTTAAGCTTTAGATTTAAAATAAATAATTTTTTTTCACTGTAATAGAAGAGCAGTTAGTTGTCTGCAAGCGTCTGGGTGTCAGGCCTACTTCAGCGTGTGCTCTGCAGACCTGTGCCAGCGTGCTTTGACAGTTGCCAATCATATTTGGTGTCTCTTTAGCGTGCTTTTACAAAGAAAAAAGGTTTCTAGTGTAAGCTAATAGCAGCCAGTCAGTGTCCTTCAAGCGGCTCTGTCAGTCCTTCCTTCAGCGTGTGCTCTCCAGAACTGTTCCAGTGCACATTGCCAATCATATCTGGTGTCTCTATAGCGTGCTTTTAAAAACATTTTTTTTTTCACTGTTATAGATTGAATAGCAGTTACTTGTCTTAAAGCGGGTGTGTCAGGCCTACAGTGTGTGTGTCATGCCTTAACTATAATATCCCCTTACTTCCTGGTTCCACGGAGCTTAGCCACACCTCTTCATGACTCGGTCTCCCTATTTAATCTGACCGCACCAGCTGATCGAGGCTGGATTAATGAACTACGTTCTGTACACACGAACTGGCTGCAACTTAGTTGTGAAATCCTGCTGTTACCGGACCGGAATAGAAGACTTCAAGTTCCCTTCGCCTCTCCTCATCCACGGCTAAAGCTGAACTCTATCCATGCAGGATAATCTGCCTCTGAGGAATCTCGGGAACCAGTGTTCTATAAGCCGGAAGCTAAGTAAAACTTCTCTGATAAACGTTGCATCTAAAGCTGTTATTTCCTGTCTCCAAAGTCCTTCGTTAAAGCCTACCGTTACAGCTAACTTCAACACATACTTGTCTCAGTTAGTTGCATCTATCTTTCTTCAGTTAAAGTCAATGGAACAGCTATTGTAACTTCTTATCATCTAATTAACTAATACTACTAAAGGACTCTTGCTGCTTCAGTTCCGTTTACTCCTTAAAGCTACAGTGCATGTAACTGTGGACTTCATTTATCGTTTATTGCTTAATGCTACAGTACCTGTATATTGGAATAAAAGTCAATACCAATTACTTCTAATAAATATTCGAACTATAAGAAATCTGCAGTTGTGTTCCTTCATATGAAATGTTTAAACGTGACAGATTAATCCAGCCATTGTAATGGATCCAGCAGATTTCGATTCTACTATAGCTACGCTGCATCAAAGAGTTGATACACTAGTCCAAGGTATGCAAGAACTGCAAGTTACTCACGAAAGACTTTTCACCTATGTCAGAGATTTACAAACTCGTACTCCTCATACTACTCTGCTCTCGGCTAGTGATCCTGCTGTATGTAACCCTGAAAAATTCTATGGTGATCGTTCCAAATATAAGGAGTTTTTTTATTCCTGCAAACTATTGATTGCTTTAAAACCTAGAGCTTATCCCACAGAAAGATCTAAGGTTTTTTCAGTTATTTCCTTTCTAAGAGGTGAACCTATGTTCTGGGCCCATACCTTTTTGGACAATGATGACCCCATCTTAGGCTCACTGGATGAATTTTTTGAAGCCATGTCTCTTCTCTATGAAGATCCTAATAAACAAGCTACAGCTGATTTAACAATCAGAACACTACAGCAAAGAAATAGACCCGTTGAAGATTATATTGCTGAATTCAAAAGATGGGCTGTTGAAACGCAATGGAATGACATCACATTGCGCAACCAGTTTCGAATTGGTTTATCTGAAGCTGTAAAAGATGAACTCTCTAGAACAGAACTCCCTACTACTTTGAACGCTCTAATTCACTTATCAATCAGCATTGACAGAAGATTAAGAGAAAGAAAGGCAGAAAAAGCCCTTTTACATTCTAAAGACCGTAAGCCTTTCACTCCCTCAAAAGCTCCAGAAAAGACTTCCTTACCAAGTGAATCTATGGAAATAGGGGTAATACGAAGTCCTCTTACTCCTGCAGAGAAGAACCGAAGACGTCAATTAAACCTATGCATGTATTGTGCCTCTCAAGATCATCTGGTTGCTGTTTGTCCCTTATTAAAACGGACAAAGGCCGGTAGACAAGCTTATACCTCTGCTATCTTCAGTGCACTCCCTTCAACATCAACCAATCCGTTCTTAACTGTATCCCTTGTCTTACAGTGGGATAAGGTGAGAATTGTGACTGAAGCTCTCATCGATTCTGGTGCACATGGAGTATTCATCGATTCAACCTTCGTAACAAAGAATAGAATTCCTTGTGTTCAAAAAGCTAACTCTGTTCCTATTAAAGTGATTGATGGCTCCTTTATATCCTCGGGACCGATTCTTCATGAAACCATCCCTCTAAAGGTAACCACAAATCACATACATACTGAATTTCTAGTATTTGATGTTATTCCGTCACCTCTCTATCCCGTTATAATAGGGATCAACTGGTTAAGGAACCACAACCCTCAAATTTCTTGGTCTCCTTTCTCCATCACCTTTAACTCACATTATTGTAAAGAAACATGTTTACAATCCCAGTTTCACAAACGCTACCCTTCTAAACCAAGTCAATAGCACCCAGAGGTTGCTCATTAAGGAGGGGATACTGTCATGCCTTAACTATAATATCCCCTTACTTCCTGGTTCCACGGAGCTTAGCCACACCTCTTCATGACTCGGTCTCCCTATTTAATCTGACCGCACCAGCTGATCGAGGCTGGATTAATGAACTACGTTCTGTACACACGAACTGGCTGCAACTTAGTTGTGAAATCCTGCTGTTACCGGACCGGAATAGAAGACTTCAAGTTCCCTTCGCCTCTCCTCATCCACGGCTAAAGCTGAACTCTATCCATGCAGGATAATCTGCCTCTGAGGAATCTCGGGAACCAGTGTTCTATAAGCCGGAAGCTAAGTAAAACTTCTCTGATAAACGTTGCATCTAAAGCTGTTATTTCCTGTCTCCAAAGTCCTTCGTTAAAGCCTACCGTTACAGCTAACTTCAACACATACTTGTCTCAGTTAGTTGCATCTATCTTTCTTCAGTTAAAGTCAATGGAACAGCTATTGTAACTTCTTATCATCTAATTAACTAATACTACTAAAGGACTCTTGCTGCTTCAGTTCCGTTTACTCCTTAAAGCTACAGTGCATGTAACTGTGGACTTCATTTATCGTTTATTGCTTAATGCTACAGTACCTGTATATTGGAATAAAAGTCAATACCAATTACTTCTAATAAATATTCGAACTATAAGAAATCTGCAGTTGTGTTCCTTCATATGAAATGTTTAAACGTGACAGTGTGCTCTGCAGAACTGTTCAAGTGCACATTGCCAATCATATCTGGTGTCTCTATAGCGTGCTTTTACAAAGAAAAAAGGTTTCTAGTGTAAGCTAATAGCAGCCAGTCAGTGTCCTTCAAGCGGCTCTGTCAGTCCTTCCTTCAGCGTGTCCTCTCCAGAACTGTTCCAGTGCACATTGCCAATCATATCTGGTGTCTCTATAGCGTGCTTTTAAAAACAAAATTTTTTTTTCACTGTTATATATTGAATAGCAGTTACTTGTCTTCAAGCAGGTGTGTCAGGCCTGCAGTGTGTGCTCTGCAGAACTGTTCAAGTGCACATTGCCAATCATATCTGGTGTCTCTATAGCGTGCTTTTACAAAGAAAAAAGGTTTCTAGTGTAAGCTAATAGCAGCCAGTCAGTGTCCTTCAAGCGGCTCTGTCAGTCCTTCCTTCAGCGTGTGCTCTCCAGAACTGTTCCAGTGCACATTGCCAATCATATCTGGTGTCTCTATAGCGTGCTTTTAAAAACAAAATTTTTTTTTCACTGTTATAGATTGAATAGCAGTTACTTGTCTTCAAGCGGGTGTGTCAGGCCTACAGTGTGTGCTCTGCAGAACTGTTCAAGTGTACATTGCCAATCATATCTGGTGTCTCTATAGCGTGCTTTTACAAAGAAAAAAGGTTTCTAGTGTAAGCTAATAGCAGCCAGTCAGTGTCCTTCAAGTGGCTCTGTCAGTCCTTCCTTCAGCGTGTGCTCTCCAGAACTGTTCCAGTGCACATTGCCAATCATATCTGGTGTCTCTATAGCGTGCTTTTAAAAAAATTTTTTTTTTCACTGTTATAGATTGAATAGCAGTTACTTGTCTTCAAGCGGGTGTGTCAGGCCTACAGTGTGTGCTCTGCAGAACTGTTCAAGTGCACATTGCCAATTATATCTGGTGTCTCTATAGCGTGCTTTTAAAACCAAAATTTGTTTTTCACTGTTATAGATTGAATAGCAGTTACTTGTCTTCAAGCGGGTGTGTCAGGCCTACAGTGTGTGCTCTGCAGAACTGTTCAAGTGCACATTGCCAATCATATCTGGTGTCTCTATAGCATGCTTTTACAAACAAAATTTGTTTTTCACTGTTATAGATTGAATAGCAGTTACTTGTCTTCAAGCGGGTGTGTCAGGCCTACAGTGTGTGCTCTGCAGAACTGTTACAGTTCACATTGCCAATCATATCTGGTCTCACAGTAGCTTGCACGCATAGTACTACTAATCCCCCAAAAAATGACAGGCAGAGGCAGGCCACCCCGCAGGGGCCGTCGTGGTCGGGGTGCTGTGATTCCCTTTTGCCCTAGAATAATGCCCAGTTTTCAGAAGCCACGTACCCTGAACTTGAAAAGTTCTGAGGACATAGTTGACTGGCTAACACAGGACACCCAATCTTGTACAGCCTCCGCTCGGAACCTTGACGCACCATCCTCCTCCAGCTTAGCTTCAGGCACCTCTCAAGATACCACTCACCCGCCTGCCGCCACCACCAAAACTAGCACCACAGCCGCTTTACTTGGTATGTCAGAGGAGTTATTCACACACCCGTTTGAAGAAATGAGTGATGCGCAACCATTATTGCTAGAGGATGTAGATAACAGGGATATGTCTCAGGCAGGCAGCATTAAACACATGGAGGTACGGTGTGATGATGATGATGTTGTACCCGCTGCTGCTTCCTTTTCTGAGTTGTCAGATACAAGCGAAGCGGTTGATGATGACGATGCGTCCATGGGGTGCCCGCTCGGCAAGAAGAAGAACAGGGCGAAAGTTCAGATGGGGAGACAGAGAGGAGGAGGAGACGAGTTGGAAGCAGGGGGGGGGTCGTCGCAAGGAGCTAGTGGCACAGTCAGACTGCATGCATTGGCACCTGGGGTCAGCCCGACAGCACGCCAATCAACGCATGCTGTGTCCACCACCAGAATGCCGTCATTGCAGAGCTCAGCAGTGTGGCATTTTTTTTGTGTGTCTGCCTCGGACAACAGCGATGCCATTTGCAACCTGTGCCAAAGCAAACTGAGTCGTGGGAGGTCCAACACCCACCTAGGTACAACTGCTTTGCATAGGCACATGATCTCACATCACAAACGCCTATGGGATCAACACATGAGTACAAACAGCACGCCTACTCTAAGCCGCCATCCTCCTCCTGGTCTAGCATCTTCAGCCACGTCAACCACTGCTGTCCTTCTTGCCCCATCTCAACCATCCGCCACTCCGTCTCCCGCCTTGAGCAGTTCCCGCTCATCTGCCCACAGTCATGTGTCTGTCAAGGACATGTTTGAGCGTAAGAAGCCAATGTCACCAAGTCACCCCCTTGCCCAGCGTCTGACAGCTGGCTTGTCCGAACTATTAGCCCGCCAGCTTTTACCATACAATCTGGTTGAGTCTGAGGCGTTCAAAAAATTTGTAGCTATTGGGACACCGCAGTGGAAGGTACCTGGCCGGAATTTCTTTTCACAAAAGGCAATCCCCAACTTGTACTCGATTGTGCAAAAGGAAGTCATGGCATGTCTGGCACACAGTGTTGGGGCAAGGGTCCATCTGACCACTGATACCTGGTCTGCAAAGCATGGTCAGGGCAGGTATATCACCTACACTGCGCATTGGGTAAACCTGCTGACGGCTGACAATCAAGGATTGCGTGGCATTGCAGAGGAGTTGGTGACACCGCCACGAATTGCAGGCAGTCCTGCTGCCACCTCCTCTACTCCTCCTACTCCATCCTCTTCCATAACCTCCTCGGCTGAGTCCTCTTGTGCTGCTGCGTCTTGCTCCACATCAACGGCACCCCCCCAGCTCCCCAGGTACTATTCCACATCCCGGATACGGCAGTGTCACGCCGTCTTGGGTTTGACTTGCTTGAAAGCAGAGAGTCACACCGGACAAGCACTCCTGTCCGCCCTGAACGCACAGGTGGAAAAGTGGCTGACTCCGCAGCAACTGGATATCGGCAAAGTGGTGTGTGACAACGGAAAAAAATTGATAGCGGCATTGAAGTTGGGCAAGTTGACACATGTGCCGTGCATGGCACATGTGTGTAATCTGATCGTACAACGCTTTGTGCATAAGTACACAGGCTTACAGGACGTCCTGAAGCAGGCCAGGAAGGTGTGTGGCCATTTCAGGCGTTCCTACACGGCCATGGCTCACTTTGCCGATATCCAGCGGCGAAACAACATGCCAGTGAGGCGCTTGATTTGCGACAGCCCTACACGTTGGAATTCAACATTCCTAATGTTCGACCGCCTGCTCCAACAAGAAAAAGCTGTTAATGAATATTTGTATGACCGGGGTGCTAGGACAGCCTCTGGGGAGCTGGGAATTTTTTTGCCACGTTACTGGACGCTCATGCACAATGCCTGTAGGCTCATCCGTCCTATTGAGGAGGTGACAAACCAAGTCAGTCGCAACGAAGGCACCATCAGCGACATCATACCATTTGTTTTCTTCCTGGAGCGTGCCCTGCGAAGAGTGCTGGATCAGGCTGTAGTTGAGCGTGAAGAGGAAGAGGAAGAGTTGTAGTCACCATCACCACCAGAAACAGCCTTATCAGCATCGCTTGCTGGACCTGCGGCAACGCTGGAAGAGGATTGTGAGGAAGAGGAGTCAGAGGAGGATTGTAGCTTTGAGGAGGAGGAGGAGGAGCAAGACCAAACACAACAGGCATCCCAGGGTGCTCGTTGTCACCTATCTGGTACCCGTGGTGTTGTACGTGGCTGGGGGGAAGAACATACCTTCAATGACATCAGTGAGGAGGAGGAACGGGAAATGAGTAGCTCGGCATCCAACCTTGTGCAAATGGGGTCTTTCATGCTGTCCTGCCTGTTGAGGGACCCTCGTATAAAAAGGCTGAAGGAGAACGACCTGTGCTGGGTGTCCACACTACTAGACCCCCGGTATAAGCAGAAAGTGGCGGAAATGTTACCGAATTACAACAAGTCGAAAAGGATGCAGCATTTGCAAAATAAATTAAAAAGTATGCTTTACACAGCGTATAAGGGTGATGTCACAGCACAACGGGAATCTAACAGGGGGAGAGGTGGAAGTCATCCTCCTCCTCCTCCTCCCACGACCACGCCGGCAAGGACAGGACGCTTTAAAGACGTGTTGTTGATGGAGGACATGCGGACCTTTTTAAGTCCTATGCATCGCCACAGCCCTTCGGGATCCACCCTCAGAGAGCGACTCGACCGACAGGTAGCAGACTACCTCGCCTTAACTGCAGATATCGACACTCTGAGGAGCGATGAACCCCTTGACTACTGGGTGTGCAGGCTTGACCTGTGGCCTGAGCTATCCCAATTTGCGATAGAACTTCTGGCCTGCCCCGCTTCAAGTGTCCTGTCAGAAAGGACCTTCAGTGCAGCAGGAGGTATTGTCACTGAGAAGAGAAGTCGCCTAGGTCAAAAAAGTCTAGATTACCTCACCTTTATTAAGATGAATGAGGGATGGATCCCGAAGGGACTGACACTGGGCGATACATTCGATTAAAAAAGGCCTGATGAGATGAGCTGCCTTGGGCTAAAAATGGTCCACACGCTGCTGTATTTTAGCTCTGAATGACGTTTGACTTGCGTGACTTATCCGCCACCAACTAGGGTTCAAGCCGCCATGTTTTAGGGCACTTTCTGCCTGTGAAACAAACATCAATTTTTCTGGCCGCTGCTACAGCAGCGGCTGCAACAATACCACATTTTTCAGGCATGTATACATGCCTAATTTTTAGGCCCACTGGTGCAGCACTGTGGCTTCAAAAACCAAACCAAAAAAAAATCCTCCAAGATGGCACCAATATACCAGTGGTCTAAGCATCTTCCCACCTTGGCCTGAAAAGGGGAGGTGATTCAACAATTAAAAATCTCTGCCATTTACACGTCCACTGATAGGAGACGCGGAAGGTATTAAACAGATATGAACAATACTAAACTCACCACTCCTATCTGGTGGCACATTAGCTTGCCCGCGCAGTGCCCCAAATTTCAAGTAAGAGGACCGACCAAGCATCTTCTTCCATCTCCCTGTTACATAAATCAATGCCATATCCATAGAAATTGTAGAGAATATCCAGGATAGTTTTACAGGGCCAAATCATGTCGCCTGTTGAAAGAGGTGACCTTGCTCGGGTCCCAGGTGTGCGGTTCCTAAAATGGCTGCCATATACATGTCCTCTGATAGGAGACGCGGAAGGTATTAAACTGATATGAACAATACTCCACTCCTATCAGTAGGTCCGTCCCATTGTGATTTATGCCCCCCACCCACCGCGCAGGGATGGGGGCCGGGGGGGAGGAAATTAGGCCCCCCCATTGTGATTTATGGCCCCCACCCACCGCGCAGGGATGGGGGCCGGGGGGGAGGAAAGTAGGCCCCCCCATTGTGATTTATGGCCCCCACCTACCGCGCAGGGGTGGGGGCCGAGGGGGGGAGGACAGTAGGTCCCCCATTGTGATTTATGGCCCCCACCCACCGCGCAGGGGTTGGGGAGGACAGTAGCTCCCCCCAGTGTGTATCATGGGCTTTGAGGACAGGTGTCAATCCATACCTGCCAAGTGACCCTATGTAGGGGTAACAGTCCCTATTCTGCTCTGTGTCAGTGTGTATCATGGTCTCTGTGGACGGGGAACAGTCTCTATTCTGCTCTGTGTCAGTGTGTATCATGGTCTCTGTGGACGGGGAACAGTCTCTATTCTGCTCTGTGTCAGTGTGTATCATGGACTCTGTGGACAGGGAACAGTCTCTATTCTGCTCTGTGTCAGTGTGTATCATGGTCTCTGTGGACGGGGAACAGTCTCTATTCTGCTCTGTGTCAGTGTGTATCATGGACTCTGTGGACAGGGAACAGTCTCTATTCTGCTCTGTGTCAGTGTGTATCATGGTCTCTGTGGACAGGGAACAGTCTCTATTTTGCTCTGTGTCAGTGTGTATTAGGGGCTTTGAGGACAGGTGTCAATCCATACCTGCCAAGTGACCCTATGTAGGGGGAACAGTCTCTATTCTGCTCTGTGTCAGTGTGTATCATGGTCTCTGTGGACAGGGAACAGTCTCTATTCTGCTCTGTGTCAGTGTGTATCAGGGGTTTTGAGGACAGGTGTCAATCCATATCTGCCAAGTGACCCTATGTAGGGGGAACAGTCCCTATTCTGCTCTGTGTCAGTGTGTATCAGGGGTTTTGAGGACAGGTGTCAATCCATATCTGCCAAGTGACCCTATGTAGGGGGAACAGTCCCTATTCTGCTCTGTGTCAGTGTGTATCAGGGGTTTTGAGGACAGGTGTCAATCCATATCTGCCAAGTGACCCTATGTAGGGGGAACAGTCTCTATTCTGCTCTGTGTCAGTGTGTATCAGGGATCATTAGGATAGGTGTCAATCCATATCTGCCAAGTGACCCTATGTAGGGGGAACAGTCCCTATTCTGCTCTGTGTCAGTGTGTATCAGGGATTTGACTATCTTTATTCAGATTCAAAAATTACAATTCCAGGAAAAATTTAACAAACATTTACAAGAACATGTTATGCACATCATAGAAACAACGTGAACCTCTTTAAAGCCACAAACTTAAGACAAAAAATACGTACACACAATGTGTAAGGGTTTGAAAGAATATTCTGAATCCTTACATGTTTACTTTATCGTTTGTTTGATTTTTGTGAACCATATATAAACTACAAGCAGCATGAAAACTATAAAAACTCAAGTGGCCATGCTGATCAAATTAAATAGTATGCTTTACACAGCGTATAAGGGTGATGTCACAGCACAACGGGAATCTAACAGGGGAAGAGGTGAAAGTCATCCTCCCCCTCCCACGACCCCGCCATATCTGCCAAGTGACCCTATGTAGGGGTAACAGTCTCTATTCTGCTCTGTGTCAGTGTGTATCATGGTCTCTGAGGACGGGGAACAGTCTCTATTCTGCTCTGTGTCAGTGTGTATCAGGGGCTTTGAGGACAGGTGTCAATGTTAGGTGATTTCTGCCCTTTATGGATTAAAAGCAGACTCTGCATCAACTATGTAATTTTCCATGGGAGTTTTGCCATGGATCCCCCTCCGGCATGCCACAGTCCAGGTGTTAGTCCCCTTGAAACAACTTTTCCATCACTTTTGTGGCCAGAAAGAGTCCCTGTTGGTTTTAAAATTCGCCTGCCCATTGAAGTCAATGGCGGTTCGCGCGGTTCGCCGGCTCGCGAACATTTGCGGAAGTTCGCGTTCGCCGTTCGCGAACCGAAAATTTCGGGTTCGCGACAACACTATCTGAGTGTATTCAGCAGCCTGTGTGTATGTATTCCGCAGCCTGTGTGTGTATATTCAGCAGTGCGTGTGTGTATATTCAGCAGTCTCTGTATGTGTGTATTCAGCAGTCGGTGTGTGTGTCCTTAGCAGTCTGTGTGTATGTATTTAGCAGTCTGAGTGTATTCAGCAGCCTCCTGTGTATGAATTCAGCAGTCTGTGTGTGTGTTCAGCAGTCTGTGTGTGTCTTTAGCAGTATGTGTGCGTATTCAGCAGTCTGAGTGTATTCAGCAGCCTGTGTGTATGTATTCAGCTGTCTGTGTGTGTGTCCTTAGCAGTCTGTGTGTGTATTTAGCA
This sequence comes from Pelobates fuscus, assembly GCF_036172605.1. Classification (NCBI taxonomy): domain Eukaryota; kingdom Metazoa; phylum Chordata; class Amphibia; order Anura; family Pelobatidae; genus Pelobates; species Pelobates fuscus. The sequence continues at coordinate 109,811,963 of NC_086319.1, read as the reverse complement.
GGCTGAGTATATTCAGCAGCCTATGTGTATGTATTCAGCAGTCTCTTTATGTGTGTATTCAGCAGTCTGTGTGTATGTTTTTAGCAGTCTGTGTGGGTGTGTGTGTATTCAGCAGTCTGTATGTATGTATTTAGCAGTTTGTGTCTGTGTAGTTATTCTGTGTATTGTATTTGCTGGAGATACCAATAAATATAAGCTTAATTTTATTGACAATTTATATTTGATTCCTGTAAATGGTTACCCTGGTTTAGGGTATATGTGTGCTCTGATCATGTTCCTACAAAATGTAAATGAAAAGACACTCATTTGAGTACCAGGAAGGGGATGAGCTGTAACAGCCACTTCTGGCCAATAGGTTAAAGACTTCTAGTGTTTATGTATTTCTAAGTTGTTGGTTTTAAGCGATTTTTTGCCCTTTTTGTTTTCTTTTCAAAATCTGATCACCCAGAGTATACTTTCATGAAGGTTTTTTTTCATCAGTCAGTTTTGACTTCAGTTACTGATAGACAGACCAGCAGTGATACAGTGTGTTCTATCCTTGCTGTGCCTGTGTTGGCATGTGAGATAGCCCGGGTCATTGATTCTAGTGTGAGACCAATCTTTAGCTTTATTTTGGGGACTGTGGTGTCATGGGAAAATATTTTTTTTTTACTAACCCCTGTCATTGACTCTAGTATGAGACTAGCTTTAGCTTTATGCTGTATACTGCACCTTGTGCTGCCAGTAACACTGGAGAAAACTCCGAGTGGTATTAGGTTGGATAAATTGAGGTTTTTAGGTCCACTCCAATTGCCATTAGATGTAAGCCCATCGGCCACGTCAAGGCAAACCTGTTAGGGTAGTCCTACACTAACAATTCACTTTGCTTGCTTCAGCTTCAGACAAAAAGAAAACTGTAAGGAGGCAGAGATTTTTCTAAACCCCTACATACTTGTTAACCTTTAATAGGGAACACACGGGGTGGGCAGCAGCATTGTAACATAACTGTGTTATACAAAAGTGAGTAGACATACACAAAAATAAGTCCTGCACTCAAACTTCCAAAGCAGCCATAGCAGTAGTACACATCAGCCCCAATACATACAATAAAAAACAAAAAAAAAGTTACTTGCATACTATTTCGTCTCATTAGATATTTTTTTTTTGTCTGAAGCTGAAGCTAGCAAGGTGAATTGTTATTGTAGGATCCACCTAAGAGGTTTGCCTTGACGTGGCAGGTGGGCTTACATCTAATGGCCAGTGGAGTATTACTAAAAACCTCCATTTATATACATATGCATAGGGATTTTGAATAGTTGCAAGTAACTTTTTACTTTGGTTTTTATTGTATGTATTGGGTCTGATGTGTACTATGGTTGTTCCTGCCACCCTGGAGTAGTGGAAGTCTGCACGCACTACTTATTTTTGTGTATTGGTATTAGATTGGGATTGAAAAGGACATTGGCCCTTGGCTGACATTTTGTCATTCATCCTACTGTAAATTTTGAAAAACTTGTTATTATTTTGTTATTTGTCTAGAGCAGCAGATCCCAAAGTGTGTGACAGGCACACAGGGGTGCCGCAGAATGTTTCCCCGGTGCTATGATTATTTGAAACATTTCTACGCGAACGGGCACCTGTAATGTCGACCGGCTGGGAGGAAGTGACAGCCTGTCACTTCCTCCCAGCGTCATGCAGGGAGACAGCACAGGAGGGAGAGGAGGCAGCCGCAGCATGAAGGGAGAGGAGTATGAAAAGCTAATCCAGACCCCTAATTTCCACCAGCCTACAACAGGACTCCAAGCTATCCTCCTGGACACACAAGGTAAGCTAACATGAGGTTGGCTGGTGATATTAGAAATATCACTTGTGTGTGTGCATGTATCAATGTTTGTGTGTGTTAAGGTGTGTGTATGTGTCAGTGTGTATGACTGTCAGTGTATATATCAGTGTGCTTCTGTGTCAGTGTGTGTCTGTGTGTGCACACACATTTGTGTGTCAGGATATGGGCATCTGTGTCATTGTGTGTGTTTTTATGTCAGTGTGTATCTGTGTCATGGTGTGTGCATGTATCAATGTTTGTGTTTGTCAGGGTGTGTGTTTGTGTTGGTGTATATGTGTTAAGGTATGTGTATCTATGTGTGTTGGTGTCTATATGAATTTGTGTGTATGTATATCTGTGTAAGTGTGTATGTATGTATGTGGTAGTGTATGTGCATACATCCAAGCAGTCATACACCAGCACAACATACAAACACTGCAATCTAACACAAATATTACATACCAACACCCATGCATTCAAACGCCAAAAGGATATACAAACTCACCCTTTCACTCAAACACAAACACTTTACACAAATGCACACCCACATTTAAAAGTGAACATCAAATTCCAACACACCCCTGCAATCAAACGCAAACATTACATACAAACACCCCCCTATATTGAAACACTACAACTATATATAAGTACCTCTTAAACACCAACACTGTACATTACACTATAGCGCCAGTAAATGCCGCAGCGCTGTACAGATATACAACCTAGAAATTTTTGACTTGGGCTGCCTTGGAAAATGTTTGAAATATTACGGGCTCCTTGAGCCTAAAATGTTTGGGAACTTCTGTCTAGAGAAAGAAAATCCTCTTTTCATTTTTATTCTGTGTGTGTTATGCAAGTGTGCGAGGACTGTGCAGTAGTGTTTCTTAACTTCAAACAAAATCATGTTTCAGCAGTAAATGCACCAATCACTAACCCATTTTGCAGCACAAACACCTATTTTGCTCAATAAAGTTATGTTAGTTTACACAATATGCAATCATTCCTTTCCCAAATTTGCTATAATGACAAAAAGAAACCTGCCATCATCAATATCACATACTATTCCCAAGCCAAAACTGGGGAAGGGAACAGGATCTGTTCCCCAATCCACCATCAGCAGTAGTGCCATGGCTTCAGGAACGGCACTACCATAAGGTGGTACAGATGGCCGCTTTAGGGAGCACCAGCCTAGGGGGTGCAATGTTCCGGGGCAATGTGATTGTATTGCAATCGTCATTTATTTTTATTATTTATGGTTGGCATTTCTGATCCTTTTTTTTTTTTACTGGATGCCACGTTGTCTAAGTAATTTGTAAGGGCATGCATGCTCCATAAAAGGACTTTACATGTCATTACATGACAACGGAGTTTATTCATTAATTTGCATGTACTGCTGGCAGTAAAACAGTTAACCCACCACGTTGGGTTAAACTTTAAACAATAAAGGTTTGACCTGCACTGTGCTCCCCTCTTCAACTCTTTTTAGGACCAGTGATCTATCAGGACTTTCATGTAGCAGGTCATTAAGGAGTTTGCCCCAAATGTGGAAGCAGCAGCTTTTTCTATCCACTTTAACCCTCAGAGTGCAACTCGTACACTAAAGGCATCCATTAAATATTTCTACATGAAAGAGAATTTAATTCCTGTAATGTGCCAGAAAACACTGGGCTCACAGACAGATCAGCCAAATGGCATCAATTCAAGAAATGGGAGCTTTTCAAAGTTATCTAGAACAAACTAAGATAGTTTACCGTAATTATGAATAGTACATCCAACTGCTACAAATAAAGGTACATTTCCTATGCCATGTGGTGCGTATAGAAATGGTTTGCATAGAACTTTTATTTTATTTAACATTTAGATCTTGAGAAAATCTGCATCATTATGGTGTGTGCAGAACAGACAATCATATATTTGGCTGCATTGAGAGTTGGCTCTGCTCAGTTCCCCTTTCAGCCAAAGTGGGTCAAACCAGAAGCCTTTGCAATAATGAAGTACATAAAAGGGGTTATAGTATGTAATTTTCCCAGGCTTAACCTTTTCGTCACAGCGGCTTGGGAAATGTTTTTATCCACGTTCTTGCTTGATGTCTACCCAGGACATGACATGTTAATTGAGTTTCTGTGGGAAGTGCAGACTGAGACTGCTCAAAATAGCAGAGCTGGGCCCTACAAATTTATCTTCAGAATAGCTCTTGCAGAGCCAAAAGATAGTGACCACTGCAATCAAATGGGGGCATGGGAACACAACTACAATAAGTCCTGTTGCATTCCACTGAGATTTGGTTTTACTAAGGGGGGAGTTAGGGGTGGATTTCATATGAACTTGCAGGATAAAATAATGGGTGTCACGACTGGTACACATGGTTTAAAATGACCAGCATCATTCCTTTATGGACACTTCATACTCCCATTAACTGAATGAGAATCATTAACCTCTTAAGGATGGAGGTAATTGTCCAAGTTCTAGAAAATAAAATGTTTAATAAATGCATTTTCACACATTTTTAATTATAATAATTATTTGCACATCCAGTGCAACTAAATAAAAAGAACTCTCTCTCTCTCTCTCTCTCTCTCTCTCTCTATATATATATATATATGTATATATATAGAACACAATATATAGAGAGTTAATACATTGCTAAACACAAATACACACACAAGTCAAGCCATAAGCCTTGCTTTTCCCACAGAAATTCACTTTTACTGCAAAGGATTATGGGTAGGCGTATTCAAATGAGCTCAACAAAGAACCACATTTTTGCCTCATAATTCATGGTGTGCGTATATATATATATTATTATATTATTTTATTATTTATATAGCGCCAGCAAAGGATAGAAGTAGGTCTTCGGCAGAGCGCAGGGGCCTCAATGGGACATACTAGTGTATTTGGAAGGATAGGTAGGTTGGAGCAGCATTATGTAGGGACATGTAAGCAAGCACCAGAATCTTAAATTGAGCCCTATATCTAACTGGAAGCCAATGTAGGGACTGACAGAGAGGGGATGCGTGAGAGGTGCGGGCGGACAGGAAAATGAGCCTCGTCGCCACATTCATTATAGATTACAGCGGTGCAATCTGGGAACACTTAAGACAACTGAGAAGGGGATTGCAGAGGGGGGAGGCGAGAAAGAACAAAAGCATGGATCAGCACCTTAGTCGGTCTGGTGTTAAATAGGGACGGATGCAAGCTATGTTTTTGAGATGGAAGCGGCAGGATTTGGTGATCGACTGGACATGAGGGGTGAAGGAGAGGTCGGAGTCAATAAGAACACCTAGGCAGCAAGCCTGCGAGGTAGAGGTGATGGTGGCGCCGTTGACTTGGAGGGAGACAGACACGGGAGTAGCAACACTTGAGGGAGGAAAGACCAGAAGTTCTGTTTTGGACAGGTTGAGTTTAAGGAAGTGAGCAGCCATCCAGTAGGAAATCGCGGAGAGGCACGAGTCAACATGGGCAGAGAGAGATCAGGAGAGGACAGGTAGATTTGCGTGTCATCTGCATATAAGTGATAATGGAAGCCAAAGGAACTGACTAGTTTACTAAGGGAGGCAGTATAGATAGAGAACAGTAGGGGACCAAGGACAGAACCTTGGGGGACACCAACAGAGAGTGGTTGGGGAGAAGAGGCAGAGAAAGAAACACGGAAAAAGCGCTGGGAGAGGTAGGAGGAGCACAAGGAGAGAGCAGTATCCCGTAGACTGAGATTACGGAGAATGAGAAGAAGCTGTTGATGATCAACAGTATCAAAGGCAGCGTAAAGATCAAGAGAATAAGGATATATATATATATATATATATATATATATAACTGACTAAAAATCAACACTGTCTGTTTTTGTGCATCCTTTTTTCTTGTTGCAATGACATGTCTGTAAGTCCACCTATTGTACAGCGCTACGGAATATGTTGGCTCTTTAGAAATAATAATAATACCCAATGGTTACAATAAACGCTAATCATATACCTACCATAATCTTAACCCTGCAAATCTGACCCTAACCTTCCCCTGACAACAACACTATGCCTAACCCTAAGGAAACCTCCTACTGATATAAGTTCTGATATCAGAACATGGGATTCCTGAAATAAAACAGTAGATAGAGGTTTGTGACCTCCATCTACTGGCTGTTTTCATAATTAGATTCTGTGCAGTTATTTTTTAAAAATTTATTCTTTATTTTTGTTATGGCAGAGCAGAACAAGGCAATAAAGTAAAAAAAAAAAACAGTTGCACCAAATTAGGCTTGAAAATTCTGAGGTGTCACAGCATCCGGTTTTTATGAGAAGCAGGAAGGTATGGAACAGGTAAGTATCGCATGAATGAGATTTTACTTCCATACTGTGCATAATTCTAAACAGTGTTGTACAACTCAGTTATGTTAAGAAGTCATCAGGACTCCACAAGACCTCTAAAAGTGCCCTGTGGTATCGGTCATTAAAGACATTAGCAGCAGTATTCCTGGAAAATTTTTGCAATGTGGCAGGGTGCATTATACTGCAGAAAGACACCACTGCCATCAGGGAAAATGAAGGGATATGCATGGTCTGCAACAATCTCTAGGTACGTTGTATGTGTCATTGGCTTGCAATGCTCCCCTACGAGGAGCATTAGATTGGTCATCGACTTGAGAGTCTGTGCGGCTGGCTGCACTAAGGAAGTAAAAGTAAATAATAACCGAGGGGGGACAAATCTTCAAATAGCGCACTGTAGCGTTAGAAATTCCTAACGCTATAGTGTTCCTTTAAACTACACTAATGGGGCCATTTTAATATGCATGGAACCCCTCCAGTTTTTTTAAAAAAAAATCTTTATTTTTGTAGTGCAAAAGTTGGCATAGATGCATAGAAGTTTGCAAAAAGTGTGAAGGGTTACAGCTAAAGGTGCTGAGAAGACATACAAATTGCACTTTAAAAAAAAATTAATACAAAACTATAAAACATAAGTGAATAATTATTTAGTCATGCATTGGTTGACATAAGAGTGATGTAATGGCAATACCATAAAAGGGATAAAAGAGGAGTGACATGTCACATGTTACTGGGGATCAAAACCCGGTAACTGGTCTTGTAGCTTAAACTAAGTTCACCCAGTGGTCCCCAGGAGGTGGGCAGTGTTATGGTACTTTTTGAAAGTAAACCAAAATGTTCAAAGTCTATCTGTTCCTGTCCAAATCTGAGATGATTAAATTGCGTATACGCAGAAGTAAGCTCACACTGACACATGGAGTTCAGGTTAAAAGCACTTCAGAAAATTTAATGCAATCTGGTTGGAAAACAGTTGTGCAGATCTTTTTAAAAGCAAAATGACATCATCATTGAATATCAGATAATAACAAATAAACATCATTGATTGGATTAAACATTATGTGACTAACTTCGTGTCCACCCACCAATATTATTAATTGGCTCAGGGGTTTGAGTGACCAGCTAGGTGTCCTCCTACCGGGAGGTGGTATTGTTCTGGGCAAGGGTGTGGACAGAAGGCTCAGGCGCCATCTTTCCCAGCATGAGGTTTACTCGGTGGAAAGGGGGGCTTGAGCGTCATTTTACACAGTCAGTGATATCAGGCCTCATGTCCAGGTGCAAGGTCTCTTATGAATAGAACATTTCATTACTACTGTGTTCTCGTGGCCTTCAAACTATACTATCTTACAAGTCCTAAGGAGTAGCCGGCAAGTCTTAAGGAGTAGCCAGCACCTCCTGGTACTTGTCCTTGTAGGAAACACGGTCTTTGTCTACTGTATTAATTGGGTTGAGAAGTTCAGTCACGTAAGGTAGTTTTAAAATGAACAAGTTAAGTCATGAGGACAAAATGGAGGATTTGAAGAAGTCAGGTTAGGAGGACAAAATGGAGGATTGTCACAATATAAGGTTAAAATGGAGTTAGTACAATAATTCAATACAAGTACAATAATAATTTTTAATAATTCCACATCAGTCCCCCCTATGAAATGTTAGATTCTAAGAGATAAAACTTTATTATGTTAGTATCAGAAGACGTGTTAACCCAAAGGCACAAAAATGACTGGAGTAACGGTTCTCAAAGTCTTCTTAGTTCTTCAGAGGGACATCATAAATAGACAAGCTTACATTACCATATGGACTTGTGTTATCTGGAATATAGGCACAAGTAGTCATGGTGACAGGTAAACGTTGTTGGTTGCAATAGATATAATACATGCAAATCAAAATATTATTATTATTATTAGCAGTGACGGTTGGGAAAATGGACTCAAACTTTCCTTTTACTGCAAAATCATCTGGTACCCCCCTTGGCACACCTATGGCATCAATATATATATATATCAATCAAACTTTCCCTTTAGAGGGGTGCTCCTCTTTATGTTCTGAAGCATGAATGTGGTGTGTCAAGAGTACCTTGTCATGTATTATGTGTATGGACATAATAACCTTGGCTAGGGCGCATTTGCTTATGCATTGTAGTATTAAACCTGTCCCACGCTACATCAGCGTAGGTGGACTCGGATCATTTAGTCAATATTAATATCACCACAAACTCAGGATGGGCAAATAATCCTGAGGAAGCTTGGCGTTTGGATCTCTTTAGCTTCACGAGGTCTCCTTTTGGGGTCCTCGGCTTTCCATCGATGGCAGGTGGTCAGGCATTATTATGGCCATCAAACACCTACTTGCTGGTATCTTTTTATTTAACAAGTCATTTTTTCTTTAGAGTCAAAAGTGTGTCAAAATCAACAAATGTCACTTCTCATGTTGCAGAGAGAGTCTTGAATCTGGAACAATGAATCCACTGAGTGATCTCTGCAACTTTCACAATGCACTACTGGGTATATGGTCTTGGATGTCACATTGATGACCGGCTAAACTTCTGGCCATCCTGACAAAATGTCTATGATAACTAGTGCATATTTGACCCAGTAGCTCTTTGTCATCTGGATTCTTGAAAGGGATATTGAGAGTTAGCTAGGTGCTTAGGGGTATTTTAGAGATCAAAGAGTTCATGAGGGTCTTGATTAGGTATAAAGTTCCATGGGCTCACTGCCCAGTACATGTTTTTGGGTAAACAGAGCTTAAGAGCGTTGGAGTACAGCCCGTCTTCAAGGGTTGCCCCTTTCTGTTTTTCCAGCTTTGTATTTCTTCAGGGTCAGTAGCTGCTTGTCATTCTTTCAGAAGCTTGAGATCTGTAGGTAGGATCTACATGGTGAGTATAGAAGTTTCTTTAGCGGACACCATTCTGTCCACTTCCCTTGGTGCACTTGTGGCTTGGTTGGCAGCTTTTAGTCAGCTGAGTGGTGCTTCTTATCTTCCAGATTGATCCAAAATAATGTGCTGCACCCAGGGCATGTCTTGAGTCAGTGTAGATATTGGCATGTCTTCCTTCAGGCATTTTGTATGCCACTGAGAAGGCTGTCAATTCAGCGTCTTGAGCAGATGTGAGTGAGGAAAGTGAAGGTGCTTGACGTACCTGATCTTCTGTAGCAACAGCAAATCCAGTATGGTACCTTTCCTCTTTATCCGCAAACAGAGTGGAGTCAGGATCTGGTAAAGCTACTGCATGCTCTGTTGAAAGGTGTCTTGTTTCTTCTTTCATCTGTTCAAAGCAACCATGAGGAGCAGTAGAAGAGGTTTCCTCACCTATTTCTGTGTGAGATTCGGGGGTATTTGTCTTTCTATTCACAGTTCTCTTGCTGACCCCCCTCTGTAGAGATCTGTAAATTGAATGTTCATGTTTTGTTCTAATGAGTCAGGTTCCTTTCATGAGATTTCTGGGGACTTAGTGTAGAAAAAACATGAGGGACAGCCACCTCCCTTACAGGTGTCTTACTTCCATGGGAATCTGGGTCAGGACCGCACTATTTCTTTGAGAGTGCCCAAAACAGTTCTTTCATGTCTGAATAATTTTAATTTTTCGTTAGTGTGGTATTCCCCCCTGGGAAGTGGCGGAAGAGTGGCCAGAGCAACTTTTCTTCAAAATATAATGTTGTCAGGTAGAGGCAGAGTCGTCTATGAGTGGAGGAAATTGGTAAGGAATAAGAAGGGAGGAAGCATATAAAGGATACAGATATGGTGGTGGGGAGATGGAAGAATGAGTAGCGGATAGAGTGAGAGGGAAGAAGGTGGAGTAGGAGGAGGAGAAGGAGGAGTAGAGGAGAAGTAGGAGGAGAGAGGAGAAGGTGGAGTGGAAGGAGAAAGTGGAGTAGAGGGAGGAGTAGGAGGAGGAGTAGAGGGGAAGTAGGAGGAGAGAGGAGAAGGTGGAGTAGAGGGAGGAGTAGGAGGAGGAGAAGAGGAGAAGTAGGAGGAGAGAGGAGAAGGTGGAGTAGAGGAAGGGGTAGGAGGAGAAAGTGGAGTAGAGGGAGGAGTAGGAAGAGGGGGAGGAGTAAGAGCAGGAAGGAGGAGTAGGAGGAGGAGAAGGTGGAGTAGAGGGAGGGGCAGTAGGGGAAAGTGGGGGACTGCAGATGAAGGGGAGGGATCGGTGGGAGGAATAAGCGGGGGTGGGCAGGTAAGGGAGCAGACAGGTGATGTAGCAATGGAGGATACATCAGAAATCAAGACTAGGTAGAAATGCAATGGAGGCTGCAAATAGCCCATGTACAACAACTATTAACTGGCCCTATGCTTTCCCTAGAGAAAAATAATAAAAGGCTAACATGCTCATCTTGTCTCCACAAGCCTCGAACGTTTCACTCCCATGGGTGGCCCATGATGGCTTGCCCACCACTTCTCCACACGGGGTCTTGTGCCCGCGGAGACAGACGCTATCCCTGACTCTCGTTCTTAATTTAATAATTTATAATCTAACATCTCAAAATGTAATTTCTACTTATATCACAAATATACATTATCACAATTTTATGTCTCGTAAATGGGATAAAATTTATTCTACTCTTTACTGATAATGTATTTTTAAAACATACAAAATAGACAAATAACATTGCCTTCTGCAAAATAAATGGAAAAGATAATGGAGATTTTGTTAAGCTTATAAATGGCTATACATTAATTCACATTTCTTGTACTCCAGTTTCTGGCTGTTAATGACAATGTACAATGTAATAGAGCAGCGGAAAATGCTAGTAGAATGCTTGGTTGCATAGGGAGAGGTATTAGCAGTAGGAAGAGGGAAATGCTCATGCCATTGTACAGAACACTGGTGGGACCTCACTTAGAGTACTGGATACAGTACTGGAGACCATATCTTCAGAAGGATATGGATACCTTAGAGAGAGTTCAAAGAAGGGCTACTAAACTGGTTCATGGATTGCAGGGTAAAATTCACCAGGAAAGGTTAAAGGATCTTGACAGGTATAGCTTGGTGAAAAGACGAGACAGGGGAAATATGATAAAAGCATTTTTAAATACATAAAGGGAAACAACACAGTAAAAGTGGAGACTATATTTAAAAGAAGGAAAACTACCATAACAAGAGGACATAGTCTCAAAAATAGAGGGACCAAGGTTTAAAAATAATATCAGGAAGTATTACATTACTGAGAGGGTAGTGGATGCATGGAATAGCCTTCCAACTGGAGTGGTAGAGGTTAACTCAGTAGAAGTGTTTTAAGCATGCGTGGGATAGGCATAAGGCTAAGCACTTGCTGCTAGTAACAGATCTAGAATTAATATACTATAATGCCCAAAGTCTCAATTCCTACGCATATGCAATAATAAAATATCTGGGCTTACAACAAAAATTATGTTAGTCAGTCTTTAAACTTGGCTTATTCATTTGTTCAAGAAATCTTGGTTTATTAGAACTTTCTTTTAGTAAATGTTCTTTAAGATAACCCTTCTTTCAGCATGTTATCAATCTTTGTACACAAAGCTAAAACACACTTGTTACTTATACGTGAAACGATAGACATATATATTCTATCTACATATTAACCAATACTTGTCACAGACACCTTCCTGACACAGGGAAACTAATAGCAGGATAATCCTAGTAACCGTAACCTTTTTGTTCATAATATATGGGAATTAAGGAAGACAGCATGTCTTTAAGATAGGATGAGCATGACACAATACACGGGCGGAAAATAAATAAATAAATAAAATAAATAAATAAACTCACGGAATGCAAACAATATACCTACAGCCATTAATCACTTTTCCTCTTCACAATCTAGCTTAACAACTTTGCATATTCCCTCTATCCACATTGCATAGCAATGCAACAAATCACACTTGCCTTTACATTTTTAACTCGTCCAAATAATTCTCTATTCCTGCATCAGATTCACTTTCCTAACCTTCGTAATAAACACTGAGCTACATCCCTGACTCCTTATCTTATACAACAGTCTTGGAGAAAATACTTTGTTCCATTGCTAAATCTTATTAGTTTCTGAATAATTTTACTGAACGCAGAACTGAAAAACCAGGAATGTCACCCCTCCCTCTCCCCCCTCGCGTCTCACAGAAGGCAAGGAGAGAGCCAGCATGAAGTTTTTTAACCATGTCAGCGCTGGAAAGACAGTTACGTTACAATTATTGCAAAAGCAAAGAGACACAAAAACACAACATTTAATAATACTCTTCAGTGAAACTCAATACAAAACCCCCACCCTCTACCAGGGTAATGGCTAACACAAAATACAAAAACAATTATTATAATATACATACATTCTTAACCCTTTGTGATCTAGTTCTTCCTCAACCCTACCTTCCTGCTGAATAGCATTGCTACTCTGTACCAGTAAGCTTGCTTTCTTCTCTGTCAGTAATCTACCACATGAAGGCACAGCAATTTTACACACTTTAGCAATCTCTATCTTCAACTAGATCACACGCGCTAGCCAGCCCTTATTGGGCTTTTCTAACCCTGTCCCATTCCCCTCCTATACAGGCGTCCCAGATATAGGGGGAAAAGGTTTTAAACAGTGTCTACAATGGTGGACTGACACTCGAGAGGGGTGGGTCCCCCCCCAGTGCGTCTTCCCAAAACGTAGACTAGTCACTAATTGGAGGTGAGAAGTGTGTGACCAATCACTTCTCTCACAATAGAAATAGGAGAGGATAGAATAATAATATAGGAAGTATAGAAAAGGGAAAAGGCAAGGAAAAATCCTTAGAGACAGACACAGGAGTTCATGAGACTCCTAATTAAACAGACAAGACAACAATACAATTGAAATACAGTGCATGCATTACAGTTCAAATAAAATCAACAATAATCCCTTTCCTTCTACATGTGCTTACTCCAAAGTCACCTTTCTCAACCTCGTAGTGTCCCCGCTCGGAGAACGACTTTCATAAGTCTCACTACCAGCGGCCACGGAAAACAACTGACACCGGTCCGAGTTCCGTCAGCCTCCCTCTACACAGCAGTCCACAAGAATGTGGCCACCTCTATCCTCACTCCCGTAGTGCCCCTATAAAACCCACTTATAAGTCTCACTACCACGTGATGCGGAAAACAAGCAATGCCTACTTGAATCCCCCCAGGAAACAGAGTCCCCTGCCACAAGACTAAGTCCCCTACCACAAATAAACAGAAAACTGGAATTCCACCAGCCCCAGCGCTCAGGGTTGTGGTTACCAAAGAAAACCGGAATCCCCCCAGCCGAAGCTGTGGGTTACCAAAACCGGACTCCCCCCAGCCGAAGCTGTGGGTTACCAAAACCGGACTCCCCCCAGCCGAAGCTGTGGGTTACCAAAACCGGACTCCCCCCAGCCGAAGCTGTGGGTTACCACGTGCACAAAGAAGCTAGCTAGGCTCTCAAAGTGACACAAGAAGGATCACAGGAAATTATGAGTCTACACAAAATCCACAGTTCCAACAATCCTCTTTTTCCCTACAGCCCCAGCCACGAGGCTCCTAAAAGAGTTAAACAGGAAAAGATGACCCCCAGGAACACATCCACAGGTCAACCCCCCTTTTTCCCTACAACCACAGCACCGTGGTTCCTAAAAGGGGTAAAACAGGCAACAGAAGACCCAGGCAAATCCCCTCAGGTCCACCCCCCTTTATCCCAAAAGGGGTAAAATACAAACAGATAGACAGATATACTGAAGACCCAGGCAAATCCCCTCAGGTCCACCCCCCTTTATCCCAAAAAGGGGAAAACAAGCAAGACAGAACCCCAGGCAAATCCCCTGCAGGTCCACCCCCCCTTTATCTCAAAATGGGGAAACAGGCAAACAATTCAAACACAATTCAAACACACCCAGGCAACAGATAGACTAAAATGCAGGTAAACAAGTGAGTAACGAGACACCGGGCAAGATATTACCTGTCTTTGATGTCCTCCCGGGAAGCAGTCACAGACACGTGGACGGGTCAATCAAAGGGGCCGGAACATACCGGTGGCTCTGCAGAAGTCTCTACCGTGTACTTGGAGGTGATCAGTCTCCCTTCCTACCCCCAGGATTCCCCCGTCCAACAGCATCTTCCTTAGGACGGCTCACCGGCCAGAGGCCATAGCCCGATGCCCCACGTTGGGAGCCAAGTTGTTATGGTACTTTTTGAAAGTAAACCAAAATGTTCAAAGTCTATCTGTTCCTGTCCAAATCTGAGATGATTAAATTGCGTATACGCAGAAGTAAGCTCACACTGACACATGGAGTTCAGGTTAAAAGCACTTCAGAAAATTTAATGCAATCTGGTTGGAAAACAGTTGTGCAGATCTTTTTAAAAGCAAAATGACATCATCATTGAATATCAGATAATAACAAATAAACATCATTGATTGGATTAAACATTATGTGACTAACTTCGTGTCCACCCACCAATATTATTAATTGGCTCAGGGGTTTGAGTGACCAGCTAGGTGTCCTCCTACCGGGAGGTGGTATTGTTCTGGGCAAGGGTGTGGACAGAAGGCTCAGGCGCCATCTTTTCCAGCATGAGGTTTACTCGGTGGAAAGGGGGGCTTGAGCGTCATTTTACACAGTCAGTGATATCAGGCCTCATGTCCAGGTGCAAGGTCTCTTATGAATAGAACATTTCATTACTACTGTGTTCTCGTGGCCTTCAAACTATACTATCTTACAAGTCCTAAGGAGTAGCCGGCAAGTCTTAAGGAGTAGCCAGCACCTCCTGGTACTTGTCCTTGTAGGAAACACGGTCTTTGTCTACTGTATTAATTGGGTTGAGAAGTTCAGTCACGTAAGGTAGTTTTAAAATGAACAAGTTAAGTCATGAGGACAAAATGGAGGATTTGAAGAAGTCAGGTTAGGAGGACAAAATGGAGGATTGTCACAATATAAGGTTAAAATGGAGTTAGTACAATAATTCAATACAAGTACAATAATAATTTTTAATAATTCCACATCAGCAGTAAATGGTGTACCAAAGCAGC
Organism: Pelobates fuscus; assembly: GCF_036172605.1. NCBI lineage: Eukaryota > Metazoa > Chordata > Amphibia > Anura > Pelobatidae > Pelobates > Pelobates fuscus. The sequence continues at coordinate 109,796,877 of NC_086319.1, read as the reverse complement.
TAAGTAAGAGAAGGGGTTAACATTTACGCCTCAGATCCGATTTCAACAGAGAGATTGTATTCGGGGTGGGTAATGTACTACTACATGTGAGTAATTTAGGCTTGGGGAGTTAAGCCATAGGATTGGGGGCAATATTGGGGGCACCTTGATGTGATACCCCTAACCTTGGGGGCAGTGGGGGGAGAAGTGTTGGAGAGGGGGAGATGATGCCTATCATATGGTGCTGAGATCTATTACGAGTAGTTGGATGCTAACTTTGCTTGTTGCACCATTTATTGTGGTGACCCTTTGGTCGCAGGCAGTTGCACAAAAGAGATATAATGTAAAACAAACAAGAGATAACAATTATATAATACTACTGAAAACATTTTATAAACTAGTGAGCTATAGAAATGTGGTATTTAAAGCCAAAACTTGTTGGTGGACACTTGTGTGGGGAACATGAGTGTCCTATGTCCGCTTTGGTGCAGCCAGGGGGCTTGGTTGACCGGCAAGGAAGCTTAGTCCCGGTCCCGAGTCATGTAGTTTGGTCTTGGAAAGTTCCTGCCCTTGGTACAAAAGGGGTTATGTTGGTCGGATCCCAAAGATTTCAGGGTGTTGCTGGGGGTTGGGTTGAGGGCAAGTCGGGAAGGCCCAGTGTCTTCCTGAAAGTGGGTGCTACTTCTGGCGTGGTTAGAGATTGTTAACACAGTAAAGGAGTTTAATCATGTGTGGGATAGGCATAAGGCTTTCCTAACTATAAGTGAAGGCCAGGGACTAATGAAAGTATTTCGAAAATTGGGAAGACTAAATGTTTCTTATCTGCCGTCACATTCTATGTCTATGTTTTATCTTAACAAGGTTCACATCTGCAGCCAACATTTTTTTTGTATGTCGGCTAGGAGTACCCTGAGGTACCGTTTTGTGGTTGGGGCCGAGTCATCTGTATGCTCCTGGGGTTGATCAGCCATATTTTCAGCCATGGTGGTGTTTTCCCGCCTTAATGGTGATGCGGGAGGTTCAGGAGGGTCTTCTGTGGGAGTAGGCCCAAGTTGCACAGGCCGCTGTAACATCTCCCCTATGTCCCGACTCGCAGTTGGTTTCTGCGATCGCCGTGTTTTTGCTGGCATGCAAGCTGTGGTTGTGGTGGCTGGAAGTAGAGGAGTGTCCTCCCACTCTTGCGTGTATGGCCCGCCAAACAAGTTCCTAGGGTCCAGAATCGGCGGCATGTAGTAGGCTGCGGTTTTGCACCTCTGCGTAAGCTGCTTCGGTGCCTGGAAAATTGGCATCAGTCGGTTCCTCTCACTGTCAGGGGTAAGGTAAGGGTGTTTGTGTGGCTCGGTGAGCTCAGTAGCTTGAGTTATTTTGGGAAACCGTGTGGTTTGGCATAGAGCACACAGAAATGGGGTTCAACCAAGCTGGCTGTCAAACTCCGCCCCCCTCCAGTTTTTTTTTAAGTTACTCCAACCACAAATCTGTGTTTTTTTTATTTTTTATTATTCTTTATTTTTGTGGTGCATATATTTAACACCCACTCTTGTAATGTTCCAACAGCAGTTACAAGGATTGTAAGATACACATTTTAACAAGTTCAAGGCAAATTAGATTACTTCACACATTTTTTGGTTAGGTAGCAAAGTTACAGGTTAGTCAACCATGTCTGAGGTATATATACAACAAATTAGGTAGTCAACGTGAGCTAACCAGACATGTGAAGGGTTATGGATAACTGGATTATACAACATGCTTAGAAGACAGGAGTATAAAAAAAGAAAAACGTATCTAAAGAATCAGTAGGTTAAAATTAATGCTGTCCCCACCTTAGTGCTGTAGAGGAGGTAATGAGAGTGCCAATAAGGGCGGGAAGTAACCCGATGCCTCCATGTCAATGAAGGTCTTTAAGTAGAGTTGTAATGACTTGGTAGAGGCTAGAACCACCTTAGGATGGGTCAGTAGGATGTATATTTAAGATTTACCCATGGTGAGGGGTGGGGGTGGGGGGGAGTAGGAGTTAGCACGAGTTGTATGGTTCTTCCAACTGTGTAAGACAGCGATGATATGAGCTATAAACTGTGTTCAAAGGAACACCTCAGGAATTTAAGCAAATTATGCAAACACATGAGAAACAGTTAACAAAAAAAGAAAAAGTAAGTAAACTGAACAAATTATAAAGAGTATTGCTAGTATTTGCTGTCAGTTCAGGACACCAGGGTTGATGATAGATCTCCTCGTTGAGCCGCAGGTATGAATGGGTGAACCTTCGCGGGATCCCAGGGAGTGGAAGTCGAAGGTGTCGGTCGAATCAGAGCTGCGGCTACTTGCGTGGATACACCAAGGATCTGCAGAGTATCAGTAATCTCGTCAGTGGCGGTGTTTTTAGTTTGCCATTTTCCTTCAGTATGATCAGGTTTCTTGGTGCTCCTATTTTATGGGCAATGAGTTCCTTTGTCAGTGGGCGCAGATAGCGTCACCACTCCAGGGTAGCTCTGGACAGGTCAGGAAAAAACATTAAGGAGTGTTCCTCAAATTGAAAAGGTGACCTGTTATGGATGGCTGCCATGAAGGCCAGAAGGTCTTGACTCTGATGGAAGCGAACAATTGTGTCTCTGCTAGTGCCCAGGATGTCTGCAGTTGGTTTGGAGATTCTGTACCATCTATTTAGAGGCATCACCTTAGCTTGTCTGGAGGAGAAGAGCACTGTGAATAACCTGCGAAACAGGTGTGGAAATTCAGTAGGCTCTAGAGTGTCAGACAGGTGATTTTGATATTTTTCCAGTGCCTCTTATCTTCCATGGCCGCCATGCATTCCTGGGCCTGTGTCTGAGTGCGCTGTAGGGTTGACAGCTGTTTCTCCAGCAGAGTTCAGCTCTGTATGGTGCAAGCGTGCTGAGACTCCATTAATTTCTTCCCGGAACTACACAATATCAGTAGCGATGTTCTGGCGTAACTCATCTAGGAGGCTCTGTAGCGTATCCTCGGTGACTGGAGGCTTTGCAGCAGGCTTGGGTGGTGGGAGCATGGATCTGGTAGGTACCCTAATGACATAGTCCTCCCCATCAGCCGAACTCTCGTCGCTGGATGAGAGCCCATCTCACACTTGTGCCATTTCAGGCCTCCTGGTTGGTTGCGGCCTTCTCAGGAGCTCTCCAATGTCGGCGGTTGCGGGGGTCTATCAGCTTTGTATTTTTTACTGCGACGGCCCATGCCTTTAGCTAGGTAAATAGCAGCATTGTGTGCAGGTAGGTGATAAAATTCCTGCTTTATATGCTCAATATCAGCGTTTTTGCTTGGAGCTCGAGGGAGATGCGTCCTCACAGTATGGCCGCTGGCTCTGCCCCCCCCTTTTAAAATGTTTTAATACTGGTTTTGGTTATAGTGGTCCCCCAACACAATAAAAGTAAAAAAAAAAATAATAAATTAAAAGAACACTCCAGGCACTATCTAAATTAAGTTGTAATGGTGCCAGGAGGCCCCCGGCTCACTCTTACCTCGAACAATTCAACTCCAAAGTTTTCTCCAGCGCTGATCTCCACTCCAGACGGCATTTGGCTTCTGAAAATTCACTTTCAGGAAGCCAAAGTGCCACCGGGCAGGGGTGCAGTTGATTGGCAGAGAGTGGCCAGCTGACGTTATCAGCCAATCAGTGACTACCCATTCATAAAACTAGCTTGTGAAAAAACTTCCTTTTCCAAACTGGGGGCTCCTGGCACCATAACTACCTTATTTAGATGGAGCTGTTGTGGTGCCTTAGGGTGACTAAACTGTCCCTGTAAAGATTACCTCTTTTTCCATTGCCAAGGCCAAATTCTCCCTTTAGCCCAATCCCCCTTGGTAAAACTAAGAGTCATCTAATGAATAATAGAATTCATTGTAATCTTGATCCAAAGAAATAGTAGAAAATTAAGGCATGGGTCAATGCAGCCAAAACTATCATACCAGTTTAAAATAACCTCTGAAATACTTGCACCAATCACAGGGGAAGGATCAGTCTGATCATCTGAAAAGCTCTGTGTTATTGCAATATCCAGGAGGTTAGAAAAACAAACAACAATCATCCAGGCGAATAGTCGTTTTCTTTATTTATTGTAATAATGCAAGCCCCACCTTAGTGATTATTTTATAATGTTATTTCGATTTTATTGTGTTTAAAAAAATAACACAGGCATAGTATAAGACAGTGATGGCTAACCATGACACCATAAATTGTTTCTGGACTACATATCCAATGACGCTCCGCTAGCTTTTAGACTCTAAAAGCTAGCTGAGCATTATGGGAAATGGAGTCCAGAAACAATTTATGGTGTCAAGTTTAGCCATCACTGGTATAAGACATCTAACTAAATTTTCAAAAAACACAAGTTAGTCATAAGACTAAGAAGTATTTAGAAAATGGAACAGCTATTCGCTTCAAAAGAAAACAGACTGGGCGTTTCAGAAAAGCATAGCATAACAATATCTCAGAGGTGTCTCAATTAAACCGCCTACTGGATAATAGGGATACAATGTATATATCTTAATATAGGTCTATTCACAGTAGGACCTGCAGTATGAACAAATGATCAAGTCAAGCCAAGACTTCCAGCTTGCAGTCTACCTATTATCGGAGGTGCACAACCAAATACAATGAGGAGGACAGCATGCTGCTAAGTCAAGCTCAGGTGCAGCTCTCCAGGTAGTGCTCAAACTCCTCCAATACAGCAATCACAATAAAGAAAGTTAAAATGCAAAAACGGCATAATTGCACTCCTCTGTGGGTCGAAACTTTGCCAGGTTCACACTCTGCTGGAAAAAAAATCCATTTTATGAAACTTTATGTTGCGACTTTCTGTATTGTGATTGCTCTATTAGCTGAGGCAGCCAGGGCTGCTTCAAAATGTTATTTCTTTCTTTTGCTTCAAGGTTTCAATCATAGCAGCCAGGCCCCCATCGTTGTCTTGTCCAACGCATGGAAAAAAAGTATTTAAAGAGTCCCGATTGGAAAGGAAATAGTGTTTTTTATTTTGAATGACACAAAAATGCCCCTGCGTACACTGCAACAGTAGCAAATACAATGGTCTCTGAAGCCTATAGTTACCATCAATAATTGCCTGCACCATTGCCATTGCAGGCTTTGGAAGGGTAAGACCTGGAAAACAAACATTTTATACATCATAAGAGATGGAAGAAGTCATTCTTGTCTTCTGGAAGATAGTAGCTTTGTTTGTAACCTGGTAGAATTGTCCAATGACCTTCCATGGTGCATCCATTAGAGGCATAGCTGTCTATTGTGTGCAGGGAATTGTCCACATAGACAAATAAGGCACTATTTTTGTTGTTCATGTATACCATACCAGAATGCATTCACTCTAAGCTCAAGTTTATCAGGGCTGGAGCAACCATTTGGTATAGAAGGCATTCGCCTAAGGAGCCGGCCAATAGGAAACGCAACTGGCCTGTTGGGGAGGTCCTAACATGTTCCCTGTTCGCCTTTTGCTTTGTGAGAAGCAGCTCCGGGCTTCTGTATGAAAATGAATATGAAGATACTAGAAGTGTTTCTTCTCTATCTTTTCGACGGTTCAGCCCGTAGGGCCTTTATCAATACAGTAAATTTGTGCACAGAGTGAGAATTTATGGCAAAAATGTGTATGAAACACACCAATGCCAGCATGTAAAGTGAAGCCATATCTCCAAACAGAGTGCAGGAAGTGATGTAGTGCTGTACGTGGAGTTGAACCCAAAGCATTAGTTGCTAGGTTATGAGAGAAAGCAATAAAGTGTAGAAAAGCGACTATGATCCAAAGGTGGAACTAAATAGCAAATAAAAATACGAGGTTGAATAGTGACACGATATGAAGGTACAAAGACATTTAAGTGTGGAGGAAAAAATATCTACGATACCAATAGATGCTATTCAGCCATAATAATATATAGTACAGGTAAGTAATCAAACAATTAATAACAAGATACCAGTAGAGAGGATAAGAATCCATAAGTGGCTGTAGATAATAATAAAAAAAAATGATGAGACAAAAATGTATAGAATGGCACTAAAATAATATGCAACAGAGGCGTAACTAGAAACCACTGGGCCCCGGTGTGAAAATTGCCTTATACGTCTATCCCCATCAACCCCCCCCCCCCCTTTCATTCCCCCCACACACATGCAGACAGATACACATGCAAACACACTCACATATACAGTGACACACACACACATACAGGCACACAGACACATACATATACAGACACACAGACATACACACATACAACATGTTTTAGTCACCCTCCTGTTTCCTACCTTTATGATGCAGGAGGGTGACTTCCCTGGGGTCCAGTGGTGGCTCACTCTGACTCCCTCCTCTCCACTCCCGCATGGCTCCCGGTGATTGATGGGAGGAAGTGACCGGGGCAGTCACTTCCTTCCAGCGTATTATGTTCTCACAGGGGCCCGGTCGTGCTGTTAAAGTGCCGCAGTGCTGACCGGGCCCCCTGGATATTCATTGCCATCGTGGGGCCCTTACAACATAGGCCACCTGATGCACCCCTTCAATGGCGGCGGGCACCGCGGTTGCAGGGTGCCGCAGGATGGCCGGGACCCCTGGAGTGATGGGCCCGATCGCAGCTGTGACCCCTGCGACCGCGGTAGTTCCGTCACTGTTATGCAACCAATATAGAGAACAGATAATTAAAGTTAAAATAAAAATAAACTAAAAGCAAAAATAAAAGTAAGTAAAGATGAGGAAAGGGAAATAATGTAATGAACAGTATGATGGATTCTGTGAAATCATATAGAAAGTGTGAAAATTGTGAATCTTCTATAAGAATACCTCTATAAATATGTAACTTTTAATGAAAATTATGTAAAAGTAAATGCGAAAAAATATAAGAATGAAGGAAAAAAGAAAAGGGTTAATAGAAAAAAATAACGCAATGTGAAATGTAAACAAATCTAATAAAATAAGACATAATATTCTCAAAACATGTGTAAAAATAAATACAAATAACCAACATCATACAATTAAACTCAAAACTTCGTAATTGTCAAAAAAAAAGAAGAAACAAGAAAGTTTTATCTAACCCTCTAGGGATGAAAAACAAAAAAACTCATTCCCAATGGTTCCAGTTAACATAAGTGCACATATTTGGGCATTATGCCTCTTCTTTGCCCTAATATCTTGCTCAAATAGCATTCCCCATGGCTGACACTTTCCCTGATGATGTCGATGTACTGCCTTCATTGCCAGCACATCAGTGACATCACTCACTTTTCTGTGAAAGTGTTGGCTGGGTGGATTGTGGAGGGCGCAAGCTAATTAAGCTAATGTTTTTAGCAAATACAATTTTCCCCATTGCTTTCCAATTTCATTTACTCTTTTGCCAGTTTACCAGTGTGGATATTGAACATTACTGGCAATAATGTCATTTGCCAGATGTTATAACATGGCAAACATGCACAGAAATTAAGATACTGAAGCAGGGTTACAGGACAGCCTGGGGACAGACGGCATGCATGCTCACTTGCAGACACACACAGAGGCTATGCTGACATTTTGAATTCGCTAGCACAATGTATAAATTAAATTTAATCCTCTCTGAATTTGTTTTCCGGGTTCGTGAATACTTCTTGACTTTGGGTATTAATTTTTTTTTTTTTTTTTTAGACAATCTTTATTTTTCAAATAGTTTTTTACACATATGGTAAGTAGCAAGGTACAGAACAGTGACGTCAGTAAACATATGTACAGTTGTAATTTGCAACTCACAATCAATAAATGGTTACATACTAAATGTTCGTCAGATCAGTTGGCAAAATATACATAATAATTCAAACGGTTTCAACAATTCGTATAGACTGTGAGGTGTGTAGTGCAGCGGAGGTGGTGTTCTGAGTGAATCTCTCCACCTGAGTGGTATCACCAGGTCTCAATCCGTGACTTCTACCATTTGTCCTCTACATTAAGACGACTCTGAGTCACATTAGTGTGGGTTTAATACTACTATGAGTAATCTTAGTTTGTCGTGCTGTATCCCCCCATTTACCTCCAATGCCAGCTAGTTTTTCTACATCATCAGTGTGCCCTTGGAGCATAGTATTACCGGGCTCATCGCTGAGCCGCCCTATCAGGGAACACTTCTGGGGTAAGAAGTACTCATGTGTGCCCATATTTCCGCCCCATGTTAACCACAAGGTTGAGTAAGCAAGGGCCCTGTAAGTTAACATTTTCTACGTTCAATTTTTGACATGAGTGAGGAATAGGCTGGGGGTATGTTTGCGTTTCGTACCCTAGCGTCATCGTGGGACTCGAGCCGGTCTGGAATCTGGGTTGGTAGTCAGGAGAATTGCGTTGTACAGGTGATCTCAGGTCTTACGTCCACCGTGCCCTACATGGCCCCTCAAGTCTTACGTCTCGTGTTTATTTGTCAGTGAGTCTCTCCCAAGGGTCTGTCCGAGTCAGTCGTAGGGGATATGTCTGTCGTCCAGTCCGGGAAAGGGGTGAGGGATGGGGGGGGGGGGGGGGGGGAGGGTGTCTGTCAAGATTAGCTTTGCTCTTGGTTGTTCCCTATGGCCCTTGGGATATGCCACGCGAATTGGTGGTTCCATTGGCCAGATACACCTCCCAGGGATACCAGGTCAATGCACTCTGTTCCTGTCTGCCATAAAGGTCCGCCGTGAGGGACTCCATCGCGTGGATTTCCTCTACCTTCGTTATCCATTGCTGGAGGGTTGGCGCCCCCCTCTGCTTCCACAGTGCGGGGAGAAGGGCCTTAGCCGCATTAAGCAATGGTAAAGTTAAGGACTTCTTATAGGTCTTTATGGGAACGGGGGTATGGTGTAGCAGCATCGTTAGGGGGTCTAAGCGCATCCCTGACCCTGTAATTTTGTTTATCTCTACCCTGATTCTCTCCCAGTAAGGGTTGATGTCGGGACATTCCCACCATACGTGGATGAATGTGCCTCTGTGTGAGCCGCATCTCCAACATGTGTCTGGTGTGTTGTTGTCCATGGAGTGTAGTATGTCTGGGGTTCTATACCAGCGGGTCAAGATTTTGTAATTTAGCTCTTGATACTTCGAGCTAATGGAGCATTTATGGGTGAGAGTGTATATCTTGTCCCAGTCCTGTGGGGTGAGTGTTTCCCCTGCATCTGTCTCCCAGTGCCTCCTGAACTTGAGTTCCACATCCCCATTGGCCTGGGCCATGAGCCGGGTATTAATTATTTTATATGTAGAGGAATCAGATAATTGGAATGATATATCTTTACTGTATTGGCTCTCCTTGTCAGCTTGCCTGATGACAGTAGTGGAATCTTGAGACAAATCAATCAGAGCAGTGCTTTCATTCTTAGTTGAATTATATAGTTTGTCAGGAGCAGATCAACTCGCATTCTCAACATCAGTCTGATTCGATTGTGAGAAAGTTTTAATAGTATTGTTCATCATTTTTGTTATTGGATGTGGCGTGGTTTCTGATCATTGATCTCTATTAAAAATAATGTGCAGGGTTCTTTTCATTTTTTTGCAATTCAACCTCCATTAGGATTTTATTAGGAGTGCACACAGAGAGGGATGTATGAAAAGCCCTAATGAAAGGACCTTGTAATGATGTGCTGTGAGAACCTTAGATGAAAGATTAAATACAGTGTCTACTGCTTCTGTGAACTAGGCTTTAATTTTACTACATTACAGAAGGCTTGATAGTTTTCTTATCTTTCCTTACTGAACTCCATTAGCATAAAATAAAAACTACATGGAAACAGACAAATCTATAAAAATATTCTTTAAAAATAAAGCAACATGTATAAAAGACAGAAGGCTTAAGCACCTTCCCTTTAAAGATACAGAAACACCACTAAACCAAGAAGAAAGTTTTTTCTCAACTGCTAGAGCAAGCTACATTTGCTTCTGAAACCAGCTTTCCTTTCCACTATTTGACTAAATCTGGTAACTCTGACTCCTCTGTTAAGGAGGAATCCCGTCGGATGAAACGCCACTGGAAAGGTGAGGGGAACACACCAGCAAAGGGTAGTATGTACCCTCCAGAGTCGGTAGTGAGAGCACCCTAACGTCACTCCTCCAATGAGGAGAAACAGGACTTCCCAAATTCCCTGCCAGTGTTAGACAAGTTGTGGGACGACTATTCAGCTTTTGGTGACCAAACCTGGGCAGGTGAGAAGAGTTTGGAGTCTGTGCTTGCCTGGGAGACTATCCTGGGTGCCTCACAGGCTAATTACAGACCAGGACTTCAGATAGTTCTGACAGCAGACTTGGAAGTCATTCCAGAAACTTCAGGCAACAAAATGCACTCAATATCCAACTCCCAAGCTCTATCGACCTGGCAAAATGTATGCATCTTTGGCTATGGAAATCCCTCGAAAGACAAGTCCATAACTGGCTTCATTCCAAAATGCCCTAGTTCTCATGATGTTGACCTTCAGGACCCACAGTGGTCACAACCTCAGGAATGGGAGAAAGAGGGCCTTAAAGGAACATAAGTTAAGCTCCTGGACACCACAGGGCCCTTGGCCCAGTTACTGTATCTGTCAAACAACACCTTTAATAAGGGTAACTCCTTTGATGTACACATTATGCAGAGGTGTGCCAAACAAGGTTTCTGCCTCTTTAGCAATGACATTAAACTGACTGCCCTGGGCTCCAAGGAGCTAGGCTTTATTAAGGAGCTGCAAAAACATGTAGACATTTTCATGTCACTCAACAAGCCCTAAACATTACTTAAAAATGTCTTCAAATTCACATTTGCATCTATGTTTTTGGGAAGGCAGGTCAGCAGATGCGGACATGCCACCAGCTGTTTCTGGACAACAGACCCTTGGACTTCATTTACCCAGTCATAGTAACCAGATGACAGAACTTTATATACCAGAAGAGGTTCAGACATAATCCACACATCCTGTGGTGATGCCTAAGCAAGATTTTTCAAAGGTAAGACACTTGGATCTTTCTGAGCTCAATTCTTTTTCTTCAAGAACAGGAAAGAAATTTAGATAGACGCCTGGCTACTGGAGACCTTTCAAGGCTACAAAATCAAGTTTCTTTCTACGCCTCATTTTGTCAGGGGCGGTGCTTCATGAGTAAGTATTTTTGTGTGTCAGTGTTAGTTTGTGTGTGTCAGTGTATACATGTGTGTAAGTGTATCAGCGTGTCTGTCAGTGCATCTGTGTCAGTGTTTGTGTGTGTCAAAATATGTATATGTGCATTGTGGATTTGTGTGTAGATATGTGCATTTATGTCAGTACTTGTCAATGTAACTGTGCATGTGTGTCAATCTGTCTGTGGATCAATCGTAGTGTATCTGTATGTGGGCATCTGTGTGGCAGTGTATATGTGTGTTTCTGTGTATGACAATGTGCCTCTGTATGTGTGTGTGTGTGTGTGTGTGTGTGTGTGTGTCAGAACATTTGCATGCAATCATCAATATTACACACCCCAGCATTTAAACGCCAACACTGTATACAAAAACGATCCTGCATTCAAACACCAAAATTACACACAAGCACAACCTGCACTCACATCCCAAAAATACACCCTGCAGCTTTCATATACTTTCACTACATACAAAAACAAAAAAAACTTGCATTCAAAAACCAATACCATACAATTATGCATTTAAATGCCAACACTACACACAAACAGTTCCCCTGCTTTTAACCGTAAGCATAATACACAAGTACACAAACATTCACACAAATATGCCTACATTCACAAATATTGCATGGAGGGAGTGGGGTTTGAAAGATTCTTGCAGCGTGGGCCTGATTTTTAGTTACGCCCCTGCATGCTACACTATATTAATTATCTGTGCTTTTTTTTTTTTTTTTTTTTTTAATAGATCCGGTTTACCGACTGGAACAAAAAGGGATACAACAAGAATCCATAAGCAGGGATGGTACCGCTCACTCGCATAGAAGTGGAACGCTTGATAGCTCCATCTATTTCTTTTTTTTGTTCACTCTTTCACGATGTGAAAAATACAATACTATATATTTCTCCATCTCTTTTTTATGTTGCATATACAACCGGAAAATACTGAGGCGCTACTCCCATCTCCTTGTACACGCATCTTACAT